>NC_141061.1:380000-1072500 GCF_041138505.1 Cibotium barometz
AGTATGTGCATTTTTATGGCTATTTTTCTTCAAGGTTGTTTGGAATTGATAATTGTAAAAGCATCTATAGAAGTCATAGGTGAGAAGGTGAAAAAGACAAGAGATTTGTGGTGTAAGCTTCGATGAGGTCATAGGGCATGTGGGCTGATTAAGAGAATCAAGGAGTGACTTATAGATCTAATTTTTATTATCCTTGAGCTATAAATTAATGTGCACTAAGAGAGAATATAATGCTAGCTAGATTATTTGTGTCCAAACTCTTGCTCCATGTTAATCAAATTTATTTTTATCGATGGATTTGATAATAGTCTATGATCCTCTTGTTAAGAATGTGGATCTAGGGCGGCTCATAGCAATTGATTAAAGACATGAGACTAAGGAGAATAATAAGGTGATTAAGAAAGTAAACAGGATGTTTCATACACCCATATTTATAGTCTTGGGAAGGACTCCAATCCATGCTTTTTGTGCACCCTAGTGCCAATCATGTGTTCATTAATACTCACACTACATGTGCAACCTTGTGCTTTCCATGTGTCACCTTTTGACCATTAACTTCACCTTTTACAAGTGACCATACAAATCAACCTTTGATATTAGACCCTTAGTCTATTCCTTTATCTAATGTGCATGCTTCTTCTCTTGTTCATGTGACTCACTCCCTACCTCTTCCTTGTGCTCTATGGCACCACACTTCTCAACACCTCCATATCTCCTAAGTTTTTTTACTCGGTATCATACATGTAGCTAGGGTTTTAGTTTCTTCTCATTGTGGGTTTTAGTTGGTATCATAGAGGTAGCTATGGTTTAATTTCTTCTCCTTGTGGTTTGCTTTAAAATTAGAGGTTAGATGAAATTATGTTGAAAAAAAAAAGAATATTAGCATTGAAATAGAAAGAGTGAAAGAAGTTAAGGGTGGCCTTAGAGAGTAGGGATGCTAAAGTCTCTCTGTAGGTGACCTTAAAGAGTAGGGATGCTAAACTATCTCTGTAGATTATGTTCCTCCAACCCATTCAAATTTGATGAATCTTTGGAAGGTGCTACTCTTGTTCATGTGAGATAATGGAGTCTTCTTATCTATTTTTCTCTACTAGTAATAAGTTCCTCTTGGGTCAACTAAGGTGCAATTTCTACACTATTCAATGTTTAACTTATGTTTTAGAGCCATAGAGAAAGGCAGCATTTAAGACATAAAAACAAATAAAGACTATTATTGGCTTGATCTTAATTTTTGTACCATCCTTTAGGTAAACCACCCACAGGAATCAAAAAGGTCTTTTATTGCCTCAGTTCACTTTCCTCAACTTTGACTGTGACTTTTAGCTTAAGAGAACTAGCAAGAACAAGAGAGAGGAAAAGAGTTAAATAGTGACTAGGTTTTAATTTTAAGAAAAAAACATTCATTTTTTTGCTATGATATGTTCATAATTATGACATCACAATTCAACAAAAGCAAACATTGCTTTTGTTATAGATTTGCAACATGTTAAACGTGACTTCGCTAAGCCCTCAGTATTTGTTAGCTTCATGAACGAAAAGCTACAAAAACACACTCACTTGTCCACAGATCAAAGCGAACACAAGGAAGAGTGTGTGTGTGTGTAAAACCCTAGTTTACAAGGAGCAAGAGCTCAAGGTATAATGAACTACAAAATGAACAACAACCCTAAATTAAGAATGAGGTTGCTTATATACTAGCTAACCCTAAGCTGCCCACCGCGTTCACACTTGGATGGCCATGGAGAAAAACCCAGTGAGACAAAAATGCCCATGGTGGCGGCATAAGTGTATCACCTCACAATGTGCACCTCACAATGTGGTACTAGCAAATATCTAACAAACCCCCCTGTAGTAAAAATGTGAGGTTTATAGAGATTACAGATTAGTCTCTGAAAGGGAAGAGGCCCAAAGCTAAGGCCTCAAGCTGTTCACATGATGAGGCTTTAGTGAGAAGATTGTCATGTGTACTACAATAGATCATATTGATCTCTCTAACATGGAGTTTCTCTCTCACAAATGATATAATGCACTTCAATGTGCTTAGTCTTAGCATGAAATAAAAGATTCTTTGCAACCACCATTACATTGTGACTGTCAGTATAGCTAAGAATATGAGTAGGGGTGTCTGAAGGGACATAAAGATCCTCCATTAATCTTCTCAACCATACACATTCAGCTATCATAGTGGATGTTGCTCTATATTCATCTTCGCAAAGAAGATGTTGCCACATTTGGTTTTTTCTTACTTAGCTAAGACATGCACGAATTGCCGAGAAAGAAACCATTTCTAGATATGGACTATCACGTATCGTAATCACCTACCCAATTGAAATCAGTGAAGACCTGCAGTTCTAAATCATCCCCCTTGGCATAGAACAATCCAACAAGATCTTGACTACCTTGCAAGTATCTGAAGATACGTTTAACTGCATGATGCCAATGCTTAGTGCTTGGGCAATGCATGAACTTTGAAAGTTGTGACACGTCATACTAGATGTCTAGCCATGAGTTTCAAAAATGGATTAGGCATACACCAACTTGATAATAAGTGGTTATGTAGAATGGATCATCGACATCCTGCGAACTAAGTTTAACTGCATGTCAATGTTTAGTGCCTAGGCAATGCATGAGTTGCACATCATACTAGATGTCTAGCCATGAGTTGTGACACATCATTCTAGTTGTCTAGCCATGAGTTGTGACACATCATACTAGTCTAGCCGTGAATAAATTAGGCATACAACAGCTTTATGTGCCATAACTTTAAAAGTTGTAGCACATCATACTAGATGTCTAGCCATGAGTTGCACAAATAGATTAGGCATACAATAGCTTGATAATAAGTGGTTATGTAGAATGGTTTATCGACATCCTACAAACTAAGTTTTACACTAGGTTCCATTGGTGTATAAATTGGTTTGCAACCTTTTATGTTGAACCTCTTGAGTAGTTCTTTGATGTACTTTGACTGCATAATGACTATACCATCATCTTACTGTATAAACAACATATCCAAAATAGTAGTGCAGAAGATAAGGATTTGACATCTCAAAATTTGAGGCACCCTTGAAGACTATAATGAAATCCTCATTGGTGCTTGTCCACTGGCATGCCATCTACATAGAATGACAACAAGAAAATATTGCTTGTCTTTTTCACATATAAAGTGCTTTTGGTAGGACTATTTTAAAATCCCTTGTCCTTTTTCACATACAAAGTGCTTTGTGTAGGACCATTTGAATATCCATGTCCAGTTAAATAGACATGAATCTTTTGGTATTGAGATTTGGGAGCTTGTTTCAAACCATATAAAGCTTTATTAAGCTTGCATACCTACTATTTTTGACTAGCTTGGGAAAATCGAGTTAGTTGATGACTCACATAAACTTCTTCATGCAAGTCACTATTCAATAACGTTGCTTTGTCTAGTTGATGCACTTTCCATCCATGATGGGTTGCTAAAGCAATAACAAATCGGATAGTGATGGGAAGTGGGAGAAAAAGTTTCATCATAATCAATCCCTTTATGCTAGGCATAACCTTTTGCAACAAGTCTGGCCTTAGATCTATGAACTGATCCATTTGCCTTTCTTTTAACTTTGAAAACTTACTTAATACTAACAGATTTCTTTCTAGGTGGTAGATCCACTAAATCCCAAGTACCATTTTTCTTAATGGAATGAATTTCATCCTACATGGCTTTCACCCACAATTTGGATCTTGTGGAGCCTCTTCAAAATTCTCAAGTTCATCTACACCATGTAGAGAACTAAGAAATGCAAACCCAACCAATATCTACTATAAAGAAGTGGTTCTTGCACCAGATCTGGTTCTACTCTACAAAGGAGCACACAATTTGCTATCCTGTAAGGTGCTTCTAACCCATCTAAGCATAATATTTGATTGCTTATCTTTCAACATTTACTGCATCTTCTAGCTGATCTAAATTTGGTGTTGCATCAACAAACAAGGATTAATAGGCAAAATCTACTAAGAATCAATAAAAACTGCCACAAGTAATAACCCATAGAACATGTCAGATAAATTGGCATAGGCATGTTTATTAAATTCCATCATTGAATCGATAGAATCCTCTGCAAAAATAACATCCCTATTGAAAATAATCTTCTTTATGAGAGGATTGTAGAGAGAATAACCTTTACTTTCAGCACTATAGGCATGTTTATTAAATTCCATCATTGAATCGATAGAATCCTCTGCAAAAATAACATCCCTATTGAAAATAATCTTCTTTATGAGAGGATTGTAGAGAGAATAACCTTTACTTTCAGCACTATAACCAACAAAAATACATTTCACTACCTCATCAAGCTTAGTTCTACTTTGTGTTGGCACATGTGTATATGCCAAACAACAAAAAACATGCATGTGTTCAACCTTAACTTCTCGATTAAAGCAAGCCTCATAAGGAGTGATAGTTTTCAAAGCTCTAGTGGGGCACCTACTCATAGAACATACGTAGCACATAAAATTGCTTCCATCCAAAAGTTGTGTGGAAGCTATGTTGATCTTTAACCATGTATCTAATCATCTCCATGAGAGTTTTTTTTTGAACACCATTTTGCTGTGGTGTGCATATGGAGTTGTACACTCATGCTTAATGCCTTTTTGTGCCATATATTCCCCTTTATTAGAATAGACAGTTAGATTTTTTAAGCCAATTTCATTTTCAACCATAGCAACAAAGTGTTGAAAATGAGAAAATATCTCTAATTTTTCTTTAAAAGGGCAAGACCAACCATATTTGTTGTAATCAATCAATGAATGTAACAAGGTATAAATTTTCTCTCAAAGAAGTAGTTTGTATTGAACCACACACATCATTGTGTATAAGCTATAATTTGTGATCATCTCTATCTCTGTTGCATTCTTTGGGAAAGGTTAGATAGAAATTTTACCAAGGATATGTCCTTCACCAACATATCTTGGTGGTGGATCAAGTTAAGGATGATCCTCTAACATCCCATGCTATACAAGCGTCAAACCACCAATAGAAGTGTGGCCAAACCTATCATGGCACAATTGGGCATCTTTCATTGCATAAGAAGTGTCTTGCCTGACAAGCAGCATCACACTTATTATACATGTCCAATTTGTAGAAACCATTGTTGGTGGTGGTTAAAGATCTAGTAAGCACAATCGATCTATCATGTTCTTTGTCCACAACGGATAATGCATTTATCATCTAAAAATTCAACATAAATGTTAAGCTCACCCTAACGTGTCGTGGGAAGTTATCGATCCGCCAAGATCGAGCTATGCTCAAGAGCTCCACTGTAGCTGCTCACGCCGCTATCCTCCCATACTCGTCACATCGATACGGTTGCTAATCCAATGGGTGGTGTAACCTCTCTCATGAAGATCGTGTGGGATCTCCGCGGAGACGATTGCGGGATGATAACCTAATTAGTCAAGCAAGAAGGAAGCAAGAGAGAGCAAGTGATTAGCACTATTTGTTGAAATATACAAGTGAATAGGGTGTGTGCGGGAACAAGCCCTTGGCTAGAGGCTGTAAAAGAGAATCTGTAATGTGAGAGAACCTGTGAAAAGGTGAGAAGAATCTACTGGGAGAGAATAAAGGGTAGCATGAGGAGATTTAGGAGGTGTGGAGATATTCTGGGAGAGGTGGAGAGAATCAAGCAAAAGAGGTGGAGTGAATCAAGGAGAAAGCAGTGGGATTAGATACTTGGATGTAAACTCTATAAATTGAGGCATTGGCCTAATGAGAACTTGCTGGTTTTTTATTATCCATGCCTACACTAAGCTAAATTGCTCACTAATCACATCTTAATTATCATCTAATCTCTTTGTTAATTAATGATCAGTTAATTATCATCTAATCTCTTTGTTAATGATGTTGATTCTAGCATTTGATCCACCATAGCTCATCACATTGCTGTAATTTTAACATGGTATCAGAGCCTAGCCTAGAATCCATCAAGTTTATGAGCCCATTATCTTGCTAATCACTTTGCTAATTAGGATTAATAGATAATTATATTTTTAACCTCTTTTTCAACAAACCCTCTGTACCCCCAGCTACTGGAGGAGCTCTATCTCCCATCATACATCAAATTAGCTCAAGCCACTTTAGGCAAACCTAGCTAACACACTTGTGCTCTAGCCCATCCAAATAGAAGGTCAAACCAGCACGCAGCTGGAGATTTTAGGCGTCATTTTTCTAAGGGAAAATTGAGATTTCTACTTCATCAAATGTAATGGCTCTAATTCCTCTTGGCCCTAGGGGTTTTCAAGGGTGCTCTTCAAGGGTGCTCTACAAGCTGGTGAAGTCAGAATTTGATTTGATCAAGTCTACAGTGAGATCCAAGCTCTTCATCAAATCTGTAGGTGACTTTGGTAAAACAGAGATTAAGCATTCAATGTTTGGTCAAATCTTGTGTTTCTTGGCTTAATCCTCTCCTAGACTAATTGCTATTGATGGCCTTGAAAGAATTTGAGCTCATTTAAACTCTAAGGCCTCATATCTGGGCTCCCTGCATACTCTATTTTTTACACACAAAATAGAGGATTAATTTGCTAATCAGTGATTAATCAATGCTAATCACTATTTTTTTGTGCAATTGAGGGTTCAAATTAACCATTAGGTATTTGTTGATACAGATCCCTATAACTTCATATTGCGATTCGGAGATGGTTTGATACTCCAACCATTCTGTACAAATTGGTTACCCTTGATTTAATGTAAATTTTGGTGATTTTATGCTGATAAATCTGTTGTAGTCATCTCCTAAACACCAGATTGAGTTGTAAAAGGGTAGACACTGCCCTTGAATCTTGAAATTGGATCAAGAGGTAAGACCCCCTTCACATCATCATCATGAGTACAACACAAGAGATAGCCAAATTTAATGGGGAGCAGTTTTACACATGGCAGACAAAAACCATGTATCTGCTCATGAGGAAAAATCTGTGGGGACTAGTTGAGGGAAGAGATGAATGCCCAGAGGTGAGAGGGGAAAATGAGTGGAAGAGCAGGAATAAAAAGGCATTGGGACTTATCACACTCAGTTTAAATGATGAAATCATTCATCCAATCACAGGGATACAATGGGCAAAAGATGCATGGGATGAACTCAATAAAGTATTTGGCACACAAGCTAAAAATTTAAAGATAAATCTGTTAATGCAATTCTACAAATTGGATATGAAGGAAAGTGAACCTTTAATCATACACTTGAACAGATATAAAAGCATTAAGCAACAACTGGTAGCTATTGGCAAAAAGGTAGAAGATGATGAGGCACTAGCAGTGCTTCTAAAGAGTGTGGACAAAGGTGAATATGAAAATATTGTAGCAACACTAAAGAATGTACCTGAATTGAAGCTACATGAGATAGAAGGAGCTCTACTAGAGCAAGAGACCAGAGGCAAAGAGAAGAAATAGCTCGACTCAATAGCAGGAGAAGAAAAAGCATTCTTCACCCGAGGAGGATTCTCTCAAGGACGAGGACGAGGAAGAGGCAGAGTAGGAGGAAGGACCTTCACTTGCCACAACTGTGGAAAGCCAGGACACATAGCAAGAAACTGCTACAGCAAACCCAGTGGAGAAGGAACGACATCGGCAAACTTCATGGAGGCTCCTAAAGAAGTGGAGTCAGATCATCTTTTTTGAGAGAGAGAGAGAGAGAGAGAGAGAGAGAGAGAGAGAGAGAGAGAGAGGAACCCCACAACCCAATGTAACCTACCCCAACAAAGTAACCTACCCAACAAAGTAAAACCACCTCTGAGCCACCAATGATGTAGGCCATGTGGTAGATGTATGTGAGCACTTTAGTCAAGGTCACGGGCACTTATAGTAGCCTTGGACACATAGAGAGAGAGAGAGTGTCAAGGACTATGAGTTTAGGGACTTGAGGCACTGGCCGCAGACTATCAACTAAGAGGGAAACTTGGTATAGGGTCTAGGTGTGCTAGAAGTATTCACTTGAGGGGAGGTGTTGAAATATACAAGTGAATAGGGTGTGTGCGGGAACAAGCCCTTGGCTAGAGGCTATAAAAGAGAATCTGTAAATGTGAGAGAACCTGTGAAAAGGTGAGAAGAATCTACTGGGAGAGAATAAAGAGTAGCATGAGGAGATTTAGGAGGTGTGGAGATATTCTGGGAGAGGTGGAGAGAATCAAGCAAAAGAGGTGGAGTGAATCAAGGAGAAATGAGTGGGATTAGATGCTTGGATGTAAACTCTATAAATTGAGGCATTGGCCTAATGAGAACTTGCTGGTTTTTTATTATCCATGCCTACACTAAGCTATCAATTAATTACTCACTAATCATGTCTTAATTATCATCTAACTTGTTAATGATGTTGATTCTAGCATTTGATCCACCACAGCTCATCACATTGCTAGAATTTTAATACTAATTACTCTCAAACCCAAACCCTAAGCACACCACACATGCTGGATTAAAGTTGCGAGAGAGAGAGAGAGAGAGAGAGAGAGAGAGAGAGAGAGAGAACACTCCACTTCTATTGCACAAATGGGATAATGAGTTACAAACAAGAGAAATCGGCTTTTATAGTTCCAAGCCTTTTCCCACTAGGTCGCGCCCGGGAGCACGTGACCTGAGGCGCCCAAAAAATAGTTACAAAGCTTTTCTCTATGGTTTTGCCAACTGACAGAGATCCTCTTGTCTATCCTTGAAAGGTCAAGACTTGGGAGCGCCTTTAGGGTGTTTCCCTCATCAAATGATGGGATTTACAATATAGGGTGGGTGCCCATTACATAAGTGTGTGGACATAGTTGTCGTAGGAATGTGTTAACCATATGTGGTTAACATGCTTCCCTTCCTAAACTTGATCTCTTCCTCATGATTGGTAAGAGGTTGTCAAGGCACATAGGGAAGTGTCGCACTTGGTTGGTTCCATGTCCCTTTGGAAATGAGAGGGGTTGGGGGGAGTTAGTAAGATGAAAAGAAGTTAATGGAGTACTGGCGATTAAGTATCCATCTAGTCATATGGGCTCTTATGAATTTGCTTTCTTGTAGGGGCCAGTTGTACTCATTATTTTGTTTTTGTTGTTTTTCTTTTTTCCCCCCTTTGCAGTGGGACATCCTCTTGAGAAGAGCCAGAGTACTTGAATGAGTAGACTAGCGCACGGAATACCTTATAACCAGTATCCAATTGATAAGTGGCAGTGTTAATGTGGGGTTAGGAAAACAATAGTGCTAGTAAGTAAGTGGCGAGAGGGGGATTCTAGAGGGACAAGGAGGTAACTCGCATAGATACTACTTGCGCTCCGAGATGCTGTTTTTTGATGGCAATGGACATGTAGCTATAACATCTTCATCAAGACACTTGAATGGGTATTTTGGCTCCTGTGGGTGTTGATTTATTGGGGAGTCAGTTTTCTCTCTTTCTTTTTTAGTGGTCTGGCTACTTTTGTCATTGTAGCGCATGGGACTAGCCTCCTGTGTTGATAGGAGTAGTAGTTGATGGTGGCGAGGATCCACTAGATGTTAAGCTGAAGAAGAAGTTATGGGTAGGATTGATTAGGTGTATGAAGCATAGTTATTGGGGCAAAGCAAGGGTGATTAAGAAGTTCCAAGCGATGGGTCATACCATTGACCAGGCTTGCACCCTACATGGTCCCCCCATCTAGAGATTTACCTGGATGGCTATCGATGATGAAGTGTTGTGCGGTGTGTGCGCATATGATAGAGCCCATTGAGAATTGCAGGTGCTGTGCATGGATGAGGGCAAAAGGTGTGCCTGTGGGCCTAATCACCTAAGAGACTCTCTTTCTTTTTTGGTCCTTATGTGGATGAGGACTTTCATGTGTTTATTGGTTGGTTAGCACCCCAAAAGAGGGTTTTGCACTAATTAGCCCAGTTGGCTAGATTTGTGAGCTTACCCTTTAGGTTTTCTTTGAGTGGCTAGATAAGCTCTTACATTTGTGGCACTTCCCCTTGGGTTGTTGATGAATTCAAGGGGCGAGGTGGAGCATCATGGACGAGGCTTTTTTGGTTAAAAGGACTGGGTGAATTAAGCTTTTGAGTGCTTAGAATTGGTGTGCGGGCAAGTCCATAGGATTTAGTTGAAGAGGGGACTTGCTTGCTTGTTGGTCACCAAACCATTTGCATCGATTGAACAGTTACTTGCTTGGTTTTGTGTGCTTTGGGCCAACTATTGAGAGTTATGCCGTGGGATCCAAATGATGGAGTTGACATCATTATTGGGCTTCTAAGAGATGTTTAGGCACCCATCTTTGCCGAGTGATGAGGGCCAGTGGTTGACGAGGCTTCTTGGATTTTTGTCGATGTGGCTTTGAGCTACAAGTAGGTTGTTGACATTGAGGATAGGCTTTTGATTGTGGCTTTGGGAGCCACAAGTGTGTGTTGCCATCATGGAAGCCTTGAGCTTTAAGCACGTTGGTAGGCACCCATCGTTGTTGGCTTCGTTGTACTTGAGGTTGCCTAACCATCGGCTGTTGGGACTTTTATCATACCTCCTTGGGGAGTTGTGGTGGGGGATGAGCACATGCGGTGTTCTTGGGTAGCCAGAGGTGAGTGTTGCCTTCATAGTAGCCTTGTGGTGTTAGTAGTAGGTCGTGGACTAGCTAACATTGAAGCTTTGGCTTAGGGTTGGTTTTTGTTGGCATTGCGTTTCTGAGATGGCCATTTGGGATCCACAGTTTTGTGTAGCCATTGTAGAATCCTTGAGCTATAATAAGAAGATTCTTGGGCACCCACCATTGATTGTCATGATAATGGTAAGAGAGCGGGGTGCTTGCGGTGGGGGTGGTCGAGGATGTAGAGTTGAGGGGATTGTCGATGATGAGGCTTGATTATCAATGTTGGATGGTGTCGACAATGCCATTTTCAACCAACTTTGGTGAGGCACGAGGTGTGGGGGGAGACTTTGAGTGATGAGGACGGGATCGGAATGGTGAGGGTAGTCGAGGGTGAGGCTATGTGTATGATTTCCTCTTGGGGACACAAGAGGATTGTGGCTTGTTTGCCACCGTTGATTTCCATGGTGGCCATTTCTTCTTGCCAATTGATTTGGCAGTGAGTGGCATCAATCCATTCTTTTTCAATTATAATCCGGCCTTGGAGTGCTCCTACATCTATGACATGAAATTTGCACTCCAATTAGTTATTTTCTATAGATATTTTATGAATGAAATACCCAACATAAAGAGAATGTGGGGGAGAGGGAGAGCTTCAAACCCTAGCAAAGCAAACACACACACACAAGAGAGAGCAAGACATGAGAGAGATGGATAGCTGAATTTTCTTCTATCTTCTTCTTCTTCTCTACTCAACCAACATAACATGAAGATAAGAGTACACACTATATGGGTTAGTACAACTACTACAACATACAAGGGTTGGTCCATAATGTGAACACGACTTAAATAAGTTGGCGCTATAACTATGCCAGTCTCTAGTAATCCAAAATGGCTGTCACACAGCCTGTCATCCCACTGGCCGCATATCATCCATAATCTCACCAACCATGCCAATGGTGTAGATGTGGAAGCTATCACCCAGGCGGGTCATTAATGTTCGCCGTAGCACTATTTGATCTTGATATCTCAACACTCCCCCTCGAGCTCAACTCTACACACTGCACTCCAAGTAAGCTCCTAAACCTGTGGAGCTTCTCTGTGCCCAATGCCTTCATGAAGATGTCAACCACCTGATCCTCTGTGTGCTGACATATACTGGATCTACATATCCTACTAGAACCTTCTCTCTCACAAAGTGATAATGCACCTCATTGTGCTTCTTTCTAGCATGATATATTTATTGGGTTATTGGTCAACTGTATGGTCAACTGTATGCTGCTCATGTTGTCACAATATATAACAATTGTCCTATCCATGGGCTCTCCCATGTCACCAAGTAGCTTCTGAAACCAAGCTACCTCTGACAAGCTGCCATAATAGCACCCCTTTACTTTGCCTCTGTACTCGATAAGGCAATTGTTGGTTGCTTCTTACCGCTCCAACTCATAGCAGCCCCAAATGAGAATATAAAACCACTAGTAGATCTCTTGTCTACAATACCACCATCCCAATCAGCATCGGTGTACCCATGCAACTGTATCTCTGTACTAGCCTCATAGAAAAGTCCATAATCAATTGTGGACTTTATGTACCTAAGGATCCATCTAGCCGCATCTAAGTGTGGCTTCCTAGGGGCCTGCATAAATTGACTCACAAGTCTAACAGTATAGCTCAAGTTTGGCCTTGTAATGGTCATGTAGATCAAACTACCCACTATGCGCCTGTCTGTCATGCGGTAGCATTGAAAATCCAGCTTGGTTTTCTCAAGGGCCTCCTCGGTAGCCTTGGCTCGATCTTGGGCTTCTTGGCCAAGGTTCTCCACCATGACTGACAACTTGTGGTGTGCCCGTTGATGAGAGTAGTTTCATGTGCTTGATTGGAGTTGCTACTGGAGGTCTGTAATTCAGGCGAGGGCATGTCTGAGCTGCTAAGTTTGCTCATCAAACTTTCTCTGGAGTTGGAAATTTTGAAGATTGACTTGGTAGATTTCTTCAGAGACATGTCTCTCTTGTGCCCTGGCCAGCAGCATCACCATCTATGAAATTGTAGGAGGCAACCACTTCTTGTGTTGACAGGAGATGCAATCCATCATCTTCATGATCAGCTCTTTGGCCATGTGTGAAAATCCCAAGGAAAAATTGTGCACGTCGTCATGGGATGCATGAACACTTTTAGCATAAGCCTTCCTAGAGCAGAAACTTCCTGATTGTGCCCAACGGAGGGTATTCAATGTATTTTGCTGAGCTGCATTGGGGGAGGAGGGTATTCAATGTATTCTACTAAGTTGCATTGGGGGAGGAGGATCCAACTTTTGGGAAAGAGGGGATATCTACAAAATGGTCTGTGGTTGGTGTTGCATATAAGTTTTGGTGGAAAAATTCTTGCTTTTGCTTCTCCCCTCCAACCCCTCAAAGCTTATAGACCTATCCGTTCTGGACAGTCTTTGCCCATACCCCTATCCCTCCCAGCTTTTGATTGAGGCTCTGAATTATCTACAAAATATCGTCTTGCATGTGGTGATGAATAGCACATACCTCTCCCTCCGCACTGAGTTTTCTACAAAATATCGTCTTGCATGTGGTGAATAGCACATACCTCTCCCTCCACACTGATGCTCTTCCCCCATATTCTGCAGAGGGCCTCCTCATTTTATACCACAAGTGCCATGAGCAGCTAAAAGTGATCTCCACCCCACTGGCATATGCCAGTTTGATGATTCTCACATCGCCTTCCCTATTGAGTTCTCCTCTGAAGAAGCTACAGCTATAGAAGCCTTTTTCAGATCCCACGGCCTTGTAGATGCTGCCAAAGCATCCCCTACCTGACGACCAAGATGGCGATGATGACAACCATGACAGTCTTCCACCCCCACCCCCACGATCCTCCTCTCCTCCACCTCCACCTCCACCACTGGGTTCCTCTTCCCCCATACCCGCACCCAACTCCCACCATCCCCACCCCCCTCTGGCACATCCACCCTCCCACTTTTCCATTCCCAATCTCTTCTCCCCCATTCATTTTCCCTCACCCACCCTCTTTATCATTGTAGCTTGGAGTGCACACCGCATTCCGCAACATTCCGTCCACTTCCACAAAACCCCCACCCCTCGTTGACGTAAGCCTTGCTATGGGAGCCTCCACCTTGACCACCCCTCCAATCCCATTGTCGAGACTCAACAGCCCTCCCCACACAACCTCAAAAAGAAGGCAAGATTCTATCACCGCCACCACTAGAGCGTGAGGATGTCAACCAACCCTCTTAACTGGCACGACCCCCTTGATGGCATGGAGTTTGAGCATGCAATTTCCATCCTGCTCGGTCGACAACTCTAGGAAGAACCTATCACACCCGCATGACGGACCACATGGACATCCATGTCCTGCACCCTTACCTTGAAGCTAAGCAATGGCAGTGCGGCAAGAACACCCACCAAGGGCGTGCAGAGGATACCACCGGCCACTTGCCGCTTCTCGTCCCATCACGTTCTAACTAATGGGTGAGCAGACGGCTTGGAGGTGCCCCTTCCTCTTCAAACATTTCATTTGGGAAACTTATTTGCAACACGCCCTGCGCACTTCGTATCAGCCTGGCCTACCTCCCTATATGAAGATGGTGGGCGTGGAATTTTTTCCACGAGGAGAAAAAGTAGAAACCAAAGTTGAAATTCAACTTTCTTTGGTTCTCTCCTTTGACGGTGCAGCAGCCCTGCATGGAAGACAATGATCCGGTGCTTCAACAAATTCATCCCGTTTGATGACCAAGTCCCAGACCTAGCCGTGATCGCAACAATCAGATTTTTCCACTTGATCATCACGTTGCTGGAGTCATTCCCTGATTGGGACCACTATCATGAAGGTGCACAGGGATTGGCCTTCGACATCAATAAAGGCCTAACTCTCAAGAGCAGATTTTTGGCTACTATGTGAGCGGATCATGTGGATGCCCGCCGCCTACCGTCGCCTACAGACCTTTGAAGACATGATGGAGATGACCTTTTGGACTAGCTACAAGGTCTTCCATTGAGCCCTCCCTACTCCAACCTCGCACTGCGATTTCATCCGAACCTACTTGATCTATTATAGATAGATCCGGTCATCTCCGAGAATGGACCTGCCAATAGGGAGGAGGAGGGTATGTTAACCACTCTGGTTAACATTATCTTTAGCGTGGCTACAATCTTTATAATCTATCTTTTGTAACCGCACAATGCGCTTATTGTATAAGAGACATGGGATGACCAAGCTTACAGCTTGTGTAATGCCTGTCATGAGAGGAATAGTTGTACATAGAGCTAGAAAGACTAGGAAGACTAGTTTTGGGCCGCCAATTGTAAATGGGCAGTCGACCATTATAACTATGAGCTCTTATATATGTCATTTTATGAAATATGAAAGGGGACAATCCCATTAGTCTCTTTTGAGCTTGCCTCATCTCTCTCTCTCTCTCTCATTTGAGCTTGTGGATGCATGTTAGTTGGTGTTCTTGCTTGCTTGTGGATGCATGTCTGGTGTTCTTGCTTGCTTGCTTGTGGATGCATGTCTGGTGTTCTTGCTTGCTTGCATGTTTGATTGTCGGTGTAAGTAGGGATGGCAATGCTCTCATTTGTTTTTTTCTCTACCCTCTCATTGCTATCTACCAAGTCCCTTTTTCATGCTAGTTGCATGAGGTGAAAGTTGAGCTCTCCATAGCTCCCTCTTTCTTGCTCTCTACCTACTCCTTCTAGCCATTGGATCTCTTCTTGGGTGACACAAGAAGAGGTGGAGTGAGCCCCTATCGGCTTCACATTGAGAATTTAACCTTTTTAAGATTGGCTAAGTGCAACTCTCCAGACTCGACCCTTGCATGTATCTCTCTTCTCTTCTCTTTCCTTCTTGTGTGTGCAAGGTAGCATGTTATTCTTAACAGTCTATATAAAAGGCACACCATGAGATTTGGTCGCCCAAGGGTGTAAACCCTAAAAACAAAAAACATCTCATTCTCTTATGCTAATTCAATATAGGGCTTTGTTTCTCTACTATTCTTATGCTATTGCCTATCTCTTGCTTGTTGAGATCTTGTGTGCTTTCTTGCATGTATGTGAGAGAGTGAGTGTGTGGTGACATTGAGTTGCGAGAAGGGTCGAGCTTCCATTGGAGTGTAGTGTGGCGGCATGGTAATAGCATTGATAGTGCATGTATGTGAAAGAGTGAGTGTGTGAGATTGAGTTACGAGAAGGGTTGAGCTTCTATAGGAATGCAACGACGACAGTAGTTGTTGGTAGCACAGTGGAGCTTTTGTGTTGACATATTGAGCTGAACTACTGTTAATGACATTAATGATCCGTTTGGGTGATAACTTCCACACTTTGCCATTAGCATGGTTGGTGAGATTATGGTTGATATGCTGCCACTAGTGGTGGATGACATGTTATGTGACAACCACTTTGGAGTACTAAAGTCATGGCATAGTTATAGCGGCAGCTCATATAGTCGAGTTTACACTATGGACCGACCATTGTATGTTATTATAGGAGAGTACTTTCCCTTATAGTATGCACTCTTATCATTTAGTTATGTGGTTGTAGAGAAGAGAAGAAGATAGAAGAAAATTTAACCATCCATCTCTCATATGTGTCTTGCTCTCTCTTGTGTGTGTGTGTTTACTTGTAAGGAACTTAAGATCTCCCTCTCCTTGCATTCTCTTTATGGTATCAGAGCTCTAGCTCATATGAGGGCTAAGGAGGCAAGAAAAAAGTAAGCAAGGAAATGATACATAAGTAAGAGCATATCATCTCTTTCCCTCCTTCTTTAGGCACAACACCCTCGGTAGCAACGAGTGCTCCACATCTCCAATTGTGGAGTTATCTTCGCAGGGCTTGGAGGTGCCTGCAAGAAGTGTAGTACTTTGTACTACAATTTTATAGCTAGATTCATGTTTTGGGCGTGTTTTGGTCTATTTGGTCATTGCAAGGTGTTTTCGGTAATTTCATAAAATTACGGTTAAGAACTCTAGTTATTACAGTGCAACAGTGCATTTTTGGAGTGGAGACAATGTTTGCACATGTATTGTTGATCTTGGATATATGTACATATACTTTCGTAACATACAGGTTTTTCTAAAGTACCATTGTAGTAGTTATAGAAGATACTGTTGTATTACAGGTTACATACATAAATTATCTATTTATAGGTTTATGGTTGTTGTTGTAAGGTTCCCCCCTTCCAAAATAGGGGAAGCACTTAAGATAGTCTACTAAGTCTTAACTTGGAGAAAATTTCCTACTTGTCGACACCTTGACCATGCAGAGACTCAAGGATATGATTTGCAGGTAAGTCCTAGTTCTATCTCGTAAACAGGGGAAGCGTGGTCTTCTAAAAATCAAATTACCCATAGGGTAAATGATCATAATTTGGGCAACTACTAATCTTGATTTCCTAGAGACAACGCTTTTTTCCTCATCCATGTAAGCCACAGCCACTGACCTAGTCTTCTAGAATAGAGTTGCCCGAGAATCTCTTTATCTAGAATAGGGCTTTCACTTAATCTGTTGGAAAGCTACCCAACTAATCGGGTCCACTCATCCATAGGATGGTGCCATCGGGGCATTCCATCCTCCCACTTTCTACCCTACGCGTCAATTTGTTTTCTAATCAATCCTACCACATTGTTTGACATAAATAAACATGTTTCTTAAACATGCTCCTAGCTTCGATGCTGCCTGGCCACACAAGCACGGAAATAGAGTTAGCGTCGAAGCCAGGAGAAAAAAAATACATGTACTTTTATCCTTAAAGATAGCAATTTCAATACAAACCATTGATTACAAAATACAACATCACTTCAAATAGTGGTTTCATAGAATTTCTAACATTTTTTCAAAGGAAAAGATACGCATCTTCTTTCTTGATTTATTGACATTACTAAAGAAAAACTCTTTTTAAATGATAACCAAACTAACCTGACCACCGTTCCCTTGTGGAGCTTGCCAAAGGGAGGGTTGGAGCCGCATTAGGAGCATCTTCTCTAATCTCTTTGTTGCGTGCTTCTCCTGAGGTGACATTTTGGTATTTCCGAGATGGGGCCATCTTTATCACCGCCTTGCAGTGCTCGACGCGCATTCGTAGTGCTTCAGTCGGATCTTGATTCCGAGATTGTTTGCTCACTCTATGAGCAAAAACCTGCGGCATGTGAACCTCCTCTAGACTCAAAAACCTCTTGCTAAACTCTATGCAAATGGGGGGAGGGGGGGATGAATTTGTGAGACGTCCTAAAGGCAAAAACGTTTTACTGAAGGGGTGAGGGTTGCTGTAAGTCTCTTCATAGAGGGGGGGAGGGGGGGGAAAGAGTTAAGGACACCCTGCGGGTGATTGTTGAGAATGGCCTTATTTGAGAGTAGGTTGATTAGGGGGTGCTGAGATGAAGGCTACAAGGGATGGTTATAGGTACTGCAACAAGTACAGTATGCAGGCACAGAAGGGCGGTATGGTCTTGTGTAGGGTGTACTCTACGCAAAGGGGTGCTGGCCATGGAGTGCCCCGGGGGTTTATATAGCTGTAGGGTACTGGTGCGGGTATTGAGCAAAGTATGGTGTATCGTCAAAGTGTACCGATTAGTGGTCTGCATGGGCGGGGGAAAGGTACGGTGGTGGTGCACAGGCAAAGGTGTGGTACACATGTACCCTTTTGGTCAGAGGTAGCATGGATGCCCATGTGGCGAGTACAGGGGTGCAGCCATTGCTACTTGTGAGGCTATATGGTTAAAGAGTCTCTTGGCAGATTTATGTGAGCCTCTTGATGGCAAAGTTGTCATTCATTGTGACAACATGAGCCGTATACAGTTGGCAAAGAATCCAGTGTTTCATGCGAGGACCAAACACATAGAGGTCCATTATCACTTTGTCAGAGAGAAGGTGCTGGATGGTACAGTTGATCTTCACTATGTGAAGACTGATGAGCAGGTGGCAGACATCTTTACGAAGCCACTTAGCAGGGAGAAGTTTGAGTACTTCCGGACTATGTTGGGAGTACATGGGATGAGCTTGAGGGGGAGTGTTGAGAGTCTTGATATCCCAAGCTCATCTACATCTTCATCGGCAGTACATCATGAGGTCTCCACGACCTCATTCACAAGACAGTTAAAATGCTTCCCCAACATTCTTGACATAAAACAGTCATTTAAAAACAGGTCATAAATATAGTTTCTATAACAAACTCTCGTCTTTCCACATTGTTTCACATCAATCTACATTTCTTAATCCACGTCCAATCATATGTATTCCCATCGTCCTTCTTCCATTCTCATCCAATCACATTATATTCCATCTCATCACATCTATCGACATTTATCCTCATCACATCTATCCACATTTATCCTCATCACATCTATCCAAATTTATCCTCATCACATCTATCCACATTTATCCTCATCACATCTATCCAAATTTATCCTTATCACATCTCATCCGTTCGCGTCTACCCATGTCCACATCTCATCACATTACATTCATTCACATCTCATCCATTCATATCTACCCCGATCCACATCACATCACATCTCATCCATTCACATCTATCTCTATTCACATCACATCACATCACATCACATCTCATCCATTCACATCTATCTCAATTCACATCACATCACATCCATCACATCACATTCATCACATTCATTTATATCACATCCATTCACATTCATCACATTCATTTATATCACATCCATTCACATCCATCACATCACATCCATTCACATTCATCACATTCATTTATATCACATCTATTCACATCCATTCATATCCATCAAATTCATTCTCATCCATCTAGTCATTCACATACATTCTATCCATATTACATCACATCCACATCTATCCACATCATATCTCATTCATACACATCCCATCTCATTCATCCACATCCATCTAGTGATTCACATGCACGACTATTCACACCCATCCATTCATTCACATTCACACCTATCACTTCACATCTTATCACATTCACATCCACATCCCTTTACATCACATCACACCCACATTCACATTCACATCCACATCCCTTTACATCACATCACACCCACATTCCTTTACATCACATCACATCCACATCCACATCCATTTACATCACATCACATCCTTTCACATAACCTCACATCTCATTCTCATCTCATCATTCACATCCACATTCGTTTATATCACATTCTTTCACATACACATCCACATCCATTTACTTTACATCTCATCCTTTCACATAACCTCACATCTCATTCTCATCTCATCATTCACATCCACATTCATTTACATCACATTCTTTCACATACACATCCACATCCAGTTATATTACATCACATCTTATCGCATCCACATTCATTTACATCACATTCTTTCACATCCACATCCACATCCAGTTACATTACATCACATCTTATCGCATCCACATCCACATCCATTTACATCACATCACATCTAATCACATTCACATCCACATCCATTTACATCACATCACATCCTATCACATAACCTCACACCTCATTCTCATCTCATCATTCACATCCACATTCGTTTACATCACATTCTTTCACATACACATCCACATCCATTTACTTTACATCTTATCCTTTCACATAGCCTCACATCTCATTCTCATCTCATTATTCATATCTATATTCATTTACATCACATTCTTTCACATACACATCCACATCCATTTACTTTTTATCTCATCCTTTCACATAACCTCACATCTCATTCTCATCTCATCATTCACATCCACATCCACATCCACATCCACATCCACATCCATTTACTTCACATCTCATTCTCATCTCATCATTCACATCCACATCCATTTACTTCACATCTCATCCACATTCATCTATATCACACCACATTCTATCACATCCCATTCACATCTTATCACATCCATTCATATAACCTCACATCTCTTTCCCATTTAGTAGCTTTTTCTACTTCGATATTGACGATGGGATTTTTTCTAAATTTATGCTAATTGCTTGGCCTAGATAAAGGTTCTTTTTCTCGAGACGGCTATTTTCATATTCTTTCTCAAATTCCTTAAGTGAAATATGTTCAATATTCTTCTTTTGAATAAAAGAATTCATGGGATTTTCAAAAATCAATTCTATCCATATTTTCCAATATTGCTCAAAATTTCACTTTTGATAAATATTCATAAATTGAATTATACTAAAAATTTCTCTTTTTTTCATTTAATTTCTTGGATCTCAAATATTATGAGAATCCCTCTTTTTGCATTTAATTAATTGCATTCCAAATGTCATGGAAATTTCTCTTTTATCATAAAATAAATTTATCTAAAATTTCTCTTTTCTTTAATAAAAATATCAATTAATATACCAAGAATTCCACTTTTAATATTTAAATGATTGAATTCCAAATGTCATGGGAATTCCTCTTTTATCATTTAAATATTTCTCATGTATAAATAAATTTATCTAAAATAAAATATCTATTAATTTCAATATGCTAAGAATTTCACTTTTTTCATTTAAATGATTGAATTCCAAATGTCATGGGAATTCCTCTTTTATCATTTAAATAAAATTACCATAATTTTCTCTTTTCTTAATTATTTAATTATGCATAAACCTTAAAAATTAGTTTTCCATTGAATGTGATGAAAACCATTCTTTTAGCTTAGGATGACCAATCCTAGAATATAGTAGGAAGTCCTCTTTTCACGTTATGCATAAGAATGAATTATGTATCAATTTCTTAAAAATTTTCCCATAGCTTCGCTACTATTACTGATAATTTTAAATATTTTTGAAAAGGATAAACTTAGTAATACAATTATGATAGTATAACTATCTTCTATACTTAAATCTAATTTATGGATTTAAATCATAAGATTATCATAATTTTAGAAGCATAAAAGTATAAAAAGCCACTTTCTTAACCTCTAGCTTCACAAGCTTGAAGTTTGATTTGTGAATTGAGAATTTATCAACTAGAAGCATCATTTGAATAGAGAATTGGTCATAGGAATGACCCTTCTTTTGGGAAGAGAGAGATATACATAAAAAACATCCTAAAATTAAGCATAAAGATAAAATTTGCTAAATTATTCATTACAACTCTTAAGAAAAGCTTGATTTACATTATAAACACTTAATTTAGAAACTTCTCAAGCTTGAGAGGGGTTGAGAAGTGAAAACATTGAGAATAGTAGAGAAAAACCATAAAATTACACTTTACCTCTTGTTTTTGCTTGCTTCTCTATGTTAGAAGAAGCCCCCAACCAATCAATTGGTTAGTGTGTTGAGAGGCAAGCTCCAAGGAAGGTTGAAGAGAGAAAGAAGCTCCAATCTCTCCAAAATGTAGAGGATTTTTAAAGGATAATAGAAAATATCATTATTTTAATGTAATACTGGCATGGTATAGTTCACAGATGAGAATACAAAAGAATGAGGGTCTTTTTATAGATGAGGGAGGCTACTAACTAAGTCCAACTAAGTTCTAGAATTTTCCAGCTTCAGTTTGGCTGAATTTGGACAAGGTTTGGATCGGTTTGGCTTCCTTTTTGATTTAGTTTGAGAGAAAGGAGAGATAAAAATATCTTAATATTAGATAAAAATATCTTAATATTTTTTATTTAAAAACTCATTCACATGTGTGAAATAGGCACCTCCTTAAAGTCTCCCCCCCTCCTTACCAAGGTGTCAAAAATGTATCATTATACCAAAATATTTTAATTTTTTAGTAGTATCTCATAGTTTTTAACTAATAAACCTTGTACTCACTCAACTCTTCATCTTATGTGAGCATTTACTCATTTTTGGGTATTTTCTTTTATTCTTTGGATTTATCTCATCCCCACACTTGGATTAATCCAATTGGTCTCCATAGGAACCTTAATAATTGGACCATAATCTATTTTTTTTGAAAATCTTGACCCTTAGGCTAAGGTCCTTTATACACATTTTCAATTAATTCCAAATGCACATTGGAAAGTTCCTTTTGAATTTTTGTTTCATGGGAAACCATTTTAGACACTAGGAGGGTTTTTATAATAAAAAAATATCTCAATTTTGGATTATCTCTCTCTAGATATTATCTCTCTCTAGGCCAAAAGAGGGTAAAACAAGATCTTTCTTTTATTTCAGAGAGGGGAATAATTACAAGAACAGAAGGGGAGGTTCTTACACCTTTACACCTCAAAAGTTGGAGGGCGAAATCTTATAGATGTTATAACCCTACCACTCGTGAGATGCAAGTAAGCAGAGATGTTGTCTTCGATGAGATGAGTAGCTGGTATGCACTAGTAGTGAAGGCAACATAAGATGCACATGTTATAAGTGCTGATGTTGCACCACATGTAGAGTAGCAATCACAGGTGCTGAGTGGACTTGGGGAGTCCTCGATATATGGATCCAATGTTAGTTTATGGTGATGCAGGTTGAGGAATGATGTAGGTACACATGTATCACAAAAAGGGAAGGAAAAGGTAGATTAACCTTTTGTGCCTAATCTGTCAACAGGTCACCAATATGTGGATGGTGACTCTAGTGGATTTGAGCAAAAAGGTAGATTAACCTTTTGTGCCTAATCTGTCAACAGTTCACCAATATGTGGATGGTGACTCTAGTGGCTTTGAGCAGAGCCTTGATGAGGAGCTTAGCATTCTGTCTCTAGTTACTCCTAGTGTAAGGAGAACCAGGGCTATTTTGAGGACACCTGGCAGTGATCCAGATGTACGCAGGTCTACGAGGGTTAGATACCCCGTTTGACAAGTTGAGATATGATGGATTTATAGCCCATCATTATGCTTACATGATGGGAAAAGCAATACAAGAGGTTGAGCCCACTTGCTTTGAGCAGGCAATTGGAAATAAGAAATGGGAAGATGCCATGGATGAGGAGACGGCAGCATTGGATATAAATGCAACATGGGAGTTAGTGCCTTTTCCTAAGGAAAAGAATGGATGTAAGTGGGTGTATAAAGTCAAGCAAGTCAAGCACAATGCTGATGGTTCAGTGAGCGGGTACAAGGTAAGATTGGTTGCCAAGGGCTATGCGCAAACTTATGGCATAGACTATGAGGAGACATTCAGCTCGGTTGCAAGAATGGCAACTGTGAGAGTTATCATTGTGCTATGGCTACAGCAAAGGGTTGGTCTTTACATCAAATGAATGTAAAGAATGCCTTCTAGCATGGTGATTTGCAAGAAGAAGTATACATAATGCAGCCACTAGGTTATAAGAGTGATGCACATCCAGATTTTGTGTGCAAGTTATGCAAAGCCTTGTATGGCTTGAAGCAAGCACCCAGAGCATGGTCAAACAAGATCGGGGAGTATCTTGTTACCATTGGATTTCAGATATCTAGTGCAGATTTTTCACTATATGTGAAAAAGATAGATAGAGCTTTTGAAGCAGAAGTTTGAGAAGATGAAGGATTTGGGTGAGCTGCGGTATTTCTTGGGCATAGAGGTGGTGAGATCACCTCATGTGGCATTTTGCTATTGCAGAGGAAGTATGGCTTGGACATGTCGTCCAAGTATGGTATGATAGGCTGTAAGGATATTTCAGTGCCCTTGGAGCAGAACACAAAGCTTTCCACAGATACAAGTGAGCTTTTGGAGGACCCCACTACATACAGGCGCATAGTGTGTAGTTTAATCTACATGACCATTACAAGGCCAGACTTGAGCTATGCTATTGGACTTGTGAGTCAATTTATGCAGGCCCCTAGGATGCCACACTTGGATGTGGCTAGACGGATCCTTAGGTACATAAAGTCCACAGTTGATTATGGACTTTTCTATGAGAGTGGTATAGAGATATAGTTGCATGGGTACACAGATGCTGATTAGGCTGGTAGTATTACAGACAGGAGATCTACAAGTGGTTTTATGTTCTCATTTGGGAGTGTTGTTGTGAGTTGGAGTAGTAAGAAGTAGCCAAGAGTTGCCTTGTTGAGTACATAGGCAGAGTATAGGGGTGCTGCTTGGTTTCAGAAGCTACTTGGTGACATGGGAGAGCCCGGGGATAGGGCAGTTGTCATATATTCTGACAACATTAGGAGCATACAGTTGGCCAGTAACCCAGTATATCATGCTAGAATGAAGGACATTGAGGTGCATTATCACTTTGTGAGGGAGAAGGTTCTAGGAGGAGATGTAGATGTAGTATATGTCAGCACACATAATAGGATCAGGTAGCTGACATCTTCACGAAGGCAATGGACCGCAGAGAAGCTCCACAAGTTTAGGAGCTTACTTGGAGTACAGTGTGTGGAGTTGAGCTCAACTAGTGCTACGGCGGACATTGATGACCCACCTGGGTGATAGCTTCCGCATCTACACCACTGACATGGTTGGTGAGATTATGGGTGATATATGGCCAGTGGGATGACAGGCTGTGTGACAGCCATTTTGGATTACTAGAGACTAGCATAGTTATAGCGCCAGCTCATTTAGTCGGGTTCACATTATGGACCAACCCTTGTATGTTATAGTAGTTGAGTACTAACCTATATAGTGTGTACTCTTATCTTTATGTCATGTTGGTTGAGTAGAGAAGAAGAAGATAGAAGGAAATTCATCTATCCATCTCTCTCTTGTGTCTTACTCTCTCTTGTGTGTGTGTGTTTGCTTGTTGCTAGGGTTTGAAGTTCTCCATCTCCCCCACATTCTCTTTAATTTTTTCAAGAGTACGATTCTTCCTTGTTTCCATGGTTTAAGAATTGGGTTTTTTTTTCAAGTAACCCTAATTCCATGCCATTTCTATTCTTACAAACTAGTTGCATTGCCTTATTACCATTGAGCACTTTAATTGATGTAAATTTACAATGGCAAGCTCTCATATGAGCCATTGAGCAATCCCTTAGAGCAATAATTTAGGGGTTCTTGCTTCCTTTTTGCCATTTGGATGCAATATATCTTATTTATGGCAATTCCTATGCCATTTGAATAGCATATGATGGAATTGCATGCTCCAATCATACTCTTGAATGCCATAATCACATGCTTAGATGCTCTTGCTTGATTGATGAGAGTTATTCTACATGATGGAAACATGAATCAATGCTTTGGAATAGCATATGGTATGCTTATGTGAATGACATGGAGGTGTTGAATGCCCATGGTTTTGACATGCCTATGTAAGGGGCATACATGTGCCTTTATTGATGCCTTTAGAGCTATATGGTGGTGTGGTGAGCATGCTTGAGTATATGAGCATTTGTAAGAGTATGAGTATATGCTTAAGTATATGAGCATTTGTAAGAGCATGAGTCATGCTTAGAATCAAATTATAACAAGTGATCTCAACCATATATTTGAGATTCAATCACTCTCCACATCACATTGTACTACACTTTTCATTTCTAGTCACTAGTGATGTGTGAGGGTACCCGGTATGTGGTGGAGGGACCGGGGGGAGCATGGCTTGAACTCACTCTACTGTGAGTAAAGAGGTATGGTGAGGGATTAGGTACTTGGTGAGAAGACTTGGCCCAAACCCTTGCTCTTGGGTTTCAAACTTGACTAAGGGGGTTGTTATGGTTCAATCTAACCCCCCTTGAAACACATCCAACAACAGATTACCTGTGGAACCGCAAATGTCGTGTGAGGATCTTTCCAATGGGGACGAACTCATAATCCTTGAGGTCTCCAAGCTCTACAACTCCTTGAGAAGCAATCCCACCATGCCTCCTATGAGCGTTGTCACACCACTGCATTGCACTACGGGTAGTCGTCCCTCCTCTCACCTCACTTCACTCACACACACTCACTAGCATATGCATTAAGGAGAGAGAGTAGCAAGAGCAAGACTTGATTACACAATGGGAGAGTATGTTGTATTGTGAGAGATATTAACTTATATACATGGCCATAAGTGTTCACACTCACTTAAACTGTGGCCAGCTAGGCACTTTAGGCTCATAATAGGCCTAATGCTATTACAATGACTACTCTCATAATATATCCATGAAGTACATCACTTAGGAATTCATCCCAACTTGCTACCACACGCTCTTGAAGCGAGAATCTCCATAAATACTCTGTCACACCATTACGGGTGCCTGTCCAAGTTATAGCTTTAGATACCATTGCTTCATACCTTGCATGTATGACCCATTGGTGTGTCTACCGCCGTGACTCCTTGATATAAGATAATGAAGGTAGCTCTTGTTAACCCTAGGAATGGGTTAACACCCCCCCTTATTGATGGTGGCAATCGCGTTCTCATGATCACGTTGAAGACCTTTGTGTGGGGAGATTGGACAAGCTTTGTCGATGGCTTTGATGTTGAGTGACGTTCAATGGTCTTTGTCTCTCTGGAAGGAATGAGAAAGGTTAGTTAGCAAATGAATAGGTTAGTGGTTGATTGAAAATTCCTAACGAGGTGGGGGGTGGGGTTTTTTTGGGAATGATTGCATTTTTATATGCGTGAGCACTTTTTTGGGGTTTTTTGCTCACTTTGTTTTTTGCAATCATAAGCAAGGTTACATGTGGTTTGTGTTAGTGGGGATGCTAAGACATGTTAATAATGGGAGAGAAGAGAGGGAAGGATCCGGAGGAACGTAGCCATAATCAAAAGAACAAGATGGTGATTCTTAGTTCCTCATTTGATTCATTGAAGCGACATTCATCATTTGAAGAATTTGACCTTTGATGTTTTCCCCCTGTGTGGCAGGATTCTTGTTAAATGTTGTTGATGAGTAGGACCTATTCCTGCAATGCTTCTTCCCATGTTCTTTTTATGTTTTTATGTATATTTAAGTGCTCTTATGAAGTAGATATACATGAAGTACAAGAAGTGAGTCATATAGACTCTTATTGAACTGCTATGTGTTGAAGTAGCCACTTGTCGCGGCAAGGATTGAAAGAATTACGTCGACTTGCGAGGCTGATATATATATCTTCACTAAGGATTTAAGATCATTGATTTGTGATAAAGATGGTAGCATTTTGGAGAGGTTTGTAATTTGAAGGAAAATTCCAGGCGATGGGTTGTAAGCTTTCACCCACCATGGACCCCCCATCCAGAGATGTACCTAGACGTTGTCGATGGTTGAGGCTTTGATGCAAATGTCCTCTAGTGTATGAGTGGATATGTACTCATGGAGCACCTATTACATTGATTTAGCCAAAAGAATAGTAAGCTATAAGCTTAACAATTATATAATGGCTATTAAAGATCATTGGGAAAGTGTTAATGCGTGAGATGGCTTAACTCGTGAAAGTGCAGGTTCTTAAGCCGTGGGATTGTAAATTCGTGATATGGCTTAACTCGTGAAAGTGCAGGTTCTTAAGCCGTGAGATTGTAAATTCGTGATATGGCTTAACTTGTGAAAGTGCAGGTTCTTAAGCCGTGAGATTGTAAATTTGTGAGAGGGGTTAACCCATGAGTGAGAAGCTTAACTTGTGAAAGTGCGGGGTCTTAAGTTGTGAGACTCTTAACCCGTGAGAAACTTGAACTTGTGAGATTGCAGGTTTTGACCCCGTAAAGTTGCAAAATGGTAGTGGAACTCTATATGCTTCGTGCGAGCATGAAAAACTGGGTTCCTGGCCAATTGTATACTACTAATGTTGTCACAGAAAATGACAACTTCTCTTTCCACTGATAGACCCAAATCTACAACAAGTAGCTTCCTGCACTAAGCTACCTCACATGCTGCCATAGCAGCACCCATTGTACTGGATAGAGCAACCGTAGGTTGCTTCTTCTTGCTGCTCCAAGTTACAGCGGCACTCCCCAAAGAAAATATGAAGCCACTAGTAGATCTTCTATTTGAGATACTACCAGTCCAATCAGCATCTATGTACCCATGTACACATATCTTTGTCCCAGTTTCATAAAATAGTCCACAATGCAAAGTAGACCTCACATACCTCAATATGCGTCTCAATGCATCCAAATGTGGCTTTCGAGGAACCTGCATAAATTCACTCACCAACATAACAGCATAGCTCAAATCTGGCTTGGTGATCGTCATGTAGATCAAGCTTCCTACTATGTGCCTATACATAGTAGGATCCTCCAAAATCTCTCCTGAATCTGCACTCAGCTTGCCATTCTGATCCAATGACACTGAAATAGGCTTACAACCTGTCATACCATACTTGGACGCCATACTGTCTCTGCAGTAATCCAATACCATGTGGTGACCTAATCATCTCAATGCCCAAGAAATATCTGAGCTCCCCTAGATCGTTCATCTCAAACTTCTGTCTAAGCAAGATCTTTACATCAAAGATCTCTGCATCATCGTCCCCCGTAATGATCAGGTCATCTACATAGATGACAACAAGCACAACCCCTCTATCACTGTGTCTCACATACAGCCAAAAATTTGCATTGGCTATATGAAAGCCAATAGTGACAAGATATTCAGAAATCTTGTCAGAACATGCTCTTGGTGCTTGTTTTAAGCCATACAAGGCTTTCTTCAACCTACAAACATGCTCAAGGTGACACATCCTCATAGCCAGGTGGCTGTAACATATACACCTCTTCCTGCAAATCCCCATGCAAGAATGCATTCTTTACATATCCATCTGATGTAAAGACCATTGCTTTGACGCAGCCACCACTGCTATCACAACTCTCATTGTTGCCATCTTGGCAACAACTGGGCTGAAAGTTTCCTCTCATAATCAATGCCATATGTCTGCACATATCCTCTGGCTACCAATCTAGCCTTGTACCTGCTTATGCTTCCATCACTGTTATGTTTTACTTTGTACACCCACTTGTATCCAACGGCTTTCTTGCCTTCAAGCAATTGCACTAAATCCCGTCTCATTTCCATATAGTGCATCCATCTCCTTATCCATAGCTTTCTCCCAACACACATTTCCAATAGCCTCATCAATTCATGTGGGCTCTACAACCTGTATAAATTTTGCCATGTATGCATAGTGATGTGCCACATAACCATCATAGGTAAACCTGTGCAGCACAGGATTCTTCACTCTCCCAGATCTTCGTAGCTTTACATTCATGGCTTCTATATCCTTCTTTACACCAGGTGTTCTCATAGTTGGTATCCCAAGATCCTCATCAAGGCTCATCTCTGAGACTAGACTCTCCATCAAAATGAGAATGCCCTACAGAAATGTCAAGCATACTAAGGGGCTCAACCACTTTCTCTTTGCCTTTATGTGATGTACTAATCACATTTGCAGGATTGCTATTATGACGCAGCCTGCCACTCCATGGTCTATCAACTAAACGACTAGATGAGGACTCTCTTGGTCCACTCAAAGACTGTGATTGCTGACTTGCATTTTGTGCAACCACATTTCCACTCACATCAGCCCGCACAGCTTGTTTTTTAGCAGCATACCAACTACTTATCTCATCAAAAACATCCCTACTTACCCTCAACTCACGTGTGTAGTAGAGGGTTATAACACCTGTATCCCTTTTGCTCAAGGGAATACCCAATAAACACACAATTTTCAGCTTTTGGATCCAGCTTAGTTCTCACCTCATCTGGCACATGCACATATGCAATGCATCCAAAGACTTTCAGATGAGACAAATCAGGTTTTTTGCCAGTAAACCTCTCCTTTGGAGTTACATCATGTATGGCTGCAGTTGGAGTCTTGTTCATGATGTAAACTGTTGTAGAAATAGCCTCAGCCCAATAGCTATGTGTCATATTCTTCTCTCCCATCAATGCTCGCGCAATCTCAGCAATGTGCCTGTTTTTTTGCTCAGCAGCAACAACTCCATTTTGCTACAGAGTGTATCTGCATGTAAACTGTCTCCGAATACCATTCTTCTTTAAAAATTCAGAGAACTCATTGGAGAAGTACTCTCCCCCTCCATCTGACCTTGGGCACTTTACATATTTCCTTGTTTGCTTTTCAACCATAACTCTGAAATTCTGAAAATGAGTGAACACCTCACCCTTCTCTTTCATGAAGTATACCCACACTTTCCTTGTGTGGTCATCAATAAATGTCACATAATACCTGCAGCCTCCCATAGACATGGGAGGCTGCAAGTATAAATGTCACATAATACCTGCAGACATGGTCTTCGTATGAATGCACAACATCTAGTGCATTTCTGTTCACATTTCTGTCATTTCACATAATACCTGCAGCCTCCCATAGACATGGTCTTCGTATACATCTGAATGCACAACATCTAGTGTATTTCTGTTCACATTTCTGTCATGTGGAAATACATGCTTTGTTTGCTTTCCAAATTGGCATGCTTCACACATTTTTTGCATACCTCCAACTTTAAACTTTGGCAGTCCTATCACAATTCCTTTTTTAGTCTGCATAGACTTCATTCTCTGTACATTCACATGTCCAATTCTTTTATGCCAAATGTCTGTGTCTGCAACAATTTCTGAACCATTTGCAAACATCGCAGCACTCACTTAAGGCATGTTTACATTCAATGTAAACATTCTGCCCACTCTGTTGCCTTTTGCAACCAACCTGCACTTGTCTTTAAAGTCTTCAACATAACAACCATCTGGGTTAAATCGAATGTGCAGACCTTACTCAATCATCTGGCCAACTGAAATGAGATTCTTTGTTATGTTTGGAACATGAAGTACATCTGCAAGGTACCTTACTTTGCCATCCTGCACAGCAGCATAGACAATGGTACATCTCTAACATGGGCAATTGGATGAGCAGTGTCATCCCGTGTTTCCACAAAACTTGGTCTTTCAAGGTTTTTCATCTCCTTGAACCACTCCCCATGACGTCATGTGGTTCAAAGTACCTGAATCAATGTACCATACATCATCTTTATGTGCTGCTTCAACATTTTCAGACATGGCATTAACGACATGCTGCATAACAAACAACCTTTCATTATCCTCATTGTTTCTGCTCGAGGATACATAGTTGTTTTGCTGTAATTTTCCATTTTGCATGTCAGCCTGCTTCTTATAACAATCTGCTTGCACATGTCCAGGCTTACCACAATAAAAGCATCCACATGTATCATTATACTACCTTTGCCAATTTCCATGACCTCTTTGACTCCCCCTGCCTCTGAATCGGCCTCTTCCACCTGCATGTTGTTGTTGTGAATTCTGGGACTGTTTTGTTGTTGTTTCTATCAGCCATAATTTTGATTACCTATTCAGCCACCTCCTTGGACTATTGTTGTTGTTTCTGATTACCTATTCTGGGACTGTTGTTGTTGTTTCTATCAGCCACCATAATTCTGATTACCTATTCGGCCACCTCCTTGGCCACGTCCACGGCCTCCTCTACCTCGTCCTCTTCCTGAACTTGTGTAGAAGGCCTGTTGCTCATTTTCAGCACAAAAAATCAGTCCAATAGGACAGTATAGTTGCCCTATAGCTTTACTCTTGCGAAGAAAGCTCCTCAATTAGAGATCGTTTGCCGGTGCCTCCCGTAGAGCTCCTGACAAGGGTGTAGTCGCCAACACAAATAGGGAAGAGTAGATGAAGCTCTTACCCTCGTACCGCTTCCTGTGCTTCTCTTGCTTGCAGCTCAGCCCTTAGCATGAACCAGGCTCTGATACCATGAAAAGATGCAGGGGAGAAGAGAGCTTGAGCTCTTGCAAGCACACACACACACGCAAAACCCTAAAAGAGAACACACAAGGTGAGAGGCTGAAAATCTTCTTCTTCTTCACACAACACTCAACACACCATGTACAAAGATAAGAGTACACACAATATGAAAAGGCAATCAACCAAATACATACTAGAGTTCTCTATAATGTGAACCCAACTAAATGAGCTGGCTTTATAACTATGCCAGTCTCTCTAGAATGGCTGTCACACAGCCTGTCATCCCACTGGCCACATATCTCCCATGATCTTACCAACCACGCCAGGGGTGTGTGGGGCCTATCCCCCAGGCGGGTCATCAGTGTGTCCACCGCCTCACTAGATGAGCTCGATATCTTAACACTCCCCCTCGAGCTCAACTCTATCTCATGTACACCAAGCAAAGCCCTGAATCTGCGGAGCTTCTCTATACCCAATGCTTTGGTGAAGATGTCAGCGACCTGATCCTGTGACCTAACATAAACAAGGTCAATGTCTCGTGCCAAAACCTTGTTTTTGATAAAATGGTAGTGGACCTCTATATGCTTCGTGTGCAAGCATGAAAAAGTGGGTTCCTAGCCAACTGTATACTGCTAATGTTGTCACAGAAAATGACAACTTGTCTATCCATTGATAGACCCAAGTCTGCAAGTAGCTTTCTCAACCAAGCTACCTCACATGAAAAGTAGCAGCACCTCTGTATACTCGACCTCTATACTGGATAGAGCAACCGCCGCAGGCTGCTTCTTGCTACTCCAAGTCACAGCAGCACTCCCCAAAGAAAACATGAAGCCAACATGAGAATGCCCTGTAGAAATGTCAGGCATACTAAGGGGCTCAACCACTTTCTCTTTGCCTTTATGTGATGTACAAGTCACAGCAGCACTCCCCAAAGAAAACATGAAGCCAACATGAGAATGCCCTTCCTGCAGAAATGTCAGGCATACTAAGGAGCTCAACCACTTTCTCTTTGCCTTTATGTGATGTACTAATCATGACACAGCCTATCACTCCATGGTCTATCAAAACTGAACCACTAGATGAGGACTCTCCTAGTCCACTCAAAGTCTGTGATTGCTGACTTGCATTCTGTGCAACCACATTTACACTCACATCAGCCCCAATAGCTTCTTTTTCAGCAGCATACCGGCTGATCATCTCATAAAAAACAACATCCCTGCTTACCCTCAACTCACGTGTAGCAGGGTTATAACACCTGTATCCCTTTTGCTCAAGGGAATACCCAATAAACACACATTTTTCAGCTTTTGGATCTAGCTTAGTTCTCAGCTCATCTGGTGCATGCACATACGCAATGTATCTAAAGACTTTCAGATGAGAAAAATTAGGTTTTTTGCCAGTAAACCTCTCCTCTAGAGTTACATCATGTATGGCTGCAGTTGGAGTCCTGTTCATGATATAAACTGCTGTAGAAACAGCCTCAGCCCAATAGCTATGTGGCATATTCTTCTCTCCCATCAATGCTCGTACAATCTCAGCAATGTGCCTGTTTTTCCGCTCATCAGCAACTCCATTTTGCTGCGGAGTGTATCTGCATGTAAATTGTCTTTGAATATCATTTTTCTGTAAAAATTCAGAGAACTCATTGGAGAAGTACTCTCCCCTCCATCTGACCTAAGGCACTTTACATGTTTCCCTATTTGCTTTCCAACCATAACTCTGAAATTCTGAAAGTGAGTGAACAGCTCACTCTTCTCCTTCATGAAGTATACCCACACTTTCCTTGTGTGGTCATCAATAAATGTCACATAATACTTGCAGCCTCCCATAGACATGGTCTTCGTAGGACCATGTCACATAATAGTTGCAGCCTCCCATAGACATGGTCTTCGTAGGACCCCATACATCTGAATGCACAACATCTAACGCATTTCTGCTCACATTTCTGTCACGTGGAAATACATGCTTTGTTTGCTTTTTCCAAATTGGCATGCTTCACATATTTTCTGCATACCTTCAACTTTAAACTTTGGCAGCCCTGTGTCACAATTCCTTTAGTCTGCATAGACTTCATTCTCTGCACATTCACATGTCTAATTCTTTTATGCGAAATGTCTGTGTCTATAACAATTCCTGAACCATTTGCAAACATCGCAGCACTCACTTCAGGCATGTTTACATTCAATGTAAACATTCTGCCCACTCTGTTGCCTTTTGCAACCAACTTGTTGTTAAGGCTTTATTATGTAATTCTTAGACCTTAGTCAAAGGGCTTGGGGGTTATTTACGTGTGAATGTATCCTTTGGGATCTGAACCGAGTAGTTATTACCCTGACAGTTGCATCTAGGGATAAGATTGATAGAACGTTGATTCTGATCGCTAATGAATGAAGGAGAAGTTCTGCTATGTCTTTGCACAGTGTTTTATTATGTCTTTCTTGATGTTTGTGCAATCATTATGCTGTTGTGAGATGAATCAGAGTCTGTGCTCTGAATGGTGTTGAGGATGTGTTATTTATTAATGCCTTGTACAGAACCTTTTAGAGGGCCATGTACACATTGGCGATCCCGCGGGTTCGAATGCCCTGAGTCCTGGGAGGATACGACTTATTCAGAGGACCGCTAGCCCTGGATGTTTGAAGATAATTCGGGGAATTCAAGAAGATATTATACAAGGTCAAGGGCCAGAGATGCTGACGCTGCTTTAACAAGAAAAAATGATGATGAAGAAGGTGATGATTATGATTCAAATTATGAAGTTCCTCCGGGAACAAGTGGAGCATTGGAAACTATTTTGGAAGAAGATGTAGAGGAGGAAACATTGGATCAAGAAGTAGAGGATATTGATGAGTGATGAGGAAGAAGTACATGATCAGTTTGTGGATGATGTTCAAGAAGAAGGGATCCCGAGAGGTTTGGTACAATCTGAATCTGATTTGGGTATTCCAATTTTAAATAATGATTCAAATGCTAATGCAAAAGCAGGAAGTGTTGAGGATGCTCAAAATCCACCAGTATTCTCAAGCACTTTCAGGACATTTCTTGGGGTAACCTTGTTGAATAGAGTTATTAGGGGAAGTAGTAGGAGAAGGTTGCAGTTTGAACCATTACTAGTCTTAGCAAGGAGGCCAGTTAGAGGGGCAGCAATGAATCCTCAAAATCCACCAACACAGAACCCAAAGGTGAGATCAGCAAAGTTCAGGGGAAAACCCAAGGAGGACCCTGACCGCCATGTAGCCCAATTCCAAACAAGGTGGGAGGCTAGTGGCTATGACACTTTATGGGGGAGAGGTGAAGAAGAGGCAGTTTGCTGCTACCTTAGAAGGCTCAGCAATGGATTGGTTTAGCCAGTATGGTTTGGGACATTTTGGAAACTTTGATGCTTTGAGAGAGAGTTTTCTTGCCAGGTTCAGAAGGGAGAAAATAGCCAATGACATCATAAATAAAATAAGTCTTCAACAAAAAGAAATGCTAGTAGAGGACTATGCTCAGAAGTTCAGGGTTCTCTCTCGAAGATTGGAAGGAGCAGATAGGCTTTCCAATGAGATGTTAGCTTCTTATTTCCTGAATGGATTAAGGAAGACAATCAGATCAGCAGTGGCTAATGTAGACATTGCTGTAGGATTTGATGCTTTGGTGCAAGCAGCAATAAGAGTAGAAAAGAGGTTGGCTGTTACTAAGAAGAAGCAAAAGAAAAAGAGGTCTGATTCAGACCTAGAATCTGACTCTGATGGAGACACAGACTCAGAGAGCTCTGATGATAATTCAAAATATAATAGTGACTCAGATTCAGATGATGAATCAACTAGCCAGAAAAGGAAAAAGAAGAAGAAATCTTCAAAGTCCAAAGATAAGGGCAAAAAGAAGAAGAAAGGATTGGATGATGAACAACTGTTAAAGAGGCTTAAAGCATTGAAGTATGCCTCAGTATTAACAAATGACAGACCAGTGTGTGAGATATGCTCAAAGGAAGGACATTTTGCAACCAATTGTTGGTATAACCCAAATTTCAGAGGAAGAGTTCCCCTCGTGTACAGAGGTCAAAGCAGCAGCAGAATGAAACTTCATCTAATCAAGTTTTCCCTGCTCAAGCTAGAGGACCAAATAGATAGTTCAGATCACAGCCTAGACAAACATGGCAATCAGATTTTAGAGGAGAATTGAAGTGCACTTATTGTGACAAAGAGGGTCATAGATAGGGTCCAGCTTGTGAGTTATGGTGCAAGCATAGGACAGAGAGGGGTATCCCAATTGTAAGGTACCCTGTAGTAGATCAAAATCAGAGAGGAAAGATGCAGCAAAACCAACAAATAACAGAGTTAAATGCAGTGACAGTAATAGAGGACCAGTTTCAGAGTAGCTCTGGGATGGTTGAGAATGTGGCTTGTGATTGTTCTGGATGTGTAGACCATGCAAATGATAAGGATGGGAAACAACAGATTCCTGCCTTGGCAGTGACAAGAGCTGCAAAGTTGAATAAAGGTCCAATTCAATGGGCAGATCAGGAGAAAGTTAGAAGCAAGGTTCAGAGGAAGTTGGACAAGAAGAAGCCAGCTTTGGAAGAATTAATGTTAGAACAAACTGAAGGGGTTTGTGTGAATAACAAGGATAGGACAAAGGAGAAGAGGAAATTTCTAAGGTTGACTCACTCTATGAAGCTCTGTTACATTCAGAAAGTCAGATTTCTCTTGACCAATTGCTGACATTAGTACCAGGGTTCAGAGATTTGCTGTTTCAAAGAATTCTTCAGAGAAAAGGTGTTGATTCACCTCAAAGTAATTTTTGAATGAGTAATATTGTTCAGGTGGAAGATGTTGATTTCAAAGTTCCTGCCATATCAGTCAAATATCAGGGCCAGCCCATACATGGAGTTCTTTTGGATGGTGGATCAGGAGTTAATATACTTCTCGAGTCAGTTTATATTCAATTTGGGAGCCAAAAGTTGCATCCAGCACCTTTTCAGGTAAAAATGGCTGATCAGAGGAAATTACAACCTTTAGGTTTGCTAAAAAAACCACGAGATCTTCATTTGTAGGATTGAAGTTTATGGTCAACTTTGTAGTACTCAGGATGCAATCAGGGAACTTGGCTTACCCAAAGCTCCTTGGAAGACCCTGGTTCAGGCAAGCTAAGTTACAGCAAGATTGGGGAGCTAATATGGTGATCTTGAAATAGGGGAACCAAAAACAGACTTTACCTATGAAATCTACTATATTTATGCCAAAGGAGCAAAGAGCTTTGTGGGCACAAGGCATACACCTGGTAGATGAAGTAGAAGATGATGAAGAAGAGGAATCCCAGTGTTTGATATAAATGTGATGACTATTTTGGGAGATTATGAGGATTGTGTTGCTGTAGAAGAGGAAAGAGACCAGCAATTATGAGGATTGTGTTGCTGTAGATTATGAGGATTGTGTTGCTGTAGCTGCAGAAGAGGAAAGAGACCAGCAATTACAGGATATTCAAATAGGGACTGAGATGACTAGGGAACAGTTTAGAGTTCTACAGGAATCAGAGCTATCACAGTCACAGGAGATGCAGAATGATTATCAACAGATCAGGCTATTGCAATAGCAGAGCAAAGATATGAAAACAGTATCAAGAAATCAGCTAGAGTTATGGAGGATGATCTGAATGAATGGAATTTGGGAACAGAGAATGACCCTAAAGTTGTCAAAGTTAGTGTTCATGTGGAAGGAGAATTTAAAGACAATCTTTTGAAATTATTAATGGAATACAAGGATGTTTTTTCATGGGAATATTCAGATATGAAGGGGATTGATCCTGCATTTTATTCCCATAGGATTAATTTGAAGCAAGATGCTAAGCCTGTTATCCAATAGAGGTACAGAATGAATCCCAATTATGCAAAGCAGGTTAAAGATGAAATTGACAAGCTGCTCAGGGTGGGATTCATTAAGCCTATACATGAAGCAACATGGCTATCTCCAATTGTAGTAGTCCCCAAGAAAAATGGAAGAATCAAAGTTTGTGTGGATTATAGAAAGCTCAATGCAGCCACTATCACAGATCCTTTTCCATTACCTTTTGCAGATACTCTGCTAGATTCAGTTTGCAGGGCATCAAATGTATAGTTTTCTTGATGGGTTCTCAGGATATAATCAAATCAAGATGCACCCTGATGATGAACACAAAACAGCCTTCATTACAGAGTGGGGAGCATTTGTGTTCATAGTAATGAGCTTTGGATTAAAAAATGGACCACCAGCTTTCTCAGAGGTGGCAAGTAGAGTGTTTGAGCCCTATTTGTCTTCTTTTATGAGGGTATTTATGGATGATTTCTGTGTGTTTGGATCCAAAGAGATGCATTTGGAGCACTTGAGGAAAGGTTTTGAGAGATGCAGGAAGTATGATATGTCATTGAATCCATACAAATGTGCAATTGCAGTTAAAAGAGGAGTTTTGTTGGGCCACATAATTTCAGAGGAAGGTATATAGGTGGATCCTAGAAAAATTCAGAGCATCATAAAGTCCAAGAGCCCAGTGAATTTGAAGGAAACATCTAGGTTTGTGGGTCAGATCAAGTGGCACAGCAGACATTTAAGATATTTGTCAGATGTATGTGCACCCTTGTCACATTTAACCAAGAAAGGAGTAGAATTCAAGTGGTCAGAGGCCCAAGAAAAGGCATTTTAGACTTTAAAGAAGATGATGGTGGTAGCTCCAATTTTGTAGCCTCTTGATTGGTCTTTACCATTCCATGTATTTGTTGATGCTTCAGACATTGCAGTAGGAGCTGTTCTTATGCAGGCAAAAATCAAGAATTGGTTCAGACCTGTCTACTATGCAAGTAGAATGCTTACTTCAGCCGAGAGGAATTACTCACAGTTATAGAGAGAGAAGCTTTGGGCATGGTGTTCTCTTTATAGAAATTTTGACATTATCTCTTGGTTAACAAAGTTTTCTTCCATGTTGACCATCAAGCTCTGTTATTTCTTGTGAAGAAACCACAATTGACAGGAAGGTTAGCAAGATGGATGTTGTTGTTGCAAGAATTTGACTTTGTGATAGTACATACTCCAGGGAATCAGCATGCTGTGTGGTAGATTATTTAAGCAAACTTGAAAGTAAAGAAGATGCTGCAGGAGTTAATGATTATTTCCCTGACTCTGATCTGTTTGTTGTTCAGAGTTGGAGCTCTGACTCCTTTTATGATCAAATGTTGCTGTTTCTCTCACTGATGGATTGTTACCAAAAGAGATGAGTGTGGACTAGAAAAGGAAGTTTGTGCTGAAAAGCAAACCATTTTTAGTCATTGCTGGAGCATTGTATAGAAAGGGGATAGATCAGATAATAAGAAGATTTGTTCCTGATTTTGAACAAGCAGTAGTGGTACAAGAGGCACATGTAGGGTTGTCTGGAGGTCATTTCTCAGGGGAAATAACAGGAAAGAAGATTTTACAATCAGGTCTATGGTGGCCAACAGTTTTGAAGGATGCTCACACATATGCCAAGGAATGTTTGGTTTGTCAGCAAGTGGGCCAACCCAATTCTAAAGATAGGATGTCAGACCACCTTGTGCTACCTTTAGACCCATTTCAGAAATGGGGATTAGATTTTGTGGGTCCTATTAAGCCAAAAAGCAAGAAAGGTAAGAGTTATGTTCTGGTGGCTACAGATTATTGTACTAAATGGGTGGAAGCGGTGGCTCACAGAGAATAAAGTAGATAGTGTGGCCAAATTCTTGTATAGTAACATCATGATGACAAGGTTTGGATGTCCCATTGAGCTTGTCAGTGATCAGGGAACACACTTCTTGAATGATGTTATCAGAGAGCTGACTCAAACCCATATGATTTTGCATAAGAAGTTCACTCCCTATCATCCTCAGGCAAATGGACAAGCTGAGAGTTCAAACAAAATCCTGCTTAAAATCATCAAGAAGATTGTTCAGGACAACAAGTCTGATTGGGATATGAAATTGGACTCAGCTTTATGGTCATTTCGAACAGCTTTTAAGGTAACCACTGGAATGACTCCTTTTAGGCTTGTTTATGGGTTAGAAGCAATAGTACCCATGGAGTTTGTGGTGCCTAGCTTGAGAGTTGCTACAAAAAGCAAACTCCCACTCAAAGAGTCTCTGATTTATAGATAGCACAATCTGAATCAGTTGGAGGAAGACAGAGCAATGAGTGCTTATGTTTCAGAGATCATTCAAAAAAGGAGACAAGCTTGGGTAAATAGAAATGTCAAGTTCAAAGTCTTCAAAGTGGGAGATTGGGTCATGCTTTACAATTCCAAGTTAGGGCCACACCCAGGGAAGTTGAGGCTCATGTACATTGGGCCCTATAGAATTGAAAAAGACTTAGGGCAAGGAACCTTCATGCTTTCAGATGCCTTTGGAACATTGGTACCAAAGGGGGTAAATGGGTTTAGACTTAAGCCATTTGTGGGCACTCCCCCTGTAGTTCAGAGTACATGTTCAGATTAGGGCGGAGTAAAAGATCAGAGAACAGAGGAAATTCAGAGCTTGTGTGTGGATCAAAGTCCGCTTGGATTTTTAAATTTGAACGATGGAGAATACATTTCGCACAAGTCGGCTATCAATTGGCTTGATTTAACTTTTTGTCCGACATTATTTGTGGTAATGGCCAACGTGATGCATGAGAATCCCTATAAACTCGCACCAGTGAGGGGACAGCATGCATGAATTCATTCAGCCTGTTCTAGCAGTGTATGGAAGGGGAGATTGTGAGAGGTGACATCTGCGTTTCAGAGGCGTCCATTCCAAAAGCCTCATTGTGCTGTGTACTGTGTGCCTCATTCTTCTTCTCTTTGTTCTCCTTATTTCCCTGCTCACATGCCCCTTAGCTCTACCACTAGGCTGGACCTTCTTGCTCTGAATACAGTTAGGCAAAGGTTAGCCATGGTGAAGGGTAAGCAGCCTATGCAGCAAGGGCGACCTAAGGCAGAGAGACCACATCAGTTCGACAGTCCTTGCGACAGCATTCAGCGCCGCCAAGCAAAGAAGTGGAGTAGTGCTTTAGCTCGGATTCTGAAGAGACGGAGCAACAGGAGGAGACTTCTATGAAGGATATTTCTACTGCTGTGGGTAGCCTGATGGAGAACTTTGCACCTTTTAAGTATAGCATGGATTTGGAGAATAACGTAAACGTTTAGTGGCTTACTTCAATTGGGTTGATCGGGTATGCAAAGTTAGCTTGGGCTGAGTGGCAAGACAATATATATGCTCCCACACAGCTAGCTTTGCTGAGAAAGACAGAGGGAGTACTCAAAGGAGGTACAAGGATAACCCCAGCTCTGATTTCTCAAGTATTTGAATTACCTTTTAACCCAGGTTTGGAAGCTTTGAATTTAGTTTCTGATGAGGATATGGAGAGAGAATTTGGGAATCCTGTGGGCTCCAAGAATTGTTATCATTTGAAGATAGTAGAAGTCGCTAGGAAGCAGCAACTGCGATGGTTTATGGAGCGTGTTCTTTTACTCCAGAAGGTTGATTATATGTCAAAAGAATCTTATACACCTTTAGCTGCAGCAGAGGCAGGAGTAGATGTGGATTGGGCCACTGTGGTACATCATAGGATTATGATTGAAGTGGGAGAGAAGGATAAAAGGAGAGCAGTTAGTAAGAGCAGGTTAGGCCCTTTCCTTAAGGCTTTATTTGATTATGACTCTTTTCAAACAGCTATACCTGCAAAGCCTGTGGACCTTAGACTTTCTTCACAGACAGTGGCTCTTACTCTGAAGAGGAAACTTAGGGATAGACGGTTGACAGAGGAGGAGCAGAAAATAGTAGGGTGTCTCTTGGAGGCAGGTTATAGTTTGGAAGAGGCTACAACTTATGTGTTGCTGCAGAGTTTGGGATAGATGATGATGATGATGATGAACCATTTTTAGGGACAAAAGTCTTTGGGATAGGGCAATCTCCAACTCTTTCTCAAACCAAGTTGGCAAAGAAGATGCAGTTGAGTGAAAAGGAACATGTGGCAGGAGGTAGCAAAAGATTTGATCTTTTGAAGATGCAAGGGATGCCTTCGAAGGTGACTCCATTGGCAACTAAATCTGGTTCAGAGCAGTCTTGGACTATCACTTCAGAAAATGTGGGAGACACTCTTGAAGTTTTGAAGAAGTTTTGTTCTGCAGAATTGAAAAGATTAGGGGATATCAAAATAGAGCTTATGCGGAAGATCAGTTTTTGCAGAAGGCTAAATTAATTTAGACAAATGCTTGAAGAAAAAGCTCAAGAAGTTGAATTGTTGCAGAATCAGATTAAAACTCTGAATGCTGACATGGATGAGTTAAAAGTTTCTTCAGCTAAGGAGATCTCTGAACAGACTAGTCAGTTGGTTAAGAATAGATTGTCTCTGAAGTTGTTTGAAGAATGGACAACATCTTTGAAGGATAGTGTAGAGTCAGAGATGCAAAGACTTCTTGAAAGACAGGTGGAGCTTGAAATAGAGAATAGGATGCTTCTAAATAGATTGGAACCCTTAGAACAGATGAAGGAGCAAATATTAAGTGAGCATGAAGAACTATCTGTAGGAGGTGTTCTAGTCTCTGAAGCAGATGTGGGAAGAATCAAATCAGAAATGATTCAACAGGGATTAGTGATATGGAAAGAGATCAGAGAAAGAATTGGGCAGTTTGTTTTCAAGACTTATCAAAACCTCAAAGGTGCTGTGAACACAATGGAGCAAGAGGGTGAATTTGAAGCGCATTGCTCAATTGGAAGCTGAGGTGGTACAGCTAGCTGAAAAGTCCAAATTTCAGAGCAAGGTGGATGAAACAGAAGATATGCTGGAATATAAGACGCCGAGTGGTTTTGCTCTGAAAAGCACAATTAGGCCAGAGGAATCTCATATGATGGGGATAGAAAGTCCAAGTTCTAATCCTTTTAAGCTTGTTAAGTTGAAATCGTCTGCACAGTTCAAATTTTTGGAAAAAATTTAGCCACCAGGCTGTGCCAAGTGTTAAGGCTTTATTATGTAATTCTTAGACCTTAGTCAAAGGGCTTGGGGATTAGTTACGTGTGAATGTATCCTTTGGGATCTGAACCGAGTAGTTATTACCCTGATAGTTGCATCTAGGGATAAGATTGATAGAACGTTGATTCGGATCTCTAATGAATGAAGGAGAAGTTCTGCTATGTCTTTGCGCAGTGTTTTATTATGTCTTTCTTGATGTTTGTGCAATCATTATGCTGTTGTGATGAATCAGAGTGATGAATCAGAGTCTATGCTCTGATGTGCTCTGAATGGTGTTGAGGATGTATTATTTATTAATGCCTTGTACATAACCTTTTAGAGGGCCATGTACACCTACACTTGTCTTTAAAGTCTTCAACATAACAACCATTAGGGTTAAACCGAACCTGCAAACCCTGCTCAATCATTTGGCAGCCAACTGAAACCAGATTCTTTGTTATGTTCGGAACATGAAGTATATCTGCAAGGTACTTCACTTTGCCATCCTGCATAGACAATGGCACATCTCCAACATGGGCAATTGGATGAGTAGTGTCATCCCCTGTTTCCACAAAATCTGGTCTTTCAAGGTTTTTCATCTCCTTGAACCACTCCCCATGACTTGTCATGTGGCTCGAAGCACCTGAATCAACGTACCATGCATACATCATCTTTATGTGCTGCTTCAACATTTTCAGACATGGCATTAATGACATGCTGCATAACAAACAACCTTTCATTATCCTCATTGTTTCTGCTCAAGGATGCATAGTTGTTTTGCTGCAATTTTCCATTTTGCATGTCAACCTGCTTCTTAACAATCTACCTGCACATGTCCAGGCTTACCACAATAAAAGCATCCACGTGTATCATTATACTACCTTTGCCAATTCCCATGACCTCTTTGACTCCCCCTGCCTCTGAATTGGCCTCTTCCACCTGCGTGTTGTTGTTGTTGTGAATTCTCGGACTGTTGTTGTTGCTGCTATTGCTGGTCATAATTCTGATTACCTGTTCGGCCACCTCCTTGGCCGTGTCCACGGCCTCCTCTACCTCGTCCTCTTCCTGAACTTGTGTAGAAGGCATGTTGCTCTGAACTGTTTTTGTTTTGTGAAGACTGTTGGTCTTCACCCAAGCTCCTCTCTTCTATAACCAACATAGATGGGGAATGTTTTCCTGAGTCTGAATAGACGTCTTGAACGCCTTGTATTGTGGCCCGAGACCACGTAGATAGACTTCCACCTTATCGTCATCATCTACTAAAACACTAATAGATGCAAGGGATTCCACAATACCCTTGATCTTCAATGCATAATCATTTACAGACATACTCTTTTTCTCCATAGTATTATGAAGTTGATTCTTCAACTGTATCTTTCGTGCCTTGGTATTCGTTTCATAGAGTTTTACCAAGCTATCCCACACCTCCTTGGGGGACTTGGCATCCTATATGTGCCCAATCATGGTGTTGTATACACTGATAGAGAGCCAATACATAACTTTTCTGGCTCCTTGGTTCCAATCCTTGAACTCTAGTCAGATTGATCTCTAGTATCTCCGGTGCCTCTTCATGCTCACCTTCTATGTAGTCCCAGTAATCCTTTCCCATCAAGAAATTTGTCAACCTGAACCTCCAAGCATGGAAGTTGTTCTTGTCAAGCTTCTTAGCAACAATCTGGTTTATGCTATCATTTGACATCTTGCCAGACACACAAATTTACCAGAAACAACACTCTAGTTTTTCCTACACAAACTGTTGTGTTTTTTGCAGTGGTACTGTACTACACTCAAATGTCACCGGTGGCCTCAATGTGCATACATACACCCAATGGCAACTGTTTTACCTCCTTGCAGCACACACAATGTCTGCATACATACACCCAATGGCAACTATTTTACCTCCTTGCAGCACAAACAATGTCTGCACAACCAATCTATCTTCCTGCAGTTCTTAAAAGAGAGTTCTGCATAGAATCAATGACTTACCCACAGTGCTCGAAATCGCATGCTTTCCAAAAAACGGAGCTCCTAACGCGCCCGAAATGCATTTTTGGCCTGAAAAATGTTGTCTGATAGGATTGAATAGTTACTCTTTAGCTTTATTCCTGCGAAGAAAACTAATCAGAGATCGTTTGTCGGTGCCTCCTGTAGAGCTCTCGACAAGGGTGTAGTCACCAACACAAACATGGAAGAGTAGATGAAGCTCTTACCCTCGTACCGCTTCCTGTGCTTCTCTTGCTTGCAGCTCAGCCCTTAGCATGAACCAGGCTCTGATACCATGAAAAGATGCAGGGGAGAAGAGAGCTTGAGCTCTTGCAAGCACACACACACTCACAAAACCCTAAAAGAGAACACACAAGGTGATAGGCTGAAAATCTTCTTCTTCTTCACACAACACTCAACACACCATATACAAAGATAAGAGTACACACAATATGAAAAGGTACTCAACCAAATACATACTAGGGTTCTCTATAGTGTGAACCCAACTAAATGAGCTGGCGCTATAACTATGCCAGTCTCTAGAATGGCTGTCACACAGCATGTCATCCCACTGGCCACATATCACCCATGATCTCACCAACCATGCCATTGGTGTAAGTGTGGGGCCTATCCCCCAAGCAGGTCATCAGTGTCCACCGCCTCACTAGATGAGCTCGATATCTCAACACGGTATGTAGTGGGGTCCTCCAAAAGCTCACATGTATCTGCAAAAAGCTTCGTGTTCTGCTCCAATGGCACTGAAATAGGCTTACAGCCTACCATACCATACTTGGAGAACATGTCCAAGCCATACTCGCTCTACAATATTGGACTCCATTTGCTTGGTCAAAGTTACAAATTACTCACCCGCGTGACTTTTCAAAAAAGTTAAAAGAGGGAGTACTTGTGCATCGACCATAATCAAAATGGTCATACACAGAGATTCCATATATCATTGCCTCTCTATAGAGCATGGTCAAAGTGATCATACACAGGGATTCTATACATCATTACCTCTCTATAGAGCTAAAGAGATTGCAAATCAGCGTTTGGGATCAAATGTAACTCGAAATTGGTCATTTCCCACCATGATGGCGTCAAAGTCAAAGACCAAGGGCACTTTCAAGGAAGTGGTTGAACATGAAGATGGTGCTCTGGAAGAAAAGAAAATGTAAGACAAGATACTCAAGAGCTTTTGCAAACTAATGTTGACCTGCATCAAGGGTCACATATACCACAAGGTTCCATTGAGATTCAAGGGGTTGTACAAGTGATCGAGAAGATGTATCTTGATCAACAAACGATGTATCTTGATCAACAAAGGAATATGAGACAATTTCTTGAGAATATGCATTGGAATGAACAAAACAATTTGCTAATGTCAAGCTAATGCAAGTGATGATCGAAGTAGTGTAACAAATGTTTCGGGAATGCCTACCTCATTTCTTAGTGGGCAATCTACAAGGAATTCACTTCAGTCCAAGTCTTTCATTTGGAGAACATTACTTCCATGAAGATTCTTCAAGTGAAGATGGTGATGCCAATGAGGAATGTCAAGATATGTTTATATGTGCATTGGTAGGCTGAAAATGAACCAGTGTGGATAACCATGAGGATGCAAGTGTAGATGAGGTTAATGAAGAACAATTGCATAATTCTCTTATTGAGAATGATTATAAGAATAGTGATGCTTATGATGAGAATTGTCTTGTTAAAGAGGATGACTATTATATTAATCTTCATAATGGTGACTTTCAAGAGGTTAATGTGTATTATGTTCATGAAGATGAGACAAGTCTTAAAGATCCATATGATGATAATGTGGATGATCGTGGTGGGGGTGCAAATGATTGTGATCCATATGAGGACATTTATGTGAAAGATGCTATGGGTTAGGATGCCTATGAGGACATCTACATGGTGTTGGTCTAAATATCAATGTAGATGACTCATGGGAGGTCTATGATGGTAATTCATTGGATGGTCATAATACCTATACTTCCAATGATAATGATGATGATGCCTATCCTTTTGACCCGTGCATAAGTTTGAGGAAGAGCTTCATCAATTATACTTTTCTTATGAGCATGGGTGGTTTGGATTCATTTCCATATGATCCGGGTGGATGCTATGCACAAGTATGTTTATGCATTCGCACATGGGATTAATGGATTTCCTTTTGACCTGGGTGGATCAAAGAGGAGTGAAGTGGAAGATGTAAAGAACGGAAGTGAATATCCTTTTGATCCAGATGTATCAAAGAAGAGTGAAGTTGCCTATGTGTGTTTATCATGACAAGGATAATATGGCTACCTTAGGCAATGTATCAACTGATGCATATGCCGGTTGTAAAGATGCAAGTATATCAAGTTTGAAGGCATGCATAAATGAAATGGGTGGCACATGTTTTGGTTAATAGTGGAGACACACATAGCAAACATGGATTACAAATTGGTATGCAAATATGTGAGTTTAATACTCATAGTATTTGGTCAAATGGCGAGGACTACATAAGAAAGAAGCTTTTTGTGGCAACCTGCCTCTACATTGGAAGGATTATTGGATGCATTTTAAAAGTCCAACAAGGGTCAAGAACAATGAATTAGCTTGCTAGAAATTCTTGTAAATTCACTGTGGATGGCCCTATACCCTTGGGATTTGGATGCAAAATGTTGGAAGGTATACAAAGCTCTTATGCCATTATGGGATAGATGTTATGTTTTTTTTTTGACTTTTTGGATAGTTGACAACCATATGTATGCAATTTTTGGCCTCCCATATATGGTGTGAGCATGAGCTTGAAGTTTGGCATGAGTCCATTGACATATACTCCATCCATGTGGATTGTGATTGTACATATCAATGGTTTTCGAGGATGAAACCTTTTGGTGGGTAGGGATGGTTTGTAATAAAGTGAATGGGCCCAAGTCCAATGGACCATGCCCATGGATAATATTAATCATAGTGTGAAAGAGGTGGTCATGTATATATACCAACATAGGTCATAATTGGGGGCTAGCCTTGATAATCATTTTCTTAATGGTTATTACTCTTTCTTTTCCTAATCATAGGCTAATATCTTTTGTCTTTGTTAATCTTTGCTTAATCATAGGCTAATCTCTTTTATCTTTATTAATCTTTGCTTAATCCATACTTTCTTAGGCTAATCTCTTTTATCTTTATTAATCTTTGCTTAATCCATACTTTCTTAGGCTAATCTAGTTCAATGGCTAGTTGCTTTCTTTCAGTTAAGAGACCAAGTAAATTTAATCTAGATGTTGTGAAATGATTGGCCCATTACAAATTCAAGAGAACAAGTGAATTCAATCTAGATCTTATGCTTTATTCACTTTGAAAATTTTATGCTTGAAAGAAAGATGTTGGTTTATCTTTGTGTTACTACCATGGGGGGTTGAATTGAAAATGACTTGTGGGTGTAGAAGTTGAATTTTCTATTTGAAGCAAGTTTTAGTTGTTCATTCCATAAAGTTTACGATGCATTGAATAGGACCAATTTGAAATTGCACTTAGTGGTGGATGAATGTGAAAATCTTAATACCATTGTGGATTTGCACAATAAAAAGGATCTTGATTAATCTAGTTGTTGTGAAATGGTTGGCCCATTACAAATTCAAGAGAACAAGTGAATTCAATGTAGATATTGTGCTTTATTCACTTTGAATATTTTATGCTTGTGAAAGAAAGATGTTGGTTCATCTTTGTGTTACTACCATGGGGGATCGTATTGAAAATGACTTGTGGGTGTAGAAGTTAAATTTTCTCTTTGAAGCAAGTTTTAATTGTTCATTCCATAAAGTTTACCATGTATTGAATAGGAACCAATTTGAAATTGCACTTAGTGGATGAATGTGAAAATTTTAATACCACTTGCCAATTTGCACAATAAAAAGGAGCTTGATTAAAGGAGTGGTATCTAAATAAGTACAACTTATGCTTCATAATCTTAACACTGACCATGGAGGTCTCAGGTAGCAATGCTTTTTTAGTGAATGTGGGTGAACATGAGCACACATCTATTATTTATTTTTAATGACTAGAAAGGGACGAACTAGACGATGTCAATGATAGTTTGAACAAGTTGTATTTACACACAATTAAGTTTTGCTAGTTAGTTATTCATTTTGCTAACCTTGTGAGTTGTAAGCAAAATGTGGAGTCTTTTTATATGTTTGTGTAGGAGGCTTCAAAAGGTTTTCTTTGTGTAGGAGGCTTCAAAAGGTTTTCTTTGAAGTAGTCATTAAAAAAAAGATTTCACCATCTTTCAGAGGCGTGTGTAGGGATGTGAGTAGAGCTCTTTTACATAATTTTAAACCTAATATAACCCTCATTCCTCTCTGATCTTTAGATAGCCTCGAGAGGCAGATATTGCAATGTGGGGTAGTTTCTGACCAGGGATTTAATTTTCTTTCTCTCAAGGCTAGCTTATAATCTTGAGAGGCTGTGATGGATTATGTAAATTATTGAAATATTTTTTGTGGTATATTATTCATGGATATTTATTTTTGATTATTTGCCACATGGTTAGTGACTTACCGCCACGTACTGGTTGCACCATGTTAGGTAGATAGTCACTGGATATAATCTTGTGCATGTGTTTTTTATAGCAGATTAGGCAGGGCTAGTGTGGGTAGCATGATGATGGTCACCCATTTTTGGTGTGTATATTGGATGCACATTTTGGCATCACTATGTTCATGTGGCAACATTATATTTATGCGACATTTTATGTAGTGGCTTGGTGGCTGTCATTATCTTATACATAAAATGGCGGCACACATATTTATTGTGCACATTTGTTTTAGGTACATATTTATTCAAATGGTTTGTTTACCCTTAGTAGATGGCCCATATTAATTCATGCATGGCACTTTGCTAAAGTCAAGTTCCAAAGATGGTTCATATATGTATGACACTTTCCTAAAGTTTAGGGGCAAGGCCCAAAGTGGAGTGTAAAAGTCATTTTTGGCTCACAAAATAATATATCTTGCTTGAAAGCGTGAGCCATCAAACAAGTGGGGGGAGATTGTACCCAATGTGTGTGTAGTGCATCTTCTCTTCTTTCATGTTCATGAAGGTTTATTTCTCAATAAGCTATGGTGTTTTGAGAGAGGTAGAGTGACCTTTGTCCATTATTTCATTGAATTTGTGCATGAGGACCACAACCCTCCAGCAAAATAGAGGCACACTTCTAAAGCTTATTTACATAGGTTATTCTATCAAGGATTGGTCAGTGATTTAGCTAGTAACATTGAATGTGGGCGATGTGGACGTGCCATTGTCCTCTTTTGTATATGATTTGCATAGTTTCTTTGTTAGTGAATGACAAATGATCACTTATATGTCTTTCAACATTCTCAAGGGCCAAACTCGGGCACTTGTATGGCTTCCAACATCTCAAGGGCGAGAGTAGAGCATGTGAACACAATCATACCATGTGTGGAATATTATTTGCATGGTTCTTTCATTATTTAAATCGACATTCTCAAGGGGCAACACTTTGGCACACCGGTGATAACACGGCCCTATGTGGTATACAGGAGGCCTTCGAGGCTTTGAGGGGGTGGGATTCAACTTGCCATAAAAGTTGCTTTGTCAAGCACCCACCACACATTTGAGAGAGAGAAAAGAGACCCGTATGTGGGCATGTCTTCTTGCCGGCCTGCCGGTTTACTGGAAGCAGTGAGCGTAACAAGGAGAAGAATATATGCATCGCCAACGAGTTTTCGCTTCTCAATTCCCTGAATTCGCTTGCAATTGCATTATTCGTTTGCAGATTTGGGCAGGCATTTAAGCAGACAATTGCTGCATTATTGATGGCCAAACGGCCCATTGTGGGGTGAGAAGAAGCACACCGTCATCGGCTTTTTTCTGATTAATCTCACATCTTGCTGTGATTTCCTGCAACCCAATTCGGAAAGTAGCAGTAGAAACCCCTAAACGTCTGTATTTGGACGCTGGAATGAGCGCCCATTGGTCCAATTTTCAAGCGATAATGAAGCCCATCTTCTTTGACCCTGGGTCCCTAAGCTACCTTAACGGCCCATTTTCGTTGACTTTCACAGCAGGAGCCGCAGCCCACCTGTGGGTCCTTTGAAAACATGGTTTTTTGGGTCCTTCTGCACTGACCCGACAGTGGACACAAGCCAATGAATATATGGCCTCATGCAAAGCCCTATTTCTTTAATCACTTTAGAGTTTGATTTCAATTTGTTATTTTAGTCCTTCATTCCTTGTTTATGGCCCTTATTTGCTGTGTTGTGTTTTGTGATCCAGATTGGATCATAGGTAGGCGCCCTTTCCCCACCCCTCTCATCCATCAAGGCCAATGGATCCTTCACATGGCTCTAGCTCACCCATCGCTGCACCTGTGATGTCCCTCTCCTTCGGTGGACCTGGCCATGGTGAAGAGAGGTCTGAGGGTCTGCACAGAGGTGGAGCTTTAATGGCCAAACCATCATCGGGCATGGTCCAGAACCCATGGTGGGATCTCTGCAACAGCTCAAAAGGGTTGAAAAGGAAGAGAGTGAACAGTGATGCCCTCTCCAGAATGGAGGTTTCTGGCTTGTCTTTCGACAATGATTCTGCAGCTGGGCCAATCCTCGGGTTGGGCAGCACAACCAGCCCTAGCCCTTCTGAGGGTGGCTTCAGTACAGGAAGTGGGACCTCATCGAGGAGCATGTTCATGAGGGGTATGGATGAAGAAGGCTGTCCAATGGATCTTGGGTTGGGGCTCACTGGACCTAAACCTGGTGGTCTAGTAGATGGCTGCATCACACCCCTCATATCTGGAGGGAGATCTTTGCTAACATCCATAGATTTGGGAGTTCGCCCATATTCCAAGATGAATCAAAAGCAAAGAGTGGGAGAAAATGTAGTCCTTGGATTAGGCCCCTCACAGTGCCCATCGGTTGGGAACAAAAGCGAATGTGTAGCAAGAAAAGGTTTAAATGCTGCGAATTGTGTCTCCACTCAAAATGATCTGGGAATGCAGCTGCAATTGGGCATATCCAGAAGTTCTACAATCATAACAGACGCTGACCATGTCTCATGCATGCCAGTTGGTCTGGGACACGGTAGCACACATTATGAAGCCAGAACTGAGAATGTCTGTGGTGAGCACATTCCTGTGGTTGATGAAGGTTCCACCTCCGCACGGTCAATCAAAGCTGGAGGCTACATACCATCACTCTTGATGGGCTGCAGGCCTGAAAACGTTCCTTGTTTTGAGGTACAAAGAGAGGAGCAGCAACTTGCAGGGCAGAGAGAGTGCATGTTTCAGGCTGGCAATGAGGAATTTGGATTGGGCTATGTCAACAAGGACAGCATCTTACAGGCTGACCTTTTCATGAATTTTCAAATATCAAGTAGCACCACATCTACCAGTGGGCGGTCTGCCAGTGCAGATAGAGCTCCCAAGACATGTAAGTTCAGAGGTTGTGGTAAAGGTGCTAGAGGTGCATCTGGTTTGTGTATCATCCATGGTGGTGGGAGGAGATGCCGGAGGCAAGGATGCAATAAAGGTGCAGAAGGACGCACAGTTTATTGCAAGTCACATGGAGGAGGGCGCAGGTGCCAGAGTTTAGGTTGCACAAAAAGTGCAGAAGGGAGAACAGACTATTGCATTGGACATGGAGGAGGTCGCAGATGCAGTCAAGATGGCTGTACTAAGGCTGCAAGGGGCCATTCAGGTCTGTGCATCAGGCATGGTGGCGGAAAACGATGTCAAAAAGAAGGTTGCACAAAGAGTGCCGAGGGCTACTCTGGCCTATGTATATCACATGGAGGGGGCAGGCGCTGTCAGTATGAAGGATGTGGAAAGGGTGCCCAGGGAAGTACCATGTTCTGCAAGGCTCATGGAGGTGGGAAGCGGTGCATGATTCAAGGTTGCAACAAGGGCGCAGAAGGGAGTACACCTCTATGCAAGGGCCATGGAGGTGGCAAGAGATGCATGTTTGATGGTGGAGGCATTTGTACCAAGAGTGTACATGGGGGCACTTCATTTTGTGTGGCACACGGGGGCGGCAAGCGATGCGCAGTGCAAGACTGCACCAAAAGTGCAAGAGGACGGACAGATTTCTGTGTAAGGCATGGTGGTGGCAAGCGATGCAAGTTTGAGAACTGTACAAAAAGTGCGCAGGGTAGCACTGACTTCTGTAAAGCTCATGGCGGCGGGAAGCGATGCTCATGGGGTCAAGAAGGTTCTCCATACAGCGAATTTGTAAAAGATAAGATTGGTGATCTTTTCAAGGGACCTTGTGATAGATTTGCAAGAGGTAAAATAGGTCTTTGTGCTGCACATAGTGCCCTCGTGCAGGACCAAAGAGTGCATGGAGCTGGTAGCATAGGGAACACCCTCCCGGCAGGTATTGGACCTGGCCTTTTTCGTGGACTAGTGGTGGGATCAACACATAAAGGGAATCATTTTGAGGCTGCTTCTGATTCAAGCAAGTATTCTACTCATAGGAGTGAAGAGCATGGGAACCACGGCTCCGACAGTGGAGGATCAGACTCATTTATGCAAGCTTGTGCAAGTGGTGGACCTTCTGAAGGTGAACCGGCTGGCATGGAAGATGAATCAAGTCATAGGTCATCGCAAATTTCACTGGAATACACCCCAGGATTGAGATTTGCTGGGAGTAAACTGGACATCTTTGGAAAAGAAAGCCAGCATTTGGATAAGATGAATGCGGGAGGTGCACTGATCTCTAACTATGGCACCTCAAGTCTTTGGCCAGGCCTTTCAGCCCCCATCCAGAGTAAAAGTAACCACATGATGAGTATGCGGCCAGAGAAGGTCTGTGTTCCAAGTTCTGTGCTTGCAAATGATGCCCAGGGAATTACTGCTATGGGAAATCGGCCAGTAGGGCCAGACTCGGCTTTTCATCTCCGCCCTCTGCTTCCACCTCAGGTTTTGGTGCCTTTGTCCATGCAGAAAGGAGAGTTCTTTGCATTGCATCGGGGAGGAAGTGCGCAGCATATCAACACCTCTAATACATGTGATGAGGCCATTTTCAACATGTCTTCTCTGTCTCTACCTGAAGAGAGAGTGCATGGTGGCAGCATAATGTCATTGCTGTCTGGAAGGGATTCTCAGCAAGTGAGTCACAACACACATACAGAGAGATAGATGAAACGGAACCTCATTGTATTGAGGCTTAACTGATTGTAACATGTTGGGGAATGCATGCCGTCCCATTGACATGAAGCCCATTGATGTGAGTGGAGCATTTCATTTGAGCCTTTGGCAAAGGATGTATTCCTTGTCCTCCTGTGTACATACACTGGTGAAATATCCAATAAGTTGGTTCTGTGAACATTGAATCTAGTTCCACTCTTGACAATTGCAAGCAAGACACACTTTTCTCTGTTTTGATGCACCCCCAGTAGTGTTTGTAGCAAAGTTGTGTGAAGCCCATACTCAAACACAAGGAGGTCCAGGTAAGAGGTCTAGAAGGCACAGCAGACTTATCATCACTCATGTCTGTGCTGTGGCACACCATGGCCCTTTCTCCCCATCAATAGAAGTTTTGAATGCTGATAATATATTCAGGTAATCACCGTTTCCAGGAGGCGATAGAGCCATGAGGATTAAAGCGCTGAGTGGTTGGTTCCTTTCACAGTGACAAGCAACTCGCGAGCTTAGTTGCCCACTAAGCTCCAGGAGTTGGAAGAAGGAGGGAACAGGAACATCGATAATTGGATGGAGGTGTACAGGATAGAGCTATTGGATGAACAGCCGTGCATTATGTGGAACCCCCTTATCCCTTGGCAAATAAAAACTAAAATGTTTCTTTATATTCTCTCTCTCATTGTAAAATAACTTTTGTTTTGCAAATTGTAAAATTTTAACTTTTTTTTAAATAAAAATTATGTAGTCGAATGTCAAAAGTGAAAAAAGAGCAAGAAAAACAACAACTTGATTTATTTATTTATTTTTTTTTGGGAAAGAGAAGGCATAGTCTTCCATCTACACTATCAAATGGTCATTAGAATTCATTCAAAGTCACTAATAATTGAAGTCAATAAACTCATCAAAAAGTATCTTGGATGGATAAGAATAATCCCATTAGTGGCATTGTAATGTGTAGAGCATTAAGGCAGAACACATTTCATGGTATGATAGACTATTGTATGAAAGATCTTGATAAGCCTCATTATAAAAATGTGTCGCATAATATTAGTGTAGAAGATATTTCTATGGAAATAAAAATTTACATGCAATAGTGCAGATGATCTTAAGAACAAAGTTTGTCTTACTCTAATAAACATTTTTGATAGAGCATTGATGTTTTTGAAGTTCTATTTAAAGCATCCTTTAGGCAATAATTTATGCACAACAATTCATAAAATGATCAAGATAGGAAAGTACTACCTATCTTCTAATTGGATAACTCCATATCAAGGAAGAGGAATGAAGCTACAAAAAGTGAATGCTTTATGGAGGACAATGGTATATCCATCCAACACAACAATGAAAGATATCTTTGATATTTTTATTAACAAATAGAACTTCGATGCTTCACATCCAAGATTAGATTGGTTCATGAATAGGTGGAAAAGTAATAAGAATGAAGTTGACGATTTGAGTTATGCCTTTAATAAAGATGAAATAGTAGAGAATGTATAAAAGGCAAATAAGAAAACAATTGAAGTAATGGAGGAAGAGCAAACACATAGACCAGGTGAAGTGATAGTAAAAGAGAATAACATTACTTTTGATAGTGAAGATGATGATAGTGACAATGAGGAGAACATCTACAAGCTAGCATATATTCTTTTATGCCAAAAAAGGAAAACTAGTATTGTAATCACATGAAAGTTCAATATATGCTAAAAAACAAAAACTAGTATTGTAATCACATGAAAGTTCAATATATGACATTTTTAATATGTTTCTCTCAATTTTGAATACATAGCATTTTTTTATCATGAAAAATAAAAAATAAGTATGGTTTTATTTTTGTCTTCCTCTTTCTAAATTGAGAGTTATTTTTTTTCCCAATAGTAGAGTCAAATAGTAGATTTCGTAACCAAATATAAGTAACGATATCCAAATCAAGATGCAAAGAACATCCTTGTTATATGGATCAATTAAAAAAAATTAGTATAAGTAGTCAATCGATTTAGTGATGAGTAGAAAAGCAAAGTTTTTGCTTTCTAGAGTCATTAACCACGGATAATGCATGACGTCACCGCCCAACATGGTACGATGGCGATGTATCTCCACTACGTTGACCATGAAGTGTGGATGTCTTCTTCTTACGTTGACCTACACACAAAAGAGAGAATTATTGATAAAATATTAATTAAAAAAGTAATAAAATCTAATATAGTTAATTTTACCAGACATAAACGAAAACTGAAATAAAGCTATGTTAGGTGCTACAAAGAACTCGTATCGAAAGGAAAAGCTCCTATATATAGTGAATAAGATCCAGGCCTCTTGTATAAAGTATTCCTCATCAAAAGAGGCAACACATCTCTCCATGTCATGGACAATGTCGGAAACATGCTCTTTCCTAAATTAATATACCCCCAGCTCCTCATCTCAGGAATACTAATTCCATATCTCTTGATGTTCTCATCCACACAACTTTGACTATGAAAAAGTCCACCATAGGTAGAATCCTAAAATAGAGAAGAAATTAAGAAGTTACATAAAGAAACATGCAAATGTTTGTATGTTAACACCTATAATATTTTTTTAATAATTTATGTGCCTATCCTTGTGACCGTCTAGCACAATCCCAACAACATGTTGATAAGGAAGGGATGCACACGAAAGAGGTGTAAATAAAGTAAGTCATATAATGTCAAGTATTAAAAAACTATGAATAAATAAAAAAAGGATATAAAATTGTTAACCTCAACCCTTGACTCGCAACATATCCAAAGTGAAAATGATGTCGTACATGCTTATCTCCAAAACAAAACAAACTTTTTTAGAATACATACACAAAATAAAGCACAGAGAGCCATAAAGACTCATTTTGGCATGTATCCTTCTCTTGCCACATCGCAAGGGAAGGGAGCGTGCTTAATAGAAAAGATACATATACAGACAAAAAGGCACACACAAAAAGGCACATAAAAAATAGAACACACAACTTCAATATGACATCTATAATTATCACTCAGAAAGAAGCATTTAAGATCTCCTTATAGATAATGTTACTTGTCATAAGCCTACAACTCTTAGATAGAGCCAAAGCATTTGCATCAGTATTATCAAGCCAAACCTTCAGTCCATAGGGAGATTGTGCTCGTGAAAATGCATATAGTTAGAAGTAAACAAACATAGTACTAATCACTTGTAGAAGGTGATATAAAGTACACGCACCCTACTTTCTTTTGGTCCATTCCCTCAAGGTGAATTTCCAAACCCATTGTTGAGGAAAGTCAATATACAAAGTATTGTTTACTTTAAGATATTGCTCATTATATGTAAACCATTCAATGAGATTAGTCTTTCCTACATTTTCCCTCTAAACAACATCCACAATATTATCGCAGATAACATTTTCCCTCTGAACAACATCCACAATATTATCACCATCTCTAAAGAGAACATTTTTCCTTTGACCAACGTCCACAATATTATCACCATGTCTAAAGATAACATTATGTCTCCCAAGTAGGTGTACATATAAGCACTGCACATCTAGCTTCTCTTCATATAAATTTTATTCAAAGAGTCTCCAACATGCCTATGATGTAGAGTTATATTGTGCATCCAAACACCTTTCTATCTCATCAATGACTATCCCACCACAGAAAACATCACCACCTTGTAGAGTCTAAAATCTTATTGTTACTCTATCATGCCCGTTATATATGTACTTATATAGATACTTCACTGTTGAAATTATGGAGAATATTTCCACATTTATATGTGCATTATACATCACTGGTAGAAAAGGGTTATATGGCACAACCCATCTATTATCAATGTTACATTTTCTCACTATTTACTGTTCATGAAAAGATGCAGGGGAGTGTTGAGATTCAAGCTCGATGTCAGTGTGAGCCAGCTATGCTATGTGCTGGCAGATTAGGTAGGAACATGTGTGAGACATAAATGACCGCGTGTCCAGCTGGTCATAGTGTGTGTGGACATTACATTAGGTTTACTTTGTAGTGTGGACACAACACTATGTTGTGTTCTCCTTTGTGTGTGTGAGAGAGATGGTGACTATGGCTTCTCTCCTTCTTTATGGTTGATGATTATGGATTAGGGTTTGTTTCTCTTGTGTGTGTTACATCCTGTTCCTGTTTTTTATCATGGTATCAGAGCCAAGAGCTCATTAGCTGAGTTGTGAGAGTGAGTGAGAGAAGAGAGAAGAAGAAGAAAAAGCTGTGAAGGAAGCCATTGGAGCTTGGAGCAAAGGAAAAGCTATGGAGCACACACCGGCATCAGATCTGAGAGCTAAGGACCATTGGTGAGTGTAGCAAGACCCCCTCTGCGGATTGCAGGTATCAAAGAGCAAGTTCAGTGAAGATTGAAGTGCATAGAGCAAGTGAAAAAATCTGGTTTTTTCTCAAAGCTTCCATGGAAAGCTTGAAGTGAATGTATACTCTTGGCAAATGTATACACAAAGGCACATGTATTCGGGCTTGCAAATGTATTAACAAAGTGGACACAAACAACATACAGGATCTTGAAGCAGATTGATGCATACAGATTTGAGCAAAATCAAGTGAAAGTGAGTTTATGCAAAAATTTCTGGTTTTTCACAAAAACAGAAAACATACCCCCCGTGGAGGATCAATTGCAGGAGCTAGAGGCAAAATTGAGCTAAACCCTTCATACCCAAGGTAGATTAGGTCATTGCTAAGAGGCCTATCTATTCAATTGTGATTTCCCCTCTCTCTACAGCCCTCTGGAGCAGGCGGTGCATGAAGATGCAGAATTCTGGACAGTTTTCAAAGATTTCATCCTAATTCACTCATTTGGACACCAAATTGAATGCTTTAAAGCTTGGGGAGTTTAGCAAAGACATTGCTAAGGACTTATGATGCTTGGTTTCAGCTCATTTCATGGATTTGGAGCTCATTGAAGTGATTTATCAGAGGTGTGCAGGTTTACAGAAATTCTGTCCAGAAACAGAGCATTTTTAATCAAGGCATTAATCTTTGTCTATATCAAATTGGCCTAATTCCTTTGGTACAAGTAAAGTCCTATGAGTTGCTAAACTTTTGAATCAAAAAGTTTTGGATTTGGAGAAGATTTGAAGGAGATAGAGCAATTTTAGTGAGAGGTGGTACCTGACAGGTGCAGAAAAATTCAAACCAGAGGTTACAAAAATTGGTGGTTCTCATTCCCCTTGAAGAATTGGATCAAACCCTTCTAGGATATGTTGGAGCAATGTGTTGGGAAGCTAATGCAAGTTGAATCATTGCATTTGGACAAGATTTGAAGGATTTAGAGCATAATCTTGACTGGTTACTGGCGAGAATTTACTGGCGAGAAAAAAACCAGAAAATTTTTTGTGAAGGAGTTTCATTTGATTTCAACTTTAATCGAGTGTACATTGTTGGTGAACCATTGTGGGATGTTAATGCACACAATTTGCAAGCATTTGATGTGATTTGAAGAGATTTGGAGCATTACAGGTACTTCGTACATTGTGATCGAAAGGGTACATCTACTCTATTTTTTTGCAACAATGGGAGATGGTCCGATACAGATTGTTGGAGAGAAGCTTGATCGCACTAACTTTCAAGTGTGGAAGTTTCGAATGAAGAGTTTTTTGAAAGGCAAAGGTTTATGGAGTCTTGTCTCGGAGGAAGATCCAGAGCCATACCTACCTCCTCAACCAAATAATGCTCAGTTGCTGGCTCACAAGCAATGGGTAGAGCGGTCTTCGAAGGTGTTGCATTATTTCTCAATATGTGTAACCGATGCCTTGCTCATTCACATCCAAGATGCAGATACACCGAAAGAAGCATGGGGTATATTATGCCGAATGTATGAGACAGACACTGGTGCCAGGAAGATACAACTAAAGCAACAGATTCACAGTGTAACACGAAGGAATCGGAGTATACATGAGTATGTTCAGGAAATCAAGGGTTATGCTGATTCCTTGTCATCAATCCATGCCCCAATGGATGATGATGATTTGGTTGCACTCACGTTGCGTGGTTTAGGCAAAGAATACAAATCTTTTGACACTTCCATCTCAGTAAGGTTGGGAGGAATGCCAGACTTTAATGAGCTTGTGTCATTGCTCATTGTGGAAGAATTGAAGCTTGGCCTTGGTGGTATGAGTGTTACAGGTGGTGCATCCTCGTCAAGCAATGATGAACATGCAAGAAATCAAGCTTTTTACTCATCTAGAGGCTTTCGAGGCAGGGGGAGATTCGCATCACGTGGACGTGGTGGTAATGGTCGTGGATGGCAGGATAGGCCTCCACAGCAGAATTTTCAGCCTTCATATGGTGCTCGAGGTGGTCGTGGTTATGCACCTCAGCGAGGCAGAGGTAACCCCCGTGGACGAGGACGTTGGCAAGGCCAACAAAATTCTATGCAAGATGTGGAATGCCATTATTGTGGCAAATATGGTCATATGGCGAGAGATTGCTTTCGCAAACAGAATGATTTGAGAGGGGGAAGAGCACAACGTGGTGGTCATTATGGTGGAAACTATGCACAACACGGTGGCAACTATGCATCAAGTAGCAATGATGGAACTGCAAATCATTTGTTTGCCATGAAGCATGTTGTGGGTTCTATGACAACAAATGCTGAGAATGATGATACATGGTACATGGACTCAGGAGCATCAAACCATATGACATGTCATGGAGAATGGTTTGAGCACATGAAGCCAATGGATGTGAAGGGCTATGTGGAAACAGGTGATGATACCCAGCATGTCATTACACATGTTGGAAGTGTACCATTGGTCATGCATAATGGTCAGACAAAGTCTATGTCAGATGTGCTGTATGTGCCTTCGATCACTAAAAGCTTGGCCTCAGTTGGTCAAATGGTAGAACAGGGATTACAGGTTAGATTCAATGAGCATGGATGCTTCGTTGAAGACTTTAAACATGGATGTAGAGTGATTGCTAAAGGCAAGAAAGAAGGAAGACTGTTTAAGCTGGATGCTGGAATTCCTGAGCTAAAATCAGCCATGTTCTCAAAGAGCAGGAATGTGGTACAGGATATTGATATGTGGCACAAGAGGATTGGCCATGTAAATATACAGAGATTAAAGAACATGCAAACAAGAGGCATAGTCAATGGATTGCCTAGGTTCAAATATGATGGACATATGCATGTTTGTGAAGCCTGTCAGTTTGGGAAGCAGGCAAGATTGAGATTTCCTAGAGAAGGAAATATGAGTAATAGGCCACTTGAGATCGTACATAGTGATGTATGGGGTCCTGCATAAAACCCATCTATCAAAGGCAGTTTATACTATGTTACATTCATTGATGACTTTAGCAGGATGACATGGATATACTTTCTCAGGGAGAAGAGTGAAGTATTGGAAAAATTCATGGATTTCAAAGCTTTTGCAGAAAAGCAGTATGGCTGTTGGATTAAATGTCTGAGGACAGATGGAGGTGGTGAATACACCTCAAAGGCCTTTGAGCATTTCTTGAGGAAGCATGGAATAAGGAGACAATTGACATGCAGGTATACACCTCAGCAGAATGGTGTGGCTGAGAGAAAGAATCGAGTCATATGTGAAGTGGCAAGGGCAATGCTCAATGAAAAGAGCATGCCAGATTACTATTGGGCAGAAGCATGTGCTACTGCAGTGTATATCCTGAACAAATCACCTACAGCAGCCATTCATGGAAGCACGCCTGAGATGCGGCTTACAGGTTACAGGCCAGATATTGGACATCTGAAAGTCTTTGGATGTGTAGCTTATGTTCATGTGCCTGATGAAAGAAGACGGAAATTGGATCCTAAGGCAGAGAAATGTGTATTTGTTGGATATGCACAGGATCGCAAAGCTTACAAATGCTATAACCCTCAAACTAGACAAGTAGTCATCTCACGAGATGTTGTATTCGATGAGCTTGCTAGTTGGTATAAAGCCAAAGATGAGGGAGTCATTGACACACTTGAGGCGAATGTGCCTGTGAACTTGCCATCACAAGCAAGTTCTAGTTCTACTACTATGTCTGGGCCAGCAGCAGAAGCTGAGAGTAGTAGCAGTGTACGTCCATGGTCAGGACGTCTGAGACATGAGAGTGTGAGCACTGGGAGTAGTGCTATGGATAAAGGCAAGAAGAAAGTCGAGGGAATTGGGATCACAGGTTATGAGTCCTCTAGCTCAGAGAGTTTGGATGAGGAGCTAGGGATACCTGTTGTACGCACACCTGGTGTTAGGCAGGACAGATATGTGCCACCACATGCTCGTGTTACAGGTGTACAGAGTGACCCGCATGCATTGCGGAGATCCCAGAGAGTCAGATATCCAGTGGAAAGATTGACATATAGAGATTTTGCTATGCATTATGCATACATGACATCTATGGTAAAGCATGTGGAACCTACATGCTATACAGAGGCTATTGGAGAGCATGTATGGCAGAAAGCAATGGATGTGGAGATGGACGCATTGGTCCATAATGATACATGGGACTTGGTTGCTCTACCAAAGGATAAGAATGTTATTGGATGTAAATGGGTTTACAAAGTGAAGTGCAAATCTGATGGGTCTATTGAGAGACATAAGGCAAGATTGGTAGCAAAGGGTTATGCACAGACCCAAGGATTGGATTATGATGAGACGTTTAGCCCAGTGGCTAAGATGGGCACAGTGAGAGCAGTCATTGCTATGGCTGCAGCTAATGGCTGGGAAATGCATCAGATGGATGTTAAGAATGCATTTCTGAATGGAGATTTACAAGAGGAAGTATACATGGCACAGCCAGAAGGGTATGTACACCCTAGATATCCCACTCACGTATGCAGGTTGAAAAAGGCATTGTATGGTCTAAAGCAAGCACCTCGTGCTTGGAGTGATAAGATGAGCAGATATCTTATCTCACTTGGTTTTCAGACTTCTACAGCAGATTCTTCACTGTATGTGAAGAAGACACAGCATGGGATTGTTTTACTAGTCATCTATGTGGATGACTTGATTATCACAGGTGATCATAGTGCAGATGTGATGCATGTCAAGAAAGCTTTGAGTGGGCAATTTGACATGAAAGATCTTGGTGAATTGAGATACTTCCTTGGCATTGAAGTGGTGAAAGATCATGGAGGTACTTGGTTAGTACAGCGTCAATATGCCTTGGATATGTTGGCAAAGTATGGCATGACAGGGTGTAAGCCTATGAGTACACCATTGGAGCAAAATGTGAAATTGCGGGTTGATTATGGCGAGGAATTGGATGATCCTTCCATGTACAGGAAGATGGTTGGTAGTCTCATATACATGACTATCACACGCCCAGATTTGAGTTATGCAGTGGGGCTAGTCAGCCAGTTTATGCAGAGCCCCAGGAAACCACATTTGGATGCAGTGAGACGCATCATGAGATATGTGAAAACCACAGCACATTATGGTTTATTCTATGAGAGTGGTAAAAGCTTGGACATACATGGCTACACAGATGCTGATTGGGCAGGTAGCGCATATGACAGGAGGTCTACTAGTGGATATGCTTTTACACTTGGCAGTGCTGTGGTGAGTTGGAGTAGCAAAAAGCAACCTACAGTTGCTTTATCCAGTACAGAGGCTGAGTACAGAGGTGCAGCCATTGCTACTTGTGAGGCTATATGGTTAAAGAGTCTCTTGGCAGATTTATGTGAGCCTCTTGATGGCAAAGTTGTCATACATTGTGACAACATGAGCAGTATGCAGTTGGCAAAGAATCCAGTATTTCATGCGAGGACCAAACACATAGAGGTCCATTATCACTTTGTCAGAGAAAAGGTGCTGGATGGTACAGTTGATCTTCACTATGTGAAGACTGATGAGCAGGTGGCTGATATCTTCACGAAGCCACTTAGCAGGGAGAAGTTTGAGTACTTCCGGACTATGTTGGGAGTACATGGGATGAGCTTGAGGGGGAGTGTTGAGAGTGTTGATATCCCAAGCTCATCTACATCTTCATCGGCAGTACATCATGAGCTTGAGAGGGGCTGTTGAGATTCAAGCTCGATGTCAGTGTGAGCCAGCTATGCTATGTGCTGGCAGATTAGGTAGGAACATGTGTGAGACATAAATGACCGCGTGTCCAGCTGGTCATAGTGTGTGTGGACATTACATTAGGTTTACTTTGTAGTGTGGACACAACACTATGTTGTGTTCTCCTTTGTGTGTGTGAGAGAGATGGTGACTATGGCTTCTCTCCTTCTTTATGGTTGATGATTATGGATTAGGGTTTGCTTCTCTTGTGTGTGTTACATCCTGCTCCTGTTTTTTATCAGGGAGAAGAGAGCTTGAGCTCTTGCAAGCACACACACACTCACAAAACCCTAAAAGAGAACACACAAGGTGAGAGGCTGAAAATCTTCTTCTTCTTCACTCAACACTCAACACACCATATACAAAGATAAGAGTACACACCTATGAAAAGGTACTCAACCAAATACATACTAGGGTTCTCTATAGTGTGAACCCAACTAAATGAGCTGGCGCTATAACTATGCTAGTCTCTAGAATGGTTGTCACAACACATAGCCTGTCATCCCACTGGTCGCATATCACCCATGATCTCACCAACCATGCCAGTGGGATGACAGGCTGTCACATAGCCTGTCATCCCACTAGCCGCATATTACCATGATCTCACAGTGTGGGGCCTATCCCCCAGGCGGGTCATCAGTGTCCACTGCCTCACTAGATGAGCTTGATATCTCAACACTCCCCCTCGAGCTCAGCTCCATCTCATGTACACCAAGCGAAGCCCTGAATCCACGGAGCTTCTCTGTACCCAATGCTTTGGTGAAGATGTCAGCTACCTGATCTTGTGTTCTGACATAAACAAGGTCACTCCTGCCAAGACCTTCTCTCTGACAAAATGGTAGTGGACCTCTATATGCTTCGTACGAGCATGAAAAACTGGGTTCCTGGCCAACTGTATACTGCTAATGTTGTCACAAAAAATGACAACTTGTCTATCCACTGATAGACCCAAATCTGCAAGTAGCTTTCTCAACCAAACTACCTCACATGCTGCTATAGCAGCACCTCTGTACTCAGCCTCTATACTGGATAGAGCAACCGTAGGCTGCTTCTTGCTGCTCCAAGTCACAGCAGCACTCCCCAAAGAAAACATGAAGCCACTAGTAGATCTTCTATCTGAGATACTACCAGCCCAATCAGCATCTGTGTACCCATGTACACATATCTCTGTCCTAGTTTCATAAAATAGTCCACAATGCAAAGTAGACCTCACATATCTTAGTATGCGTCTCAATGCATCCAAATACGGCTTCCGTCCGAGGAACCTACATAAACTGACTCACCAACCCAACAGCATAGCTCAAATCTGGCCTGGTGATCGTCATGTAGATCAAGCTTCCTACTATGCACCTATACATAGTAGGATCCTCCAAAATCTCTCCTGAATCTGCCCTCAACTTGCCATTTTGATCCAATGGCACTGAGATAGGCTTAGAGCCTGTCATACCATACTTGGGCAACATGTCCAAGCCATACTATCTCTGCAGTAATCCAATACCATGTGGTGACCTAATTACCTCAATGCCCAAGAAATATCTGAGCTCCCCCAGATCCTTCATCTCAAATTTCTATCTAAGCAAGATCTTTACATCAAAGATCTCTGCATCATGGTCCCCCGTAATGATCAGGTCATCTACATAGATGACAATAGATGACAATAAGCATAACCCCTCTATCACTGTGTCTCACATACAGCGAGAAATCTACATAGATGACAATAAGCATAACCCCTCTATCACTGTGTCTCACATAGATGACAATAAGCATAACCCCTCTATCACTGTGTCTCACATACAGCGAGAAATCTATATTGTCATCTACATAGATGACAATAAGCATAACCCCTCTATGCTTATTGTCATCTACATAGATGACAATAAGCATAACCCCTCTATCACTGTGTCTCACATACAGCGAGAAATCTATATTGGCTACATGAAAGCCAATAGTGAAAAGATATTCAGAAATCTTGTCAGACCATGCTCTTGGTGCTTGTTTTAAGCCATACAAGGCTTTCTTCAACCTACACACATGCTCGGGGTGACTCACATCCTCATAACCAGGTGGCTGCAACATATACACCTCTTCTTACAAATCCCCATGCAAGAATGCATTCTTTACATCCATTTGATGTAAAGACTATTGCTTTGACGCAGCCACTGCTATCACAACTCTCACTGTTGCCATCTTGGCAACTGGGCTGAAAGTTTTCTCACAATTAATGCCATATGTCTGCGCATATCCTTTGGCTACCAATCTAGCCTTGCACCTGCATATGCTTCCATCACTGTTATGTTTTACTTTGTACACCCACTTGCATCCAATGGCTTTCTTGCCTTCAGGCAATTGCACTAAATCCCAAGTCTCATTTTCATATAGTGCATCCATCTCCTCATCCATAGCTTTCTCCCAACACACATTTCCAACAGCCTCATCAATGCATGTGGGCTCTACAACCTGTACAACTTTTGCCATGTATGCATAGTGATGTGCCACATAACCATCATAGGTAAACCTCTGCACAGGATTCTTCACTCTCCCAGATCTTCGCAGCTTTGCATTCATGGCTTCCATAGCCTTCTTTACACCAGGTGTTCTCATAGCTGGTATCCCAAGCTCCTCATCAAGGCTCATCTCTGAGCCACTAGTCCATCAACATGAGAATGCCCTACAGAAATGTCAGGCATACTAAGGGGCTCAACCACTTTCTCTTTGCCTTTATGTGATATACTAATCACATTTGCAGGACTGGTATTATGACGTAGCCTGCCACTCCATGGTCTATCAACTGAACCACTAGATGAGGACTCTCTTGGTCCACTCAAAGTCTGTGATTGCTGACTTGCATTTTGTGCAACCACATTTCCACTCACATCAGCCCCAACAGCTTCTTTTTTAGCAGCATACCAGCTGCTCATCTCATCAAAAACATCCCTGCTTACCCTCAACTCACGTGTAGTAGGGTTATAACACCTGTATCCCTTTTACTCAAGGGAATATCCAATAAACACACATTTTTCAGCTTTTGGATCCAGCTTAGTTCTCAGCTCATCTGGCACAGGCACATATGCAATGCATCCAAAAACTTTGAGATGAGACAAATCAGGTTTTCTACGAGTAAACCTCTTCTCTGGAGTTACATCATGTATGGCTACAGTTGGAGTCCTGTTCATGATGTGAACTGCTGTAGAAACAGCCTCAGCCCAATAACTATGCGGCATATTCTTCTCTTCCATCAATGCTCGCATAATCTCAGCAATGTGCCTGTTTTTTTGCTCAGCAACTCCATTTTGCTGCGGAGTGTATCTACATGTAAACTCACAAAACCCTAAAAGAGAACACACAAGGTGAGAGGCTGAAAATCTTCTTCTTCTCCCACTCAACACACCATATACAAAGATAAGAGTACACACCTATGAAAAGGTACTCAACCAAATACATACTAGGGTTCTCTATAGTGTGAACCCAACTAAATGAGCTGGCATTATAACTATGCCAGTCTCTAGAATGGTTGTCACAACACACAACCTGTCATCCCACTGGCCGCATATCACCCATGATCTCACCAACCATGCCAGTGGTGTAAGTGTGGGGCCTATCCCCCCAGGTCGGTCATTAGTGTCCACCGCCTCACTAGATGAGCTCGATATCTCAACAATTCAATCATTATTGTGACACATATACAAGGGGTAACCACTACTATCCAAAATAGTCTCTTCTATAAACCTATTTAGATAGTTCCTTATGCATTTCCCTTAACTTATACAAACAATGTCTCGATTAAATCATCCGCCGCCGCCGTAAGGCCTATGGATATAAAAAAATAATAAAATTAAATCATCCGCCGTAAGGCCTATGGATATAAAATTATAATGCAAGACAAGAGATTGTCCAATATCAATAACGTGTGAATGTAGATGGAGATTGTCCAATATCATAGTCCTAGGCTTATCGAGATTGTCTAATATCAATAACGTGGGTGAATGTGGTAATTCTCTTTTTTGAAAATCAAATACTCACACATATCCAACCACCTTACCAAAAAGCTCTTTCTTCTTGCACACACAAAGGCATGGAGTAGAGGTTGAGCTCTCCATAGCTCCCCTTCTCTTTGCTCTCTACCTAGCTTGTGGAAGCTCCATTTGAGTGACACAAGTGGAGGTGGAGTGATTCCCTAGTAGCCTCACATAGGGGAGTTAACCCTCATTAGGGTTGGCTATTTGCTATTTCCTGAACCAACCCTTGCATGGTCTTCCTTCTCTTCTTATTTTAATTGGTCACGAAGTTTTTGCTTGATTCAGATCGAGAGATGGACAAGTAGTTTACTAACCATCCCTAGTTTAACCAAAATCATTCGGTTTAGTTCTAGCTTTGATTCCAAGGATTTTCTTCAGATAAACATCTACTGAACTTCTAATCGTAAATAATTTCAACTTTATGAATTTCATTCCTTCTTAACTATAATAGATGAAGAAATGGTTTTATCGGATTTTTATGAAAATACTCTTCTTCCATTTAATCTAATTTTGGGTAAATATCACTTTGGTGATTTATCCACATAAAATATCAAAAGATATTCTTTCTACCACTTTAATTTATCAACCCTAATTCTCTAGGTGGAATTATGGTGAAAATTCCTCTTTCATCATCATCACCAAAATTGAATTCAAATCTTTCTCCACTTAAATACCATAAAAATTTTTCTTTTAACTAAATACAAATATCCTTTTTTTTATAAGCTTAAAATTCCTCTTTTTCTCATTTAATGACTGAATTCCAAATGTCATGGGGATTCCTCTTTTTTCATTTAAAAATTTCTCATTCATAGTATAAATTTATCTAAAATTCCTCTTTAAATTAAATACAAATATTCATTATTTGAAATATGCCAAGAATTCCACTTTTACCATTTAAATGATTGAATTCCTACTGTCATGGGAATTCCTCTTTTATCATTTAAAATTTTCTCATGCATAAAATAAATTTATCTAAAATTTCTCTTTAAATTAAATAAGAATATTCATTATTTCAAATATGCCAAGAAACCCACTTTTACCATTTAAATGATTGAATTCCAAATGTCATGGGAATTCCTCTTTTATCATTTAAAATTTTCTCATGCATAAAATAATTTTATCTAAAATTTCTCTTTAAATTAAATAAAAATACTCATTATTTCAAATATGCCAAGAATTCCACTTTTACCATTTAAATGATTGAATTCCAAATGTCATGGGAATTACTCTTTTATCATTTAAAATTTTATCATGCATAAAATAAATTTATCTAAAATTTCTATTTAAATTAAATAAAAATATTCATTATTTCAAATATGCCAAGAATTCCACTTTTACCATTTAAATGATTGAATTCCAAATGTCATGGGAATTACTCTTTTATTATTTAAAATTTTCTCATGCATAAAATAAATTTATATAAAATTTCTCTTAAAATTAAATAATAATATCCATTATTTTAATATACCAAAATTTGTCTTTTTCTAGTTAATTACATGGATCTCCATTATCATGAGAATTCCTCTTTTTGTATAAAATAAAATTTCTAAAAATTTCTCTTCTCTTTAATTAATTATTTATGATAAATACTAAAAATTAGTTTCTCATGAATAAAAATCATTCTTTTAGCATAGGATGTCTCATCCTAAAATATGGTAGAAAGTCCTCTTTTAGCATTATGCATAAAAATAATTTCTAAAATATGTATTAATTTCTTAAAAAAAATTCATAGCTTCGCTCTGCTATTACAGATAATTTTTAATATTTCTAGAAAGAATAAGACTTTGTAATACAATTATGATAGAAGAACTATCCTTAAACTTAAATCCAAATTATGGAATTAAATCATAAATTTACCATAATTTTATTAACATAAAAGCATAAAAATACTATTTTCTTAACCTCTAGCTTAACAACCTTAGAGTTTGATTTTGAATTAAGAATTTATCAATGAGAAGCATTCTTTTTCTAAAGAATTAGCCATAGGAATGACTATTCTTTTGGGAGGGAGATATACATAAGAAGCATTCTAATTAAGCATAAAGATTAACTTTTTCTTAATTATTCATTACAATTCTTAGGGAAAGCTTGATTTGCATTTAAAATAATTATTTAGAAACTTCTCAAGCTTGAGAGGAGTTGAGAAGTGAAATCATTGAGAATAATAACAAAAACCATGAAATTCTTCTTACCTTTAGGTTTGGCTTACTTCTTTATCTTAGAAGGAAGCCCCCAAGCAATCAATTGGTTTAGTATATTGAGAGGAAAGCTCCAAGAGTTGTTGAAGAGAGAGAGAGAGAGAAGCTCCAATCTCTCCAAAAGTAGAGGACTTTTAAGGGATAATAAAAAATATGATTATTTTAATGTAATACTGGCATGGTATAGCTCACAGATGAGAATATAAAAGAATGAGGGTCTATTTATAGGTGAGGGAGGCCACTAACTGAGTCCAACTAAGTTCTAGAATTTTCCAGCTTCAGTTTGGCTGAATTTGGACAAGATTTGGACCAGTTTAGCTCCCATTTTGATCCAACTTGATTCAGGAGAGAGGAGAGATAAAAATATCTTAATATTTTTGAATTAAAAACCCTCCCACATATGTGAAGGAGGTGCCTACCTCAAAGGTCTCCCCTTCCTTACCAAGGTGTCAAAAATTCATCATTTCTCTAAAATATCTCATTGTTTTTAGTAATATCTCTTAATTTTTAACTAATAAACCTTGTACTCAGCCAACTCTTCTTCTTATGTGAGCATTTACTCATTTTTGGGTATTTTCTTTTATTCATTGGAGTGATCTCATCCCAACACTTGGATTAATCCTATTGGCCCATAGGAATCTTAATTGGACCATCATCCATAAATTTCTGAAAATCTTGACCCTTAGGCGGCTAAGGTCACTTATATCATTTTTAATTGATTCTTAATGCACCTTGGAGAATTTATTTTGAACTTTTGTTTCAGGGAAATATATTTTAGATATTAGGAGAATTTTTATATATAAAAATATCTCAATATTGAATTACCTCTCTAGAATTTTTCTTCTCAATAGGCAAAAACAAGGAAAAATAATATTTTCTTGTATTCAAAAATAGGGAATGATTACAGGGGATTGAGGTAAAGGCTTATTCATTATTAAGGCTAAGGAGGAATCTTACATCCTCTGCCACTTGAAAAACGTGAGATGTCCTCATCTCACAAAGTGGGGGTAATCTTTTGCCAACTCTTCTTCTTTCTCCCAGGTGGCGTCTTCTAGAGGGAAGAACTTCCACTTGACTAAAAACTCTCTGAGGACTTTGCTCCTCCTGAGAACCTTCTCTTGAACATCAAGGATTTCTTCAAGTTAGAGTACCATCTGGCCTTGAGTCGGAGAAATCAATTGTTCATCATCAAGCACATGATTCAGGCTGGGTACATATTTCTTAAGCAAACTGACGTGGAATACATTGTGTACCTTGAGATGGGGAGGCAGAAGAAGTTTATAAGCTAGATCGCCCACTTTCTTTATAACAACATACGGTCCACAGTATCTGGGAGAGAGAGCTTCTTGTACTTCCCTAAAGATAAGGAACTTCTTTTTGGTCATACTCGAATGAAGACCATATCTAATTCTTCAAACTCTCTCTCTGATCTCTTTTTATCTGCATACTGCTTTTGCCTATCTTGGGCTGTCTTTATATCTTTACGGATTGATTGCATTTGCTAGTCCATGTCATCAAGCATTTGTTTGGACATCTCGACTCTCATCAATGGGTCAGACCAAGTCAATGGTGTAAGGCAATCTTGTCTATACAAAGCTTTGAAAGGGCTCATCCCAATGCTTCGATGATAAGAAGCATTGTAAGCAAATTCAACCTGATGCAAATGGCTTAACCACTTCTTGGGTTCCTTGCCACAGCATGCCTGAAGGATATCTTCTATTACCTGGTTCACTCTTTCACTTTGGCCATCTATTTCGGGGTGATAGTGTTGAGATATCGAGCTCATCTAAGGCGGTGGACACTAATGACCCGCTTGGGGGATAGGCCCCACACTTACACCACTGGCATGGTTGGTGAGATCATGGGTGATATGCGGCCAATGGAATGGCAGGCTGTGTTACAGCCATTCTAGAGACTGGCATAGTTATAGCGCTAGCTCATTTAGTTGGGTTCACACTATAGAGAACCCTAGTATATATTTGGTTGAGTACCTTTTCATATGGTATGTACTCTTATCTTTGTATATGGTGTGTTGAGTGTTGTGTGAAGAAGAAGAAGATTTTCAGCCTCTCACCTTGTGTGTTCCCTTTTAGGGTTTTGTGAGTGTGTGTGTGTGCTTGCAAGAGTTCAAGCTCTCTTCTCCCTTGCATCTTTTCAGATAGGTTGTACTGAGATTCAAGAAAGTTCCTACGGCTTCGAAGAATGTGGTCTAGAATTTCGATGTGAATTTGGGATCTCTGTCACTTACTATCCTCCTCGGGGTAAGCCATGCAATCTGAAGATCTCTTTAAGGAAAACTCTGGCAACATCCACTGCAGTGTATGTTTCTTTCACTAGAATCAGATGGACAACTTTGGTTAGTCTATTAACTACTACCACAAAAATGGAGTTGTAACCTGATTGCACTGAAGGTAATCTAGTGACAAAGTCCATACTGATACACTCCCACTTCACACTCTGGAATGTCTAGAGGAGGCTACAATTCCCCTGGCATCTTGACTCTCTCTGCCTTGACTCTCTGACACATTAAGCATTTTCGCACATGATCAAGTACATCCTTTTTGAGTCCTAGCCAGAAGAAGCTTTTCTTCACAGACATATAGGTTTTTAACCCTGGATGTCCAGCTATCAGGCTATCATGGGCTTCTCTCAGAATGCATAGCCGATTATTATAATACATGCATCCTTCATCCAATTTGTACCCAAAAACTCGACTCATTTCCTGAGGAGTCTTGCTTTCCTGCATTAGAAGGGTAGCAATAGGGACAAAGAATTTGTCCTGCATGATTTTCTCCCTCGCTTCACAGATTAATGGATTTGACACCACTGTAATTGCAAGCAAGGAGGCTTTTCTGCTGAGTGCATCTGCCACCACATTTTCTTTTCCCGACCGATACTTAATTTCAAAATCGAGTTCCTGCAGGGTCTGCATCCATCTCCTTTGATGCATGTTGAGATCCCATTGGGTGAAGATCAACTTCAGACTTTAATGATCTGTCATCATCAAGGTGAACCTCTGTCCCAAAACATGATGTCTCCACAACTTTCAGACCATAAACTACTGAGAGTAACTCTAAGTCATGGACGACATAATTTCTCTCATGTGTTTTGAGTTTTTTGGATTCATAGGCCACTGCATGACCTTCCTGCATAAGAGCACTACCTAAGGCATCAGTAACTACCTCAAAAGTTTGGTAAAATCTTGCAATTTAAGGACAGGGTTGGTTACTAAGGCTGTCTTCAATTTATCAAGGGAACCCTGAAACATTGCAGTCCATTGAAAAAGGATACTCTTCTTGAGAAGGTTAGCTAAAGGGGATGCTATCTAAGCATACCTAGGTATAAAGATCCTATACCATCCGGTTAATCCTAGGAATCCTCTGACTTCCTTTACCGTCTTGGGTTCCGGCCAATCTACAATGGCTTGGATCTTTGCGGGGTCAGGAGAAATACCATCTTTTGACACTATGAATCCCAAGTATTCCACCTGGTCTCAATAGAAAAAGAACACTTGCTCTTTTTTGCAAAGAGTTGGTATTTCCTTAGGATTTCTAGGACCTTGTGCACATGATCTTCATGATCTGCAACATTCTTTGAGTATACTAAGATATCATCAAAGAAGATAAGAACAAAATCATCCAAGTATTCTCTGAGAATATCTTGCATAAGACGATTAAATGTCACCGGGGCAGTAGTCAATCCAAACGGCATGACTGTGAACTCATAATGCCCATAGGTAGTGAGTATTGAATGCTGTCTTCTTGGGATGTCATGTTCCTTGATTTTGATTTGGCAGTACCTGGATTTGAGAGCTATCTTTGTGAACATTTGGGTCCCACTTAACCGATCCAGAAGTTCATCAATCCTAGGGATAGGATACTTATTTTAATTGTTAATTGGTTCAATCCTCTGTAGTCAATACTACAGAGTCTTAACGTTCCATCTTTCTTCTTTTGAAAGAGAACGGGCGCACCCCAAGGTGAGACACTGGGTCTGACGAATCCCTTCTCTAATAGTTATCTTAAATGTTCCTTAAGTTCTATGGCTTCAGGGATTGGCATTTTGTATACACGCTGGACTACTGGATGAGCTCCGAGGGTTAACTCGATCTCATGGTCTACTTCATGAGATGGAGGCATCTCAGTCAGCTCTTCAGGGAACACATCTGCATACTCACTTAACCACTCTGGTTCTTTAGCCTTGCATTTTACATCTATTGGATTAATCTTAATGACATAAATAGATTGCCTCTTTTTGAGCCCTTTTAACAATTTAGAAGCCTTGACTAATTGCAACACTGGGGATCCGAAAATTCCAGTTCCTTGAACTTTATTCTCGTGAAGGTCAAGGAAAGAGATGGCTCCATTGTGACAATGAATGTTAGCCTAATTCTTATGGAGCTAATCCATTCCAAGGATTCCATCATAGACTCCCAAGGGTAGGACTCTGAACAGGAACTCTTTTACGTTCCCATCTAGACTAAACTGAATAAGGTCTGTCTCAAGGTGTGTGAAAAGAATCTTTCCACTGGCCAATTCCACTTGCAAAGGTTTCCTTGATTTTTGATTTAGGACTAACTTCCGCAGACATCCTGGGGAAATAAAAGAATGAGTACTGCGTGAATCAATCAAAATCTTGAATTGCTTACCTTGGTACTCTGCTGGAGTCTGGAGGACTGAAAATTAACGCGGTTATTCCCCTGATGCTCTATTGTGGCATAGATCTGTCCTTTTTCTTCCTCCACTTCTTCAGCTATAGTGACAGCTCTAGCTGCTACAGTCTGAGGTGGAACTCTCTCTCTTTGGTTTTCCCAATTATGGGAGGGAGTTCGGAGACTTCTTTGCATGGAGGCTGCAGGGTTGAGCTGGCACTCTTCTGTGGTTGCCTTGATTTTGGCACAGGGGGCCCTGATTGGACTGATACGAAGGAGTCTGTCTTTGAATTCTAGGACCCTGGCTTCCTTGGCCCCACAGAAGGAGATGGGCAGTCCTTGAGTTGGTGCCCAAACCCCTGACATCCGCCGAAGCGCCTATTCTCACTTCGAAGCTCTTCCCTTTGCATTCTTGAAAGAGCTGGAGTTCGTGAGAAAGAACTTCGAGAGGGAAAGGTCTTCCTTCTTTCCTTGAAACTTCCTGACTCCACATTTGGGTTGGGACCTTGGTGTCTCTTTGGAGGCGGAAGGTTGGAAGAACTTCCCAGTGTCTGGAACCTCTTGAAGGATGAGGGAGCTGGCTTTGGCAGGACTTTAACGATGAAGGCTTTGGCAAAGTCCTTCGCCATTCTTACAACCTTTGCCATGGAAACTGGCTTGGCATTCTTGACCAGGGTGTCTAGAGGCTCATTCATTCCCGAAATAATGAACCTAGCCATGAGTTTCTCTTCGTCTAGAGGTGGTGAGTACTTTAGGAGAAGAGCAAGTGATATTCTTCAATGGTTTTGCTCCCCTGATTTAGCTCTAAGAATTCATTCATCTTGGTTTCTAAAAATCCGGGGGGACAAAATCTCTTCCTTAGATAGGCTTTAAGATCATTCCAGGACTGGGTATTCCTATCCAGATGATTGGTGTCGCAATGGTTTCTCCATGCCACCCTGGCTGTTTCCATAATTTTCATCCTAGCAAGAGCCAGATTCTCCTCTCATTGTATCTGGTGACATAAAAATATTCCTCCATGGCTTCAACCCACTTCTCCACACCCTCGCCCAAGTTCTCCCCTTCACCTTTGAAGGGTTCTGGCTGAGTTCTGTGAAGAGCCTTGCAAATGTCAAGGTCAAGCTCTTCTTCATCAGTGAGAGGGTCTGGCTGTCGGCCACAGTTCCCTCGCCTCATAATTTTACCAAAAATGATACATTAATAAATTTTTATTTTGATTTCGTCCATGAGATCCTAAGACTTAAGAGCTTCGAAAAATAATTTCTTAAACAAGATAAACGATCTTATTGGAGATCTATGACATATGCCCGAGTAACAGATTTTTCTTCATCAATATAATAAACAATCACTTATACAACTGGGAATTTTTCCACACAACATTTCTTTATTTAAATGAAGGTTACAATATGTACATAGAGCATCTCGACTCCAGAAAGTCAAAATCTCCTCGGGAGATGCATAAGACGGCGATACTCGGCTACAGACATGCCCCGATACAAATGTTCCCTTACTGCCAAGGGAGCTACTATAGAAATAAAGCGACTAAGAAGTCTGTAGATATGGTAGGAAAGTCTGAAATCTCGAGATGTAGGGTGATATAAAATAACACCATGTATCACTTTTAGCCTCATCAGAATCATGGCCAATGAGATATTCTGCCTCAGCATCGCACGACGCTGGTCGCAAGAGGCATGGACGTATTGCCTTGCAAACCACTTGTGTTGCCGTCTCTTTGCTAAGTCAGGGAAATATAAATCCTCGAAATGGCCTGCGAGTCGGGCTCAGCTCGTTCAAGTTATAGCGGAAGAGATGAGATGCTCGAAGGCGAAAGCAGTCATATGGAGATCGGGAATACTGGTTAAGTGTGGAACTTCCATCTATAAAACCAAATTCTTTGATTAAAAATCTCATTAATGAAGCTCAAGGAATGGAACTACAATACGTAAATGCTCTTTTTGAGTTTTTATTATAAATTTCTGATAAAAATTCATTTTTCCTTATTAGCTTTCAACAAAGCTCTGATACCAACTGTGAGACCCCTGCCCCCTCCGAGGTGCAGGCAGTGGAAGCAATGTCAGCCTCTCATGCGGGGCAGAGATCCACACTTGGGGCCTCGCCCACCCACGGATATCCAAACAAGAGACTAGCAGACCCGAAAAAACTTCCCTCGCCTAGAAGGCACGTATTCAACACTTCCAATCTTGTTTTGCGTTAATGGACAAAATAGATATAGTCATTTGAGAGCATTTTTTAGTATAAAAAATAAAAAATTACAAACTAGCCTTGCTTCCTGAATTCTTCGCTTGCATCCACCAGTCCTAGCCTTCAAATTTGCAATGTTTGTAATCTTCCAGCTTTGTTGTCTGTCTCCAAGCACGGTTCTCTTCCTTCTTGCTCTTGTTAACTCTTTTTTACTCTTCGAATGCTCCTCAATTTCATTCTACAACTGCTGCTCCGATTTGCACGAATGGCTATCTCTTGAATCCTGGCCCCCTTTTCTTGTAGGTACATTGTTTTATATGTTTCTGCAAATGCAGACTGTGCTGAAATATAACCAAGAAGTCCATTTTGTCCATCGCCCGCAAACCTCAGTAGTGTGGTTGGATTGACAAATGGAGGTGTAGAGTTTTTTACTAGACATTTTGGATATATGCTTCCATCACACCATAAGTCAATATGTTGGAGCCCTTCTCTTCTCATATTTTCCCGTTGTTGAGCATTCAGCACCGTATCCTTTCGTCTTTTTTGTGCTGGAGCATATTATTCTTCTAAGTCGATGTGAAGATGGTGTAATCGCTTCTTCTGATATTGAGACTCACTAGTATCGCCATTTTTTGTGCTTCTGAGGTTGCAAAGTTTGCTTGTCAATCTCATAGTCTTTTTGTAACATGAATCGTGGAAGTGTGGCGGTATCCATACAATCATTAAGTTTAGTGATGGATTCTTTATGAGAGGCCTGCACACGTCATCAAAAGAGATGCGGAATCTTCGGGAAACACAAAAAAACTAAGGAGATATTTAATGCAAAATCGTGTTAGACAAAAGATTATCTTATTCCTTTCTGAACTGACAGTTCGGTAGTCCTTACTACTGACAATTCTGAGCCACGTTTCCATATTTTATTATTTTTGAGGTCTTTTAGGAGAGAAATAAATCAAAAAATAGTTAATTTCTTACAGGGCCCCAAAATGAGCTCCCTTTTTCCTAATGTTGTGCTCTTGCATTGTTTATTAAGTGGCCAGTCTAGTAGTTTTTAGTGATCTGCGTGATGCATTTGTCTCTGTGTTAGATCTATATTTGAATGATTGAATTCTAAATATGATGGGAATTCCTCTTTTATCATTTAAGTTTTCTCATGCATTAAAATAAATTTAACTAAATTTCTCTTAAAATTAAATAAAAATATCCATTAATTTAAATATGACAAGAATTTCACTTTTTCCATTTAAATGATTGAATTCCAAATATGATGGGAATTCCTCTTTCATCATTTAAATTTATTCATGCATAAAATAATTTATCTAAAATTTCTCTTTAATTTTAAAGAAAAATACGATTATGATAGAGTAACTATCATTTGGACCTAAATCCAATTTATGGAATTGATCATAATTTTATGATAATTTTATTAGTATAAAATCATTAAAAAAAGTCGTTTTCTAACATCTAGCTTAACTAGCATAGAGTTTGATCTTTGAATCAAGAATTTATCATGAGAAGCATCATTTGAATAAGAATTGGTCATAGGAATGACCATTCTTTTGGGGAGAGAGAGATACACATAAAAAGCATCCTAAATTAAGCATAAATATAAACTTTTTGTGATTAATCATTAGAATTCTTTAGAAAGTTTAATTCATTTGAAACTTCTCAAGCTTGAGAATATTAGAGAAAAAACCATGAAATTACATCTTACCTCTTGATTTGCTTGCTTCTCTATCTTAGAAGGAAGCCCCCAACCAATCAAGGCGTACCACGGGATTAATTATGAAGACTTCATGCTTAGATTAAATTTTTGCACAAGCCTAGGCGGCATTAGAAAGCCATGGACCTATATTTTACGTATGTCTAGTCAAGGTGTGAAGGGGGAGAACTATCTTCACTTAAGATCATGTACAATAGTGCATATAAGAATGAGGAATAGAGTTACAATTTAACCTTTATACTTGGCTCATAGTGTTCACGCTTGGCCAGCCAATGTTAAAAATGAGGTCCTAGTGCATCCAACATTGCCTACACTAGTGCAAACACCTTGTCCTAGCTAGTAACTCTAACCTTATTATCCCATGGCATGCCTTTCATATACAAGAAGCAATCACACATGTAAAATAATCCATTACAAGAGAAATATGAATTCTCTAGTTCCTAGGCCAATGAATGTGAAAAATATGTGGTGCTGACCGTGGTGCCATAGAAGTCTTTGATAGCACTTAACATGCCCCCCTTCTTGATGTAGATTTCATCCTCGGAAGATATTGTTGAAGAAGACTTGAGGTCATTGGATGAAAGCAATGCAAGGCTTGGGATTATTTGCATGGAAAATAGTAATAACAAGTAATATGTTCTTGGAGCAACAAGCAAAAGTTAACAAGGAAATAGTAGAACAAGCAATTATGAAATCAAGGATAAAACTAGTTAAGCTTCCCAAAGATGAAGATTAATGTAGAGCTAACTTAGAAATAGTTATAAGTCTACAATTCATGACTAAGTTCAAACAATGTTCCTATGATTATGACCACAGTCTCAAACACAATGACGCACATATAGATAATCTAATGCTATATGTTAGCTCTAGAAGTAAAACTGCGTGTGATTAGATGATTACTTACATAACAAAATTATATTTTGTTTGTGTTTTATAGTATAACAATAATCTTTTTCACTTAAACACTACCTAGAGAGCTAGAATATAGCTAAACATGGTTTAATAAATTTAAAACGGAGTCCTTGGCATACTCCTTTGGCATACTTTATCTTTAGATATAGAATCGTAAGACTAGGATGATTTAAAAGAAAAGATACTAGCATTAATATTCATCTTGGAACCTAATAAGTGAAAAGCAAACCAATCATATGCAATGCAAATATGCTCTCCAAGGGAAAAATTGAAGCATAGAATTTCAAAAGAGAGATGTATAAAGAGCCAATTTTGAATACACCTATTTAATTTGAAGAGAGATGTATGAGGAGCCAATTTTAAACACGTGTTTAATTTGAAGCTCATGAAGTCATTGCTGATCCTTATGCTCTTGATCTTGGTGAAAGACTTTATAGCTACTTGTCAAGAATGAAGATTGTTTTGTAGGTGTCTGCTATTGTAGAAAACTTTATTTTTGCATCATGATAAACCTATAAAAATCCTCAAGAAAAGCTCTACACATGTTGATTAGCCAAAACGATGAATATATGCCTACTTGTCACTTGATTAGGGCTCTCTTCTCTTACTTTTTTTTGTTTTTTTTATTTTTTTATTTTTGTGATTATGAAAGAAATAAATAATGTTTAAGCAGTGTACAAAGTATTAATGATGTACATGTTGGGTTAATACCAATTTTTATAGTATTAAATTTTCCAACAAGCTCCCCCTCGATGTGAACATGGTCAAATGTCTAGGAGTAAAGTGTCTTAGAGGGTTTTAAGGAAGATGATACTATCTCCTTGGGTCACCACCCAAAATTGTTCCTTTACTCTCACTATGGTGTAAGCTTGATAAAACCATCCTTTCCAAGTGCTATGTTGAGAAGCCCTAGGTGATGGTTCACATGTGAGTGCTTGAGAAGTTCTTACATCCAACTCAAGAGGCGACATTGTGCTTACATAAGAGTGAATTTGGCTTAGGCACTCTTCATGATGTATTGGCATGTCTATTTTCTCTTGAGGGAGTGTTGCACTAAAGAGTTGGAGTTTAGTAGCATGAGTTGATGCTTTGATGGGTGAAGAAGCCTCTTGGCAAGTAGATCTATGGATTGTGAATGTTGAAGCATGGTTTGACTCCCCCTTTCCTTAGCTGTGTTGTACCCTCAAAATATTTGTAGGTAGCCAAGTTTAGAGAGGTGGGGATGTTGTAGACACATCCATAACTTCCTTTCCCTTCTCTACTCTTAGTAAAGCAATTTCTTTTGGTGGTGGAGTTGTCACAGTCTCTATTCGGATAGGTCTCCTCTTCCAAGTGTCATTTGGACATTGGGGCACATTGGTTATGGTCATTGATGGAAGAAACCTTGATGTACTTGGGCTAGGATAAGATGGTAGTTTGCTTTTGCTTAGGGACCCAAATCTAAGGATTTCTTTTTTAAAATCCTTGTGCTTGTAAAAGCTCCTTTTGGATACATCGACGAGTAGTTTGTAGCCTTTACCTCCTCCATTTGTTGTTGTTGTTTCTCCTACTTCTTGTAAGCTTTGATTTTATTAGAGAGGAGTCAATGGTTGGACAAACTATTGGAACTTCTTGGGAAGTCTTCTCCATAGTAGATTCATATGTGGACTCTACAGCACGTTTTCGTCTTCGTTTTCGTTTATGAGCTCTTTGATTTTTCTTTTTTGGAGTAATTGATGGAGAAGTTAAGGTCGAAGAATCTTCCATTGACTGGTGTAGAGATGTTTGAGAAACTAGCTTCAAATTCATTTGATGGTAAATCTCCCTCCTTGTGTGATCATCCTTGAGAGCTAGTAACTTCACTAAAGGTTGCATAAAGACCAAAGTTTTGAAATTAGGATGTTCTACCATATATTCAATCTCTTTTGTAGAGTTACTTTTACCTTTTCCACTTGTCAACCAATTGTAACAAGGGTGATTCACCCTTTGAGGTTACCTTTAGGCAAGACTAGAATGAAAGATCCCTACCCCCTTCGCGCAATGAATTCGGGGGTGCTAGCAGCAGAAGTAGCACTTCTTGTGCAGAGCAGAGCCTCTCACTCGGGGCCTCACCCACGGATATCCGAACAAGAGACTAATCCCTTGGTTCTTCCTCCCAAACCGAACCCAGAAAAACTTCCCTCACCCAGATAGCACGAGCAATTCCTCCATGATATTTTTATTCTAACGTAGTCAAGAGCCTTAACTAACCAAACTGATCCGACCAAACCAGTAAGTCACATGGTCAGATCAAGGAAAAAACTTGCACTTGGATCATAGAGACCAATGCTTTTTTCCTCATTGAGAGGCACAGCCGTTGATTCTTTTCCATAGAACAAAGACTATTCGGGATTTAATTTATCTATCGTACTGTAACAGAATTGAGTCTTATTTTAAGGATCCATCAATCCAACCTAACCCCATCCAACCTTTTCACAGGTTCTTTCACAATTACATCTCCTCTTTTACAGCCTCTATCCAAGAGCTTGTTCCCACACACACCCTTTTCACTTGTATATTTCAACAAGAACAGGGGTCGAGGAGAGAGATGAGGAGACTTACTCGCCGCAAAAGGCGGGCCTTCGCAGAGATACAGGAGCTAGAGATCTTCCATTTCTTCATGAGATAGCCCTATCTCATGGCAGCACTTCAGAGAGCCCCGGACATCGACACCCATTGCAGACCCACAGACATGGCACACATATGCAGAGGGCCTATACCACGCCCCACAGTAGCCACCTATAACTTAGCCACCACCACAGGAGCCTTGACTTACCACAGCTAGCTTCTTTACCCACTCGATGGTAAAGGAAGCTATCCGCCTATAGCATGGACGGGCCGCCGACCATATGGGCTTGCAGGGTGAGCATCTCATATATGCAATAGATTCTTTGGCTCCTTTTCTTGCACACCTGTTTAACAGGGCACTAGCAGAGGGTTTGCCTGTGGAGTGGATGATGCACACCATTGTGCCGATTCACAAAACAGGGGATATGCTCGATCCGAGCAACTACAGGACGGTTATGGTTGGCCAAACTCTATGGTGCAGTGTTGGAGTAAGAGCTTAGCTTATATGCTGAGCAAGCAGGTTTAATGACCAATGCTCCATTCTTGTACATATATGCTGTTGGGGAAGGAGAATGGTGAAACTAAACATATCTAATGAGAAGGTCCATGACACATTATTTGTGCACAACTGTTTTCTACTTAATGTTAAATGGGTGGGGGAAAAAATATGGAAGTGATAAGACATTGGGTTTGGTCCAACGGTGCCGCTTCCCAATTCAAAGAATCTCGACCTTTCTTTTTGTTGCTAGGTAAATCTTTCTATCCTTTTTGCCAGGTAAATATTTCTATCCTTTCATTCTTCAATGATTCCTCTTATGCATTTAAAGGCTCTCTTTTACACTACTGCCATTTATAGTTTACTACAAAACATGTGTATAGTTCATTTGCTATGACACAGACCAACAAAGGATGAGGTTTTCAAGTTTTACTTACCTTTCATTCTTCACCAATATCTTTCATGAATTTAAATGCTAGCACTCTCTCATACATTGCTACCATGGATAGTATAGTATAGTACATGTATTCAATTCCTAGTATAGTATAGTACAGATAGGACATTTGCTATGCCACACCACACCACTGGTCTACTATTATGGCATGCTCTAATATGTTAATCCATCAGTATAATAAGTGTAGTATAATGATTATTATTGTTAGCATGAAGTGCCATTTTACAATATATCTATTGGTCACATGGATATTTGTTGGCTTTTTTTAATTGTCTGTTAAATAGGTATTTCTCATTGACCAACATACTCATGACATGGCACTTCTTTGGGAGCATCCACGAAAAGGGTGAGCATGATGGTGCAGGGGCCGTGGTGAAGCGTATGCTCACTTTGGAGCGGCTCAAACCTAATGGAGCAAAGCTTCAAAATGCGAATGACATGGTGTAGTGGGCTGAATGCAGAAATGGGAGATGATGATGTCGTCCTCCATTCATTTGTGGAGGTTAAGGTTGGCGATGTGGATCGAAACACAAAATGGGTTGCAACACAGTGATTGGAACACGCAAGACACATTGAATTCTTGGTTTTAGTACGAAAGACAATACATAGCTCCTCTTTCAAAGCTTGTCGTGCTTTTGCTCCTTCTATATGGATGAAACTTGGGACAAGTGCACCAGCTTGCAACACAGTGGGCCATGGTCCTTAAAAAAGCTAGAGCCAATCGATGCGAGCAATGAAGGTCCCATTGTAGATGAAGACACTACATACTTTGAAGACAATGATAGTTTGGCTAATATGTTGGAGGTCAAATATAATTTTGCGGTCTACACAACGATGGATGATGAACAAGCGGAGGAGTACTACATTGTTTGGTGTTTAGAACCAAAATATGTCCTAATAGAACAGATAAAGGAACCAGGGGAACAAAACTCTTTAATGTTGCTAGGCGGCTACCAACCTAGGACTCCAGGCCCCTCAGGTCAATGGCAGCCAAGGAAAGTAGAGGCCAAACCAATGGGCCCCTGTTATGAGTGCGGAGAACCCCATTGGGCTCGTGATTGTCCACATCGCTCAAGGCAAGCATCTCGGTCCAATACAACAGTACAACAGTTTCCACCAATTGAAAGATATTGTCTAGGGTGCTGTGTAGAACACTTCCCAAAAGACTGTCTGCTGAAACCACATGAGGAAGGCACCTCTCAACCAAAGGTCTCACTCAACCTTGTGGGTGCAGTTCCATCACCACCTTCATCTGAGAATGAGGATGTCGTGCCACTTAGAGTCATGACTAGATCACAGACACGAAATGCCGAAATACAAACTGATGAGACACCTCGAACTAGGGATGCAAAGACAAATCTAGTGGACAAGACCCTACAGTCCAATAGAAAAAAGACCACTAGGAGGAAGAAGAACCGAAGCAAACAAACTAAAAGTGCATCCACTAGTTCTCAAGAAGCCTCTAAACAAAACATGAGGGATAAAACTTTTACATCCCAAGAAGTGCATGAGGAACATCAACCTCAACTTGGGCCTAGTGTTAAACAAGATGAGGCTAGTACGACTGAGGAGAATTCTGGGGGTTCTGTTTTTGTGGATAAAGTGAATGAGACTCTAGAGGCCATCATTGATGCTCATAGAAGTCGCATTGCAGCTTTATCTGAGCTACCCAAGAAGCTTCAAGAATACCCAAACCCTCGTGAGGAGAAGATCAATCTAGCTGTACATCAGCAACTCATTAGGGAAGCTCAGTCAATACTTGAGGGACCACCACCACCTATTCCTCGGGGCCCAACCTCTCTTAAGCCAACATTAGAAACCATACCAGAAGTGTCATCAAGTCGGGAAATGAAAAGTGAGCTCATTTCACAAGCTCATAGCGAAAGGTTTGCACCAATTGACACCCAATTGAAAGGGGGTAATCTGCCACCACCTAGCCTTGTCCTCCCATGCAATGATGAAGTTATTGATGCTAATGAGGACATGGCAAATGAGATGTGGGCCGCAGTTCACGAGAAAGTTCATGAGAACATGTCTTCTATTAGTTTGCCTCCATTCTCTGAGGTGGATTTTACCAGGGGCACGGAAAACAAATTTAGACACCCAAGCATCCAGGAGGAAGTTCAAACAATTGTTTCTCCTAGAAGTAAGCATACAATGAAAACCTTACCATCATATCTGGGAGAATATGAGAACTGTTCTCAAACCTTGAGGATACCCTCCATGCATAAAAGGTTGACAAAGGAGAAAAATATGAGTATGGTGCAAGCTATTTTGTCAGCACCAGTGGCTTGTACCTTACCATTGCTTGATTTGATAAAAATTTGACCTGAGTTGTGGAATGATATTGCCACATGTTTGTCAGACCAGGTATTGCTACAAAAGGTTCACCATGAGTGTACTATACACCCCGAGACAAAGCATGTAATGCCAGTTCCTATCAACAAAGTAGGAAAATTTTGTGAGGACGATCAGGGAAATGCTACCCTCCCATTAGAAGTGCGAAAAGTATCTTCAACTGCAATACTTGATAGTGGTGCAGGAGTGGGCATTGTGACAAGGTCCATTTGGGAAAAGTGGGGCAAACCAGCTATTAGGAGTACCAGGATGCGCTTGCAGCTAGCAGATGGAAGCTTAGAACATCCCCTTGGGTTGCTTGAGAACATATTGGTCACCACATGTGGGATTGAATATGAGCACACGTTTGCAGTAGTGGATTTTGGAAAACATCCAAACTATGAAGTGATATTGGGTAGACCATTCATGCGACAATTTCAAATGATTCAAGATTGGGGATACAATTATTTGTACCTCCGACATGATTCTGTCATCACAAGGGTCAACCTAAGGAATCACTCATATCGTGATGTAACAAGGTCTCCAATAGATGAGTTTGATTCTGCTTCATCTGAGGGCTCGAGAGTTACATTGTCTGATGGGCGAGAAGATCTGTGGATGTGTGGAGCCTCATGTAGGGATTTCAACACTGAGAGACTTAAGGGTAATCGAAGTGTCTCAGACGAGGCATACATTCCACAACCCTTCCCTGAACATTTAATTGATCCATTAGAATGGAGTCATGTCCTTGCAACATTATCGACATGTGCTTTACTGAAGCTAGTTCAATTTTGTGACTCAGCAGATGGATATGATATTATTCCTATACGAATGGTACAACCACGTGCCCTTCTAGATGATTTGTACTATAGGAAGGCATCAACAACAGCTTTGCATGTAGAGGAAGTCTCTGCTACTCCACGAGCTTTATCATGTCAAAGGGGTAATGTTTCTACCTTACCCAACCCACAATCAAAATCTGCTCTTGAAGCTCCAAAACAAATGATGTGGATAATGGATGAGTACTCAAGTGAGGGCCATGGCTGGCATGTTCCAACTACTCTAGTTGCTGCTCAAAGAAGGCCAGGCAAGAAGGAATTATCAATGTGGCTACCCAAAGATGCGTACACACTTGTACCATCTAGTCCAGTTGCTAAGCCTCCTAAGAAGCACATCATTTCCAAGCCTAAACCTCGGATTGTTAATCGATGGGTCCCAAAACATGTTCTTAAAGCACAAGGCTATTATGAGGGTGCAACAGCAATTTGGCTTCCAAAATGCCATGCTTTGCTAGGGGTAACAGAGTGTTTCAGAAAGATTCCAAAAGCCACCCTTGATTTTCCATATCAGTGGGTGCAAAAGAAATCAACACAAACTCTTCAAGAAAGGAAAACTACTTGTGTTGATCTTCCTAAAACATGTATTGAAACACCGGTTGTCCTGATTTCTCCTTGTTACACAATTCCACCATCAACTGGTGTACCTAAGACACATCCAACTCCAAAGGAGTCTCATTTGAGCATAGATTCTAGCATTTCAAAGCCTAAATCCTCTTATCTTGCTCAAATTCCAAGACAATTGATAAAATTTCCACTCAAGAAGGACATACCTAAAACCAAAGATAAGGCATTAACACTACAATTGAAGCTCTTTGGTAGATCAATGTTTGCATAGTGTGGTTCCTTATGCCTTTAGAAGATGTGTTCTTTTTGAGATGATCTCCACCACCAAAGCAAGGGTAAGTTCAGTGACTCCATAATAAGATCGACAAGCCAGGGCACTTTTATCCCATTGGGTTTTTCCCCTCGGCTATATTCGGTGTTTGGCACCAATGGCAAAATTTTATTCTTTTCTTTTCTTTTCTTGTTTGTTAATAAAAATTTTGCATAGATCTCCACTAAAAAAAGAGCATCAAACACGCCCCAATAGTCCACCTATCGTGCACACAAATTAGGAAGGGGGGAGACATGCTACGCTTACAAAGATCAAGGAGGAGCAATCTGCACAAAATCAGCAATTCATCAATGCAAACGAACAACATCAACAGGGCACTACCAAGGTGTATTCAAATCTTAATCTTTATTTCTTTGAAGTGCTCTTATCTTTCGAATATATGGTTTGCATGTTCACACAATGTTGGCTGGTTTAAGTTTTTGATTAGTTGTTAAAATATGGTGAGTGAATTCTAGAGTCTTAGAAGACTTAGTACAAGGTATTTCTATCTAAAGACAGTGTAGGATATATACCAAGGGAATATGCCAAGTTCTTATGCTTTCAAGGTATATTAGTTATCCCTAGTGGTAGCTACCTCTTAGATATGAGCTAGGTGCTAGGAGTAATAAAAATTTATTAAAAAAAATTATTATACCCTTAAAAAAATTAATTATGTACAAAGTAAATTGAGACATGACGTGTCTACAGCCATGAGAAATGCTTGGTAGGACCTGGGGTTGTCTTAGCACCTTGGGGCCGATGCCTTGGTTTCCATGGGGTGAACACAAGCTTCAGAAAAAGACCTTTGAGGAATCTATCGCCTTGATGGATGTTGGTAGGACTCTAGGGTACACTATGGGCCCTCGAGACCGATGCCCTCATCTTCATGGGGTACTCCTTAGGTCATAAAAGAAAGAAAAAGGGTATGTCGCCCTTGAGATACTTAGCGGTCTTTAGATTCTCTTGGCGGAGGTCTCTTGGCCATTGCTTGGGTCTCTTTGGGATGGAACCTTAATCTTTATCACCTTCTACACACACATCAAAAAAAAAAGAAAAAAAAAAGGGAGTTCCAATCACCTTTGCTCATATTTAGGAGTAGGTTTGCCACTTAGGAATAACTTAAATATTTGTAGGACATTGAGACTGCGGTCATAACCGGCGGTGTACAAAGCATACTTGCCTTTGCATAGCATTATCTACTACTTAAGTCTCACTTTGACTAGTCTTTACTCACCTATTTTAGTACTCATTAAAACTTTAATTAGCCTTGCACTTGTATGCTCACGTGTGAAATTATCATTGCTAGTTTTTCTTTTCTTTTCTTTTTTTTCAATAAGAGACTTTACTTGTATCCATTGTTTTTTTGTTGCAGCTCTTGCTACTACCGCGCTCGAGGACGTGCGCAAAATAGGAAGGGGGGAGTGTTGCATGACGAATGGAGATCAATACAAGGATGCAACAAAAAAGACACTTAGGGCTCTTGAAAAGAGTTCAAAGTTGTAGATGAATGTGGGAGAGGGCTTGACAATAATCCCACATGGGAACTTTTGGGAGTTCTAGAATTTTTGTATAAAAGGTGGCCCATTTGAGAGCTAGAGGACTCTTTGGTCATTTGGTTGAGAGGCTCATAGAGAGAGCTTGCTCCATAGCTCCTTCTCAAGTGCTCTCCCAAGGCTCTCCATCTCCATTCATGCTTCAATCTTGTACTCTCTATTCTTTACATTTTCAATGATATGAGGTTTTGGTCTACACTCTTGCTAATCTAGATTTCTTAATGATGTTTTGATTTGTGAGTTGTAGAGTGCTTGTGATGAAGCTTGTGCTTGAAATAATGTGTAGTTGAGGCTTGTGTGATAGCTCTTTGCATATTAGGTTCCTTGCATAAGTTGCATTTGTGTGCTTAAGTGTAGCCTAATCTTGATGCTTTGATTATGTAAGATTGATTGCTTGAGTGATGAAGAAGGATTGAGTAGGACTAGAAATCATTAGTGTGTGGTTAACTCTTCTTCTCCCATTCGGGATAGCCTCTGCGCTAACCGGGTTGCATTCACGGATTGATAAGTGTGTGGGTTGGAGTGTAGCCTCCGCTATGCTATGATGTCCCAAACAGACCGGGCTTGTCTCGGCACCATATGTTAAGAATGAAGGGATTGGGTGATCGCCGATGAGAGGCGCACCTTGAATATCAGTAGGATAAGGGTTAGGATCGGCCGGCCATGTATGGACGCCCAAGTGTGAATGGCCAAGTCACCTATAAGAGTCAAATGTAACCCTAAAATCCTCATTCTCATGTGTTGTGAATACAAGAGTGCTCTTGCCTTATCTCCTTGGTTTCCTTCTCCTGCGTGTGTGAGAGAGAGAGAGAGTGAGAGAGCGATCGAGCATTGTGTAGCGGCACGGCGCGGCGGAGAGGCAGTAGAGCGGCGACGACGGCTCCTTCTTCACTGCGACGCAGGAATCCTTCAAGGCGGTAGTTGAGCGGTGAGTGACACACCGTTTGCATTCTGTTTGAGCTTACTTTCTTGGTTGTATGCTTGCAGCCATTCGTGGCTCGCATACGGTGTTCGGCAAGTCCCCAGCTATGACCTGTGCGACAAAAGCGCACATTTTTGGTGCCGCTGGCTGGGGAGTTGCCCTACACCAAGCTCCAGTTTGCAGCTCGGGCTGCTGCGTGAAGTTTAATTTACACTGTAGAAAAGCGACTGTGTGTTTGTTGTTGAGATGTTTCCGTGTTTTGCAATCTGTTTCTGCAATTTGTCTTCTGCATTTCTGTTTCTTTTGTTATTTTTTCGCTCCGCGTGTGGACGTGCGTTCTGTTATCTGGTTTTCTGCGTGCGAGGGGGGATTTCTGAATCCCCAGACCTGTGCTGTGTGCGTACTGCACCGCGGCCAAGACTGAACCCTAGATAGAAACCCTAGAAAACTTATCTCAAAAAAAAAAGAAAAAAAAAGAAAAAAAATAAAATTCAAAAAAATAAAAATAAAAAAATTAAATTCTTTTAAAAAAAAACCAAACGTGTGGAGAGGAAAGATTTTTTATTTGGAGAAAAAAAATTTGAAAAGAAAAACCCCCAATTGACCCCGAACCCCGGCCTCGGTCTCCGGCCTCGGTCTTTTGATATATATATATAGGAGAGTGAGCCTCCATAGCTTTCTTTCAAGTGAGAGCTTATGGGAAGTTGTGCCCTATATGTAGCCCACTCCCCAAGGAGTAAAGTGAGCATGTGGGATAAAGTCCTCACCCTTTCCTCCACAAGCAAATAGGCTTTTGCCCCTTTCCCCATAGGGAAACGGACTGTTTTGAGGACCACATGAGCTCTGGATAGGCGAACACAGTGCTGTAAAGCATGCTAGGACCCTTTAAACGATACGCTCGTTTTGAGCTATCACACGTCCTAGTCCAAGTTCGACCGTAAGTAAGGGGGTCAAAAACGAGTTAAAAACAATCTAAAAACAATCTAAAAACGGGGTGCGAAACACCTAAGAAACCACTTGTGCGAGTTTCAAGGGTAGTTACCAATGCACGTAGGGTACCCACGTCACATGCATCTACGCTCTGGTCGGGTGCTAGAGTCTGAGCCACTAGAAAGCGTTTCAGTCTACGCAGGCTCACACCATCCCTCCACGTTAGCATCTTGGCCTTCGGCTGGAACCCAAGGGAGTGCAACCCAAGATCCACGAATAGTGGATAGTGACTCGTCCTCTGACTCAGAAGCCATGGAAGGGTACCCTACCAAGAACCCTGAGGAGACAAGCCAAAACATGCCAGTTTGGGCCCCATAACCCGGATCTAGCATGTTTAGTCGTCTAATAGAGACCTTTAGTAGAGCTACACGCTCTGAACATGCGACAAGCGAAGTAAATGAGGAAGGAGGGGTAGTAGATTCGCCATTCACATCTTATGTAGACCCTACCCTCCCAAAGAGTGTCCATGTGGATATTCTACCCACTTCGTTTAATGAGGGCCCTACTGAGCGACCACCTTCCTATGCTCTTCCTAAAGTAGAGGTCCCTAGAAGCCAATCCATAAGACGTGACATTGCGTCCACTTCAAGAGAACCGTTTGGCACACCAAGTCTGGATGGGATATTTCTCAATGAAAATTGGGAATATGATCTACACATAGAGACTCTAACTGACCTATACACGGGTTACACATACCATGTAGGTTGGTTAGAAGTCCTACGATCTACATCTAGCGCCACTAATCTAGAGGAGCAACAACAAATGATATATGAGGTTATTCATAGAATTATCCAAATTGAGAGGCAAAATAGGGGAGTGAACTTAGTTTCCACTAGCCCTATGAGATTTTTGGATACGGGCAAGGCCAAACAACCAACCCTATCACAATTGGAGACTCCCTCGGTGAGTCCCATAGACCCTTCGTATGTTGTTTCGCCTGGAGTCTCAATGCAGGTTGAGCCCACGAGCAGTAACTTTAGCTTTCCAACCTTGGCTCAACTTTCGATTAGGGAATCCACAATGCCTACCCCAATGATGAGCATGATGGAAAGTGCACCTATTATCGCTGTAGTTAGTACGACGCCGCTACCTAGTGGATCAGTACTTACAACAGTGTGTGCCAGTGCCTATCGACCATATGTACCTATCGCTACTCATGCTCATGTAGCTCCTACGCCTCTTAGTATGCCAATGGCATATGCTCCACGACCGCCGTATCACAACCCTTATCCAAGAGGAGCTAGGCCTAGCCACATATCATATCCTACGTCATTTGCCAACATACTCAGACCAACGCCAACTCCTATCAGCCAAGCTATCCCAGAAGTGCCTCCACCAGCTATGCCTGCTCACCTAGGTGATCTCGCAGTGTTTGCTCAGACGATCAGACGATCTATTGTGGAAAACATGCGGGCTAGAAGCAAGGCAATACAAGTGGCTAAGCTCACTCAAAACTTCAGTGGTAAAACGAGGATGTTAGGAAGCACATTGAAGTCTTTGAACACGTGTGTGATTCCTTGGAAGAGCACAATGAGCTGCATAAGTGTAAAGCCTTAGGCTTAACCTTGAGTGGGAAGGCCGGAGATTGGTATCGAACCTTAAGGGTGAAGAGCATACTCACTACCCCACTCTCAAGAGATTGTTCTTGAAAGAATACATACGTGAGGGTGTGCTTTGGGGAGTAGCATCTCAACTCCAAAAAGCTGAACGCGAGGAAGGGGAGTCAGTGAGAGACTTTATAAGTCGATTGAAGCATCTAAATTCTCGCTGCACTCCCGATGAGCGCTTCAATAATAACCAACTGCTCGATAGATTCATCCGAGGATTGCGCCACGAAGATATATACAATGGCCTAGTCATTAGAGGTCTTACAACGTGGGAAGCAGTCACTGCCAATGCAATCCAGTTAGAAGACAACTTGATGATTGCAGGTAAAAAGGTGTCTTCGGAGACAAAATCCATTAGTTCGCAAGTATCTGGGCACGAGCCAATGACGGTGAAACCTATTGCCAAGGAGCCCAAGATATCTGAAATGTCTGTGACCGACCTTACTAAGGCTCTCCAAGAATACTTTAGGGGTAATCGAGCTCCTCAGAATAGCCATATGTACCCAAGGAGAGAGCAACAATGGTGTTCGGTGTGCTTAGGACCACATAGCACGAGTGAATGTCCCACATTCAGAGTCAAATTCAATGGGAATTGCAATGCATGTGGTAAGTATGGCCATCAATCTAAAGATTGCCTAGTACTTAAGCAAATGTTGGCAAACCAGGCACGACTAGCCTGGTCAAACACACCTCAAGTACCCGCGCTAATGCCTGCACAACCTGTCGAGCAACCGTCTCAGCACATAGTTCCAAGGAATCCGAATGTAGTCCAGTCTGTGCCGTTACCACCGCCAGTGCTAGGACCACAACCTCCACATCCAAGGATTACTCCTATAAACCAGATGGGTTGTGAGTCACATAGTGCGTGTGGGGATTATGAAGAGGAGATAGACCCCACTGCTCCATATGGGATTGATACGTTTGAAATGATTCCCCAGTACTACATGGAGGATCATTTCGGGCAAGTCAAGCCTGTATATCAAGCGGGTGCTCTCGCCACAAGAGGGCAAAACCTTAATACCTTGGCGAGGAGACCACCTCTTCAATGCTACGATTGTGGTGGACCGCATCGTGTAGCGGAGTGCCCTAATAGGCTACAGAAGATCGCTACTCAGATGCAACCAAATCAAGGGAGCACATCGGGAATGCCGATACTTACATGTAATCATTGCGGCATAGATCATTTGATTGCTCAATGTCCACATAATCCTAATGCACCCAAGATTACGCCATTGAATTTGGTTGAGGTCTCACCAACCAAGCACGAGGAACCACACCCGTTGTACCCGCAAATGTAGTTACACGGTCAATGCTTCAAAATCAAGACTACATTCTTGAAGAGAGGGATACTGCATCAATCGCTCACGCAAAGAAAAAGAAAACACGGCAGAAGAGATCGCTTAATGCCACGAGCTCCAAGCCTAGTTCAAAGACTAACATAGGGACAGGAGACGACCCCGTGTATATGAATGATCCTGAAGATGATTCTGATTCAATAGAAACCATGGGGACCAAAGCCACTACCTTAAGGGAGGAACCCACTCGGGAGCTCAATGAAGGAGAATCAAGCGAGTACATAAATAAGGGGAAACAAAAGGAAACTTCCTCGGCCCCACAACCAAGTCAGTTAATGCCCTCTCGACCACCCAAACTGACTGAGACTCCCCAAGACAAGCCACATGGGCCAAAAACCCTCAAGAAAAAGATTGGAACTTACCCAAACCCAGTTGAGGAGATTGAACAAGTGCAACACTTAAGGGGTTTGGTGGAAGAAACACAAAGAGAACTGGAGCCAAACCCGAGAAAAATCAAAATTCTAGACATCGTGTTTCCTACGCAAGTTCAGCCTCACAGGAACCATAAACCGTTAGCTGTACCGAGTATCATTCAGGAAGAAAGTGAGGATAAGACATCCGGAAGTGGGCAAACACCCTTCTTGCTAGAAAGAATGTTTAGTGAGGGAATGCCTGACCCCATCGAAGAGGAAGTGATTCCATCTTCACCAATCCCTAGTCAAGGGGCGATGTCTCGAAAAGTACCGTTGAATGTGTCTAAGCTAATGGATTTCATGTCCTCTGAAATCGAAACCACGATCATATCCAAATTATACGGAGATCCTGAGCTATTCTTAGCTCTTCGGGCATTTCTCAATGGAGAACTAAAGGCGGGGCTACCACAATTTGCAAATATGGATAGACCTGACACGCTTCGAGATGAAGGGGAGCATTGGGATCTACAACCCAACTTAGATGAAGATTCGGTCGTTGAAATACCTGTGAACAAGTTGGGACAGTACTTTGAAGGTGATGAATCTAATGCCACCCTTCCCATTACTACCAAGGGATTAACTCTAAAGGGAATCCTTGATGGTGGTGCTGGAGTGAGCATTGTGACTAAAAACTGTTGGGAATCTATGGGGAGACCTCACCTCGAAGTCACAAACATAGTGGTTAAGATGGAAAATGGAACTATTGCTAAACCTATTGGAATGTTAAGGGACCTTAAGATCAAGGTTCTGGGATACAAGGTAAAACATACCTTCATTGTAATGGATTTCTCCAAGCATCCTATGTCATATCAAATGATCTTAGGACGTCCTTTCATGAGGGAAGCACAAATGGTGCATGACTGGTCGAAAAACCATGTCTATCTACAATTCCAAGACTCTGTCATTCGAGTTGATCTTGAGAATGGTTGTGCACATCCTTTAGGAAGCAAGGTTATCATTGATAATCGATCGGATACCACTATTCACTCCGCCCCATTAAGATATTGCTATACATGTAAAAAAGAGACTGATGATGGGAAAGATTCTCCTTATATGGATGTCCTACTGGGTATGACTGAGTCGGATAACGTGGATTGGGTATACCTAGCGGCAACCATAGACACATGGGGGAATAGAGGCACAAGCTGGGTAACACCTGAGGGGCAAGATATGCCACCGTTAGTGCCAATAAACATGATAGGTGTTATGCACTTGACTCCTGATGGCGAGGAAGTGGCAAACTCCCTTGACAATGACAGTAGTGAAGACTCTGACCAATGCAACTCTGAGTCATCTGAATCTCAAGAAGAAACTGACTCTGAGCCTGATGGGAGGTATGAATCAAATATTCACCCAAATGGGGAAGCAATGTGCCCAATGAAAAGATGAAGGGGGAAAGAGAGCTTGAGCTCTTGCAAGCACACACACACACTCACAAAACCCTAATAGAGAACACACAAGGTGAGAGGCTGAAATCTTCTTCTTCTCTACTCTCAACACTCAACACACCATATACAAGAATAAGAGTACTCATAATATGAAAGGTACTCAACCAATACATACATGGGTTCTCTATAGTGTGAACTCGACTAAAATGAGCTGGCGCTATAACTATGCCAGTCTCTAGAATGGCTGTCACACAGCCTGTCATCCCACTGGCCGCATATCACCCAAGATCTCACCAACCATGCCAGTGGTGTAAGTGTGGGGCCTATCCCCCAGGCAGGTCATCAGTGTCCACCGCCTCACTAGATGAGCTCGATATCTCAACACTCCCCCTCGAGCTCAACTCCATCTCATGTACACCAAGCGAAGCCCTGAATCTACGGAGCTTCTCTGCACCTAATGCTTTGGTGAAGATGTCAGCTACCTGATCCTCTGTGCTGACATAGACAAGGTCAAGATCTCCTGCCAAGACCTTCTCTCTGACGAAGTGGTAGTGGACCTCTATGTGCTTCGTACGAGCATGAAAGACTGGATTCCTGGCCAACTGTATACTGCTAATGTTGTCACAGAAAATGACAACTTGTCTATCCACTGATAGACCCAAATCTGCAAGTAGCTTTCTCAACCAAGCTACCTCACATGCTGCCATAGCAGCTCTGTACTCGGCCTCTGTACTGGATAGAGCAACCGTAGGTTGCTTCTTGCTGCTCCAAGTCACAGCAACACTCCCCAAAGAAAACATGAATCCACCAACTGTAGACCTCTTTGCAGCACCCACAGTGTCTGCACAGTCAATATGTCTTCCTGCAGTTCTTAAAACAGAGTTCTACAGAGAATCGATGACTTACCCGCAGTGCTCGAAATCGCCTGCTTTCTGAAAAACGGAGGTCCAGACGCGCCGGAAACGCGTTTTCGGCCCAAAAATTATAGTCCGATAGGACTGTATAGTTGCCCTATAGCTTTACTCCCGCGAAGAAAGCTCCTCAATCAGAGATCGTTTGCCGGTGCCTCCCGTAGAGCTCCCGACAAGGGTGTAGTCACCAACACAATAGGGAAGAGTAGTCGAAGCTCTTACCCTCGTACCGCTTCCTGTGGTTCTCTTGCTTGCAGCTCAGCCCTTAGCACGAACCAGGCTCTGATACCATGAAAAGATGCAGGGGGAAGAGAGCTTCAGCTCTTGCAAGCACACACACACACTCACAAAACCCTAATAGAGAACACACAAGGTGAGAGGCTGAAAATCTTCTTCTTCTTCACTCAACACTCAACACACCATATACAAGAATAAGAGTACTCATAATATGAAAGGTACTCAACCAATACATACACGGGTTCTCTATAGTGTGAACCCGACTAAATGAGCTGGCGCTATAACAATGCTAGTCTCTAGAATGGCTGTCAACACAGCCTGTCATCCCACTGGCTGCATATCACCCAAGATCTCACCAACCATGCCAGTGGTGTAAGTGTGGGGCCTATCCCCCAGGCGGGTCATCAATGTCCACCGCCTCACTAGACGAGCTCGATATCTCAACATTGGTTGGTAGGGAGTAGCCTTGCCTAAGGTGAACTAATAGATTCTTGGAGAATGCTTTGTGTTAAACATGGTACCAGGATCGATGTTAGTTTTGCCTTAGGAAGGTCGCCATTGTGTGTAAAAATTGTCACGTGTATAAAAAAAATAAATGCAAAAGGCTCCTGTAACTCTGATGTTTCTTGTGTCCCTAGGCTCGTGGTATTAACTTGTTCTTAGAGTAGACATATGGTCATCTGTTTATTTATTAAGCTTGGTTATTTTCCTTGACTTAGGTCAGTTATAAACCTTGATTAACCTTTGACACCTTGCTAACTCTTGATTTACTTTCAATAATTTTAAACTCCTGTTAATTTGCTACACTAGATCATTCATGTGACCCCTTAAACTAAGTTCTCATAGCAACATCCATTGTGGTCTAACATGCTTGAATTTATACACTTTATATTTTTTGAATTCCAGCATACTTTCACTCTACTTCCCTGTTTTGCAGGTCCACCACAACAACCCTGTCGAGCTTACCATACCATAGCTTCCGAGGACGGAATCTGCATCAGGAAGGGGGGAATGTTAACCTATGACGGACAATGAGACGTACTATGTTTTACGTCATGTAATTAGTTTAACTATTCTGAGTCATGGGCCGGGCTTGTCGACACCATATGTTAAGGATGAAGGGATTGGGTGATCGTCGCCGATGAGAGGCGCACCTTGAATATCAGTAGGATAAGGGTTAGGATCGGCCGACCATGTATGGGCGTCCAAGTGTGAACAGCCAAGTCACCTATAAGAGTCAAATGTAACCCTAAAATCCTCATTCTCATGTGTTATGAATACAAGAGTGCTCTTGCCTTATCTCCTTGGTTTCCTTCTCCTGCGTGTGTGTGTGTGTGTGAGAGAGAGAGAGAGAGAGAGAGAGTGAGAGAGCGATCGAGCATTGTGTAGCGGCACGGCGGCGGAGAGGCGATAGAGCGACGACGGCAGCTCCTTCTTCACTGCGACGCGGGAATCCTTCAAGGCGACGGTTGAGCGGTGAGTGACACACTGTTTGCATTCTGTTTGATCTTACTTTCCTGGTTATATGCTTGCAACCATTCGTGGCTCGCATACGGTGTTCGGCAAGTCCCCAGCTATGACCTGTGCGGCAAAAGCGCACAAGATACACTCCACAGCAAAATGGAGGCTAAGTGGAAAACATAAACATTGCAGTGATGTGGGCAGAGAAGAATATGCCGCATAGCTATTGGACTGAGGCTGTGTCTATATAGCAGTTTAAATCATGAATAGGACTCCTACTGTAGCCATACATGATGTAATCCTAGAGGAGAAGTTTACTGGCAAGAAACTCGATTTGTCTCACTTGAAAGTTTTTGGATGTATTGCATATGTGCATGTGCCAGATGATTTGCGTACCAAGCTAGATCCAAAAGTAGAAAAATGTGTGTTTATTAGGTATTCCCTTGAGTAAAAGGGATATATATGTTATAATCCTGCTACACATGAATTGAGGGTAAGTAGGGATGTTATATTTGATGAGATGAGTAGCTGGTATATTGCTAAAAAAGATGTTGTTGGAGCTGATGTAAGTGGAAATGTGGTTGCACATAATACAAGTCAACAATCACAGTCATTGAGTGGACCAGGAGAGTCCTCATCCTGCAATTCTATAAATAGACCATGGAGTGGCAGGCTGCGTCATAATACCAGTCCTAAATTGTAGTTGAAAAATCACATAAAGGCAAAGAGAAAGTGGTTAAGCCCCTTGGTATGCATGATATTTTTGCAAAGCATTCTATTGTTGATGGAGATTCTAGTGGCTCAGAGATGAGCCTTGATAAGGAGCTTGGAATTCCAACAAAATGAGGACACCTGTTGTGAAGAAGGCTATGGAAGCCATGAATGCAAGACTCTGGAAGAGTCAAAAACCTTGTGCAGAGGTTGACTTATGATAGTTATGTGGCACATCACTATGCTTATATGGCAAAAGTTGTGCAGGTTGTAGAACCCACATCTTTTGATGAGGCTATTGGAACTGTGTGTTGGGAGAAAGCTATGGATGAGGAGATTGATGCATTTTATGAAAATGAGACTTGGGATTTTGTGCCATTGCCTGAAGGCAAGAAAGCTATAGGCTGTAAGTGGGTGTATAAGGTGAAACATAATAGTGATGGTAGCATAAGAAAGTACAAGGCTAGATTGGCAACCAAAGGATATGCGCAAAAACATGGGATTGATTATGAGGAGACATTTGCCCCAGTTGCAAAGATGGCAACTGTGAGAGTTGTGTTGTGATGGCTGCAACAACTAAAGGCTAGTTTTTATATCAGATGGATGTAAAAAATGCGTTCTTGTATGGTGACTTGCAAGAAGAGGTGTATACCAAGTTTTGAGAATACAGGTTACCCATAGTATGTATATAAGATTCATAAAGCCTTTTATGGGCTAAAGCAAGCTTCACGAGCATGGCATGACAAGATTGCTGAGTAGCTTGTCATTTTATTGGTTTTCATATGGCAGATGTAGATCACTCTTTGTATGTGCACAAGAGTGATAAGGGTATTTTGATTATCACCATTTATATAGATGATTTCATTGTTGGGGGTGACAGCTTGGAAGAGATTGAGCATGTGAAGAGTCTTCTCAAAAGGAAGTTTGAGATGAAGTATTGTGGGAGATCTACGCTACTTTTTAGGAATTGAGGCTATTCGCACACCTGAGGGTATTTGGATGTTACAAAGACAGTATGTATTGGACATGTTGTCCAAGTATGGGATGGCTGATTGTTGTAAGCCGATCTCAGTGCCATTAGATCAAAATTAGATCAAAATGGCAAGCTTAGTGCAGATGCAGGTTATGTGTTGGAGGATCCCACTATGTACAGGAAGATTATGGAGAGTTTGATCTATGTCACGATCAGCAGGCTAGATTTGAGCTACAGTGTTGGCTTAGAGAGCCAGTTTATTTAGGTTCCGCGCAAACCACATCTTGACAGTGTGTGACGCGCACTTTGGTACTTGAGCGCTACTATTGATTATGCATTGTTTTATGCAGCAAGTGTACCATTGGAGCTATATGGGTACATAGATGCAGATTGGGTAGGTAGCATCTCAGACAGGAGATCTACCAGCGGATTTATGTTTTCATTAGGGAGTGCTGCTGTGACATGGAGCAGCAAGAAGCAGCCCACAGTTGCCTTGTCGAGCACAGAGGCAGAGTACAGAGGAGGTGCGATGGCAATGTGTGAGGTAGCTTGGTTATGCACAAGATGATTTGGGATTGCATGTGGAGAGAGAGGTTATCATATATTGTGGTAATGTACCTCAATGTGTTTTGTCCATGCATTGAGGTACATTACCACTTCATCACATAGAGAGTCTTGGCAGGCGCGCACATCGACTAAGCCTACGTCAGCACACAAGATCAGGTTGCTGACATCTCACGAAGGCCTTGGGAGTTGAGAAGCTCTATAGATTTTGAGATATGCTTGGAGTTCATGAGCTGGAGTTGAGCTTCAGGGGGAGTATTGAGATGCCAAGCTTAGCATGAGCTGACACTCACCACACGAGGCACCTCCATGACCATTTGACATTTATATCCCTAGCGGGTTCGGTAGAGCTGACACCAACATATCTTCGCCAAAGATTTGACCCCAACTAGTCCACATCTACCCACTCCTCTTAGCGTGTTCACATTATGGACTGCTTGTATATATACTCTATTATGTGTGTTAGTCACTTTATCTTCTTAGTAGACCTCTTTTGTTGTGTGAAGAAGAAGAAGAATTTTTAGCCTCTCACCTTGTGTGTTCTCTTCTAGGGTTTGTGTGAGTGTGTGTGTGCTTGCAAGAGCTCAAGCTCTCTTCTCCCCTGCATCTTTTCAATAGAGCACTCTTATAAATTCATAGAGATAGATATATGCATCCATAAGGTAGCTCTAACTATGCATAGAGCACTCTTATGCTTGCATAAAGAGCCCTATGCTTGCATAAAGAGCACTCTTATGCTTGCATAAAGAGCCCTATGCATAGGGTATGCATCCACAAGGTAACCCTAACTATGCATAGAGCACTCTTATACATTCTTAAAGAGCCTTATGCATAGGGGGTATGCATCCATAAGGTTACTCTAACTATGCATAAATAGCCCTTTGTATAGGGAGCACTCTTATGCATGTATAGAGAGTAATATGCATGTATATAGTGCTCTATATGAGCCTGATTGTTAACCTATTTTGGAGTTAATAAGAGTGTCCATTATAATTCTACATCAAATATCAAAGACAAAGACACCAAAAGCATGTATGATTAATCTATAAAGCAATGGTGTCCAAATCTACACCTTGGATGGGTGCCCAAAAATGGTATAATGGAATACTTATGATGATTCCTACTCCAAGAGTATATAGTAACAAGCTAGAATGGATTCTTTGTGAATTTACTTCACGCATGTGTTATGAGATTAGGCATTATATACAAAATAGGACACTTTGGGCACTAAGTATGTGTAAAAACTTATGGTGGGTGTGTATATAAGTCACTTTCTCTCATAATGCAACATACTCCCCCATTGTTTAATAGAGTATTAATCTTGCTAATTATCTTTTCTAATTCATGCTATTGAGTGTGTATGAGTGGTTTGAGGTGAAAGGAGGGACAAGGACCCGTGTAGTTCAATGTTGCAGTGCGACAATGATCACATAACACAATAACAAAAATTACCACCCATGGTGTTGTGGAGGTCTTCGAGTGGTGTGCTCAAGCTTTGCCATTGGAAAGATCCCAATGATAGTTGTACCTCATGAAGGTAATCTCTTATTAGTTTCTAGGAGTGACTAGAATTGGCCATAATATTTTTGGCAATGTTGGGGAGAAACCCCTTGACTTTTTCTGTTGTTTGTTCTCTAAATCTATACACAACCCATTGCTACCCATACTCTCTAGTAGTGGATTTCCTCTAGAAATATACATAACCCATTTCCCATACTCTCTAGTACTTAGTGGATTTTCATAAAAAGACTTGGTTTAATGGAGATTTGTGGTAATTTTTCTCTCTTTGTTGTTTTGTTTTAAAAAGAATTAGATTTAGCTTAACTTTTTGCTTAATTTCTTGTTTACGTTGTGTTTAGATTAGTTGTAATGGTTCATGTAACATCCACATAGGTTAATCTAGTTTTAAAATATAACATTTGCATCACATTAAGCATTAGTGAAAGTTTGACTCTAGATGTTAATTTTTACACTTCCAATGAGAGTGTTAGCATGCATTTTAGTTAGCTTAATCATCAAAGGTTTTTTTAAATAAAAAAAACTTCTTAGTCTCACTAAATACATTAGTTGGACTCTTTTTTTTTGTATTAAGGGAGCGACGACCAAGTGAAGATAAAGAGTGAAAAAACTCAAAAATTAGAAATTTTAGTGGCTTATGGACTAATATGAGCAAGAAAAAATAATTAAGAGTGTATTTTGATGCAATAATGCACCAAATTAATCCACAAAACTTATAAAATTAAGGATTTTAGCTCTCTTTTACACAGTTATGTATAAGAGAAGAGCCCATAATTAGAAGCTTAATTAACCTTTAATTTGTATTAATTCATGCATTAGACAATGTATATATCTCAAAAATTCAATGCTTAATCTAATAACATGCTTAATTATGTGAATTAATTAATAATTAATGGTTAATTTGAGCCTCTTAATCATTTCAAAAGGATACAAATTAGTGAAAGGATTAATCATAGATTAACTCCTAAAATCACTATTTTCCATACCTCATTATAGTAGCTAATGTGCATTCAATGAGAAGATACCTAGTGAGTTCGATAGGATCCACTTTTGGGTGTCATTTATGACATGTGTAAGAGGGGTGTAAGTAGGGTGTCATAAAGTGTTGAATTTTTTTCCTCCCACTTTCCCTCTTGGGAATACCTCATTTTCACACTAAATTGAAATTCAGAACCACCGTTTTTGGGAAAACATCATCTTCACACTAAATTGAAATTCAGAACCACCCTTTCCACATAAACCGATTTCAAAAACCACTACTACTATAAAAACTCCACACAAAAAAAAAATCTCTCTCTAGAATTCACAAGTGAGTTTCTCTCTCTAGAAAGTTATTCATGTCGAGAGATACAACATCTCCCAAAATCTAGAAGTCACGATGTAATACAAGAGTATTTTTTGAATCAGTATCCCCAAAACTTCTTGATTGAAATTCTAAATTTCATACCAGAATTCCTCGAATTCTATAACCTTGATCCACATATCAATTCGAAGGGTCTCAAACTTAGTTTCAGATTTGGCGAAAATTTTGAGTGTATTTTTCTAAACTGGTCACACCTTCTTTCCTCGAAACTGACGAAAGAGTTTGGTCTTGGTCATAGTCTGATTCAAGGTTCGAGTCAGATAAGATTTTTCCTGAACTATCTTTCTCGAAAAGTTTGATAATTCAGTTTTTATTTTACAGAATTTCTTTCTTTGAATATTCACTTAACTGATTTCTAAATTAGTTACGAATTCCAATGAGGAATTTCAATCTCGATAGATTTCCTGAATTTTCTTTCTATAATCCATGTGAATATAAAATGATAGAAATTTCTCTCTTAGAGTATTTAATTATTCATTTATCAAATACTCATAGAATTTAAGAGAATTCTAATTTTGATATAAAAATTCTTTATGCATAAAAATCAACTTCAATGGGAATAACACTTATATATATAAAAATCCTTTTATGCATAAAATCAAATTTAATAGGAATAACACTTTTATAATAATAAAAATTTCTTTGCGCATCTTTCTATGCATAAAAATCAAATTTAATAAGAATAACACTTTTGTAATAAAAAAATTCCTTTATGCATCTTTCTATGCATAAGAATCAAATTTAATGAGAATAACACTTTTGTAATAAAAAAATTCCTTTATGCATCTTTCTATGCATAAAAATCAAATTTAATAAGAGTAACACTTTTATAGTAAAAACATTTCTTTTATGAATCTTTCTATGCATAAAAATCAATTTTAATAAGAATAACACTTTCGTAATAAAAAAAAATTTTATGCATCTTTCTATATGCATAAAAATACACTTTTATAATTAAAAATTTTTCTTTATGCATAAAAATCAAATTTAATAATAATAACACTTTTGTACTAAAAGAAATTCCTTTATGCATCTTTCTATGCAATTAAATTAAATAAGAATAACACTTTTGTAATTTAAAAAACTCCTTTATGCATCTTTCTAAGCATAAAAATCAATTTTAATAAGAATAACACTTGTAATAAAAAAATTTTCTTTATGTATCTTTCTATGCATAAAAATCAAATTTAATAAGAATAACACTTTATAATTAAAAAATTTCTTTATGCATCTTTTTATGCATAAAAATCAATTTTAATAAGAATAACACTTTTGTAATAAAAAATTTCCTTTATGTATCTTTCTATGCATAAAAATCAAATTTAATAAAAAAACACTTTTATAATAAAAAAATTCCTTTATGCATTGTTCTATGCATAAAAATCAATATTAATAAGAATAACACTTTTGTAATAAAAAAATTCCTTTATGCATCTTTCTATGCATAAAAATCAAATTTAATGAGAATAACACTTTTATAATTAAAAAAATCCTTATGCATCTTTTTGTGCATAAAAAATAAATTTAATAAGAATAACACTTTTGTAATAAAAAAATTTCTTAATGCATCTTTCTATGCATAAAATCAAATTTAATGAGAATAACACTTTTGTAATAAAAAAATTCCTTTATGCATCTTTCTATGCATAAAAATCAAATTTAATAATTAAGATCAATGATGATCCATGCATATTCATAGGTGAATATATACATGGAGTAATTAGAATATTTCTTTTAGGTGCAAAAATGGTGAGAATTACTCTTTTGGAATAACATAAAAACAAACTTTCTTTTTCACAAAATTCTAAAAAAATTACCATGACCATTTCACATTTTTTATCTTCTATAATTAACATAATTTAGATTTATAGAACTCTAATCTATACAATTTTCTAAATTCAAGAGAGTAAACAATAAGAAGAGTTTAATTAATCACTTAGTTTATCTTTCTAGAATTAAGAAGGGCTGGAATGTAAAGAAGAGAAGGGGGTGGCCTTTTCATCAAAGGCATAGCATTTGAATTTAATTCAATCATTTGCGATTCATAAAAATCAAGAAAATCTTAGATTTTTCATTAAAAATTATAAACAAAGTAAGATAATTAGCTTACATGGAGCTTGTAAGCTCTCCTTTGGCTTGAGGGATTGAGGGTTCTACTATTGTTTGAAGCAATAGGGCCACCAATTCACTTTGGAGAAGATTAGGCTAGAAACAATTGAATTATTAAAAAATTCAATGTAGATGGCTGCTCTCAAGACAGGAGTAGAGTAACAGTGCATAAAACACCATTAAGCTTTTACAAAGTGGTAGGCTTCTATTTATAGAAAAAAGTGAGCCTCTAACCAAGCAAACTGATTCTAGAATTTTCCAAATCAGTTTGGTCAATTTTTGACCATTTTTGGGTCAATTCAGCTTACTTTTTTAATCTAGTTTTGAAATAGGAGAGAGGAGAGTAATATCTCATTTTATTGATTAAAAATTGGGGGTAATGATGAGAAAAAGGTGCCTACTTGATGAGGGAAGATCCCCACACTGAGGTGTCAAAATTCAATTTTGTAATTCTTTTCTTTTGTCCTTAGTCCACTCTTCATCTTATGTGAGCATTTACTCATTTTTAGGGGGTTTTTTCTTTTATTCTTCAATTTATCTCCTCCCTACATTTGGATTAATCTTATTGGTCCATATGAACCTTAATTGGACCATAATTCAATTTTTTTTAAAATCTAGACCCTTAGGCTAAGGTCCTTTATACCTATTTTCAATTAATTCCAATTGCACATTGGAAAGTTCTTTTTGAATTTCTGTTTAAGGGGAAACCATTTTAGACACTAGGAGGATTTTTATATCCAAAAATATCTCAATTTCGAATTACCTCCCTCTAGATATTTTCTCTCTCCAGGCCAAAACAAGGTAAAACAAGATCTTTCTTTTATTTCAGAGACGGGAATAATTATAAGATCAAAAGGGGAGGTTCTTACACCTGCACACCTGAAAAGCTGGAGGGAGGAATCTTACACCATCCACGGTGCGAGTCTTTTTTTTCCATTGAGTATTAGCTACGGCCCATACCGTCCATAGTGGGATAGCTACATTGGCCCTCCTTTGCTTTCCCCTTAGAACGGTTTTTAGATCACAGTAGTGATGGAAACCCACAGTTCTCACTTGTACAATGCTGCAGAAGATGACGTGGATGATTTATTGCTGGAGGAGGTTAAGAACGAGCCCAGTGGCACAGAGCATCTCTTTGATTTGCTGAGGAGGGCTGTGCAAGAGAAATCCCTTTCCCATGTAGAGCCTATGTTCAATGTTCCTTTCAGTCTCTCTGGAGGATATTATCAAGGACATGGTAACAAGGACATCGCTGGAGGGAGAGTGGACAGAGTATTGCAAGTTGGAGGAACCATCTAGGAAGGGTCAATTACGTATGTCCACATGTCAAGCTTCGCAGTCACTTTGTCTCAGAATGCAAGAATGTAGAAGAGGTGGGACACTTACTCACATGATCAACGTATCAAGATTTGTGTTGACATGTGCCCAGTGCATGATGGCAGGAAATGTAGGTTTTTGCTAGAATATTATTTTGGGTTTGTTGCCTACCTCTTTCTTCATGCTGATAAAAGAAGGATTACACAAATTCTCACATTGGACACGGAAGTTGCAGAAGACTTCATAGAGGCCCCATAAGCAATGTCCTTGTGCTTTAAAAAAGCCAAGGAGAATGAAGCTTCTCTTCCTTCAGAAGAAGAATTTCAAGCCCTTCAGCAAGATATGGGCATTTCTGAGCTTGGCAGGGAACCTCTTTCCAAACTTGACCAAGAAAACGAAGAGGGCTCCATCAACCTTTGGGATGCAACTAAGTCTCGGAGGATGAGAACCAAAAGGTAAATTATTACTTAAGTTTGCCTGAATTAATTATTTCTTTAGTTTGTCTGGTTTAATTCTTATTGCTTTATCTATTTGAATTATTTCTTACTTTAGTTTATTCCCTCCTGGTTCTTTGTCAATGGAGATAGAGCTTGACGACGCCAATGGATTTCTTAGGGATGAGGTGGTGTTGGTTGTGCAAGAGTTGGGCAAGATGCCGCTCTCTTACACACTACGTCTCTTCTATCGACAAAAATATATTTATTATATATCATATAGCAAGTACTCCAGGGCTGTAGAGATTCCCCTCCTTACATTGAAAACCCTATCTAGGTATACATGGTATGCATTTATACCTTATAATATACATAAAGTCATGCTTATAGAGACGTGTGTTGCCATCCGTATCTTTGGATAGGCCCTAGTTTTTGGCCTTCTGGAGTAGGTTATTTCCTACATTATTCAAGCTATGCCACCCTGCGTGCACAGGAGTGGAGGATGTAAAGTCACTCAAGGGCTATAGTCGTTAAGAGGTATAGAAGGGAATGTAAGATTCCCCTCTCCAGCTTTTGAGGGTAAAGGTGTAAGACCTTCCCTTTTGTTCTTGTAATTATTCCCCTCTCTGAAATAAAAGAAAGATCTTGTTTTACCCTGTTTTGGTATAGAGAGAGAAAATATCTAGAGAGAGATAAACCAAAATTAAGATATCTTTGGATATAAAAATCCTCCTAGTGTCTAAAATGGATTCCCCTAAAACAAAATTTCAAAATGAACTTTCCAATGTGCATTAGGAGAGTTAATTGAAAATGTGTATAAGGGACCTTAGCCTAAGGGTCTACATTTTCAGAAATTTTTGGGTTCCAATTAAGGTTCCAATGGGCCAATTGGATTAATCCAAGTGTTGGGATGAGATAAATACAAAGAAAAAATAAAATACCCAAAAATGAGTAAATGCTTACATAAGATGAAGAGTTGGCTGAGTACAAGGTTTATTAGTTAAAAATTATGAGATATTACTAAAAAAATGAGATATTTTAGAATAATGATGCATTTTTGACACCTTGGTAAGGAAAGGGAGACTCTTGAGGTAGGTGCCTCTTTCACATGTGTGGAAGGGTTTTTAATTCAAAAAAATTATGATATTTTTATCTCTCCTCTCTCCTGGATCAAACCAAATAAAAAAGGAAGCCAACCTGGTCCAAATCTTATCCAAATTGAGTCAAACTGAACCTGGAAAATTCTAGAACCTAGTTGGACTTTGTTAGTGGGCTCCCTCACCTATAAATAGACCCTCATTCATTTGTAATAAAATATGGGAGCTATACTATGCCGGTATTATATTAAAATAATCATATTTTCTATTATCCTTTAAATTTTCCTCTCTCTTGGGAGCTTGGAGCTCTCTCTCTCTACAACAACTCTTGGAGTTGCTCTTCTCCTCTTGGTGGTGAACTAATTAATTAGTCGGGGGCTTCACTGCTAATAGAGAATCAATCCAAACTTGGAGGTAAAATCAAATTTTATGGTTTTTTCCAATTTATCTCAGTGACTTTCTTCTTCTCAACCCCTCCCAAGCTTAAGCAGCTTTCTAAATAATTGTTTTAATTTAAATCAAGCTTTCTCTTAAAGTCTTAATGCTTAATTAAGAGAAAGTTAATCTTTATGCTTATTTATTTTGCTTTTTTTAAGTAAATCTCTCTCTCTAAAAGAATAGCCATCTTTATGGCTGAATCCCTTGAATGATAGTCTCTTAATTCAAAGCTAAACTCTAGGCTTGTTAAGCTAGAGATTAAGAAAATGGTATTTTTATTTTGTGTTAACAAAATAATGGTTATTTCTTTTAGATTATTTATAAGTAGTTAAAAACTACTTTGATTGATTCTAAATGAGAAATAGATTATCCTATCAATTTGGGAAAAGAGAAATAATGGAATGAGCTTAATCTAGTGGGATAATCATAATTAAGTTTATGATTTGGTTAAAATTTCATAGTTTGATTTTAAGCATAAAAGAGGAACTACTATCATATTTTCATTACAAGCTTTTATTCTCTAGAAAAAATTTGAGAATTATCAGTAATAGCAGCAGCGAAGCTATGGTAAAATTTTTAGAAAATAATACATATCTTATTTTTATGCATAATGCTAAAAGAGGACTTCCTACCATATTCTAGTATTGGACATCCTATGCAAAAAGAATGATTTTCATCATACTCATGAGAAATAATTTTTTATAATTATGCATAATTAATTGATTTTGAGAAAAGAGTAAATTTTAAAAAAATTATTTTTATACACAAAGAGGAATTCCCATGATATTTGAGATCCAAGTAATTAAATGGTAAAAGAGGAGTTTTCGATAAATTTATTTTTATGCAAAAAGAAGAATTTTTGGTAAATTTATTTTTATGCAAAAAGAGGAATTCCCATGATATTTGAGATCTAAGTAATTAAATGGTAAAAGAGAAATTTTTGGCATAATTCAAATTACGAGTATTTATCAAAAGTCGAATTTTGAGCATTATTAATTTTATTGGAAAATATGGGTAGAATTGATTTTTGTAAATCCCATGAATCTTTTACTCAAAAAGAAGAATATTGAATATATTTCACTTGAGAAATTTGAGAAAGAATATGAAAATATCCATCGAGAAAAAGTACCCTTAACTACGCCAAGCAATTGGCAGAAACTTAAAAAAGTCCCATCGGTAAAGAAAGTAGAAAATAATATTAAAAGTGGATATGATAAGATGTGATGTGGAGCCGAATAAATGTGACGGGATGTAAATGGAAGCGATGTGATTAGATGAGATGTTGAATGTGATAAGAGGAGATGTGAATGTGATGTGATAAGATATGAATGTGATGTGATAAGATGTGAATGAGATGTGATGAGATGTGATGAGATGTGAAGAGATGTGGATGAGATGCGATGTGATGTAAATGGATGTGGATGTGAATGTGATGAGATGTGAAAGAGATGTGATGATATGTGATATGATATAAATGGATGAGAATGAGATGTGATGTGATAGATGTGCATGTGGATGAATGGATGGATGTGGATAGATGTGGATGTGAATGAATGGATGGATGTGGATGAATGTGATGAGCTATGAATGGATGTGGTGTGATATGGATAGATGTGGATGTGATGTAATGTGGATGGAATGGATGTGATGTGATGAGGATGGATGTGAACGAGATGTAATAAGATGAGGATGGATGTGACGAGATGTGAATGAATGTGGGATGTGAATGGGTGTGATGGGTGGATGTGAATGGATGTGAATGGATGTGATGAGATGTGAGTGGATGTGGTGGTGAGATGTGGTGAGATGTGAATGTGATGAATGAGATGTGAAGAATGGATGTGATGTGATGTAATGAGATGTGAATGGATGTGATGTGATGTGAATCTGGTTAGATATGAATGGATGAGATATGATGTGGATAGATGAGATGTGATGTGATGTGGACTTGGGGAGATGTGAATGGATGTGAAGTGATGTAAATAGATGTGAACGTGATATGATGATATGTGGATGTGATGTGGATCTGAATGAATTTAGATGGATGTGATGTGATATGAATGGATGAGATGCAATGTGGATATGTTGTGATGTGATGTGATGAGGATAGATGTGGATAGATGTAATAAGATGTGATTGGATGTGAGAATAGATGAAGGACGATGGGAATACATATGACTGGATGTGGAATAAGCAATGTGAAACGATGTAAAAGAATGTGGAGAAACGAGAAATGAAGTGAAACAATGTGGAAAGATGAGAGTTCGTTTTAGAAATTGTATTTATGAAACCTGTTTTTAAATGACTATTTTATGTCAAGAATGCTAGTGAAGTATTTTGACCATCTTGTCAATGAGGTCGTGGAGACCTAAGTGATAAAGTTGTAATAGCTGACGGAGAGTCAATGGAGGACGTCTTGCGTAGCAGGGTCAGCTGAGGTCTTGACTAGCCTTGGTTAGATTTAAATGGTGAGCTTCCGGTACGGTGGATGAGGAACCAAGGAAGCGGCCTATGAGTGAAGCGCTAGGTGACCTCCTGCAAAGGAGCCTAGAGGGTGCTGACCATACGGTGCTCGAGGTCTAGGTCACCGAAGATACCCATGCATGCATCGAGGAAGGAAACAAAACAAGGTGTTAGAGTTGTTTTCTGAACACGCGCATGAATTTGGTTGATTGGCCTTACTAGTCCTCAACGGATGAGTCCATGGCTCTTTTATATGGATATGTTGGTTGATCTTGCTGATCTTCAACGGAGAGTCCATCTGGAGTTTTCTTATGTGATTATTTTCGGGTACTATGAGCTAGGAACTATTGAAAAGTCCCCTAAGTGGATGTGAGACCCCCATCCCCTCCACGGTGCCCCCTCTGAGAGTGCTAGCAACGGCGGAAGCAACGTCAGCCTCTCGCGCAGGGCAGAGATCCACACTCGGGGCCTCACCCACGAATGTTCGGACAAGAGACTAGCCCGGCGGTTCCTCTGAAACCGAACCCAGAAAAACTTCCTTGCCCAGAAGACACGGGCAATTCTGCCAGGAAATCATCTAACGGGAGAATTAATCTAATGAGTCAAAGTCTTAACTATTCAAATTGATCCGACCGAACCTAAAGTCACATGGTGGTTAGATCAAAGAAGAGACTTGCACTTGGACCATAGAATCACCACTTTTTTCCTCCTTTAATGAGGCACAGCCACTGATTCCTTCCTATAGAACAAGGGTCTTTCTAGGACTTAATCTAACTAACATAACTAATCGTAACTTGTTTGTATCACAAGAATCCCCCGATCCAACAACCCCAACCGGCCAACTGCTCGACCACTGTATTGGTGGGATTCCTTTATAAAGATTTGGTTATGTTTTGTGCTCGGGTACTGAGGAAAAGAGTTCCCAAGCCCCCTAGCTAGTGTTTCATGCAAAAATTAAGGTAGGCATACCATGTATACACCCAATATGAAATCGCCATTAAAACAGAATCGGTTGTCTTTAAAACAATCATTCAATCGGCTGTCTTTAAAACAATCATTCAATGAAAATCATAGTATTACTGATCATAATCCTCCAAAATATTGAGTCCATTATATTACAAAATATGTCATCTGGACTTTCTGTTGAAGACCAGCTGGCCAACCAACAAGCTCCAATATAGGAATTCGATTCTCAAAAGTCATCCTTTTAAGTCCATCCGAATCTACCTCGACGCACGCATGGGTGTCCTAGCAACCGTGAGCGCGTGCATCACCTAGTCAGAACCCTCTAGGATCCTACTTAGGTGTCCTAGCACTTCACTTAGCGACCGCTTCGTCGGTCCTTGCCCATCGTACCGGAAGCACACCATTTTAACCGTACCGAGACTAGTCAAGACCTCGGCACGCTTTGCCGCAAGCGACGTCCCCCTCAACGACTCCCCGCCAGCTATTGCAACAACGAACCTCTTCTTAGTTAAACACATACCAAATGCTTCCTCCAACATTCTGGCGTAAAACAATCCTTTAAAAGAAAACAGAGGTTCTATGCAAGTAAAATTCCTGGTTTGAGATTGGTTCCATAAAACCCTTTTTCCTTAATCCATAATTTCATAATGAGAATCATTGATCTCTCATCAAGGTAATCTACCCATCATTTGACTGAATGTCTAACTAGATTCTTGGTGATTTCAGTCAAGGAAAAACTAGGTTTATTCAACGGTAGTCTATTCTTTGTATTAAGAACTGGAATTGGTCGCGCGAAGTTTTTGTTTGATTCAGATCAAGAGATAGATAAGTAGTTTACCGACCGTCCCTCTCATAGTCGTGGTCTAACCAAAATTATTTGATTTAGTTCTAACAAGGATTTTCTTCAGATAAACATCTACTGAACTTCTAACCGTAAGAAAATTCCAACTTTATGAATTTCATTCCTTCTTAACCATAATAGATTAAGAAATGGTTTTATATGAGAACATCGAATTTTTAAGAAAATACTCTTCTTCCATTTAATCTAATTTTGGGAAATATCAATGTGGTGAATTATTCACATAAATATCTAAAGATATTCTTTCTACCACTTTAATTTATCTACTCTAACTCTCTAGGTGGAATTTTGGTGAAAATTTCTCTTTTGTCACCAAAAATTAATTCAAATCTTTCTCTACTAAAATACCATAAAAATTCTTCTTTTAACTAAATACCAATATCCATTTTTTTAGTAAGCTTAAAATTCTCTTTTTCTCATTTAATTATTGGATTCCAATTGTCATGGGAATTCCTCTTTTATCATAAAATAAATTTATCTAAAATTTCTCTTTAAATTAAATTAAAAAATTCATTATTTCAATTATACCAAGAATCACACTTTTACCATTTAAATGATTGAATCCCAAATGTCATGAGAATTCCTCTTTTATCATTTAAATTTTCTCATGTATAAAATAAATTTATCTAAAATTTCTCTTTAATTTTAAATAAAACTATCCATTAATTCAATATTACATCCACCAGAGGATGTCCCTTGTGTTTGGCCCATTGCTAAAGGTACCAAGTTATAAGTGAAAGAAGCCTGCAAGCTTATTAGAGCAGGATATGACATTGGTATTCCTCTTGAGTTTTTTCCAGAAAAGGAGCTTGCAAAAGGCACTAGCGAGACAAACAAGGAGGTGAAACAATTTCCATATCGACAAGGAATTTCAAAGGCTGCATTTGGTCAAATCACTGCGGCCTTAGATATACATGCAGAAGTTGTAGGCAGCCATATACATATAGAAGGGGTAAAGGAAACATTTAGTGTTAATCCATTGACCAATGGGAGCCAAGACACACCTCTGATAGAGGTCACTATTCAAAAGAATCCAATGTGTTCATGTGTGGAGTTCAGAAATAGAGTGGCCAAGAAAAGATCATATCTTGCATGCAAGCACATATACTTTGTGTTCTTAATGATTCTTGGACACGATGTGAATAACAATATGCATATTCATCAAGTTTGTATTTCTGAGAGAATTGTAAAAGACATGCTAACTAAGTCTATTAGAAGTCATCCTCAACAGCTTTAGAAACCTGCAACCCACTTTAATTGAAATATGTATGGGGGTCATGTCATACCAGCTGAACCATAGTACGAGTTTATTAGTGATTGTTTTGGAAATGTTTTGGTTATTTTATAAATTTTCTTGTCTATTGTCTTTTGTGCTAAGGGCTCTCCCCAACATTGTGAATACTATAGATTCAACATCTTTTTACCGAGCCAAGCAATATGGGTTTAATAGTGATTTTTTTGTATCTGCACCATTGGTTGGAAAAAAAAATTATTGCAATGGTCATTTTAGAACATTTCATGTCTTCTTTGTTTGATTGGTAGAATTGCACTGTGGTTCCACTCTTCTCTTTAACATTGCATGCTTGCTTAACATCATACCATGCCCCTACCTACTCACTTTCACATGATTCTTGCTTTGTGCTGCTCGGCTGCTCTTAGCTCAACCACCCCCATTTTTTATTATATTCTCAATTATTTCACTTCTCAACCCCTCTCAAGCTTGAGAAGTTTTAAATTAATTATTTTCAATGCAGTTCAAGCTTTCTATAAGAATTCTAATGATTAATCATAAAAAAGTTAATCTTTATGCTTAATTAGGATGCTTTTTATGTATATCTCTCTCTCCCAAAAGAATAGTCATTCCTATGACTAATTCTTTAGCAAATGAATGCTTCTCATTGATAAATTCTTAATTCAAAATCAATCTCTAAGCTTGTTAAGCTAGAGGTTAAGAAAATGGCTTTTTATGCTTTTATGTTAATAAAATTATGGTAAATTTATGATTTAATTCCATAATTTGGATTTAAGATTAAGGATAGTTCTTCTATCCTAATTGTATTACAAAGTCTTATTCTTTATAGAAATATTAAAAATTATCAGTAAAGCGAAGCTATGGCAAAATTTTTAGAAAATAATGCATATCTTACTTTTATGCATAATGCTAAAAGAGGACTTCCTACCATATTGTAGGATTGGTCATCCTATGCTAAAAGAATGATTTTCATCACATTCATGGAAAACTTATTTTTAGTATTTATGCATAAATAATTGATTAAAGATAAGAGAAATTTTTGGTATTTTTATTTTTATGCAAAAAGAGGAATTCCCATGATAATGGAGATCTATGTAATTAAATGAAAAAAGAGAAATTTTGGTATATTAAAATAATGAATACTTTTATTTAAAGAGGAATTTTAGATAAAAAATTTTATGCATGAGAAAATTTAAATGATAAAAGAGGAGTTCCCATGACATTTAGAATTCAATCATTTAAATGCAAAAAGAGGAATTCTCATGATGTTAGAGATCCAAGAAATTAAATGAAAAAAGATAAATTTTTAGCATAATTCAAATTATGAGTATTTATCAAAAGTGAAATTTTGAGCATTATTTGGAAATATGGGTAGAATTGATTGAATCTTTTACTCAAAAGAAGAATATTGAATATATTTCACTTGAGAAATTTGAGAAAGAATATGAAAATATCCATCGAGAAAAAGTACCTTTAACTAGGCCAAGCAATTGGCAAAAATTTAGAAAAAGTCCAATCATCAGTATTGAAGTAGAAAAAGCTACTAAATGTGATTACGATGTGAATGCGATGTGATAGGATGTGAGTGGATGTGATAAGATGTAAATGGATGTGATAAGATGTGAGTGGATGTGATAAGATATGAATGTGATGTAAATGGATGTGGATGTGATAAGATGTGAATGTGATGTAAATGGATGTGGATGTGATAAGATGTGAATGTGATGTAAATGGATGTGGATGGGATGTGATGTGATGTGAATGGATGTGGATGTGAAGAGATATGGATGGGATGTGATGTGATGTAAATGGATGTGGATGTGAATGGATGTGGATGTGGATGTGAAGAGATGTGGATGGGATGTGATGTGATGTAAATGGATGTGGATGTGAATGTGATGAGATGAGATTGAGATGTGATGATATGTAAAAGGATGTGATGTGATGTAAATGGATGAGAATGAGATGTGGACGTGATGTAATGTGGATGGGATGTATGTGATGTGATGTGGATGTAATGAATGAGATGGATACGATGAAATGTGAATGGATGACATGTGATGTGATGTAAATAGATGTGAATGGATGACATGTGATGTGATGTAAATAGATGTGAATGGATGAGATGTGGTGTGAATGGATGTGATGTGATGTGAATGAATGTGATGTGATGTGAAATGAATGTGATGTAAATAGATGTGAATGGATGAAATGTGATGTGAATGGATGTGATGTGATGTGAATGAATGAGATGTGATGTGATGTGAATTGGGATAGATGTGCATGGATGAGATGTGATATGAATCTGGATAGATGTGAATGGATGAGATGTGATGTGAATGGATGTGATGTGCATCGGGATAGATGTGAATGGATGAGATGCAATGTGAATGGATGTGATGTGATGTGATGTGATATGGATATGGGTAGATGTGAATGGATGAGACGATGAGGATAGATGTGATGAGATGTAATATAATGTGACTAGATGTGAATGGATGAAGGACGATGGGAATACACATGATTGGATGTGGATTAAGCAATGTGAATTAATGTAGAAGAATGTGGAATAACAAGAAATGATGTTGAACAATGTGGAAAGATGAGAGTTCGTTAAGAAACTGTATTTATGACCTCTTTTTAAATGACTGTTTTATGTCAAGAATGCTAGGGAAGCATTTTGACCGTCTTGTTAATGAGGTCGTTTGGAGACCTAAGTGATAAAGCTGCAACAACTAACGGAGAGATCAATGGAGGCGTAGCAAGGTCGGTCGAGGTCTTGACAAGCCTCGGTTCGATTTAAATGGTGAGCTTCCGGTGTACGGTGGAAGAGGGACCAACATATCAAAATGGAATCTCCGTTGAAGATCAGCAAGATCAACCAACGGATCCATATAAAAGAGCCATGGACTCGAGGACCAACAAGGTCAATCAACCAGACCCATGCCCAAATTTAGAAAACAACTCATACTCCTTGTTCCAATATCTTCCACGACGCACGTGTGGGTATCTTCGGCGACCCAGAGCCCAAGCACCGTATGGTCAGCACCCTCTAGGATTCTTTGCAAGTGACCTAGTGCTTCACTCATAGGCCGCTTCCTTGGTCCCTCATCCACCGTACCAGAAGCTCACCATTTTAATCGAACTGAGGCTGGTCAAGACCTCGGCCGACTTTGCTACGCGAGACATTCTCCGTTGACTCTTCATCACACAGCTGTTTGCAACTTTATCAGTTAGGTCTCCACGACCTCATTCACAAGACGGACAAAATGCTTCCCCAGCATTCTTGACATAAAACACTCATTTAAAAATAGGTCATACATATAGTTTCTATAACAAATTCTCGTCTTTCCACATTATTCCACATCAATCCACATTATTTAATTCCACATCAATTATACATGTATTCCTATTCTCATCCAATCACATCATTTTCATCTCATCACATCTTTCTTCAATTTATCCTCATCAGACCTCATCCACTCGCATCTACCCATATCCACATCTCATCACATCATAATCGTTCACATCACACATCACATCTATCTCCATTTACGTCACATCACATTCATTCATATCCATCATATTCATTCATTCATATCTACCACATACATTCTCATAACCATCCCATCGCATACATTCTATCACATTATATCACATCACTTCTATCCACATCATATCTCATTCATACACATTTCATCCCATCGCATACATTCTATCACATTATATCACATCACTTCTATCCACATCATATCTCATTCATACACATCTCATCTCATTCATCCACATCCATCCAATCGTTCATTTGTACGACTTCTCACATCTATCCATACATTCATATCTATCACTTCACATCTGCATTAATCATGTCACATCACATCTCTTTACATTACATCACATTCTTTCACATACACATCTACATCCATTCTTTCACATACATCCACATCCATTCTTTCACATACTCATTCACATCCATTTTCATACATACATTCACATCTATTCTTTTGCATACATCCACTCACATCCCATATCATTCATTTATATCCTAATTCACATGATAGCACAGCTCATCCATTCATTCACATCTATCTGATTCACATCATATCTATTCACCTCACATCTCATCACCTCTATTCATTCACATCACATCCATCCATCCATTCATTCACATCCATCTGATTCACATCACATCTATTCACCTCACATCTCATCACCTTTATTCACATCACATCCATCCATCCATTCATTCACATCACATCTATTCACCTCACATCTCATCACCTCTATTCACATCACATCCATCCATCCATTCATTCACATCTATCTGATTCACATCACATCTCATCACATCTATTCACCTCACATCTCATCACCACTATTCACATCACATCCATCCATCCATTCATTCATATCTATCTGATTCACATCACATTTTATTACATCTATTCACCTCACATCTCATCACCTCTATTCACATCACATCCATCCATCCATTCCTTCACATCTATCTGATTCACATCACATCTTATCACACCTCATTACCTCTATTCACATCACATCCATCCATCCATTCCTTCACATCTATCTGATTCACATCACATCTATTCACCTCACATCCATCACCTCACATCTCATCACCTCTTATCTGATTCACCTCACATCTCATCACCTCTATTCACATCACATCCATCCATCCATTCTTTCACACATATCTGATTCTCATCACATCTCATTACATCTATTCATAGAATTTAAACATAGAATTGCATAAAATCAATTTTAATGAGAATAACACTTTTGAAATAAAAATAAATCCTTTATGCATCTTTCTATGCATAAAATCAATTTTAATGAGAATAACACTTTTGAAATAAAAATAAATGCTTTATGCATCTCTCTATGCATAGAAATTAAATTCAATGAAAATAACACTTTTATAATAAAAATTTCCATTATGCACCTTTCTATGCATAGAAATTAAATTCAATGAAAACAACACTTTTATAATTAAAATTTTCATTATGCACCTTTCTATGCATAGAAATTAAATTCAATGAAAACAACACTTTTATAATCAAAATTTCCATTATGCACCTTTCTATGCATAGAAATTAAATTCAATAATTAATATCTGTGATATCCATGCATATTCATAGGTGAATATGTACATGGAGTAAATTAGAATATTTCTTTTAGAATGCACAAAATGGTGAAAATTACTCTTTTGGAATAACATAAAAATAAACTTTCTTTTCCACAAAATTCTAGAAAATTTTGCCATAATCTCCTTTGTATGGCTGACCATTTCTCATTTTTAACATTCTATTTTCAATTTAAATTAACCCTAATTAGATGTAAAGAACTCTAATCTACACAATTTTTAATTTCCAAGAGAGTAAACAATAAGAAAAGTTTAATTAATCTTTTTGTTAAACATTCTAGGATAAAGAAAGGCTGAATTGTAAAGAAGAGAAGGGGGAGGCCTTTTCATCAAGGCATAGCATCAGAATTTACTTTAATCAACTAAAACAAACAAGAAAATCAAGAAAACCATAGATTTAAAATTTAAAGTAAGAAGGATTTAGCTTACATGGAGTTTGTAAGCTTTCCTTTGGCTTGAGGGATTGGGGGTTCTACTCTTGTTTGGATCAAGAGTGGCCACCAATTATTTTGGAGAGGATAAAGTCAAAAACAATTGAATTATCAAGAAAATTCAGTGTAATTGGCTCTAGGTAGGAGTAGAGTAACAGTGCATAAACACTATTAACCTTTTACAAAGGGGGAGGCTTCTATTTATAGGAAAAAGTGAGCCTCTAACCAAGAAAACTGATTCTAGAATTTTCCAGATCAGTTTGGTCAATTTTTGACCATTTTTATGTCAGTTTAGCTTACTTTTTGGATCTAGTTGAAACAGGAGAGAGGAGAGATGAAAATATCTCATTATTTTTTAGTTTAAAACTCCTCCACACATGTGAAATAGGCTCCTCCTTCATGAGGGTAGATCCCCACACTGAGGTGTCAAAAATGCATCATTTCTTCTAAATATCTCTTCTTTTTTTAACTAATAAACCTTGTCCTTAGATAGTCAACTCTTCATCTTATGTGAGCATTTACTCATTTTTGGGAGATTTTCTTTTATTCTTCAATTTATCTCCTCCCTACATTTGGATTAATCTTATTGGTCTATAGGAACCTTAATTGGAGCATAATTAAAAAATAAATAAAAATCTGGACCCTTAGGCTAAGGTCCTTTATACCTATTTTTAATTAATTCCAATTGCACATTGGAAAGTTCTTTTTAAATTTCTGTTTCAGGGGAAATCATTTTAGACACTAAGAGGATTTTTATATCCAAAAATATCTCAATTTTGAAATACCTCCCTCTAGACATTTTCTCTCTCTAGGTCAAAATAGGGTAAAACAGGCTCTTTCTTTTATTTTAGAGAGGGGAATAATTATAAGATCAGAAAGGGAGGTTCTTACACCTGCACTCCTCAAAAGCTGGAGGGAGGAATCTTACATCTACTAAGATGGGTCGTCATCTCGGACGACCGTCTTCATGATAGAATTAACCACTTGGATGACATCTTCCACGGCATCACATCAACTTGTGTGGTACCCTTCACAAGCTCTATAGAAAATATTATTTCAATAAATAGTATCCAAACAAGTGTAAAAATAGTATTTCAACAAATAGTATCCAAACAAGTGTCAAAACTGGGTAAACCATCACAAGCTCTAATGAGACAATCTTAGTTCATCGAATCTCTGAACACATTTCCCAAAATAACAAAACCTTGTTCAAGCCTTCTTGGTCCTTTGAATCAACATTCAAAATACCAAATTTGTTCTTCCCTCCTTAAGCCATAGGCACAAGTTCTCTAAGGGTCATTTTTGTAACTATGGTCCTTAATCAATCCTAAGACATTTCCAAGCAATAGGGTATTCTAGATGTGTTTTTAATTTCTCTATTTCTCGAGATTATAGCTATTCCATATGCCCTATTTAAAAGATTATATTCTAGTCCTTATTCTAAGATCTTGATGCAAGGTCTTAATTATATTCTTGATCTAAGGTAGGCCAGCCTATTTAACAGATCATATTCCAATCCTTATTCTAAGTTCTTGATCCAAGGTTATAATTATAATCTTGGTCTAAGGTAGGCTAGTCTTATTTAAAATATCATATTTCAATTCTCATTCTAAGGTCTTGATCCAAGGTGATAATCATATTCTTGATGATAAAGCTTCTAGATTTCCAAGTAAATTTTGGGTTCATGAGATTCACCATGGCACTAGGTTTATAATCAAATTTGAGCATAAATTAACCTATTTCTAATCTTAGATTAGATTATTTTCCCCACCAATCTTGCTAGAGTTTCAAGAATATTTTAACCCATAATTTACACACTTCAATTAAATAAAAATACACTTCAATCTTTTAACCCATGATCTACACACTTCAATTAAAGAAAAACACTTTGCACAATTGATAGTCTTTAATCCAAATTCTTTCAATCAATGTTGCAAAAAAAAGAAATCCATTTAGAGATGACAACATGATGGAAGAGACTATTGATATGAACTTATGATGGAAGAGACTATTGATATGAACTCTTCCTCGTTTCCAAAGAAAGAAAGGAGAAAATAGATATTTATCTTTGAGATGTCCATTTCTAGAATTCTATTCTAAAATGCCTTTCTTGAAATCTTAGAAAGTCACTACAAGAAAGGGAATAAGATAAATTTTTGTTAGCAACCCTTACACCTCCTTTCTCTTGTAGACTTACTGTATTGTGCACATTGTGAGCACCACCATCCCAATACACATTGCATGTACTCTAAGTTAGTCTTTCTATATTGCATTCATACAAGGAATTTGGTCATGAAATCTCACAATGTATGTATTCACATGTAACAAGTACACAATAATCATTTCAAAATCAAGGAGCCCCATGCACACATCTAGCCTACTTAACTTGAATTGAAACAAAATAAGGGATGAAAACTACGAAGGAAGTAGTAAGACAAATGCTTCTATTAACATGGATACCACAAGCTCATAGACTACCCAATGTGGAAAGCATTTAAATATCATGAAACCACATAACCCATGTGTGAGAACGATGTGGCGTCGATCACATGCAACAAGAACACAATAATCACCTCAAAGCCAAGGAGGCTCATGCACACATTTAGCCCACTTAATTCAAACATAAATAAAAGCATGGATGGAAACTGCTAAGGAAATAGTTAGACAAATAGTACAATGCTTCTGTGAACTATACAAGTTTGTAGATTGCCCAATGTAGAATATACTTATAGTTCCTCACACCACACAACCCACATGTGAACACACATGGGAATGATGTGCCATTGATCACATGTTCATACATTTCTCGGGGAGAGATTCTTTATTGCAAGTTGTCTCGTAATACCTAACTCTCAATATCTTGAGTGTGTAGAATGGAAACTTGTCTAAGATTACACTAAATGTGCTCACACGTTTGTAAGCTAAGGTGCAAGCAAAAACAAAAAAGCATAGGGGTAGAGGAGAATGTCTTGAAATAACAACTAAAAAAGGCTTCACAACCTCCTAGACCAAGAGGTTAAGACTAAACCTCAAGAGATAAGGAAAATATGCTTGAAGAAAGCCTAAACAAAAGGGAGGTAAAATCAACATAATGCATAAGCATTAACACTAAAAGTACCCAATGTATGTGACACTTCCTATAAATGCTTAAAAGAAAATTCATGCTCATTACATAAGCATTGACACCAAAAGGACGCAATAAATGTGACACTTGCTACAAGTGCTCAAAATAAAAATCATTCTCATTTCATAGGATAATGAGAACATGCTAGTGATCCAAGATATATTAGATAAAGAAACGAGGTCTAGCACCTCATCTAGTGCAATTCAAAGTCAAATCAAAACACTAAGACCCAACCCACCACCCCAAGTTGAGAAGAAGACTCTTGTCAAAAGAGCCCTAGTGAATAACATGTTCTCATGAAACCATGCTCAAAATTAGGTATTCACTAGGTCATCAGTTGACATTGAACAACATCTTGTTAAACCCAAAAGAGTTTCCTAAAACCATCAAGAAGAAGAGTACAAAAAGATTACTGATTTCTTTTTAAATAATTAGAGCCAATAAGTGTATTTTGATGCAATAATGCACCAAATTAATCCACAACTCATAAAATTAAGGATTTTAGCTCTCTTTTTGCATAGAAGAGCCCATAATTAGAAGCTTAAATGACCTTTAATTTTTATTAATTCACGCATTAGGCAATGCATATACCTCAAAAAATCAATGCTTAATCTAAGGACATGCTTAATTATGTGAATTAAATAATAATTAATGGTTAATTTATGGCTCTTAATCATCTCAAAAGGAGACAAAATCAGTGGAAGAATTAATCTTAAATTAACTCCTAATCACTATTTTTCATAACTCATTATAGTAGCTAATGTGCATTCAACGAGAAGATACCTAGTGAGTTGGATAGGATCCACTTTTGGGTGTCATTTATGATGTGTAAGAGGGGTGTAGGTAGCGTGTCATAAAGTGTTAACTTTTTTGCATCCCACGTTTGTTCTTGGGAATGCCTCATCTTCACATTAAATTCAAATTCAAAACCACTTTTTTTTGGGAAAACCTCATCTTCACACTAAATTGAAATTTAGAACCACCCTTTCCACATAAACGGAATTCAAAAACCACTACTACTATAAAAACTACAAAAATATATATATCTCTCTCTAGAATTCATAAATGATTTTCTCTCTCTAGAAATTTATTCATGCCAAGAGATACAACATCTCCCAAAATCTGGAAGTCATGGTGTAATAGGCATGGACTTGCCCTTGCTTGTCATAGTACCATAACTAAGTATCAACAATCTTCTTGAGTCAAGAAGAACCAATCAATGCAATGACTTATAAAAGTAGGTTGCAAATCTAGATTTTGATAGAGGTTCTCAAAAGAGTCGTGAATATGATTCAACTCATCGCTCGCCCGATGATCTAAGTTACTCTAGTAATCTGGACATTACGGACCCATCTGAAAAAAGAAGAAATTGTATAGGTTTCCATTCCTTTTTATCTAGCTAGCTAAAAACAATCATACTAATTAAATCCTTGCTCTACTCCGCATTCTAATCTCTCAAAAAATAACCTAGGCTCTAATACCAACAGTGAGGACCCCGTAATGTGATGTCTACACATATCAGGTAGAGAGTCCCACCTAGGGACATCATATGCAATGGCCTAGTGTCTCGCTAACTAATAGCAATCATCTTGCATCTACCAAAAAATCCTTACACCAAGTAATTCATGTGATTCTTCCTACATATGCCCCTTCATAATTCTCACAAAGGTGGCTACATACAACATGTACAACACACACTAGCATCTTACTCCTTAATCATGAATGCAAATAGCCTCTACACCTTCGGACTGTGACTCCATTGTTTCCTAGAGTCTAATTTCTTTCCTAGTTTAGCCATTTTTCTAAGTTTTTCAAACAAATTTTGGTTTCTTATAGAAAGCACTCGCTTATTCGGGTCCACCTTGCCACCCCTTTCAATGGTGTATCCATTTTCTACTTTGACTAGATCCATAGGTATAGCCTAGACCTCATATAGTCCCCTGGACCTAGCCTGTCGCCCTACCACTGGGCCATGGAGCTAGCATGAACTCACACATCCATAATTGATATTCTTGGTTCATTACTCACACACCAACTTGAGGCAATAAAAAGAAGTTCATGCATGCACTCCAAGGCATATAAGTCTTTTGAAAACTGGCATTTAAACTTAAAGGTATTATATGTCAAGATGTACTAAAAAAACATACATCGTGAAAATCATACAAAAGCTCTAGAATACCTCCCAACAACTATCAGATAAAATCATGGCCTTAGAGAGCTAAATTGGGTCTTTGGCTTGCACATTACAACCAAATGTGCTTCGATGGTGGTGAGACCAAACTTTGCAAGCATGAGGGTGGGGTCCACATATACACTCTTGCAAAGTTTGGTCTCACCATTGGAGCACATTTGGATGCAACGTGCATGCCGTTTGCATGGTTTTCAATGAGTTGTTGTGGTCTTAAAGAGCCCCCCCAAAATTGGGCCTTTGGCTTTCACATTGCAGCCAAATGTGTTGCGATGGGTGACAAAACTTTACAACAGTGAATAAAGGGGTCCACATATACACTCTTACAAATTTTGGTCACCATTGGTCTTGGATTTATCTCCTCCCCACACTTGGATTGATCCTATTGGCCCATAGGAACCTTAATTGGACCATAATCACAAAATTTTTGAAAATCTAGACCCTTAGGCTAAGGTCCTTTATACATATTTTCAATTAATTCCAATTGCACATTGGAAAGTTCTTTTTGAATTTTTGTTTCAAGGGAAACTATTTTAGACACTAGGAGGATTTTTATATCTAAAAATATCTCAATTTTGGATTATCTCTCTCTAGATATTTTCTCTCTCCAGGCCAAAACAAGATAAAACACGACCTTTCTTTTATTTCAGAGAGGGGAATAATTATAAGATCACGACGGGAGGTTCTTACACCTATACACCTCGAAAGCTGGAGGGAGGAATCCTACATCCTATCCCACTTAAAAAGCGTGAGATGTCCTCATCTTGAACCTGGAGGACAACTCTTTCTCTTAAGATCCAACTGATTCTAGGGTTCCTTATAGTCTGGTCAACCCAACAGAATCTAGGGAAAAAGATCGCTTATATAGAACTCATTATCATGTAATAATTCATTCATATCATATCATTCATATCCTTAACATAATAATGGTCCATTAGACCGGGAATTTTATCTGAACATTCCTCCACGGGAATTTCAGTCATGCAGGTTCTCAATTTGTCATCCCTTAACTTGATCCACAGGGTCAGTGTTAACAGTAGTAATCTATTAGCACAATTTGTCATCCCTTCACTTGATCCACAGGGTGGTCAGTGTTAACAGTAGCAATCTATTAGCACAATCCACTAATCTCATAGGGATTTGCTAAAGTCATAATCATCATTCCATTTATTATCATCATCATTGGGATTTGTCCCATTCGTCCTCATTGTGGCTTTGTTCAACTTATCGCTTTTCAACCAAAATTCAGGAATCATCATTTTTCAATCAGAATCCAAATCAACTCATCAATTCTCAACCAGAATTTTAAAATCATATCAACCAACATTCTAATTCATCATCTGGATAGCATTTTTGCTTATGATTTCAAGGTCTTAGATTTACTCGTATATACTGCCAGTAAAGAGCTGCATTTATACCCTCGGTATATACGGGTAGTCATGGTCCTTGGAATTATAAGATAAATACCATCATGTCTAGGCCGCAAGCAAGTCAGGGATTCCACATAATTGCGGTACTTCTATCTGAAGACCCAATTACCTATTTATGAATCTTCATTCTGAATATCAATTTGTATGAATTTCATCACACAATTACAACCCTTTACTGCTACTTCATAAATTTTTGACATTTCAGGTTCCTCGGTTGATCCACTTTAGCTATATCACTCTGATACCAGCTAAAAGATCCCTATCCCCTCCGTGTAATGAATTCAGGGGTGCTAGTAGCGGAAGTAGCACTTCTTGCGCTCGGCAGAGCCTCTCACTCAAGGCCTTGCCCACGGATATCCGGACAAGAGACTAATCCCTCGATTCCTCCAAAACCAAACCCGGAAAAACTTCCTTTGCCCGAAAAGCACGGGCGATTCCTCCAATATATTTTTACTCTACCGTAGTCAAGAGCCTTATCTAACTGAACTGATCCGACCGAACCCATAAGTCCCATGGTCAGATCAAGGAAAAGACTTACACTTGAATCATAAAAACCAATGCTTTTTTCCTTATTGAGAGACACAGCCGTTGATTCTTTTCCATCGAACAATTTCTATCCGGGATTTACTTCATCTATCGTACCATAACAGAATTGAGTCTCATTTTAGGGATCCATCAGTCCAGCCTAGTCCCATGGGTTAGCCAACCGCCCAACCGATGTAGTGATGAGATCCAATTAGGAGTTTGGTAAGGTTTTGTCCCGAGTAATAGGGAAAAGAGTTCCCAAGCCCCCTACTAGCCCGTGCGTCATGCAAACTTCAAGATAGTCACACCACTTACACGCCCAATATGAAATTGCCTATTTCACAGATTCAGCTGACTTTAAAATAATCTTTTAATGAAACCATAGTATCACTGATCATAATCCTCCAAAATATCCGGTTGAATTCTCATTTCCAATCATTCCTTCATCAGTAGACCTATGGCATCATTGGTAACCAGAACGCTCACCACCTATCCATTTAGGGGCCTTTTCGATAGTTCCTAGCTCACAGTACCTGGCAATATATTCACTTATAAAAAACTACGTTAGAGTAAAAATATCTTGGAGGAATCGCCTGTGCTTTCTGGGCAAGGGAAGTTTTTCCAGGTTCGGTTTTGGAAGAACCGAGGGATCAGTCTCTTGTGCGGATATCCGTGGGCGAGGCCCCGAGTGAGGGACCCTACCCCGCGCAAGAAATGCTACTTCCACTGCTAGCACCCCTGAATTCGTTGCGCGGTGGGGATGGGGATCTTTTAGTAGACATGGGTGTGCTCCCGACACGCTTGGTGTGAGAACATAGGTGGTGCTTGAGTGTCATTAGGCTAGGCATGTTCTTGCTAGTTGTATATGTTGGTTTCTAGACTCTCATATGATAGTGATCTAGAGTGAGTGTTTGTGCCTTGATAATGGTATGGCTATCAGAAAGGCAACTCCTACTGATCTCAGACGTGAGACCTTGGGGTTTCTCACTAGACAATAGCATAATTTGGAGTGCTCGGGCTCAGTGGTGCATATGTTCCTAGTCTAGGGAGTAGGGTTGTGGTGCAATAAGATATTTTGGATATACGCTAGATATATGGCATGCACATTGCATCCAAATGTGCTCCATTGAAAAAACTTTGCAAGGGTGTATATGTGGACCCATTATCACTCTTGTAAAGTTTTGTCACCATCGCAACACATTTGGTTGCAATGTGCAGGCTAAAGGCCCAATTTTGAGGGAGCTCTCTAAGACCAAAATGCATTGGAAACCAGACAAATGGCATGCACATTGCATCCAAATGTGCTCCAATGTGATGAGACCAAACTTTGCAAGAGCGTATATGTGGATGCCACCCTCATGCTTGCAAAGTTTGGTCTCACCATCAAAGCACATTTGGTTGCAATGTGCTCTCTAAGGCCATTATTTTATCTGATAGTTGGGTGGTATTCCAGAGCTTTTGTATGATTTTCACTATGTATGTTTTTCAGTACATCTTGACATATAAAAGCTTTAAGTTTAAATGTCAATTTTCGTACATGAGCTTCTTTTTATTGCTTTAGGTTGGTGTGTGAGTAATGAACCAAGAATATCAATTATGGGTGTGTGAGTTCATGCTAGCTCCATAGGCTCAGTGGTAGGCTAGATCTAGGGGACTATATGGGGTGTGAGTAATAAACCAAGAATATCAATTATGGGTGTGTGAGTTCATGCTAGCTCCATAGGCCCAGTGGTAGGGTGATAGGCTAGATCTAGGGGACTATATGGGGTGGTCTAGGCTATACCTATGGATCTGTAAAAGTAGAAAATGGATACACCATTGAAACGGGGTGGTAATGTGGACCCGAATAAGTGAGTGCTTTTTATAAGAAACCAAAATTTGTTTAAAAAACTTAGAAAATGGCTAAACTGGGAAGGAAATTAGATTCTAGAAAACAATGGAGTCAGTCCAAAGTTGTAGAGGATATTTGCATTCATGATCAAGGAGTAAGATGTTAGTGTGTTCTTGTTAGATTCCTCTCTCCAGCTTTTGAGATGTAAAGATGTAAGAACCCCCCCTTCAGTCTCTTGTAATCATTCCCCCCTTCAGAAGTGGAAAAAGATCTTGTTTGACCCTATTTTGGTCTAGAGAGAGAAAATATTCTAGAGAGAGATAATATGGTTTTGAAATATTTTTGGATAAGTATTTTCTTCCAGGCGGTAGGGAGTGATCCCCTAAAATAGAATTTTAATCAGAAATTCCTAAGTTGCATAGATTTGGATGGTGGATGAACCAAGGAGTCCCCAAGTTCAAAGTTCTAAGCTTCATTAAATTCTCTTGAATTTAAAAATGTGATATCCTTATTCATTAAGGTTGGAAAATAAAAATAAAAGAAAAATGGGAAAATTTTGAAATATCTACAAGAAAATAATAAAGAAAGGCTCACATGAGGTGAAGGTTCCTTAATTATGAATTTCCAGATATTTTAGGAGACGTTTTGGAGGTTTTGTGACACCTCAGTAGAGGGAAAACCCTCCATCAAGAAAATAATAAAGAAAGGCTCACATGAGGTGAAGGTTCCTTAATTATGAATTTCCAGATATTTTAGGAGACGTTTTGGAGGTTTTGTGACACCTCAGTAGAGGGAAAACCCTCCATCAAGGAGGCACCTAGAAATAACATCAAGGAGGCATTTTTTAAATCACAAAATATGATAAAGTGGCTAGATATTTCATTTCTCCTCTCTTCTCTTCCAAACTAGATAAAAAAAGTGGGCAAAACTAGTCTAAAACTTGTCCAAAATGGATTAAATTGAAGCTGGAAGCCTCTAGATCCCAGTTGGGCTTGGTTGGTGGCCTCCCTCACCTATAAATAGACTCCCATTCCTTTGTATTTTCATCGTAGAGAAATTCTATGCTAGTGTAATTTTTAATTTAGTGTATTTTTCTCTTTCCTCTTCATTGGCCCTCCATTGTGAAGCTTTGGGGCTTCACTAAACCTCTTCTTCTCTTGAAGATTACCCTTTTCCCTTGGTGGCCAAGCTTCTTCTTTGAGGGCTACACAATTCTAGCAAGGTAAAGAATCAAGCAAACCAAGGGTAAGCCTAAACAATGAAGTTTATGCTCTTTTTTTTTTGTTAATCTTCTTCCCAACCTCCCCATGCTTGGGAAGCATTTTATTTTGTGTTTTTTCTCTTAAAACCATGCTTTTCTTGATTTATGATGAACTAATGTTTATGTTTAAGCTTAGGTTTATGTATAAACTATTTTTTTTATTAAAAAGTAAAATTTTAACCATTCTCAATTCATAGAAAATGTGGGGAAGATATGGCAAGATTTTATCATTAGATAATGAAGGTTTATCCATAGTAAATTTAATTCTAAAAGTGTAACTTTGAGTATTCTCAATTCATAAAAAATGTGGGGAAGCTATGGCAAAATTGTATCATTAGAAAATGAAGGTTTATGCATAAATTAATTTTTATGCTAAAAGTAGAATTTTTAGTAATCTCATTAATTTTATCATTAGAGAATGAAGGTTTATTATATAAATCAATTTTTATGCTAAAAGTGAAATTTTAAGCTTATCATTTCATAGAAAATGTGGGGAAGCTATGGCAAAATTTTATATCATTAGAAAATGAATTTATGCATAATAATTTTTATGCTAAAAGTGGAATTTTAAGCATTATCATTTCATAGAAAATGCGAGGAAGCTATGGTAAAATTTGTATCATTAGGAAATGATTTTACGCATAATAAATTTTATGCTAAAAGTGGAGTTTTGAGCATTTTAATTTGCTAGAAAAATAAAGAAGGTAATGCACAAATGTTTATAGAGAATTATGGAAAGGATTATGAATATAATTCATTTACATAAAAAATGAATTAGTATGTGTGCATAAATATTTTATGTTAAAAGAGGAATTTTCATGATATTTTATTTTGAGAAAATTGAGAAGAAAATTGAGAAGAGAATGTGAAAATATTCATAGGAATGTACGAGAAATCATCGATAAATTTTAATCAGAAAGAGGAATCACGAACATATTTAGCTTTTGGAATTATGAAGAATACGTCTAGATTCTCGAGAATTACAATCTTGGGTACATTCTGAACGGGAAAAGGACTTCCTAGAAAAAGACCAGAAACATGTGTAGTTGGATGAACGTAAATATTGTGACTTATTCCTAGATTCCCTGGAAAGGAATCTGGAATGCTTGAAAGGATCAAGGATCCAAGAGTGAACATAAATTTAGATTTAATTAAGTCAAGAAAAAGTTACCTTTAACTGAGCCAAGTAATGGCCGAGACTTAGAAGTTCTGTCAGTGTGAAAAATAGAGTAACTGTACTCTTAATCTGGTTGATTGTGGAACAAAAATTCTGATAACTAGATCAAGGAAAGTTGATAAAATCAAACTTGATTTGTGCAAAGCGAAAAGAGACCATCTTGTTTGTGGGAGTTGAATTGATGTAGATTGATGTGGGGAATAAAGTGGAGTGATGAGAAGTGATGTGTAGAATAATGTGGAGTGATGAGAAGTGACGTGTAGTGATGTGAGGAATGATGTGGAGTATTATGAAGTGATGTGTAGGATGTGTGGAATGAAGTGGAGTGATGAGAAGTGATGTGTGGGATGTGTGGAATAATGTGGAGTGATGTGAAGTAATGTTTGGGTTGATGTGAATTGATATAGTTGATGTGGATTGATGTGATTGATGTGGGGAGTGATGTGGATTGATGTGGAAATGATATGAATGGATGTGGAACGATGTGGGATGATGTGAATGAATGTGGGAATGATGTGGGATGATGTGAATGAATGTGGAAATGATGTGGGATGATGTAAATGAATGTGGGAATGATGTGGGAAGATGTCATGGATGTAAATTGATGTGGAATGATGTGATGTGAATTGATGCGAAAAAATGTGAAAAAATGAGAAATGACGTGGAATGATGTGGAAGATGTGAAATGATGAAGAATGATGTGAAATGATGAGAAATGATACGAAAAGATAGGAATTTTGTTTGGAAACTATATTTGTATGAGAAATCTATTTTTTAAAGATTGTTTTACGTCAAGAATGCTAGGGAAAGCATTTTGACTATCTTGTGGAATGAGGTCGAACCTAAGTGGAAAATGTTGCAAAACAGCTGACGGCGGAGAGTCAAAGGACGTCTCACGTGGCAAGATCGGCCAAGGTCTTGACCTAGCTAGAATGGTGAGCTTCCGATACGGTGGATGAAGGACCAAGGAAGTGGCCTATGAAGGAGCCTAAAGGGTGCTGACCATACGATGCTTGGGCTCTGGGGGTTGCCCACGATACCCATGCGTGTGTCGAGGAAGAAAATGAGTTGGAGTTATTTTCTAAACACGGGCATGGATCTGGTTGATTGGCCTTGCTGGTCTTCAACGGATGAGTTCATGGCTCTTTTACATGGATCTTGTTGGTTGATCTAGCTGATCTTCAAACAGAGAGTCATATGGTTTTTATGTTTAGGAACTATTGAAAAGGCCCCTGAGTGAGCAGGTTATAATATTCTTGGGTACTATGGGCTAGGAACTATTGAAAAGGCCCCTGAGTGAAGTACTAGGTGAGCCTAGAGGGACTGACCAGGTGGTGAGCGTTCTGGTTCCGATGATGCCATAGGTACGCCAAGGAAGGAATGATTGGAAATTGGACTTGGAATTGGAATACTAAGGATTATGATGGAAACACTGTGGTTTTATTGTAATTTTGTTTGGAAATTATTGAATTTGAGAAAAAGGCAATTTCATATTGGGTGTGTAAGTGGTGTGTCTATTTAATTTTTGCATGAGAGCCCCGGCTAGGGGGGCCTAAGAACTCTTTTCCCTGGTACCTGGGACAAAACATAACCAAATTTTTATAATGGATCCTATCAATATAGTGGTTGGGTAGTTGGCTAACCCATGGGATTGTTCGGGGTTAGGCTGGATCCATGGATTCCTATAGTAAAATTTAATTTTGTTCAAGTTACGATAGTTGAAGTAAGTCACAGGATAATCCTTGTTCTATGGAAAAGAATTAACGGCTATGTCTCTTTTGATGGGGAAAAAAGCGTTGGTCTCTATGAACCAAGTGCAAGTTCCTCCTTTGATTCGGCCACGTGACCCGTGGGTTTAGTCAGAATACAAAAAAGGATAGTTAAGGCTCTTGACTACGTTGGTCTCCATGAACCAAGTGCAAGTTCCTCCTTTGATTCGGCCATGTGACCCGTGGGTTTGATCAGAATACAAAGGATAGTTAAGGCTCTTGATGACTACGTTACAAGATTTTTCCTAGAAGAATCGCCTATGCTTTTTGGGCAAGGCATTAGGGGTCATGTGAGCATAAAAAGGGCCTTGTAAGAATCCCTAGTTTTAAGGAACTAAGACTAATTTTTTTGAGATTTAAGGAGACAAAGTCATAATGAAGCCTACTTTTGGCCCTAAAAGTAGGGAATCTCTCTAGTCTTCCCTCTCTAGGATTCTCTTTCTAGCCACTAAAACTCTCGAAGCATCATCAATCTTGTCCATATAGGGGCCCCAATTTTTTTTTCTTACAATTCAAAATAACTTTCAATCACATTTAATGCACTTTCATTGCGCTTTTAAAGTTCTCTCTAAATTCCATATCAATTGTCATTAAAAGACAATCTCGTTTAATACACTTTCATTGCGTTTTTGTAGTTCCCAGAAATTCTAAATCAACAGCCACATTAAAAAACAAGGAAAGCTTATATTTTTTTAATTTTTTACTTTTAAATGCATAAAACATAAAAAGTTTAATTTAAATTTAAATTTTCGAATAGACTAAAAATTTAAAATTTATATTTTATAGCAAAACCACCTAAAAATTATTTTCTTCATTGATTATACTATCACATCATCTTGCTTTATTTCCACTCGGACACTTGTTGTGCAACCTCATGATTCATGCCAGAGGTCTTTTTGTTAACAGTAATCTGCACATTTCCACCATGGCACCCAATTGAGTTGAGTAGTTGCTCTACTTTATGAAGAGCTTCTTCTTGTTGTTCTTTGCCTTGCATAGTAAATGCATAATCTATGTGACACTTGAGCAAACGGTCAAACACATGCATGAATACATGCAGTGTATAGAAGTGGATATTCTTTAGTTCAAATGGAATTACAAGATTCCATTCTGGGTCTCTCAACCATATCCAATTCTTCAAACTCTCTCTCTGATCTTTTTTTATCTGCATACTACTTTTTCCTATCTTGGGCTACCTTTATATCTTTACGGATTGATTGCATTTGCTGGTCCATGTCACAGAGCTGATTTGGGGAATCATGACTTTATACGGGACAGTTGTGGGGCAGGTACGTACTACGCCGCTTCCTTGGTCCCTCATCCATCATACCAGAAGCTTCCTTGGTCCCTCATCCATCATACCAGAAGCTCACCATTTAAATCAAACCGAGGTTGGTCAAGACCTCGAACGACTGTGATACGTCCTCCATTGACTCTCTGTTAGCTGTTGCAACTTTATCACGTAGGTCTCCAAGACCTCATTCACAAGATGGTCAAAATGCTTCCCCAATATTCTTGACATAAAACAATAATTTAAAAACAGGTTTCATAAATACAGAAACTCTCATCTTTCCACATTGTTACACATCATTTCTCGTTATTCCACATTCTTCTACATCAATTCACATTGTTTATTCCACATCCAGTCATATGTATTCCCATCGTCCTTCATCCATTCTCATCCAATCACATAATATTATATCTCATCCATTCTCATCCAATCACATAATATTATATCTCATCACATCACATCACAACATATCCACATTGCATCTCATCCATTCATATCACATCACATCCATCTGCATTCATTCAGATCCACATATCATCACATCACGTTCACATCTATTTACATCACTTCACATCCATTCACATCTACCCAAGTCCACATCACATCACATCTCATCTACCCACATCATATCTCATCCATTCATATCTAACTAGATTCACATCACATCACATCCATTCACATCACATTCACATCTCACTACATCCACTCACATCTCATTACATCCATTCACATCTCATCACATCCACTCACATCTCATCACATCCATTCACATCCATCACACCCATTCACATCCCACATTCATTCAAAAATCGTAACATCCATCCTCATCTTATCACATATCATTCACATCCATCCACATCACATCACATCCATTCCATCCACATCTATCCATATCAAACCACATCCATTCACAGCTCATCACATTCATCCACATCCATTCATTCACATTCACATCTATCCACATCCATCCATTCATCCACATGCACATCTATCACATCACATCTCATTCTCATCCATTTACATCATATCACATATCATCACATCTCTTTCACATCTTATCACATTCACATCTCATCACATTCACATCCACATATCCATTTACATCACATCACATCTCATCCACATCTCATCACATCTCATTCATATCTTATCACATCACATTCATATCTTATCACATCACATTCACATCTCCTCTTATCACATTCAATATCTCATCTATTCACATCGCTTCCATTTACATCCCGTCACATTCATTTACATTCATTCTGCTCCACATCACATCTTATCACATCCACTTTTAGTACTGTTTCTACTTTCGATACCGATGGGACTTTTCTAAGTTTTTGCCAATTGCTTGGCCTAGTTAAAGGTACTTTTTATCAATGGATATTTTCATATTCTTTCTCAAATTTCTCAAGTGAAATATATTCAATATTCTTCTTTTTGAGTAAAAGATTCATGGGATTTACAAAAATCAATTTTATCCATATTTTCTAATAAAATTAATAATGCTCAAAATTGCACTTTTGATAAATACTCATAATTTGAATTATGCCAAAAATTCCTCTTTTACCATTTAATTACTTAGATCTCAAATATCATGGGAATTTCTCTTTTTGCATAAAAATAAATTTACCAAAAATTTCTCTTTTACCATTTAATTACTTGGATCTCAACTATCATGGGAATTCCTCTTTTTGTATAAAAATAAATTTACCAAAATTTACTCTTTTCAATTAATTATACATAATTACAAAAACATTATTTCTCATGAATATAAAGAAAATCATTCTTTTTGCATAGGATGTCCAATCCTAGAATATGGTAGGAAGTCCTCTTTTAGCATTATGCAGCATAAAAATAAGATATGTAATATTTTTTGAAAATTTTACCATAGCTTCGCTGCTATTACTAGATAATTCTCAAATGTTTTCTAAAGAATAAAAGCTTGTTACGAAAATATGATAGTAGTTCCTCTTTTATGCTTAAAATCAAACTATGAATTTAAATCATAATTTAAACCATAATCATAAACTTAATTATGATTATCCCACTAGATTAAGCTCATTTCATTATTTCTCTTTTCCCATATTGATAAGAAAACCTATTTCTCATTTAGAATCAATCAAAGTAGTTTTTAACTACTTATAAATAACCATTATTTTGTTAACATAAAATCATAAAAATATAATTTTCTTAATCTCTAGCTTAACAAGCCTAGAGTTTAGCTTTGAATTAAGAGACTATCATTCAAGGGATTTAGCCATAAAGATGGCTATTCTTTTAGAGAGAGAGATTTACTTAAAGAAAGCATTACAAATAAGCATAAAGATTAACTTTCTCTTAATTAAGCATTAAGACTTTAAGAAAAAGCTTGATTTAAATTAAAACAATTAAGCTTGGGAGGGGTTGAGAAGAAGAAAGTCACTGAGATAAATTGAAAAAAACCATAAAATTTGATTTTACCTCCAAGTTTGGATTGATTCTCTATTAGCAGTGAAGCCCTTGACCAATCAATTAGTTCACCAAGAGGAGAAGAGCAACTCCAAGAGTTGTTGTAGAGAGAGAGAGAGCTCCAAGCTCCCAAGAGAGAGGAAAATTTAAAGGATAATAGAAAATATGATTATTTTAATATAATACTGGCATAGTATAGCTCCCATATTTTATTACAAATGAATGAGGGTCTATTTATAGGTGAGGGAGGCCACTAACCAAGTCCAACTAGGTTATAGAACTTTTTAGGTTCAGTTTGACTCAATTTGATAAGATTTGGACCAGTTTGGCTTCCTTTTTTATTTGCTTTGATCTAGGAGAGAGGAGAGATAAAAATATTACAATTTTTTTGAATTAAAAACCCTTCCACACATGTGAAAGAGGCACCTACCTCAAGAGTCCCCCTTTCCTTACCAAGGTGTCAAAAATGCATCATTATTCCAAAATATCTCATTTTTTTAGTAATATCTCATAATTTTTAACTAATAAACCTTGTACTCAGTCAACTCTCCATCTTATGTAAGCATTTACTCATTTTTGGGTATTTTCTTTTATTCTTTGTATTTATCTCATCCCAACACTTGGATTAATCCAGTTGGCCCATTGGAACCTTAATTGGACCATAATCCAAAAATTTCTGAAAGTGTAGACCCTTAGGCTAAGGTCCCTTATACACATTTTCAATTAATTCTCCTAATGCACATTGGAAAGTTCATTTTGAACTTCTGTTTTAGGGGAATCCATTTTAGACACTAGGAGGATTTTTATATCCAAAGATATCTCAATTTTGGATTATATCTCTCTAGACATTTTCTCTCTTTACGCCAAAACAGGGTAAAACAAGATCTTTCTTTTATTTCAGAGAGGGGAATAATTACAAGAATAGAAGGAGAGGTTCTTACACCTTTACACCTCAAAAGCTGGAGAGAGAAATCTTACATCCTACACCACTTAAAAAACGCGAGATGTCCTCATCTCGCAGGTGGAGTATAATCTCTTTCATCTTCTTCCTCTTCAATTATTTTCAGCGTTAGTGCCTTAGAAGTGGACGATCGATTTGGGAACATCTCTCTTTGACTTCCCCTATTCTGAGGCGGAGGTCTTGCATTTGGATTGAAATTGAGGGTTAGTTAGAGGATCTACCTCTGGGAATTCCCTGATTTTGAGACGGAAAGAAACCTGATTACTCTAGAAGGAAGGAGCTGGAGTCTAGAATCTTGGTCCTCCCTGACTTCCCTACCTCGAAAACATTGATCCAAAAGGAGTTGGGAAATCCATACTGCAATGTCCAAATCCTTGAAAGTTATAGCATTTCACTTCTTTGTTCAAGGGTGGAACTTCTGAAGTTGAATTCCAGGGGATTGCATTCCGGGAAAAAGATTTTTCTTCCATTCTGGAACTTCCCATATCTTGAGTTTGACCTTGTTGTCTCTTAGGTGGTGGAAAGTTGGAATCACCTTCTGGAGCTAGAGCTTCGGCGGGACCTTGACATCAAAGGCCTTGGCAAAATCCTTCGCTATCCATACTGCTTCGGCTATGGAAATTTGCTTGGCATTCTTCACTAGGATATTCAAAGGTTCGTTCAATCCCCGAATGAACCTGGCCACCATTAGCTATTCTTCATCCAGCAGTGTGGCGAATACTTGAGGAGGAGAGCAAATGCTTGATGATATTCTTCAATAGTTCTATTCCCCTCTAAGAATTCGTTCATCTTGGTTTCCAAAAAATTGAGAGGACATAATCTCTTCCTTAGGTAAATCTTGAGATCATTCCATGTCTGGGTGTTCTGATCCAGACGGTTTGTCTCACAATGGTTTCTCCATGCCACTCTTGCTGTTTCTACTATCTTCAGCCTTGCAAGAGCCATTTTACTCTTCTCATTATACCTGGTGACATCGAAGTATTCTTCCATTGCTTCGATCCACTTCTCCACAGCCTCGCCCAAGTTTTCCCCTTCACCCTTGAAAGGTCCAAGCTGTGATCTATGAAGAGTTTTACGAGCATCTGGGTTGAGCTCTTCCTCATCGAGTTGGGGATTAACATTCCTACCACGACGACCTCGATCATCCATGATTCTTTCTTGTTAAGTCTCTTTTTCCCAAATTAACCAAGACGCTCAAATGAAAATATCACTTTATTTATAATTCAAATCCGACTTTAGATCCAACTGATTCTAGGGTTCTTTAGATTGGTCAGCAGCCCCCCACAGAATCCTAGGATAAATATCCCTTCTATAAGAAGAATATACAGAACTCATTATCAGAGAATAATTCATTCTTATTCTTAACACAATAATGGTCCATCAAACCGAAAATTTTATCTAAACATTCCTCACGGAAATTTTAGTTATGCAAATTCTCAATTTGTCATTCCTTAATTAGATCCATTGCGTCAAAGATCAAACAACAACAATCTGTCAGCACAATCCACTAATCTCATAGTGCTTTGCTGAAGTCATAATCGTCATTCCAGCTACTAACATCATCACTCTGGGATTCATCCCATTCATCCTCATTGTGGCTTTGTTCAACTTATCTTCTTTCAACCAGAATTCAAAAATCATCATCTTTAAATCAGAATCCAAATCAATTCATCAATTCTTAACCAAAATTCAAAAATCATATCAACCAGTATTCGAATTCATCCTCTGGATAGCATTTTTTCTTATAACTTCAAGGTCTTAGATTTACTCGTATATATTGTCAGTAAAGAGCTACAGATATACCCACGGTATATACGGGTAGTCACGGTCCTTGGAGCTATAAGGTAAATACCATCATATCTAGGCCTCAAGCAAGTTAGGGATTCCATAAAATTGCAGTACTTCCATCTGAAGACCAAATTTCCAATTTATGAATCTTCATTTTGGATATCAATTTGTATGAATTTCATCACACAATTACAATATTTTATTGGTACTTCATAAATTTTTGACATTTCTTGCTTCTCGGTTGATCCACTTTAGCCAATTCGCTCTGATACCAGTTGAAAGATCCCTACCCCCTCTTGTCCGGGATATCCAGACAAGAGACTAATCCCTCGGTTCTTCCAAAACCAAACCCAAAAAAACTTCCCTTGCCCAGCAGTAGACATAGGCGATTCCTCCAAGATATTTTATTCTAACGTAGTCAAGGTCATCATTAACCAAACTGATCCGACCAAACCCGTAAGTCTTATGGTGGTCAAATCAAGAAAGAGTCTTGCACTTGCATCATAGAGTCCAACACTTTTTTCCTCATCAAGAGGCACAATCATTAGTTCTTTTCCATAGAATAAGGGTTATCCGGAATTTACTTCAACTATCGTAACTTAACATAATTGAGTCTCATTTTAGGGATCCATCAGTCCAACCTAGCCAACCGCCCAACCACTGTAGTGATTTGATCCATTTAGGAATTTAGTTATGTTTTACCACCATGAAAGATCCCTGCCCCCTCCACGCAATGAATTTGGGGGTGCTAACAGCGGAAGTAGCACTTCTTGCGTAGGGCAGAGCCTCTCTCTCGGGGCCTCACGGATATCCGGACAAAAGACTAATCCCTCGGTTCTTCCAAAACTGAACCCGAAAAAACTTCCCTCACCTAGAAAGCACGGGTGATTCCTCTAGGATATTTTTATTCTAATGTAGTCAAGAGCCTTAACTAACCAAACTGATCCGACCAAACCCGTAAGTCACATGGTCAGATTTAGGAAAAGACTTACACATAGATCATAGATCATAGAGACCAACGCTTTTTTCCTCATCGAGAGGCACAGCTGTTGGTTCTTTTCCATAGAACAAAGACTATTCGGGATTTAATTCATCTATCATACCATAACAGAATTGAGTCTCATTTTAGGGATCCATCAGTCTAGTCTAACCCCATCCAGTCCCATGGGTTAGCCAACCGCCCAACCACTGTAGTGATAGGATCCATTTAGGAATTTGGTTATGTTTTGCCCCGGGTACCAGGGAAAAGAGTTCTCAGGCCCCCTAGTAGCCGGCGCTTAAAGCAAACTTCAAGATAGTCATACCACTTACACACCTAATATGAAATTGCCTGTTTCACAGATTCAGCTATCTTTAAAACAATCTTTTAATGAAACCATAGTATCATTAATCATAATCCTCCAAAATATCCAAGTTATATTCTAATTTCCAATCATTCTTTCATCGCGGTGTACCCATGGCATCATTGGCAACTAGAACTCTCACCACCTGGTCGCCCAGGGGGCTTTTCAATAGTTCCTAGCTCATAATAGCTGGAAATATATTCACTTATAAAAATCCAGATCGACTCTCTGTTGAAGATCAGCAAGATCAACCAACAGATCCATATAAAAGAGCCATAGACTCATCCGTTTTGAGGACCAGCCAAGGACAATCAACCAGATCCATGCTCGAGTTCAGAAAACAACTCTAACTCCTTATTCCATTTTCTTCCTTGACGCACGTGTGGGTAACTTCGACGACCCCCAGAGCCCAAGCACCGTATGGTCAGCACCCTCTAGCCTCCTTCGCAAGTCACCTAGCGCTTCACTCATAGGTGGCATTCTTTTATCCTAGGATATTCAATCCTAGAATATGGTAGAAAGTCCTCTTTTCACGTTATGCATAAGAATGAATTATGTATCAATTTCTTTAAAAAATTGCCATAGCTCCGCTGCTACTATTATTACTGGTAAATTTTATTTTTTTGAAAAGAATAAGACATAGTAATGTAATTATGATAGTATAACTATCTTTTAGCCATAAATCTAATTTATGGATTTATCTCATAATATTGTCATAATTTTCAAGCATATAAGTATAAAAAATCATTTTCTTAACCTCAAGCTTCACAAGCCTAGAGTTTGATTTGTGAATTAAGAATTTCTCCATGAGAAGCATCAATTGAATAGAGAATTGGTCATAGGAATGACCATTCTTTGGGGGAGAGAGAGATAAACATAAAAGCATTGATTTGTGAATTAAGAATTTCTCCATGAGAAGCATCAATTGAATAGAGAATTGGTCATAGGAATGACCATTCTTTGGGGGAGAGAGAGATAAACATAAAAGCATTCTAATTTAAGCATAAATATAAACTTTTCTTAATTATTCATTACAACACTTAAGAAAAGCTTGATTTGCATTATAAACACTTAATTAAGAAACTTCTCAAGCTTGAGAGGGGTTGAGAAGTGAAAACATTAAGAACAGTAGAGAAAAAACATAAAATTACACTTACCTCTTGTTTTTGCTTGCTTCTCTATCATAGAAGAAGCCCCCAACCAATCAATTGGTTTGTGTGTTGAAAGAAAAGCTCCAAGGATGGTTGAAGAGAGAGAGAGGCTCCACTCTCTCCAAAAGTAGAGAAGTTTTAGGGGTCAATAAAAAATATCATTATTTTAGTATAATACTGGCATGGTATAGTTCACAGATTTTTTTACAAGGGACTAAGGATCTATTTATAGGTGAGGGATGGATAAGATTTGGACCTAGTTTGGCTCCCTTTTGATTTGGTTAGATCCAAGAGAGAGGAGAGATAAAAATATCACAATTTTTTTAAGTTAAAAACTCCACCACATGTGTGAAATAGGCACCCCCTTGAAGTCCCCCATTCTCCTTACCAAGGTGTTAAAAATGTATCATTATACCCAAAATATCAAATTTTTTTAGTAATATCTCATAGTTTTTTTACTAATAAACCTTGTATTCAGTCAACTCTTTATCTTATGTGGGCATTTACTCATTTTTGGGTATTTTCTTTTATTCATTGGATTTATCTCCTCCCCACATGTGGATTGATCCCATTGGACCATAATCCAAAAATTTCTGAAAATCTAGATCCTTAGGCTAAGGTCCTTTATACATATTTTCAATTAATTCCAATTGCACATTGGAAAGTTCTTTTTGAGTTTCTGTTTAAGGGGAAACCATTTTAGACACTAGGAGGATTTTTATATCCAAAAAATATCTCAATTTTGGATTACCTCTCTCTAGACATTTCTCTCTCCATGCCAAAACAAGTTAAAATAGGATCTTTTTTTTATTTCAAAGAGGGGAATAATTATAAGATTAGGAGGGTAGATTCTTACACCTGTACACCTCAAAAGCTGGAGGGAGGAATCCTACATCCTACCCCACTTAAAAAATACGAGATGTCCTCATCTCGCAGCTGGAGGACAACTCTTGCTCTTAAGATCCAACAGATTCTTGGGTTCCTTATAGTTTGGTCAACCCAATAGAATCTAGGGATAAAGATCCCTTATATAGAACTCATTATTAGATAACAATTCATTCAGATCATATCATTCATATCCTTAACACAATAATGGTCTATCATACCGAGAATTTTATCTAAACATTCCTCCATGAGAATTTCAGTCATGCAGGTTCTCAATTTGTCATCCCTTAACTTGATCCATTGGGTTAAGTATTAATAGTAGCAATCTGTTAGCACAATCCACTAATCTTATAGGGATTTGCTGAAGTCATAATCATCATTCCATTTATTATCATCATCACTGGGATTCGTCCCATTCATACTCATTGTGGCTTTGTTCAACTTATCGCTTTTCAACCAAAATTCAGGAATCATCATTTTTCAATCAGAATCCAAATCAACTCATCAATTCTCAACCAGCATTTTAAAATCATATCAACCAGCATTTGAATTCATGATTTGGTTAGCATTTTTGCTTATAATTTCAAGGTCTTAGATTTACTCGTATATACTGCCAGTAAAGAGCTACAGTTATACCCTCAGTATATATGGATAGTCACGATCCTTGGCATTATAAGGTAAATACCATCATGTCTAGGCCTCAAGCAAGTCAGGGATTCCACATAATTGCGGTACTTCCATATCTGAAGACCCAATTACCTATTTATGAATCTTTATTCTGAATATCAATTTGTATGAATTTCATCACACAATTACAACCTTTTACTGCTACTTCATAAATTTTTGACATTTCAGGTTCCTCAGTTGATCCACTTTAGCCAATTCGGTGCCAATTCAGCGGGGCGGCAGACCCTCTCACTCGGGACCTTGCCCACGGATATCCGGACAAGAGACTAATCCCTCGGTTCTTCCAAAAACCGAACTCAGAAAAACTTCCCTCGCCTCTGGAAAGCACAGGCAATTCCTGTAAAATATTTTTACTCTAACGTAATCAAGCGCCTTATCTAACCGAATTGATCCGACCGAACCCATAAGTCCCATGGTTAGATCAAGGAAAAGACTTGCACTTGGATCATAGAGACCAACTTTTTTTTCCTCATTGAGAGGCACAGCCGTTGATTCTTTTCCATAGAACAATTTCTTTCCGGGATTTACTTCATCTATCATACCATAACAGAATTGAGTCTCATTTTAGAGATCCATCAGTCCAGCACCCTAACCCCATCCCAGTCCGATGGGTTAGCCAACTGCCCAACCGCTGTAGTGAGTGATGAGCTCCAATTAGGAATTTGGTTACGTTTTGTCTCTCGAGTACCAGGGAAAAAAGTTCTCAGGTCCCCTAGCCTGCGCTTCATGCAAACTTCAAGATAGTCACACCACTTACACACCCAATATGAAATTGCCTATTTCAAAGATTCAGCTGACTTTAAAACAATCTTTTAATGAAACCATAGTATTATTGATCATAATCCTCCAAAATATCCGGTTGAATTCTCATTTCCAATCATTCCTTCATCAGTATACCTATGGCATCATTGGTAACCAGAACGCTCACCACCTATCCACTCAGGGGCCTTTTTGGTAGTTCCTAACTCATAGTATCCGGCAATATATTCACTTATAAAAATCCAGATGGAATCTCAGTTGAAGATCGGCAAGATCAACCAACAGATCCATATAAAAGAGCCATGGACTTATCCATTCAGGACCAGCAAGGTCAATCAACCAGTTCCATGCCCGAATTCAGAAAACAACTCTCTCTCCTTGTTTCAATATCTTCCTCGACGCACGCGTGGGTATCTTTGGCGACCTAGAGCCCGAGCACCGTATGGTCAGCACCCTCTAGGATCCTTCGCAAGTCACCTAGCGCTTCACTCATTGGCCACTTTCTTGGTCCCTCATCCACCATACCAGAAGCTCACCATTTAAATCAAACCGAGGCTGGTCAAGACATCGGTGGAACGTGCTACGCGAGATGTCCTCTATTGACTCTCCATCAGCTGTTACAACTTTATCACTTAGGTCTCCACGACCTCATTCACAAGATGGTCAAAATGCTTCCCCAGCATTCTTGACATAAAACGGTCATTTAAAAATAGGTCATAAATATAGTTTCTATAACAAACTCTTGTCTTTTCACATTGTTCCACGTCAATCCACATTACTTAATCCACGTCTAATTCATATGTATTCCCATCGTCCTTCATCCATTCTTATCCAATCACATCATTTACCATCTCATCATATCTTTCCACATTTTTCCTCATCACATCTCATCCACTCGAATCTATCCATATCCACATCTCATCACATCACATTCATTCACATCTCACCCATTCATATCTACCCTGATCCACTTCACATCACATCTCATTCATTCACATCTATCCCGATTTATATCACATCTCATCCATTCACAACAAATCTCATTCATTCACATCTATCCCGATTTATATCACATCTCATCCATTCAACAACAAATCTCATCCATTCATATCAATCCCAATTCACATCACATCACATTCATTCACATCACATCTCATTCATTCACATCCATCTCATTCATTTACATTACATCCATCACATCATATCCATTCATGTCACATCTTATCCATTCACATCCATCTCATTCATTCGCATCACATCCATCACATCACATCCATTCACATCTATCACATTCATTTACATCCATCACATCCATTCATATCTATCACATCCATCACATTCATTCTCATCACCATCCCATCACATACATTCTATCCACATTGCATCACGTCCACATCTATCCACATCATATCTTATTTATTCCATCCACATTACATCACATCCACATCATATCTTATTTATACACATCCCATCTCATTTATCCACATCCATCCAATCATTCACATGCACAACTATCCACATCTATCACTTCACATCCATAAATATTCACATCACATCACATTTCATCCACGTCTCTTTACATCACATCACATCTCATCCACATCCACATCACATTCACATCCACATCCCTTTACATCACATCACATCTCATCCACATCCATTTACATCACATCACATCCTTTCACATCCACATGCACATTCATTTGCATCACATTCTTTCACATACATATCCACATCCATTTACATCACATTACATCATCACATCCTTTCACATCCACATCCACATTCATTTACATCACATTCTTTCACATACACATCCACATCCATTTACATCACATTCTTTCACATACTCATCCACATCCATTTATTTCCCATCTCACCCTTTCACATATCCTCTCATCTCACATCCACATCTCATTTACATCTTATTTCCATTTAGTAGCTTTTCCTACTTCTATACTGATAATGGGACTTTTTCTAAATTTCTGCTTGCTTGGCCTAGATAAAGGTTCTTTTTCTCGACTATTGCCATATTCTTTCTCAATATCTCAAATTAATTTTATTCAATATTCCTCTTTTGAATAAAAGAATTTATGGGATTTACAAAAATCAATTCTACCCATATTTCCACTTTTGATAAATAATCATAAATTGAAATATACTAAAAATTTCTCTTTTTTCCCATTTAATTTCTTGGACCTCAAATATCATGTTAATTTCTCTTTTTGCGTTTAATTATTTGCATTCCAATGTCATGGAAATTCCTCTTTTATCATAAAATAAATCTATCTAAAATCCCTCTTTTGTTTAATAAAATATCCATTAATTCAATATGCCAAGAATTTAACTTTTTCCATTTAAATGATTGAATTCCAAATGTAATAGGAATTTCTCTTTTATCATTTAAATATTTCTCTTGCATAAAATAAATTTATCTAAAATTTTTCTTTGAATTTAAATAAAATATCCTTTAATTCCAATATGCTAAGAAATTCACTTTTCCCATTTAAATGATTGAATTCCAAATGTCATAGGAATTCCTCTTTTATCATTTAAATATTTCTCATACATAAAATAAATTTATCTGAAATTTATCTTTGAATTTAAATAAAATATCCATTAATTCCAACATGCTAGGAAATTCACTTTTTCCATTTAAATTATTGAATTCCAAATGTCATAGGAATTCCTCTTTTATCATTTAAATATAATTACCATAATTTTCTCTTTTTTTAATTATTTAATTATACATAAACCTTAAAAATTAGTTTTCCATTGAATGTGATAAAAATCATTCTTTTAGCCTAGGATATTCAATCCTAGAATATGGTAGGATATTCAATCCTAGAATATGGTAGGAAGTCCTCTTTTCATGTTATGCATAAGAATGAGTTATGTATCAATTTCTTAAAAATTTAGCCATAGCTCTGCTCTGCTGCTATTACTGGTGGCAAATTTTAATATTTTTGAAAAGAATAAGACAACATAGTAATGTAATTATGATAGTATAACTATCTTTTAGCCTTAAATCCAATTTATGGATTTATCTCATAATATTACCATAATTTTCAAGCATATAAGTATAAAAAATCATTTTCTTAACCTCTAGCTTCACTCACAAGCTTAGATTTGTGAATTAAGAATTTCTCCATGAGAAGCATCAATTGAATAGATAATTGGTCATAGGAATGACCATGCTTTAGGGGAGAGAGAGATAAACATAAAAGCATTCTAATTTAAGCATAAATGTAAAGTTTTCTTAATTATTCATTACAACACTTAAGAAAAGCTTGATTTGTATTATAAACACTTAATTAAGAAACTTCTCAAGATTGAGAGGGGTTGAGAAGTGAAAACATTAGAATAGTAGTGAAAAACCATAAAATTACACTTTACCTCTTGTTTTTGCTTGATTCTCTATCATAGAAGAAGCCCCCAACCAATCAATTGGTTTGTGTGTTGAAAGAAAAGCTCCAAGGATGGTTGAAGCGAGAGAGAGGCTCTACTCTCTCCAAAAGTAGAGGATTTTTAAGAGATAATAAAAAATATCATTATTCTAGTACAATACTGGCATGGTATAGTTCACAGATTTTTTTACAAAGGACTAAGGATCTATTTATAGGTGAGGGAGGCCTCTAACCAAGTCCAACTAGGTTCTAGAATTTTCCAAGTTCAGTTTGGCTGAATTTGGACAAGATTTGGACCTAGTTTGGCTCCCTTTTGATTTGGTTTCTCCAGGAGAGAGGAGAGATAAAAATATCACAAATTTTTTGAGTTAAAAACTCCACCACATGTTTGAAATAGGCACCTCCTTGAAGTCCCCCCTTCTCCTTATGAAGGTAACAAAAATGTATCATTATACCCGAAATATCTCATTTTTTTAGTAATATCTCATAGTTTTTTTACTAATAAACCTTGTACTCAGTCAACTCTTCATCTTATGTGGGCATTTACTCATTTTTGGGTATTTTCTTTTATTCATTGGATTTATCTCCTCCCCACACTTGGATTGATCCTATTGGCCCATAGGAACCTTAATTGGACCATAATTTTAAAATTTTCTGAAAATCTAGACCCTTAGGCTAAGGTCCTTTATACATATTTTTAATTAATTCTAATTGCACATTGGAAAGTTCTTTTTGAATTTCTATTTCAGGGGAAACCATTTTAGACACTAGGAGGATTTTTATATCAAAAAATATCTCAATTTTGGATTATCTCTCTCTAGACATTTTCTCTCTCCAAGCCAAAACAGGATAAAACACGATCTTTATTTTATTTCAGAGAGGGTAATAATTATAAGATCAGAAAGGGAGGTTCTTACACCTGTACACCTCAAAAGCTGGAGGGAGGAAATCTTACATCCTACCCCACTTAAAAAACGTGAGATGTCCTCATCTTGCAGAGCTGGAGGATAACTCTTTCTCTTAAGATCCAACTGATTCTGGGATTCCTTACAGTCGGGTCAACCCAACAGAATCCTAGGATAAAGATTTCTTATAAAGAACTCATTATCATATAACAATTTATTCAGATCATATCATTCATATCCTTAACACAATAATGGTCCATCAGACCGAGATTTTTATCTGAACATTCCTCCACACGGGAATTTCAGGCATGCACGTTCTCAATTTGTCATCCCTTAACGTAATCCACTGGGTCAAGTGTTAACAGTAGCAATCTGTTAGCACAATCCACTAATCTCATAGGGATTTGCTCATCTCATAATCATCATTCCAGTTATTATCATCATCACTAGGATTCGTCCCATTCATCCTCATTGTGGCTTTGTTCAACTTATCGCTTTTCAACCAAAATTACCTTCCAAGGGTACTATCCATCTCTGTCATGGATTCCTTGTCCCGTGCCCAATCAGTAGAGCAAGATACACGAGGGTGTTTTTACTATGGGAAGCTTGGACATATGCAGGCAGATTGCTGTAAGAAACAAAGTGACATGTGAAATGGAAAAGTGTAGTAAAATAACGATGCATCCTCTAGCAGAAATAATGAGGATAATGAGAGGTTGTTTGTTATGCAACATGTGGTTAATGATGTGTCTAAAAATGATGTAGCAACATGTAAGAATGATGTATGGTATGTTGATTCAGGTGCTTCAAACCACATGACAAGTCATTGTGAGTGGTTCAAGGAAATGAAGATCCCTGAAAGACCAGGTTTTGTCGAAATAGGGGATGACACTGTTCATCTGATTGCCCATGTTGGAGATGTGCCATTCTCTATGCAAGATGGTAAAGTGAAGTACCTTACAGATGCACTTCATGTTCCGATGAACATTACAAAGAATCTAGTTTTTGTTGGCCAGATGATTGAGCAGGGTTTGCAGGTCCGGTTTAACCCAAATGGCTGCTATGTAGAAGACTTTAAAGATAACTGTAGGTTGCTTGCAAAAGGCAAAAGAGTGTACAGAATATTTACATTGAATGTAAATATGCCTAAAGTGAGTGCTGTAATGTTTGCAAATGGTTCAGGAGTTGTTGCAGATACAGACATTTGGCATAAGAGAATTGGGCATGTAAATGTGCAAAGAATGAAGTCTCTGCAGACTAAAGAAATTGTGACAGGGCTACCTAAGTTCAAAGTTGAAGGTATGCAGGAAGTTTGTGAAGCATGTCAATTCTGAAAGCAAACAAAACATGTATTTTCACATGACAAAACTGTGAGCAGGAATGTGCTAGATGTTGTGCATTCAGATGTATGGGGTCCTATGAAGACTATGTCTAAGGGTGGCTGCAGGTACGCTATAGGTACTACGTAACATTAATTGATGACCACACAAGGAAAGTGGATGTATTTCATGAAGGAGAAGAGTGACGTGTTCACTCATTTTCAGAATTTCAGAGTTATGGAGCTAAAAAACAAACATGAAAGCATGTGAAGTGCCTAAGGTTAGATGGAGGGGGAGAATACTTCTCCAATGAGTTCTCTAAATTCTTGCGAAAGAATGGCATTCAGAGACAATTTACATGTAGATACACTCTACAGCAAAATGGAGTTACTGAGCAAAAAAACAGTCACATTGCTAAGATAGCACAAGCATTCATGATGGAAGATAATAATATGCCACATAGCTATTGAGCTAAGGCTGTGTCTACAGCAGTTTATATCATAAACAAGATTCCTACTATAGCCATACATGATTTAACGCCAAAGGAGAAGTTTATTGGCAAGAAACCTGATTTGTCTCACTTGAAAGTCTTTGGATGTATTGCATATGTGCATGTGCCAGATGAGTTACGTATCAAGCTGGATCCAAAAGCAGAAAAATGTGTGTTTATTGGGTATTCCCTTGAGCAAAAGGAATATAGACGTTATAATCCTACTACACGTGAATTGAGGGTAAGCAAGGATGTTGTATTTGATGAGATGAGTAGTTGGTATGTTGCTGAAAAAGATGTTGTTGGGGCTTATGTAAGTGGAAATGTGGTTGCACATAATGAAAGTTAGCAATCACAATCATTGAGTGGATCAAGAGAGTCCTCATCCAGTAGTTCTATTGATAGACCATGGAGTGGCAGGCTGCGTCATAATACCAGTCTTGAAAAGGTAGTTGGTACATCACATAAAGGCAAAGAGAAAGCGGTTGAGCCCCTTGGGATGCCTGATATTTCTATAGGGCATTCTCTTGTTGATGGAGATTCTAGTGGCTCAAAGATGAGCCTTGATGGAGGAGCTTGGGATTCCAGCAACACTGAGGACACCTGCTGGTGTGAAGAAGGCTATGGAAGCCATGAATGCAAAGTTAAAAGATTTGGAAGAGTCAAAAACCCTATGCAAAGGTTGACTTATGATGGTTATATGGCACATCAGTATGCTTATATGGCAAAAGCTATGCAGGTTGTAGAACCCACATGTTTTGATGAGGCTATTGGAAATGTGTGTTGGGACAAAGCTATGGATGAGGAGATGGATGCATTGTCTGGAAATAAGACTTGGGATTTGGTGACACTGCCTGAAGGCAAGAAAGCTATTGGTTGTAAGTGGGTGTATAAGGTGAAACATAACAGTGATGGTAGCATAAGCAAGTACAAGGCTAGATTGGTAGCCAAAGGATATGCACAAACACATGGAATTGATTATGAGGAGACATTTGCCCCAGTTGCAAAGATGGCAACTGTGAGAGTTATGATTGCTGTGGCTACAGCTAAAGGCTGGTTTTTACATCAGATGGATGTAAAAAATGTGTTCTTGCATGGTGACTTGCAAGAAGAGGTGTATATGGATCAGCCACCAAGTTTTGAGAATACAGGTCACCTAGAGTATGTATGTAAGCTTCACAAGGCCTTGTATGGGCTAAAGCAAGCTCCACGAGCATGGCATAACAAGATTGCTAAGTATCTTGTCACTATTGGTATTTATATGGCAGATGCAAATCACTCTTTGTATGTGTGCAAGAGTGATAATGGATATTGTGATCATCACCATATATGTAGATGATCTTATTGTTGGGGATGACAACTTGGATGAGATTGAGCATGTGAAAAGTCTTCTCAAATAGAAGTTTGAGATGAAGGATTTGGGAGATCTGTGCTACTTTTTGGGAATTGAGGTCATTCGCACACCTGAGGGTATTTGGTTGTCAGAGAGATAATATGCATTGAACATCTTGTCCAAGTATGGGATGGCTGATTGTAAGCCAATCTCGATGCCATTAGATCAAAATGGCAAGCTTAGTGCGGATGCAGGTTGTGTTGAAGGATCCCACTATGTACAAGAAGATTGTGGAGAGTTTAATCCATGTCACAATCAGCAGACTAGATTTGAGCTACACTGTTGGCTTAGAGAGCCAGTTTATGCAAGCTTAGTGCGGATGCAAGTTGTGTTGGAGGATCCCACTATGTACAAGAAGATTGTGGAGAGTTTGATCTATGTCACGATTAGCAGACCAGAATACATTGAACATCTTGTCCAAGTATGGGATAGCTGATTGTAAGCCAATCTCGGTGCCATTAGATCAAAATGGCAAGCTTAGTGTGCAGATGCAAGTTATGTGTTGGAGGATCCCACTATGTACAAGAAGATTGTGGAGAGTTTAATCTATGTCACAATCAGTAGACTAGATTTGAGCTACACTATTGGCTTAGAGAGCCAGTTTATGCAAGCTTAGTGTGGATGCAAGTTATGTGTTGGAGGATCCCACTATGTACAAGAAGATTGTGGAGAGTTTGATCTATGTCACGATTAGTAGACCAGATTTGAGCTACACTGTTGGCTTAGAGAGCCAGTTTATGTAGGTTTCGCGCAAACCACATCTATGGAGCAGCAAGAAGCAGCCCATAGTTGCCTTGTCGAGCATAGAGGCAGAGTACAGAGAAGCTACAGTGGCAGCGTGTGAGGTATCTTGGTTACGCAAGCTACTTTGCGATTTGGGGCTGCATGTGGAGAGAAAGATTGTCATATATTGTGACAATCTTAGTAGTATACCATTGGCTAGGAACCTAATTTTCCATGCACGGATGAAACATATTGAGATAAATTACCATTTCATCAAGGAGAGAGTCTTGGCATGCAACATCGACTTGGCCTACGTCAGCACACGGGATCAGGTTACTGACATCTTCACGAAGGCCTTGGGAGCTGAGAAGCTCCACAGATTTCGAGATATACTTGGAGTTCATGAGTTAGAGTTGAGCTTGAGGAGGAGTGTTGAGATGTAAAGCTCAACATGAGCTGACACCTCACAACACGAGGCACCTGTATGACCGTTCGACATTTATATCACTGGCGGGTTTGGTAGCTAGCACCGACATATCTTCACCAGAGATTTGACAACTGGACTACACCGACTAGTCCACATCTACTCACTCCTCTTAGCGTGTTCACATTATGGACCGCGTGTATATACTCTATTATGTGTATTAGTCACTTTATCTTCTTTGTAGACCTCTTTTGTTGTGTGCAGAAGAAGTAGGATTTTCAGCCTCTCACCTTGTGTGTTCTCTTCTAGGTTTTGTGTGAGTGTGTGTGTGCTTGCAAGAGCTCAAGATCTCTTCTCCCCTGTGTGTGTGAGTCACTTTATCTTCTTTGTAGACCTCTTTTTGTTGTGTGAAGAAGAAGAATTTTCAGCCTCTCATCTTGTGTATTCTCTTCTAGGGTTTGTGTGAGTGTTTGTGTGCTTGCAAGAGCTCAAGCTCTCTTCTCCCCTACATCTTTTCACATATGCCTTGGTTTTTTTATTTTTTACATATCTCTTAACCACTCACACCATGTCTTGTCATGTAGTTAGAGGCACCACAATCAACATACCGAATATCTCCTGATCGTAACACATCTCCTAATCCAAACACATCTCTTGTTTGCGGAACTGAGCTTGTGGTGCATTACAAATATCATAGCACTTATGTCATCAGCCTATTTACTTGATGATGCATAGTTGCCTTGATGCAACTATGCATAGTTGCCTTGATGCAACTTTCCACTTTTGATATTATTATATTGTTTATAGTAATCCTTTGGAATGTGCCTTGGTTTGCCACAATAATAAAGCTCCATACTGTTAGTATTTTGATTTCTTTGCTAATCACCTTGGCCTCTTTGGCTTCCCTTGCCTCTAAAGTGGCCTCTCTTGTATGAGATTGATTTTTTCCTTATTATTGTTGTTATTTCTAGCTTTGATTTCCAAATCAACCACCACCACATCCTCTAGATGATGATCTATCTCTATCTCTATCTCTGCTTATATCTGCGTAGAAGGCTTGCTCATGTGAATTTCTGAAGGATAAGCCTCCTCAATATTCATCTCGTCACGTTTGAGGAGAGCAATCAATTCCTAAATATCAAGAAAATTTTATTGAAGTCCAATGGAGGTCTGAAACTGACTGTTTTTCTTGCCAAGACCAGTGAAGGTCACCAATATCATATCATTGTTATCTATTGGTGATCTAATAGAAGCAAGGACATCTGTGCAAGCCCAAGCCCTTTTACCTTCACCAACAAGTAATCATTTACAATTAGGTTTCCTCTAATAGACTTGGTCGAGTGTTACACATAATGAGAGAGATTAGATTAGGGAGGCTCAAAATAATCAAGATAGTCCATGATTAAGAGATGTGGACACCAATGAGCATACTCAACCAAATGTATTATGCTTTCAACCATAAAATGAGAGGCTTCTAATATAAATAGCCTCTAGCCAAGACTGTTTGACCTGTGGCATCCTCATCCATGAGTTGTCACCTTTCCAAGATAGCACCTATCCCCACCAAAGCTCGAGATCCACTCGACCTATCAAAAAAATGTCAATGGGACATGGTCGCAACATTTTCCATGCAACTCCACTCGCTTAGTAAAATAAATTCCTCCACTTGGGCATCTTCTCACCACATTCTTTTTTATCAAAGGCATGTGTAGCACCTCTTATTGAGGTCTTTTTTATGCCACAAAAAATAGGGTTATCCTTGGCCATTGTGGGGTCTTCTCTTCTCATGGAGATGAGCTGCCACTTCTCTCTCTATCATGATGAGGTAACCAAGTTTCATTGCTTCTGCAGAGCACTGTGGGAGCCGTGTTGTGCTCTCTATTATATGCAAGCTCTCTGCTCTCACAAGCCATGCCTTCTACGTTTCTTCTCCTCCTCCTTTCACCTCCTACTGCTTAATTCTTGATGATGTTACTTAGGACTTTGCCACTTTGTTTTGCTCAAGGTCCCTTGCTACCGTGACTGTGACTTGCGCTTCTCCTTTTTTATTTCATGGATGGTGTCTCTGCAAACTGAGCTCCGCTGGCATTGCTTAAGACTTTGCCATTTGTTTTTCTCAAGGTCCCTTGCTGCGCTTCTCCGTTTTATTTCATCTGTGAGGTCTCTACAAACTGAGCTCCACTGCATGCTAGTGATTACTCTATTGAGGTCCATCGATTGTGCTCCTCCTGCCAGGCATTTCGCTGCCTTGTCCTACGCTTCTGAAAGTTTATCATCTATTTTCAACTTGTAAATATATTAATTGCCCTTTCCATCCGTGCATCTCACCTTTCTTATTGTTCTTTTCTATCTCATCTTACATCGCACCAATCATAAATTATGATACTTGATCACACCATCAATAAAGCCTATAAGATTTCGCTTTTTTTTTTTTTCGCTCGCTGAAGCTCCCCGCCTCACCCTGCTCTGCGCACCGTCGCTCCCCCCCCCCCTCCTCGCGCCTGTTTGCCTTCCGCCTCCCGCTTGCTTCCCTCTGCTCGCCGCTGCGCCCCCCCTCTCCTTCTTCGCTGCTGCGCCGCCCCCCCTCCTTCCTCGCCGCTGCCCCCCCTCTTCGCCATTTCGCCACCCTCCCCCCGCTGCCGCCTGTTCGCCTCACCCCCCCGCTGCCGCCTGTTCCCCCCCGCTGCCGCCTGTTCGCCTTCCCCCCCCCGCTGTCGCCTGTTGCCATCCCCCCCCCCGCTGCCGCCTGGTCGCCCCCCCGCCTTTTCGCCTGCTCTCGCCGCCTCCTATCAGCAGCGCCCCGCCTCCCTCCTCCTCCTCGCGTTGTCGCCGCCCCCCCCCTCTGGGCCTTTCCTCTTTTCGCCGCCCCCCCCTTCCCTGCTTCTCACCCCTTGGGGGTTTTTGTGTTTTTTCCCTCTTCGTCTTCCATCCTTCCGCCTCTTGGTGTGCAGCCCGCTTCTTGCAGGTTTTCCGCTTTCGCCTCGCCTTCGCTTGAGCTTCAGACTCTGATGGAGACTCCTCCCGCCTCGTCTCAGAGGGACTCTTCCGCAGCCCCCTCGCCCGCCACCGAGGTCCTCCCCATCAGGCTTTCTCTTTCGCCGGAAGAGGAAGCGAGCCTCACCGCAGAGGTGGAACGCCTTCAGGCTCACTCCACCATCTGCCGTATAGTCGGCACTCGCCCCAGCAGAGGGGAGATCAGGGATCTACTGCAGGCTCGCCTTCTTGCAGATGTGGGCAAGATCCTTGATGTACAGCTCTTGGGCCGGGGACATTATCAGATCGAGTTCGAGGCCGCCCAGAGCGTTGCCAAGGTCATTGCCATGAGTCCTCTGGATATCAGGGGTGCTCGGGCTTTCTTCAGGCCTTGGCAGCATGGATTTGACCCAGCTGCGGCGGAGCAGGGAGAGCGCCTCTTCCACATTACAGTTTGTTTCCCTGGTCTCCGCCGGGAGTATCTTCCGCTCCTCTCCAGGCTCGGAGCACTGGTGGGCTCGGTTCTTGAGACGGGCCCCTCAGCAGCTTCAGTGGTGGCCAGAGCAGCTGGGCTACCTTCGGTCAGAGTGTTAGTATCTGACATCTCCTCCCTTCCTAAGGTCATTCAGCTACCTAGGATAGGGGGGGGGTGGATAGATCAGAGAGTGGAGTTCTCGGGGCTCCCGAACCAGTGCTTCATTTGCAGGCAGGTCGGTCATTTGGCCAAGGCCTGCCCTCGCAGGAGACCTCGGCCCTCACCACAGCAGCAGGCCACGGATGGCCCGCCCACAGATTCGGCTCGGCAGGCTGCCTCAGGGACACCTGCTCAGGCCACAGAGACCTCGGAGTGGCAGCCTGGACAGGGGCGCCGTCGAGGGAGACAGCCACCGCAGCACGCCCAGGTACCGCTGCAGCAGCAGCCACAGTCTCAGCCTCACTGGGTTCCCGTGAGGAACAGATTTGCTCCCCTTCAGGAGGAGACCCCTGCAGCGACCGAGGACCAGGAGATGCCAGCTCCCCCTCCTTCACCTCCTTCACACCCATCCCCTCCCACCGCCTCGCTTCCACCATCGCCTCCTCCCGCCCCCGCTCCGGTCTCGGCAGCGGCTCCCTCTCCTCCTCCCTCGCCTCCCCCTCCTCCCCCTCCGCCCGCCTCGCCTTCCCGGGAGGTCCTGGCAGCTCCCTGGCGCTCACCTGCAGTCCGGAGGGCGCTGAGCACTGACCTCGCTCGAGCATCACAGAGGAGACCTATGCCGATTAGGGCCTCACGGATTTCTTCTATTCGTAGTCGGCTGAGTCGCCTCGGCATTCGACAGCGCTCGGCGGCGTTTGATTATACCTTCACACGGCTTTTTGGAGCAAATGGCCCCCATGAGCCAGCACCCATCCGAGTGCATGTAGTGATACCTCCGGCCCGCGGGGAGGAGGCACTAGACTCAGCAGTGGCCTTCTCGTTCCCTCTATGTGGACCTTGTGACCGGGAGTGGACTCTAGAGCTCGCTCTCAGCACGTTGAAGACTCAGGCAGTTGAGTTTTCACATCACATGAGCGATTTGGAGGTTACAGATGTGCTAGGCCGACTTTGGGAGTTGGCTCATTTTGTCTTGGATCCCGAGGGTGTGGATACATCCGGGATTCGACATTTGGTCGTGCGCATAGTTGCAGATTTGGCGCGCGACCCAGGATATGTGAGCATTCACGAGGTTACTATGTCAGAGCAGGAGGCAGTCGCCATGGGTCACAGCCACTGGCGCCTGATCCGGGATTCTTGTAGTACACCGGGTGGGCAGACTCGCAGCCGTTCGGATGGGGACTACTCTCCATCCAAGCCGCTTGCGAAGGCCCGCCGTACGGCTGAGACAGCATCCACCTCAGTAGGACATCCATGAGGATCATCTCATGGAATGTACAGGGCCTTGGCGGAGCACACTTTATACGCTATCGAGGCTGCTTGAGGCAGGAGCTACAGAGATGTCTGGTTGGTGGCAGCATTGACATTCTGATGATGCAGGAGCACCACTTGGGTGAGAGCAGGATCCGGAGATATGGTTCGGTGATGCCTGGTAGATGGGACACTTTCTGGTCTGCAGGGTTTGGTCCGTTGGGTGGACAGGGAGGAGTATGCATGGTTATTGCAGATGCATGGCGGCAGGCCATTGTGGACCGAGGGATCATTGTGCCTGGTAGAGCACAGTATGTCATTCTGAGGATGCATGATGAGCTATTGGGTGTGCTCAACATCTATGCGCCCAATCATGCTAGTGCCAGAGCAGAGTTCTGGACTCAGGTTACAGATGCATTGCCAGAGGCCGCACATTGGTGTGTTGGGGGAGACTTCAACATGCTTGAGGACCCGGCAGATAGGGTGGGAGGCAGTCATGTTACAGTGCACGGCACGGAGCTTGCAGCTTGGGACCGGTTTTGTATGACACTGAGGATCACTGATGCATGGCAGCATGGGGCTTTCTCCCGGTCTCAGGACAGTCTTAGTTTCTCTCGGTCGGATCGCCGGCAGGGAGGGACTAATCTATCTCGGATTGATCGCTTTTATGTGGGCGATTGGTTGGGGGAGCGAGGGGGCTCCGTCGGCATTCTTGCTGGCACCTCATTTTCAGATCATGCGCCAGTTATACTGACTTTGGAGGAGGGGACACGGGAGCCCAGCTTGCAGTTGAGGATCCCAGAGAGGGTACTTGCAGACCCCAGTCTCGCTGAGGACATTGAGAGGATCTGGCATGATAGTCAGTGCTCTGACCAGGATGCAGCGGGCCAGTGTGCCCAGGGACTCATTGATCTTAGCTCTTTTCTACACGCTGCAGCTTTGACACGACTGGGAGAGATTCGCGAGCGGGAGCAACGGCTGAGACGCAGCCTTGCTTCGCTACAGCGCCTTCAGGAGCAGCAGCCTGCATGTGAGTGGGTGGCGTCCCAGCTGAGCCAGGCACGCCAGGAGGTTAGAGAGGCAGAGGAGCAGAGACATGAGTTTTACTATCGTCGTCAGGCCTCTCAGTGGACGCAGCTTGGTGATAGAGTGACTGGGGAGTTTTCTGAGATCACTGGACCCCGTCACGCGCGAGCAGGGGTTCGCCAGCTTGCTAGACCGGATGGATCGATAGCTACTGAGCTCGGGGAGATCAGAGCCATTGCCACTGCTTTTTATCGTGACTTGCTTTCAGTGGAGCCAGCCACTGAGGATCGAGATGTATGCAGACAGACTGTGTGGGCCCATGTGCAGAGGAGGGTCACAGACCATATGCGCACAGTTCTAGGTGCGCCTCTATCAGAGATTGAGCTTGCCGAGGCCTTGAGGGTCCTGCCGCGACATAGTTGCCCAGGGGAGGACGGACTGACGCCGGCCTTTTTTATGCGCTATTGGGACCTTTTGGGGCCAGGCCTCCGCAGGGGCTTTCAGCATGTTTTGGACACTGGGGTGATGCCGCAGAGCTTTTCAGAGGGCTTGATCTATCTTATCCCCAAGGGGGAGGGAGTATCGGATGACATTCGGCATTGGAGGCCTATTACGATCCTCAATACTGTATACAAGGTCTTGGCAAAGGCCTTGAGTTTGAGGATCCAGCCCTTCCTGGGGGAGTTGATTCATGCTACTCAGACAGGATTTGTCAAGGAGCGCAGTATCCTTGACAACATCTTTACTTTCTGGGAGGCGACGGCCCGAGCTAGGTTTCTTGGCGAGGACTTGGTCGTGATGCTTCTCGATTTTGAGAAGGCATACGATAGAGTTGATTGGGGATTCTTAGACGGACCCCGGTTTTAGATGGATTCCTCCCGGCACAGCAGTGCGGTATTTGGGATGCCAGATTGGCCTTGATTTGTCACCTGAGCAGCAGATTGCCCCGCTTCTTCTGAGCATTCGGAAGAAGCTATTGTATTGGAGTACAGCTCGACTATCCTTGGCTGGGAGGGTGGTGGTGGCAAATCAGGTGCTGTTAGCGACCATGTGGTACATTACGTCTTGCTGGATTTTTTCGAGCTCTTGCATCAGCCAGGTACAGAGGCTGATCAGGAACTTTCTGTGGTCTGGGCGGGACGGTCAGCCAGCTCGGGCAAAGGTTGCATGGGCAGTTATTACACTCCCGCTGGCTCAGGGCGGTTTGGGCATTATAGATCCAGTTGATCAGAGTAGAGCCTTATTGGGGAAGCTTATTGTTCGGGGGTTGCTTCCAGGCGCTGAGCCTTGGAAAGAGCTCCTCTTGCAGCGATTGCAGGCCCGGGCGCCTCCTGCAGGGGGTACTTGGGCACCAGAGATTCGCTGGATATTCATAGAGATGAGGAGGACAGGCCTCAGTAGAGGATGGGAGGACAGATTTGCTTTGAGTATCCTGAGAGCTTGGGAGTTGCTGAGACCGGGGCTCTCTCAGCGGCCTCCGTCTTGTGTTGAGGAGCGGGCCAGGCAGCCGCTCATCTGGAGCCCAGCGGTTCGTACAGAGCAGGGTCATATGCTGGGTTCTCGGCCTCGTCTAGCCTGGGGACCTTTAGCGGCAGGCCCAGCTCGTAGTTTTGGAGACTGGCAGGCTTTCTGCAGTCTACCAGAGGAGACCCAGGTGGAGAGGCTGAGTCACTTCAGAGGGGGGTTGATTATGCGGGATGATATTCAGGAGGCACTTTCAGAGGAGTGGTTCACACCTCTCGAGCCAGTGGCCCCACGGTGGATGGGTGCCTTCACACAGTTGGAGATCCTGATTGCTGTCAGAGCTAGCACTGAGGATGGCAGATGCCTCTATTATGAGATTCAGGATGAGGGCCGACTCCAGAGAGTGGAGGTGGAGTCGCCCTTGGTTGCAGAGTGCACCTTTCAGAGGATTCGGGTAGTAGCTGCCGCTTCTCGGAAGTGGCATATTGACCCCGACCCTGCTGACGTGCTCCCGGATTGGCGTATATGGGCATATGCAGCACGCCCCTTGGCCCGGCTACAGTGGGACCCCGGAGAGTACGAGTGGCATGATCCTTATGCATCCCTTGAGGCCACAGAGATCACTTTTTTCCAGTATACTGTTCGGCTGGGACGGCATATTTTGACGGCGAGGAGGACGGTTTCTCCAGCGGCAGCTGGGCATTGGCGATTGCAGGGACTATCACAGGAGTTCCTGGAGGATTTCTGGGCTCGACTCTGGGCTAGTCGACAGGCCCGCAGGATCTCGGCTTTTCAGTGGCTGGTCGCCCACAGGGGCTCAGCAGTTGGCACTTGGCTTGTTTATAGCGGTCTTCCGGCGGCCTGCGTCCGATGCGGCCACCCTATGGAGACACAGAGACATTGCCTTTGGGACTGCCCTCAGGCACAGCAGATCTGGCTGCGGATGCTGCGTATTCTAGCCCCCCTCTCTCCAGAGGGTATGTTTACGTGGGGTGCCGCTGCTTGGTCGACTTTGTCAGGGCCTGCTATGGGCTATGAGATGGAGCAGGGCAGTCAGGCCATCAGATTTATTAGGGGCCAGCCTCGCCTGGTTCCGGCACCGGATTTCTCGTCCGACAGCTGGACACAGGAGAGGGATTTACGATGGGAGCTCCTCAGCAGCCTCACCATCTGGTTCACCTGGAGGGCCCGGTGCTTCACGGCCTTTGAGGGGAGATTAGAGCCACCAGCAGAGACTGTTCGGGGGATTTGGCAGGAGTTGATCCACACCCTGCGAGGACAGTACGACCGCATCCGGGGAGACTCGGATGAGGCGATTTTACGGCGCCAGGCCTTTCATACCACTTGGCGCTGCGGCCCGTTCTACACCCTACACACGGGATCCCCCCGTTGGCACTACAGGCCACCTGTTTGGCTCTTCCCCCCCCCCATTGTATGATTTAGCCGCTCAGTCCTTTAGACTGATGCTTGTATTTTGCAGCACCTAGGGAGAGTCTCCCGGGCTGCCATGATGTATTCACTGCTCTTCTCTCTGTTAGGAGCAGGAGAGATCTCTTTTGTAGCCCTACGGGCGTTTTTTCTACATAACTAATGAAAGGATCTTTTCTCGGAAAAAAAGCCTATAAGATTTCATGACGTGAAATAGCAGTCTGTTATTTCATGGCATGAAATCTAAATCGCTGAATCTTGCACTTTCACTGAAAAACCCAAATTTCGCTTTCTCTACCTCATTTTAATGATCACTAAACTGAAAAGGTCTTCCTAACTAACAAACACTCACGTCGTGAACGGATTTCTGCTCATTCACGTGCATAAAATTCATGCCATTAATGGATTACTTCTCCTTCACATGCATAACTTTCACGTCATGTTGATCGCGCACATAACTTTCACATCGTAAATTGCATTCTGGTAGTTCACGGAATAACACCTTCACATTGACTAACAATTTCACGTCGTGAAATGCACTCTATAATTTCACGTCGTGAAATCCACTCTACTGTTTACTGCGAATTCACCACAACACCACATTGTTTATGTTGCTGACCGTACTAACACTCTTTCCATCATGCATCACCTGCTATTTCACACCAACACACCACAAATGTACCAAGAGCTCCTACTAGTCAGCAAGACTAACAATCTCTTTATAATGTTACAGATGGTTTAAACAGAAGACTCCGACCCGGAGTTTGAAGTGACCCCGACCAGCACTTAAGCCAGCGCCACCAGGTCACCAGTGGGTGGTAGAAGAAAAAGAGAGGGCATAGGGGCATAAAGCTTACCTATCTTGGCCCTTATGCCAAGGATCTAAAAGGAACCATGCTCCAGGAAGACATCCAGACTGGCAAGATTATCTTCCAATACCACAGCCTAGAGTGTGTGAATATATTGGATGACATAGATGTGCAATAATATAAGCTAGAGAAGGTGGGATTAGGCAAGATGGCAAAGGTACTGCCTAGGAGGTTTAACCAACAACTCTATGCGGAATACCTCAAGTCCTACAACAAGAATACCAAACATGGGACAATCACAAAGCCGAATGGAAGCATAGAGCAAGTACATATCACAGAGGATATGATCAGAGAGGATCTCCAGTTGCCTCCCCCCAAAGAAAACACACATCCTTCACATTAATCAAGCTCTGCCATTAGAGGATATGTTGAAGAAGATTTCATACAGCTCTAATGGGGTAGAATATGAGAACATCAATGAAGAGGTTGATGAGAGAGCCTGTCTCACGCCATGTCTATGATACTGTAGGTAAAGCTGGTGGGACAGGTACAGCCGTATACCACTCCAGAGAATAGCCAAGGTGTATAAGGAGAAAGCTAAAGATTGGGCATGGTTCATCCATAAAGAAATGAAGCAGTACCTCAAGTCCCATCAATTAAAGGTGTGCAACCCCTACCTCCTAACAAAGATTCTTTAAGAAGCCATGTCAGCAACATTCCAATCCCTACAAGACATCAGGAACATGATGCCTCTCAGGCCCAACATCAATAGGAGGTGATGGCCGTTCTAGCAGCACAACTAACAGAGGATATGCAGAGGGAGTAAGCTGTACTCAAAGACACCCGAAAACTCCTCAAAGAATTATCCACAGGCGCCACACAAGGTATTCAGCCAAACATGCCAAAGTATATGAAAGGACACATTAAAGAAACCGAGCAAAGCCACTCACCAAGAAACAGATAGAGGAGGAAGCTCGAAGCCTGGGAGAAGAAGTCATAAAGGACATAGCGTCATATCAGGTAGCTCTGGAAGAACAGCAAGCACAATGAAAGGTACCCACCCCACTTCAACCAGAATTGGATATTGGCACCATTAGATTAAGAGAAACCTTACAATCAGAAAAGGAGGCCCCAAAATCTATAATCCAAACACCACCTTCCAACCCAACATCTTTGGTGTTCCAATATCTCTCACCTTTACAGGATACAATAATCTCGGTTCTGCCTCCCTCAGCCAAAATGGGTGCACTACAAGAACTGTAAGGGCAGATGTTACCGCAAGAGGATATAGGCAAGGCAAATGAGGAAGCAACATCAGCACCTTCAGAACTTGCTCAGGAAGAACAAGAAAAAGAAGTTGACAAACACAAAAGGCACGAGGAAAGTCCCACCCTAGCAAGCAAAGGAGGCTGGACTTCGAAAGTACCCAAGGTCCTAGATCCTTCCTAGAATATTTGGATATGCTAGAAAATGTAGGCACATTCCTTGAAGAAATCATGGAAGGTATGGACAAGCTGCTCTACAGCTACAATTTTAGGAAACAAACGGCTTGGCTTCTACCAGCACAGATGTGTGGTGTGGTGCTGCCATCTCATGACCATGCAATTGTCGCACGACCATCATGTGGAATTATGGAAGCAGATCAAAGACGGAACAAACCAAGTGCAATCTCTAAAAGACCAACTAGATGCAGCGAAAGCCACCCAAGTGCAATCTCTAAAAGACCAACTAGATGCAACGAACTCCACCCACAAAGAGGTTATTATTAGAAGTTTGAAGACTACTGAGAACCAAGAAGCAAGGTTGACAACATTGGAGGACCATAACAAGGTCCTATGAAAGACAATAGTTAGGAGAACCAAAGAGAATGAGGATCTCACCACTCAGGTAGAACAAGCTAAAGAACAGCTTTAGAAGAAGGTCACGCACAACAAAGAGAAAGAAGAGCGGCACACACAATAGTTGCTTGCATATTTTAACACTAGTTCTGTAATTGGACACTAAAGTGTCCTGAAAGTTAGCATTTTTCTTGAATTTTTGTGGGCAATCTATTAAGAGTTTTGAAATGCTTAACATCCACAAATGTTCCTCAAGACCCAAAAAAAAATTGAGATTTTTTAAATTGCACTTTTCTTAGCTTTTGCAAGGCAATATTTTAATTTTCTTAGACGCATGCTGATAAAACGCATGATTTTTGCTGTTTTCAAAATAGTAGTAATTTGTACATAACTTTTAGAAGGGACATAGTTTGATCATGAAACTTGGCTTGATGGAAAGCCCATGATGTAAACTAAATCTTGGAATCATCAAACGATAATTATTGGATAAATTTTTGACTCGCTAATATTGAAATGATGTTTTTTATACAGGTGGAGCATGAATTTTTCTCCTTCCATATGCAAGCTAATAATGTAAAACTTGAGGTGCACCCATGTTATATAGGGTAAATACTACTTTGTTTTGAATTTTCCAAAACTTTAGAGCCACTTTTTGGGCCTCTTCTCATACATGGCCTTTTGCGCAACCTGTTTTTAATACGTAAAATGTCTAATTATGAGCTTAATTTTGATTTTCATCAAAGGGAAAAGCTGTGTAAGTGCATTATTTGTTGTAACTATAGGTGTAGACTACGTGTGCAAGCATAGTTATGATTAGTTTTTGAAAAAAGATGATCAAATTTTATATTTTTATTTTTTACAGTTTTTTTAGAACTAGGCGATAAGAACCTACTTAAGTGGAGGCTAAGTTAGTGTCATACACATCAAATTATGGCTTATTTATCTCATCTCAAGCATGAAAACCAATAATCAACATTCTCATTGATAGGGCTACAATTTTTTTTAGTGGCGTGATTGAGTTTTGATAATACACACTTTTGCTGATTTTATACAACTTTTTTGGAAAAAATTCTAGGAAAGGAAAATGATTTTTTTGGTGAACTTCTACCTCCTTGGACTGATGTATGCTATCAAAATATCTTGGGAAAAATGCTATTGATATCATTGGATTTTTTTTTTGAGAGAATGATGCTTGCATATTTGGAAAAATCCTGAAAAATCCTGAAAAATGTTCATTTTCAAGACATATGCTACTTTGTTGCTTATGTACTTCCAAATAAAAAGGCATTTTATATGTTTAGCATTTTTTACATAAGCATAGGGTTATGTTCTACATGCCCAATGAAGCATTTTGGTTTTTAAAGCCTACATTAGGAGTTTGATTTTTTTTCGCAACCCCCAAAAAAGGACACTCAAGTGTCCTGTTTTGGTACCAAACTAGTGTTAATTAAGTAAACATCACTTGTCAAATAGCCAATCTTGAAAGATTAGCATAAAACCAATCTTCACAAAATCATGAGCCTTGGCAAGGCAAGCCACAACAAAAAAGTGCATAGTCACACCAAAAATAGCTATTTGTTAATATTATATATATATATATATATATAATTTAAAGGTATAAAATTTTTAATTTTTTAAGTAATAAATTTTAATTTTAATAAATAAATAATATATTATTTTATAATTAAGAGAAATATATTTTATGTCTTCTTCTTTAGGAAAAGATTTTATTTATTTTTTAAAATTATTATTTTAAAATATATTATATCAAAATCATCCCCATTTTAAAAATCTAACCAAAGATATCATGTAGATTTAATTATATCTATCAATCCCTAATCATCCAATTGAGGGAAGAGTGTACATACTTTTGGCAAAAAAAAGAGTACTCTGCTATTTGGGTTGAATTGGGATACATTTGGGTGGTGTGATTATTGCAATCAAATGGTTAAATGCATAGGAGAAACTATAGGAGTAATTTTGTTTTAATAAATGAATGTTTATTTTTGGTGTTAGGATAAAGTTTAGGTGAATAAAAAGGTTGGTATCAAACAGTTGAATGCTAGAGGAGAAACTATAGGAGTAATTTGGTTTTAATTAAATGAATGTTTATTTTTGGTGTTGGGGTAAATTTTAGGTGAATAAAAAAGTTGGTCCAATTTGGGTAATGGTTAGGTGACATGCAAATTCGAATCTGTACACATAACGGTATGAGTGAAGTTAGCTTGACTTCTTCATAATGCTTGAATCTTTCGCCAAGTACTACTCTCGTCATCCGAGCTATTGCCTACTCATTTTCCCACACACACACGAATATAGGGATAGAGGGAGCTGCTATCCCAACCTTTTTCCCCAAGAGAGATAGGATGTGTGGATGGGTCCACTCAAGACGACACTATGGTCGAGAAAGAAGATGATACACTTGCCATTACTAGGGATGTTGTAGACTCCAGGTATTGAGAAGGATGCAGGGTTTGGTGAAGTGCAGAAAAAGTTGGAGAGAGTTATAGATGAGGGGGTTAAAGCCAAGTAAGTGTCAGACCAAACTATGGACAACACTCGTAGAACTCATCCAAATGCAAAAGAAGTTCTGGTTGCAGAGGATCCATATGCTGAAAACAATATCTCCTTGGACAATTGGTTGCACTATAGGTTCTCCAAGAAGAGAACTCCTGTTGTATGCACTAGGAGCAAATGGAAGTTGTAGTCTGAGTCGTAGTCTTGCATTCACTTTGTCCACGTCTTTTTATCACCATTGTACCCTTCTTTTTTTTCCAATTGTCATAGTAAGTCATTGATTTTTGTAATCCATCAAATCCTATAATAATATTCTATTACTCTTTTGTTCACATTCTTTCTACTTTTGTGCCAATGTGTGTGTATTTCCACAGGTGACTTGGCTAATTATGCAAAGAAACTGAGTCTTTGATCTCAATGGAATTACGTTAAAGAGGTGATGCAAAAGAAACCCCCTTCCACTTTCAAAAGAGTGCACAGTGTGAGAAAACTAATAATCTTTGATCTCAATGGAATTCCGTTACAAAGGTTGTTCAAAAAGAAACCCCCTTCCACTTTCAGAAGAGTGCACCATGTGGGAAAACAATTTGCGTCGTTATGTCTTGGCCTAAAAGAGTTCCTCAAAGACTTGTCTTGAAGTTCTAGGTTCAAGCATAGCAAAACATAACATGTAGATGATGATGAAATTGATACTAAGTGTGCCTGGGAAGCTGAATCAACCCCATTTCTATTCACCTTTGACCAATCACAATGTATGCATGTTGATGACCAAAAATACAAAAGTGATGTTTGGTTCTTGAAGCCTTTTAGTGAAATTGTGAAGGTCGGTGTATCAAGTTTGATCCTAAAAACACAATGTTGGTTGACGACATGCTAGAAAAGGGAAAATTGATACTTATCCAGGACTAGCACGACCAGGTTTATCATTGAGATTCCCTATGATTTTTTAGATTCCCTATGGTCCTTTTTTATTCATAGATGTAGGCTCAAAGACATGTTCTTCTAGGAATCCTATGGATTTGTAAGTAATACAAGGTGCTTCAGTTTACTCCAGATTATTTACTACATCATATATGGTTCTTATTTTGGAAACATACTACTCTATTTACATAATTTTTGTGTATACAGTTCAGATGGTACAAACACCCATTTTTGGGCTATGTAAACTTTACACATACATATGTTTTGGTTAAAACATAGCTTTGTAATGCTTTTTGAAGATGCAAAGAATGTTGTTTTTGGCTACTTGAAATTGTGTACAAAAATTAAGACTTTTCTTTTGTGTTGCTTTTTGTCTCTTTAAGTAGTTGTTTATGGCATTATCATGGTCTATGTCATTATCCAATCTGCCATATGCTGATTTGTGGTGTCTAATGAGTTCTAACACTTGTTTGTCTATAGATCTGTTTATCATGTTGGCTAAACTTCATCTTCAGCATGATGTACCGGATCTTTAACATTGATGTCACTCTTTAGGGTGCGTACACACAGTAGCAGTAAGTGTTGACCTTGGAATTTTAGATTCCCCTTATGGCATCACTAATTGTTGGTTGGGAAGCCTAACATATTCCATGCCTGACATAATGGCATATATAGATGAGGGTTGGACTTTATGCGACATGTTTTGTTGTAAATGGCTGCATAGAGCGGTACTTGGACTATAGGGAATAGAACTGATTGATTACTTAATGATGTCAAAATTTTGAAAAGGATTTCTTTCTTTCTCCCACAAGCTCTAGCTGGGGACTCACCTAGAAGATCTAGAAGTGTGTGACTTACCTATCTAAAGAGAGAGAACATCATGCAACCAGGGTAGAGACAAAAGGAGAAACCATGCATATAGGTAGGGGAGTTTCATAACAGCCATGTCATAAGAACATAATAGAAGCATAATTAACAAAGTAGCAACAATCATAAGAAGGTAAATTTGTCCTGCAAAAAGGTATCCACGACCATGGCAATCAAACCCAGGTCGTAAAGAAATGTCGTAAAGAAATAAGGCAATGACATTCAATGTTCTAAGTAGGAGAAATCAACTACAATATAACTTGTATGCTATAAAAGGGAGACAAAAAACACGATGACGATACAATGGAGACTATGCTGCAATAATAGAGGGACAAGAGCTCATTAGTGAAAAATCAACATGATGGAAGCCCAAAGGAAAAAACCACTCCTAGGGAGTGTAAAAAGTGCCTTGAAAATCACTACAAATTGATGTTATGTAGTATTCTAAAATACACCTGAGGTGTTACACTATAGAGAACCTTGTACCCTTTCACCTTATGTTTACTCTTGGCATAGAAAACTTTATTGCAATGACTGCATCCACAAGCACAACAGTGGCTGGGGCCTTATTGAGAAGAAGATAACTCCTCTGAGTGGACTGCACCTTCTCATAATATGTGCCACGTATTACCTCATCATCACTAACATTGAAGAAATTCCCCCAGTGGAGAGAATCAGGCAAGAGGTGGAGATATTCTGGGAGTGAATCATGGAGAAATCAATGGGATTTGATGCTTGATGTAAACACTATAAATTGAGGCATAGCCCTAATGAGAATTTGCTGGTTTTTGAGTATCCATGCCTACATTAATCTATTTGCTAATTATTCACTAATTACGTCTTAATTATTTCTTAATCACTTTGTTAATCATGTTGATTCTAGTGTTTGATCCACCATAGCTCATCATTTTGCTCAAATTCCAACATGGTATCAGAGCCATGCCTAGAATCAACCAGATTTATGAGCCCATTAGTGAATTAATCAGGATTAGTAAAATAATTAGCAAAAAAATCAGTTTTTAGTAAGCTTTCACTCTTCCCCTTCACCCCCAGCCAGTGGAGGGTCTCTAGCATCTAGCACACATCAAATTAGGGCAAAAGCTTCTAGCCATAGCTAGCTAAGCTCCTTAGCTTCAAGCCTATCTACTCCACGCAGCAAACCGCCGGCGGAAGCACCAGATTTTCGCAGATTTCTAGGCGCCGTTTTTCTGAAGTAGAATGAAGATTGCTCTTTGCTCAGTTCAAATGTCTTCAATTCCTCTTAGCACAAAGGGTAATCAAGCATGCTCTACAAGCTGGTGAAGACAGAAATCAATTTCATCAAGTCTACAGTGAGATCCAAGCTCTTCATCAAATCTGCAGGTGACTTTGGTAAAACAGAGATTAAGCTTTCATTATTTGGTCAAATCTTGTGTTTCTTGGCTTAATCCTCTACTAGACTCATTGCTATTGATGCCTTTGAAAGCATTTGAGCTCATTTGAAGTGGAAGGCACCAGATCTGGGCTCCCCGCATACTCTGTTTTCTGCACACAAACCAGAGCATTAATTTGCTAATCAGTGATTAATCAGTGCTAATCACTGTATTTTGGTGCAATTGAGGGTTCAAATTAACCATTAGGTATCTGATACAGATCCCTATAACTTCAGATTTCAAATCGGAGTTGGTTTGATACTCCAACCATCCCGTACAAATTGGTTACCCTTAATTTAGTGTAATTTCTAGGAAAATTGTGCTGATAAAATTGTGAAAATCAACATTTTGCATTTAACCCTTGGTTAATGCCTGTAAATCTCACTCAAATTCAAGATTATTCACAGCCAGAGTTGCATTTGGAATGTGCATGAGAATGAATGCTATACGCATTATGTATTGGGCACATTTTATCAGTGTAAAAATGGGAACAGACACTGCCCTTGTCCAGATTAAGGCAAGAGGTAAGACCTCCCGCATAAATTTGGGTTTGCATTGCATAATGACAAAAGATAAACATAAAAAGCCCAAAGGAACTGTCAGCAAAACATTGAAACATGTTGCTCACATGGAGCAAAAAGACCTGACGGACGAGCTCATGGCCCCAGCCATGAAAGAAGAAGAATATCTCTTCCCAAGAAGAGGATCCACACCGAGAAGAAGACCTGAAGGAAGACATGGACACGAGAAGAGAAGCTGCCACAAGAAGAGAAGCTGCCCCGAGAAGACTGGAAGAAGAGATGGACGCGTGGAGAGATGCTGCCACGAGAAGAAGACTGAAGACAAGAGAAGATGTGAGGCTCCAAAGAGTGAGGAGCCATGTGAAAATCTCTGAGAGAGAGAGAGAGAGAGAGACCCCACAACCCAATGTAACCTGCCCCAACAAAGTAAAACCACCTCTGAGCCACCGATGATGTAGGCCACGTGGTAGATGTATGTGTGAGCACTTTAGTCAAGGTCGCGGGCAACTATAGTAAGCCTTGGACACATAGAGAGAGAGAGTGTCAAGGACTATGGGTTTAGGGATCTGAGGCACTGGTCGCAGGCTATCAAGTAAGAGAGAAACTTGATATAGGGTCCAGGTGTGCTGAGATAACTTGAGGGGAGGAGTAGACACTGGTCGCGGACTACCAAGTAAAGGGTGGCAAACTTGGTATAGGGTCTAGGTGTACTAAGAGTATTCACTTGAGGGGAGGTGTTGAAATATACAAGTGAAAAGGGTGTGTGTGGGTACCAGTTCCACTTTCAATGCACTCACCTCCTCCTTGAGTGTAGTGTTCTCTTGTGCAAGGTCTGTGACCCGTGCTTCGAGGGCCATGATGTGCCTGTGTAGTTTGTTCTCCACCTCATTGAGGTTGGAATCGGATGTCTTCTTGTTCTCCTTGATTAGTGCCTTCATTGCCGTCTCGAGGGCCTCGAGATTCTCTTGGAGACTCGGGGCCATTCCTCCAGATTACTCTGTAGTCCTTCCCACAGGCAGGGAGGAGAGAGAGAGAGAGAGAGAGAGAGTTATGTTGCTGCCTTGGGGGCCTAAGCAAGGGTGGGTGGGGAAAGGGGGCACAGACAGGACCTAGCAGAGAGGGTGGCGGCCTAGCATAGCGGGTGGCGGCGAACAGTGAAGCAAATGAGCGAGGCGGAATCACAGGGGCCTACCAGAGAGGAAAGCGGGCCCCCAAGGGAGAGAGAGAGAGAGAGAGAGAGAGAGAGAGAGAGAGAGAGAGAGAGAGAGAGAGAGGGCTGAGATCAGAGGGAGAAAGATGGGTGAGGGAGGGCAGGTGCCGAAACTTCCTCAAGGTGGATTCTTAAAATTTTTGAAAAAAAATTAAAAAATCCTTATTTTCCTTCCTAAATTGCCTCCCAAATACAAGCCCTTATTAAGGTCAAAATAGTACTCTTAGCACTATTCAAAGTATTGCCAAAAACAATACTATTTGAGACACCCTTCCATGCTTCCACCCAGAAATCTTATCTTATGAATTAGAATATCCAATATAATGCAAGATAAGAGAGTATTGTTTCTTAAAAATGTACACACTTCTATGCTCATTTCATTCAATCATAGCTTGGTGTCTAGTTTTCATAGCATTTTGTAGAGAATAGGTCATAGGAGTAATAAATCTAATAGGAATAGGAAATCCCCTATCAAGGCTCAAGAAGTGAAGAGAAAGAGAATAGCTCGCGAGCAGAAAAGAGTGTGTTGGAGAGCACGCCAACGTGTAGCCGCTAATGTTGACGAGCCACCATCACTCTCACCTCCTCCACATGAGCCTCCTTCACCTTTCCCTACTATTTTCCCCCTTGGTTTGGATGAAGCATGTGAGCCTTCTCCTCCTTCTTCTCCTAGTGAGAGTGTGAATGCAAGAGCCACCGTATAGGTAAGCTAGCCATACGTCATCGTGTGTCCAAGATCATTCATAACTTTTTTAAGATCTCACTCCCTTGTCACAATCTATTATTCTCACATCTCTTATTGACCATCTTAACCTAGCCAAGTGTAGGGCTATTTCTCGGATTGGTGATCGTCAAAGAGAGGATGCTGAGGTTCTTAATAGTGTTTGTCACTCATATGCATCCATCAAAAAGAGGATTACCTTGGATGCATTGGTTGCTTGTCGAGCTATTATAGCAGCCATATGTAGACCACACTTTTTGAGGTGGTTCTTTAAGGAGGCAATGTCTAGATACGGATGATGCTGGGGTATTGTGGGCTTCTACTGGTCATTCTCCTAGGTGTAATGGTTTGATTAATGATAGCACCAAGTCACTTCTAGAGAAAGGAGAATCGTAGAGCTTTGCCGCCAGTGTTCAAGACGGATGTGGGGGTTAGTTCAAGTCTTCGAGGTAGTTTTATTAGCTTTACAGGTGGCTACAATTTTCTCGTATAGGATAATATATCCCAAGCTTGTGGGAGTTACTATAGAGATTTGGTATTTAACTTAACGACAAACTTGGTTGATTCACCCTAATCCTAGTGATGCAACGAATCGATCGATTATCTGCTGATAGGTAGCATTTTTTATGAAATCAAGTTCGTATATGAAGATGATCCTCAAGATTTGTTCCAAATGGTCCACAAGATTAGGGAACATCCCTCCATTCCATCACAGGATGATCAATCATGGAGCTATGTAGGATGAAATTTCTCCATGATTAAGGAGTGTAAAGGAGAGAGAGAGAGAGAGAGAGAGAGAGAGAGAGAGAGAGAGAGAGAAGGGGATAAGAAATAGAGTTTAAGTATGAGAGAGAGATTGCACAACTTGAATGGTATTCATTGTGTGTAGAATGAAGGACTAAAGTACATGCTTTTATAGGCACCAAGGCCTTATCTTTTGACCCTAAACAAGAGGTGTTAACACCTAGTTTGTTCACACCACTAAGGACACGAATAAACACCATACTAACTCCAAAATATCCAACAAACCCCTCTTCAGAGTAATGGTGGAGTTGCATACATTACCTTCAATAGTCCGTATAACAACACAAGCAGAGACACAAAACATGTTCCCCTAGACTCAAAGGCTAGTAAGCATGGCTGATATTCGAGTGAGCATGATGCAAAATTCTCAGAGACTCAACAAGTATGGCTCAGAGGCTTAACAAGCATGGTCTTGGTGAAAGACTCAGAGGTCAGGTCCTGTCTGGGGAACAAAGACAGCCTACATCGGCATACCAAATCAACCCCCCCTTGCCTAGAGCATGAGAAAAAAAGGGTATGATGGAGAGGAGCCTTTTGTAGAAACAAACGAAAAATCCAAAAGGATCCAAAATAAATAACTCAGATTTTGGGGGAGTACCCAGGCAGAGAACCCACGACTCCTCAATGACCAAAACTGAATTTAGAAATAAAGGGAGAATCCCTCCTCAATGACCAAAATGTAAAGATCTTCTTAATGTCGATGTAGCTCTTGATCTTCTTCATGTCGATGCAAATCTTGATGTTGATGTAGCTCTTGGTCTTCTTCATCCTTCATTTTATTACGTAATGAAATCCATGTAGGCAAAGATGGATCATGTTCTCAATGTATTCATGAAGCCTGACATGATAATAATGCATATCCCTTTCAAATGATAATGCGATGAATGTGCTTAAGGGAGTCTTAGCCTTATCAATGGCCATTGTCTTTCCCTTGTACAATTGATTCATGAACATGATAGATAAACTAGTTACATGAAGCATTCAAGCTCAAAAATCCCATTGTCCCAAATAATGCTAATACAGATTTATACCCAGTTTTGGATTAACGAAACCAAGGGGAAAATCTGATTTGATGCTTTATAGAGGTTTAGCAACACTTGAATGTGAGATATGAACCATTAATGGCCCTAAAAACCTCATATGATTAGCACTAATCAAGGTATTAGTGAAAGTAATTTTTATTAATTGAGCAAAAAATGCTCTGATTTGTAGAGCATCGTTGGAGGGGCAAATCAAGGGGCTTTTTCAAGATGAAGTTTTGACAAGCTGTAACAAGTCCCCAATGGTATGATTGAATACTCAATGGTCCAAAAATATTAGGATTAGTGTCGATTAATCAGTGGATGTAATTAATTTTTTGTAGTACAAAAGAAGGGGCAACTTGGAGTGTTAAATTGAAAGCCTTTCACAAATCTTCTTCAAGCAAGCTTTAAGGGCACTTATAGCTTGTTTGTAGTATAGAAGAAGGGGCAACTTGGAGTGTCAAATTGAAAGCCTTTTGCAAATCTTCTTCAAAAGCTTTAAGGGCACTTATAGCAATAGATTAACATGATTTTAGGACAACTAAACACATGATTAGCCAAAATAATGACTCCTTAATCACCTATATGCCAAAGTGTATCTCTATTTAGTGCACAGGGCTAGACCAGCTTGTACACATGTTTTTTTGAGAAACCAACGCTGCAGCTATGCTTGTTTGTGAAAACCGCCAAGATCAAGTGGGATTTCTCCAATTTGGCTACATTGAAGCGCTGGAGCATTTTTTCCCCAAAAAAAACTTGAGTTTTCTTAATCGCTTCTTGCCGGCGATAATTTGTGTAATTCTGGTCGATTGAGATGCCTGGAGGTTGCGCCCTTGAGCTAGGAAGAACCTTAAGTAGCTTGGTCAATGGTTAAGTGTGGGAAGAGAAATCGGTGCTCCAATGGCTATAGATAACGTAGGAGATGACCAAAATAGAAGAAAGGATGAAAAAAAGATTAACTAATAATCATGATGAGTTCAATTGATAAGCTAAACCTAATCAAACTGAAGGAGAGTGGAGTAGATGATAAGCAAGCATAAACACTAAGAATCATGGCTCTGGTACCATCTTGGCAATCACGGGATAATCACTCATGGAGATATGGAGAATGAAATCTCTCCATGAGAGAGAGAGAGAGAGAGAGAGAGAGAGAAGCAATAGAGCTCAAGTATGAGAGAAAGGTTGCATAACTTGAGTGGTACTTATTGTGTGTAGAATGAAGGACCCGAGTACATGCTTTTATAGGTACCAAGGCCTTATCTTTTCACCCTAAATAAGAGGTGTTCACACCTAGCATGTTCAAACAACTAAGGACACTTGACTAGCTAACTCCGAAATATTTAACACATATTACAAAAAATCTGGTTTCTATTGGATAGATGGTTAAGAATTATTTGCTTAGGGTTTACAAAAGTGAGGTTTAATCCTCAAGGGTGCTTTGTAGAAGACTTCAAAAATCAGTGCTCCTTGGTGACCAAAGGGTAACAAAAATGGCAGGAGGATGTTTACTTTGGATGTTAACGTGCCTGAGGTGAGGGTACCCATGTTTGCACATGGGATAGGTGTCATCACATATATTGACATATGGCAGGAGGATGTTTACTTTGGATGTTAACGTGCCTGAGGTGAGGGTACCCATGTTTGCACATGGGATAGGTGTCATCACATATATTGACATATGGCATAAATGCATTGGTCATGTGAATATATAATGGTTGAAGTTTATATGAATATACATGCCACAAAATATTGTTGTAGGTTTATTGAAGTTTAACGTTGCACAAAGTATGCGAACCATGCCAGCTTGATAAGCATGCCAAACATGTTTTCCTACATGAAAAGATGTCAGTGCAAGGCCATTTGGATGTAATGCATTCTGATGTATGGGGATCGACCAAGACTACACTGATTGTAGGTTGTAAGTACTATATTACGTTCATTGATTATCATTGATAATCACACTAGGAAAGTGTGGCTTTACTTCATGAAGGAGAAAAGTGAGGTGTTTGCTCACTTTCAAAGATTTAAAGTCTTGGTTGAAAAGGAAAAAGGTATGGAGATCAAATGCCTAAGACCAAATGGTGGGGGAGAATATGTCTCTAATGAGTTTAATGATTTTTTGAGAAATCAGGGAATCAAGAGGCAAATCACATGGAGGTACACTCCGCAACAACACTCTGCAACCAAAAACATTCACATTGTAGAAGAAAGTTTCTCATGCCTTAATGTCTGAAAAGAATATGCCATATTATTTTTGGACAAAAGCAATAGTAAATGCTATTTACATTATGAAGAGGACCCTCACTATTGACACTTGAACAAAAGTTTACATGCATAAACTAGATGTGTCTCACTTGAAAGTGTTTGGATATATTGCATATGTGCATATGATGTGAGAACCAAGTTGGATCCAAAGACAAAGAAATGCATCTTCATTGGTTATGCTTTGGAGCAGAAAGGTTATAGATGCTATAACCCTACCACTCATGAGATACGAGTAAGCAAAGATGTTATCTTTGATGAGATGAGTTGCTGATATGCACAGTGAAGGCAACTGAAGATGTAAATGTAAGACGTAACGATGATGTCCCACATGTAAAGTAGTAATCACAGGTGCTTAGCGGATCCAATGTTACTCTATGGTTAAACAGGTTGAGGACATATGCAAGGAATGTAGATGCTACATATGTATCATGCAAAGGGAAGATCAACCTTCTCTTTTTGTGATACATGTGTAGATGCTACATATGTATCATGCAAAGAGAAGAAGGAAAAGATAGAGCAACCTTTTGTGCCTAACTACCAAGGTCACTCTTCTGTGGATGGTGACTCCAACGACTCTTGATGTGAGGACCTTGGAATTTTGTCAGTTGGCTACTATTGGTGCACGGAGAGGACCCCACTATTTACAAGCATATAATGGGTAGCTTGATCTACAAGCGAGCTTTTGGGAGGACCCCATATGTACAAGCACATAATGGGTAGCTTGATCTACATGATCATTGCTAGGCCAGATTTAAGCTATGTTGTTAGATTGGTGAGGCAGTTTATGTAGGCCCTTAGGAAGCCACACTTAGATGTGGCTAGACAGATTCTCAGATACATAAAGTCCATTGTTGATTATAGAATTCTCTATGGAGTCGGCATAGAGATACAACTATGGGGTTGGCATAGATGTGGCTAGATAGATTCTCAGATACATAAAGTTCTTTTAGGAGTGCTACTGTGAGTTAGAGCAGCAAGAACGAGTTGTTGTCTTGTCAAGTATAGAGGTGCTACTATGGCAGCTTGTGAGATAGCTTGTTTTCAGAAGTTATTTAGTAATATTGGTGAGGCCATAGATAGGGCCATTGTCATTTATTGTGACAAAATGAAGACATTGAGAGGTTGTAGGTTGTGTCATGTATGAGATAGAGATGTGACAATGTCAAGGCCCTCAATCTATCATGCTAGGATGAAGCCAATTGAGGATTTTATGAGGGAGAAGGTTGCAGGTGATGTGGATTTGGTATATATCAGTACACAGAGGATCAGGTGACTGATATCTTCATGAAGGCATTTGGTACATAGAAGCTCCACACATTTAGAAGTTTACTTAGAGTGCAGTGCGTTGAGTTGAGCTTGAGGGGGAGCGTTAAGATATAGAGCTCAACTAGTGCTACGGACATTGATAAGCTTAGGTGATAGCTTTCACGCTTATGCCAGTGGTGGGTGGATGGGTTAGTGAGATTATGGGGTGATATGCTACTAGTCGTTTAAAGGCTATGTTTTAGCCACTTTGGTGTACTAGAGTTATAGCATATTTATAGGGCTAACTCAGGTAGTCGGGTTTACACTATGTACCGACCTTTGTATGTCATAGTATGTACTCTTATCTCTTTATGTTATGGTTGCAGAGAATAGAAGAGGATTCAGCCATCCAACTCTCTTATGTGGTTGTCTACTCTTGTGTGTGTGTGTGTAAGGAGCTAAGGCTTATCCTTTCCCATGCTTCTTCTCAACCCCCCATTACCTCCCTTGGCAGCGACAATCGAGACATGTCTTTTATAGCACCATTGGGAGTAAACAATCCATAGCCCAATCCATATAGGAGAAATTCCCAAACTCGTCCACAAGCACACATAGTGCCATGCAAGATTACCACCTTTTGAAAGGAGCTTGCCTTGGACATTTCTTCCCGGTGGAATGAAGTCTCTGTTTGGATGAGGAACAAGGAATGAGAGCAAGGGTAAAGAACCCATCCCACGTTCCACTTCCAACTCATGTGTTCCACAAAGGTAACCACCTAATGTATCCTTAGTTTCCACCACAAGCTTGTAACTTCAAAGCTAGGCATGCGTAGGATCAATGCCATTGGAAACTGTACAGCCCAATCCGTGGGCTTCAAAGCTAGGCATGTGTAGGATCAATGCCATTGGAAATTGTACAGCCCAACCCATGGGCTTGAAACTCCTAACCCAGAGACAAAGGGTTATGTGCAACCATTCTGTTATATTCTGCCACCTCGTGAATACGTCGACTAAGAATGTCATTTGAAATGGGAAAAGGGGTTGCTATGAGTGTGGCGCTCAGAGGCCTAGATCTGGGCGAAACCATGCCAATAATCCACATCTCAAGGCGTGTTGAGTGCATGGTTTGATGTACTACAGGCCATGTTCCCAATCCAAGTTTGCGTCAAAGTTTAATTTTCTTTGAATGTTCAAATTTCGAATTCTTATCGCGTTTCCTTTTTTTAAATTTGTTAAAAAAAACAATTCTCCTCGGAGAGCCCAAAAAAAAACATTGAAAACGTGTTTGCTATATACGGCCTGAACGTTAACAAATCATTATCTACAAAGTCTTGATCATTTCACGCACACAGGCCCGTTCCTACCCCCTTACTGTGCAGGATTTTCTCTGAATATTGTTTTGAAGCTTCTTTGTCTTTGGCAGAAACAAGGTTCTCGACGGTACATGTTGGCGCTTCACAGCAGTAAAAGCTGAGGAAAGTTTTCTGTATGTACAGTGAAGAAGATAGTAATTGTTAGCCTTATCAATGGCTCAATGAAATAACTAAATTTCTGTATGTATGGTGATCTCAAGGCAGCCTAAAAATGGGCTTTTCAACAGTAAATGCCGGCCTGTAGCAATGGCTGAATAGCAGTAAATTTGAGGAAATGTTATTGTGTATGGCGAAGAGAAGATTTAGAGTTTCTGAAAGCAGGGCGTCCTTAGAGAAATCAGGCTCCTTATGCAGTAAACATTTGGGATCGATTTTGGATTTTATCAATATATCTTCAACAGCTTAAATCATGACTGTTTTAACGATTTTTTAAAAGCAGGCAGAAGCTAGGCCTGGACCTTCTTTTCCACAGGTAAATTCAGGAGAAAATTTGCCATCAGCCATAATGTCTGCAGAGGGTGATGGTCATCGGCTTTCTCGTGGTTTTTCTCTGGCGATCCCTATTGAAGACCAAGGGTTTCAGCAGCAGCAGCAGGAGGAGGATTGCCATGAACACGATGACCCCATTAGGCCTACCAGAACTCACGAGCACTTGCTAAGATCAGGGCCCCTTGCAAAATGCAATGACCCTTTCTGCACCACTTGTGATGCCTATCTGCTCCATTCAGCCCCTACACATCATCAATTACCTTGGGTATGTGTTTATTCCATTTTTGAATTTTGAATGCTATATAATAATCTCAGCTGAATAGCTAGCAAAAAGGCACTTGTTGGCAACAAGCAGGTTCCTACTGCACTGTTTGGTGGGGCTAAGAACGTCCATTCGAGACTTCAAGGGTGGAGAAAAACCTCACTTTCGGCTGTATTGAATCCGCACACCAAAATTGTTCAAAGATGGAACAAGTTCTTTGTAATTGCGTGCTTGGTTGCGATATTTATCGATCCACTCTTCTTCTTACTTTTTTCTGTAAGACAGGTAGGTATTTATGTCTGGATTATACCATTTAAAGTTCCTCTTGAATCATGACATGATGCTTTAATGTGTAAAAAAAACAGGCAATATGGGTCATCTGGAATGAGAATAGAATAGTCCACTTTATGAATGTTATTAGCTTTTTGTATGCTGATACTAGATTGAAAGGTCGGGCAGCTGGTTTGTATGAAAAGTAGTGAACAATAAGTTGAGACGAGTCTTTTAATGTCACAACCAAGCCAGCAGACCACTTATGATCTCTATGACAGCATTGAAGTGCTGGGAATCGGACTTGAACTCAGGATCCCTAGATTAGGAGTCCAGTGTGAACCGCGAAGCCAGCACTTGATGGAAGATTTGTCTGCAAGTATGATGCTCTGTTTGATGTTTGCTGATGGTCTTCCATGGTTAGGATCTGGCTGTGATTGGTTTGCTCCTCGTCTCCACGCCCTACTCCCTTGCCTAAAATTTGGCTCTGTGGTACATCCCACTTTGTGTGGAAACCATTCTGCATTCCCAAGCTAGTTTTTCTCCCTAAGAGAGAGGAAAGCTGCAGGATAAGAGCAAGATGTAGGAGTTGTATTCTTGCAGGGTCAAACATAGAACACCGTAAGTAAGAGCTCTTTTGGGACCTTAAAATATTGCAAACCACTTTCAAACTACTGAAACACAAGTCCCTGAAACACTACATCTCCCCCACATTTTGGCTTAGATCTCTTCATTACACAAATTATCCCCGGTTTCTCCTTGTATTAGGAAGCTCTGCAGTTACCGTCTTTCCTCCCTTCAGCATCCAAAACAGCTGTTTCCTGTTTCAAGTTAATCAGGAATAAACGCAATCTATATGATGCATCACTACTTCCAACTACAAATAGGGTAGCAATCAGCTCAGGACATATCAGCAGGCTCTAACGTAAGCCATGAAACAGGAGGAAAGATGGCCAACTCTCTCTAGCTCTCTATTTATGAACTACTTTATTTCCTCTCTCATTCTCCTCTCTCTCTCTCTTTTTCTAGCTGAGAGTGGAGATTGCCAGATATGGGCCTAGGGCGGCCGCACCAGAGGACAGGATATGCCGGCTCTGTCACTTAGAGCTCGAGACAGAGGATCATTACATATGCTGATGCCCTGTATACTATGAGATTCGGGGGAGGTTCCACTGCCTCTTTTGAGAGCTGGGTTTGGACCACTTTCTAGGATCATGGATTTTCCGGATTAGAGATGCCTGGGACTTTTTCTTCTAGAGCTCCGTAGACAGAGGGAGTCCTTAGTGAGATCCAGATCAACTGTACTTGATCGAGGACCAGCACAGAGAGCTCTCACCGACCTCTTCCGGACCAGCGCTGCGATGGCCGATCCACCCACCATACCCGGACCACAGGCTAGTGCAGGAGCTCGGACAGGAGGTGTGACACTCGACAGAGCCACTGAGTTATGCAGAGCTCGACACCCTAGAGCCCATGGCCCTCACCCACGGCCACGCCACCACAGGAGGAACCGGGCCATCATCTCCCATCATCGCAGGACCTCGCGCCAACTCAGTTTTACCACTTTGAGCACCATGTCGCAGCGGCCCATGAGGGATGTATTAGGGTGATATGAGAGCTCTCTGCTCATGTACCTAGATCAGATTTTAAAGTTCTAGATTTTTGTTATCTTTCCTTATTACTATTTTGTACCCAAGATGATGTACCTCAGGGATATGATGTAACCTTTTGGTCTTATAGGTCGTTTTGGCCTTTTGAAGACGTTAATACAACCTTCTTTCTTTTCTTTCTTTCTCTCACTGAGGATGGATTCATCTAGCAGCCGGGTTACCTGAGTGTTGCCATGTGGATTGCGATTGGTGAGATACGGGTTTCATCCCACCACCTCAAAGTGGAGACAGGTAGAGCTGAGCGCGTCTTCAGAGCTGGGAAGCTCATACGGAGACCTAGAGAGGAGAGGATCTGCCGATTATGCCACACAGAGGTTGAGACGGAGGAGCATTACATATGCCGCTGCCAAGTATACTATGAGATCGGCAGGAGGTTTCACTGTCTGTTTCGTGAGGGATTTGGTCCACTCTCCAAGATCATTGGCTTCCTGGACCAGTGTTGCCTAGGCCTCTTCCTGCCTGAGCTCCACAATGACAGGGACACTTTCTTAAGAGAGCTTCAGTCCCAGCCACTCCGCCCCCTCCCTTGCCAGCCAACCATCACCAGTTTCTTCTGGACCAATGTCAAATCCCCACGGATCTCCTCGTGATCGTTCCTGGTACGAGACTCGAATCCTGCAAACAAACAAACAAACAAACAAGCAAGGGGGTGCAGGCCTGACTCACCTCCCAACCATGACAGCCGTGGGCAAGCCCACAGTCTTGGCTGTCCCCACCGAGCCACGACCTGAGCTAACTAGGTTGACGTTCCGACCAATCTCCTCCTCGCGACGTCCCATACCGCCACGAAGCTGCCCTCGCGGGCCTTGAGATTGCTGCCGGCCTCGGCTGCGTAAAGCAGGTGCACGTCTGCACTAGATCCAGGCTCCAAGACCATAGAGCTCTCACAAACTCGCGAGACTCTCTATATCCCAATAACTAACCTTGGCCACTCTTTTATAGGCTCTTGGCCGGTCATCGGGCGTCCACACGGGTGCCCGCTCGTCCATACTTGGGTGCCCGCCCGTTAGTCTTTCCCTAACTCAGCTCGTCAATTAGCCTGCCTAGTTCCAAGCTTCCCCAAGCCTCGAAACTAGTCTTGCGTGCGTGTAGCACACGGTAGATACACACTGTGCACATGACATACTCCCCTTCCTCTAAGAGCTCACTCCTGAGCTCACTAAAAAGCCAGGGTAATCTCTCTGAAGAGTAGTCAATGTCTCCCATGTAGCGTCCTCCTCAACACGATCCTTCCACTTGATCTTGTATTCCGTGATAAGCGTATTACGCAATCTTCTTTCACGAAATCCAAGAATCTTTTCAGGTTCGTGCGGAACAAATGTCATGTCCTCGACATCTATGATTTCTTGAGGAGTAACTAACTGATCTGTTCCACCCAGTACTTCCTTAAGTCTATTGACATGAAATACAGGATGAACTTTCACATGAGAAGGCAAATCCAATTCATATGCAACTGAACCAATCTGTCGTGTAACACGAAATGATCCACAGTATCTAGGGGATAATTTCGGAGATCGACCTGTCCGTAAAGTCTCGGAACTTTCGGAACTCGCAAATACACCATCGTTCCTTCAGAGAACTCTCGGGGTGAACGATGTCTATTAGAATAAAACCTGTCTCGGTCTTGAGCACTTGTAATAGATTCCTTCGTAACTTGTAACATTTCTTGCATATCTTGCAAAAAATTACGTGCTGCATCATGCTGAAGTCCTGAGAATCCTACTGTAACAGGTGATCTAGGTTGAAAACCATACATAAGCATGAAAGGACTAAACCTGTACTCGTATGCTTAGTACTGTTATATGCAAATTCTAACATAGGAAGATAATCCTCCCATGAACTCTGTCTTTTGGATACATATGCTCGAAGCATATCCTCCAAAATCTGATTCACTCTTTCAGTCTGGCCATCAGATTGAGGACGATCCCAAGAACTCAAATTCAAAGTTGTTTCCAACTTCTCAAAAACAAGTTTCCAAAAATCACTCGTAAACTTAGAGTCCCTATCACTGACTATGTCCTGCGGTAACCCGTACAGTCTAAACAATTGCTCGATAAACTGCCAAGCTAATTGCGTAGCTGTAATAGTCTTCCGGGTCGGTAAAAATCTAGCCATTTTTGTCAAGCGATCTACCACAATCCAAATAGAGTCGTGGCCTTGATGTGTTCTTGGCAATCTGGTAATAAAATCCATGGAAATACTTTCCCATTTATTACCTGGGATTTGCAAAGGATGCAACAACCCAGCCTGTCTAAAGCGTTCAGCTTTATTTGCCTGACAAATTTGACACTTGAGAACATAATCTTCTACATACCCTTTCATCTTTGGCCAATAAAAAGTGTGTTTCACTAACGATAGCGTCCTGTGTACCCCAGGGTGTCCAGCAGAAGGGGCGTCGTGACACTCCTTAAGAATCTTGGACCTAATGTCCGGGATCTGTGGTACACAAATTTTGTCATTACGGAATAGTAAACCATTCCGAATCATCAACTGGCCTCCTGCAGCCTGAATGGTAGACTGCTCAGCCATCGAGTCTTGGTCAATCAATGAGCTCCCGTCCTGGATCTTCTGCCAAAATGGACCAAAATAAGTATCAGTCCTGCAAAGCCCTCTCAATGACTGAAATAAGTCAGTAGAAATCTCGGTGAACGAGAAAGTATTCACCTCTCTAATTCGACTAAGCGCATTTGCAACACTATTCATGGACCCTTTCCGATAACGGATCTCAAAATCAAAATCTTGCATTAACTCCGCCCAACGAGCTTTCCTTCCTCTCAAATCATCCGCATCACACACATACTTGATTGACTGATGATCAGTCAATACCACAAACTTGGAGCTATATAAATAATGTCTCCAAACCTTGAGAGCATGAATCACAGCATAAAGCTCCTTCTCAAGGGTTGGCCAACGAGATTGAGTGTCGTCTAGCTTTTTACTTTCAAAAGCAATCGGATACTCCCGCACAGATTTCCGAAGAAAAACTACAAAACCGAGAAAAGAACGAAGTTGTTTCACTGTTCGCGGTATAGGCCAATCCAGAACCTTCTGAACTCGGTCATAGTCAATGCTCAATCCATCTCTAGTGATCTTGTGTCCCAAGTAAATGATGTCGGTCATAAAGAACTCACATTTACTTAACTTAGCATATAGTCGATTCTGTCTTAAAATAGATAAGACAATCGTGAGGTATCTGACATGATCCTCAAGAGTACGACTATATATCAAAATATCATCCAGGAACACCACCACAAATTTTCCCAAGTGTTCACGAAAAAGATCGTTTATCATTTGCTGAAAAGTGGCCGGAGCATTGGTTAACCCAAAAGGTAATACGAGAAACTCGTAATGGCCATACCTAGTCCGAAAGGCGGTTCTTTCGACATGCCTTTCATGCATAGTTGACTGGAGTTTCGGAAACGGCAAAACGGAAACGGCGGGGAAACGGCAGAAACGGAGTTTCGGTCTCGAGAAGAAACGGGGAAACGGGAAACGGCTATACAAATAAATATATAATATATATATGATGCATATATCATTAGAAACCTTAAACAATATGCGAAAACATGCAATGTGCACAGGTGAGAGAGAAATCGCGCAGGGGAACCTTGGGAATGGGCGAAATCGGCACGCGAAGAAGTTTTGAGGAGGGGAAAAAATTTCTGGTCTGCAAAAAAACACAGGGTCACGAATACTGCAATACGATGGTGAGAGATCTGAAGGCCTAGCCCTCCCCCATCCTCCTCGTAAGCCTTGACCTCTCCAGCCTCTGTGGCCCAAGCGGCCCAAGCGACAGTGCCCCGTGTGATGATCCGGGTCGATGCCATGATACTCAGAATGGATTCTTACACGGTAGAAGCATCTTTGATAACATTTTCTCGTTTTGGGCTAAAGCGAGCAATCAGCCCTTAGCCATTCTGCTCTTGGATTTCTAGAAGGCCTATGATAGAGTGGATTGGGACTTCCTTGAGGGTAATCTTAGCCATATGGGCTTCTCTCAGAGATGGATCAAGGGAGTTTCATGCATGTATCGTGATGCCCACAGTAGAGTTCTTGCTTGCGGTGATAGAGGAGAGTGGTTTCAGATTTCTCGCTCAGTACGACAGGGCTGCCCTTTAGCCCCATTATTATATATAATAGTTGTAGAGGCCATGAGCATCTTTCTCCGCTCCACTGCTGGTATTTTGGGATTGAGGTTGCCTCTTTGTAGTCAAGAGGAATTGGTTGACTCTGAGTTAGCTGATGACACAGCCTTGTTTTTGGAGGCTTCACATATATGCTTATGTTCCTTCCGGGTAGCACTAGAGGAGTTCTGATTGGCTGCAAGGGCACTCATTAATTGGCACAAATCTGTTGGTTTTTGGGTTAGTGATTCACTTAGAGTTGATTGGGGTACAGAGCTTGGTTTTACTTGGATTAGCAGAGGATGCACTGCTAGATATGTGGGATGCCAAGTTGGGATTGATATTTCTCCTGCAGAGCAGTTTGCTCCGGTACTTATGAGTATCCAGAAGAAGCTCCTCCATTGGAGCTCTAGGAGATTAGATTTAGCCTCCAGAGCTTTGGTGGCTAATCAGGTTTTGCTTGCCTCGGCTTGGTTTATTGCCTCATGTTTGTGCTTCTGTCATGCGTGCATTTGCCAATTGCGGAGAATGATCTGCAATTTTCTCTGGTCGGGTTTGGATGGCACCTCAGACACTCGTGCCAGGGCAGGGTCGGGAGAGACTAGATGCCCAGCACACGTTTCTTGTTCACAGAGGCTGATATTAGGGCACCATCTTCCCCTCTTATTGCAGCCATTGTCAGAGCATGGGGAAGCATGATATATTTTTTGCGACAAAGCCTTCCTAGGTCTTTGGACGAGGCTGACCGACAACCTATTATGTGGAACGAGTTCATTAGGGATGAGGCTGGTTGGCCACTTGGTGCATCTTGTTATATACAATGGTCAGGATGGGAGAGATGCGCATACACAGTTCTTGCTTGGAAGACGTTTAAGAGTCTTCCGGAGGATCGGAGAGTTGCATCCATTCAGCATCTTAGGGGCTCTCGTTTCGTATTGATTATATTGATGCAGCTATTCCGCATGAGTCGCTTTCTGGGACCTTTCACGGAGACTATCATCCGAGTTGGCTGGGAGTTTTTTCGAGGATAGGCATACCTCTGTAGGTCATTGCTCTCCCTGGCCAGGAGGATACAGATTGCCTCATTTATTCTATCATGCTTGGTGGGAGATTCAGGAGATGTAGTATGGAGGAGATCATCCTAGATACTAGGCTTAGTCCAGTGAGGATTGTTGGTCGCTCGGGGAAGCATTGGTTCATTGACCCTTCTCCTCAGATAGTGACTCATGGCTCTTGGTGTTTGTGGTTATATGGTGGCAGTCCTATCAGATATCTTCAGTGGGATCCAAGAGAGTGGGAGTGGATTGATGCCTTCGATCCTTTGAAAAGCCTTCCTTTTTTCAGTTTCACTATGCGGAATGCCAGGCTTCTCCTCGCTCGATAGATGCATAGGATCCCTACTCTCAGGCCTCATTGGGAGAGCTATGATATTTCTCCAGTGATACAGCGCAGATATTGGCATAGACTTTGGCACTCATACAGAAGGAGCCAGATCTCCCATTTCTTTTGGCTATTCTTACATGGTGGTCTCCCCACCAATCAGTGGAGATCAGTTTTCGGTGTAGCACCTTCCTGTCCTAGGTGTGCGGCAATTCTGAGACCATACAACATTGTTTATGGGGATGCAGCACTGCACAGCAGATTTGGGGTCCTGTAGCCCAACTTATGGGCACATTGAGTGGCCGAGCCATGCATGTGACTTGGGGGGCAGTTGCTTGGCTCTCCCAGTCCGGTTCGCAGCTTTTTTATGAGGGTAGTGGTACAGATTTTGCTATTTCATTCGTAGAGGTATTGCCCAACATGGTTTATTGCAGGATGTTCCTCACTCTGTTTATACACCCCCTAGACAGAGGATTAACACCAGTTGGGAGATTATTGCTAGTATTACAGCATGGCAGATCTGGAGAGCTAGATGCACGGAGGCTATTGAGGGTGTCCAGATTTTCGGGTCTCAGTGCATTAGTACTATATGGGGTGATATCATCCATACTCTTATGGCTACTTGGGCTCGCATTCAGGGGCCCTCTCGTTCTGCGCAGGCGAAGCGTGTGATATTTATGCGGGAATGGGACCATGGCATCTTCTTTTCCTTTAGTACCACAGGTCTTACATGGCATCATGATGCTCCTCAGTGGTTGAAATCACCTACTTATTGGGGTGATTCTATTCTTTTCTGGCTTATAGCTGTGATTGTTGTATGTTTTTCTCATACTTAATAGAAGTCTCTTTCTGAAAAAAAAGAAAAAAGAAAAAAAAGAAAGCGAGTAGACCACTGTCCTTATCTATTCCGTGGACCGCCACTAGGATATCGTGTCTGGTAAACACGGCTAGCCACACTGGGGGAGTTGGGTCTAGGGGAGTTAGCCACTCCTAAGGGATAGCTGAGTCGATGTCGATGGTGAGCCTATCTCTGCCCTAGATCCCTGTCAGGCCTCTCTCCTGCATATCTGGGGTTAACTGTCTGTGGGCGATCCAATCTCCAAGAGACCTCGCTGGTTCCATGCTCAAGGCGCCCCAAGAAACGTGCGGTCGGGCCCTTAGCATGTGGCCACTGGGTAAACGGATCAAGGGGTTCCAGACCAAAGGTTGCCGAAGCCGCTCAACTAATGCAAGTGGAGCTATCTGTCTGAGGGCGGGCTAAGGTGCTCCCAAGCACGAAGTAAGCTGGCTGCAAATATGGATTGAGATCCTGGTGTGAGCTCCTGGCATGGTTTGTTACATGTGGAAGGGCTCCATGGAAAGATTGATATCCTGGTGTGAGTTCCTGGCATGGCTCAGTACATGTGGAAGGGCTTCATGGACCCTGGTGACAGTTCCTGGCATGCTGATGAAGTCTCATGGAAGGGTGGACACCCTGGTGAGCATTCTTTATACCTGTATGGGCAATGCCCGAGACGGGTTCTGTACAAGATGAATAAGTTGGGAGATGATATCTAGAATATTGTGCATAAAGCATTTGTGTGTGTTTTGAAATGCATGAATGACTTGTCTTAGTTGCCTAGACAATGCCTGGTATTTCTGCTTGTGATTGTCCATGGGCTTTGGGGACGCTTGGAAATCTTGTGGACGCGTGTGTGCAAACTTGTTTGGGACTGAGGCAGTGGTCTTATGTGTTTTGTAGGTGGTAAGTGTCCCCAAACTCAATTTATAGCTTATATTTTATTATACTAAGGTTTATGAGTGCAGGTGTTCACATACACTTAAATTTGGGCGGATAAATTATAAAGTGTTCACATACACTTAAGTTTGGGCGGACAGTTTATAAAGTGTTCACATCAAGTGGACTAGTTTTTTAATGAAACTTGGCTATTACTCAAGGTAGGCATCCCATCATGCAATAATAACTCCACGAGTTGCTATTCAGGGAGGTGGAGAAGCCAAAAGCAGCTAGGTGCCTCCTTCCAGCTATTTTTGGAGTGGAACACTCTAGGGTTTGTTGAAGGTCTCAGTTTGCCATGCTAGACAGCTTCTCCAGGGCTGGTTGACTCCTTCTAGGGCGGATTTAAAGCTGATCGCTTGCTTCCATAGCTACCACTGACAGAACCGATTCTTCCCTCTCTTGAAGCAGGTGACTACTTTTGGCTTTCCTATAGGGCTGGTCGACTGCTGTACAACAGATTTCAGGGCTGTGTTTTGATGTTCCAAAGGCTCTGGGTTCAAGGCAAACAACAGGGCAACCATCTCATCTCTTGGGGTGACCTGTACAGCATGTTTGAGGGCTGAAAACAGTGCTGTTCAGTCCAATTCAGCAAGGTTCTTCGCGAAAAATTTGAAGGCAAACAATATCTAAACCTACGTGAAGCCTGTGGCTCAGGGTGGAATCTTTGGGTGGCCAGAGCTAGGGTTTTCATGGCTGGTTATTCGGGACAACACTACTGCTAGAGGGTGTGATCACGTACTAGAGTATGGCTGTGCCTGAGGAACTCTTGGAAGGCTGAGATTGAGGCCTCAAGCAACTGTTTTATTTGTTTTCATCATATTCTGGATGTATCAGGTGCTAGTCTATAGAGTGTTTCTTTCTGGCACTCGTTCTCTTGTACTTGAACACTGTGTTGGTAATAAAGATACCTGAGGGGGAGGTTGGCCCAACTTTAGGCCCTAGTGCCATGTCTTGTGCAGGATTCTCATATTGCTGTTTCAGTGGTTTCAAAGCATGATTATGTATTGTCAGATGCCTATGTATTATGCCATGATGTTATGTATGGGATAAGATTTTTTGTGTACACGCTTCCGTATTTGTGACAGACTCACCACCCAACATAGGTTTAGTACCTCCAACAACCCCCAAGCCTAAGGTTAGATTGCCGCGACCATTCACTGATGACCCCAATTTGGCATCCCATACCACCAAGCTGAATCACTCGTTGACAGCTCTATGGTCAAGAGATTCTGCATGCTCCTTGGTAACCCCAGGCTACCGTGTGGCTATTTGATCTCGTGTCTAATAAGTGACCCAAGTCACTTATATAATAATAACCAGGCTACCGTGTAGCTATTTGATCTCGTGTCTAATAAGTGACCCAAGTGGCCTGCTTTTATTTCTAGCTTTTAGCCATTATCAGCCCCTTGTTATTATTATTAGTCCCTAGTTATTATTATTAGCTCATGGCTATTATTTCCAATCCCACAGCCAGTCTAGATCTCCTCTTGCTAGCGCCCTTAGCCTATGTGTGAACCCTCTAGGTTCCCACGTCCTTAGCTAAGCCTTAACCCTAATTCTAATCTTGGGTTAGTGTTAATACTAATCCTATTTTAGTCTACGTGTTAATTCCATGTGTTTTCCGTCCAAGGCTGGTCGGAATGTAATGCTTCCCCCCTTAATTTAATTCACATCCTTGCGAATGCATAAGGAGAATAAACTTCTTTAAGCAAATCCTCAAATCCAAACATCCATCCATAGCATCTACTCAAGTGTACTGCCTCTTATCTACGCTAGTGTAAGACTGCTCTTGAAGAACTTGCTATACAGATTCATTTGTTTACTGTCAATCCAACTCTCATCTAAGAGAATAGGACAACCAGTCACAAAGTGCAACAAGCTCTACCATAACAAACCTAGCACAGACCCATAGCACAACTTGTCAATCATACCAAATGGCATCTTGCATAAGTTGTCGGCAAACACTAGTTCACTTAATCTCTAAAGAAGTCCTAATGTACTTCCAATGTGCTTTCGCATAACCAATAGATACTCACATCTACTTTAGGGCAAGCATAAAACTACATCCACTACTGAGCGATCATGAATCTTGGATACGCAACTTGGGCTTAGGCACTTAGTCCTGGGCAGACAAGTTCCAAATTTCTTCTCTCTCTCACGTACAATTCCGAGGCTGCCTCATGCATCAATATCACTTGGCCATTACGAGAGAGTGTGTGAGAAATCATCCTATGGGTTAACATGTCATGCTCAAACAACTAAGAAAGTTCCTTATCATGTTGTCACTCACAGACTAGCACTGTCCCTCATAGTTACCATAGATTAACTATGTCCAAGTGAAAGATCCCTGCACCCTCTGCGCAACGAATTTTGGGGTGCTAGCAGCAGGAGTAGCACTTCTTGCGCAAGGCAGAGCCTCTCACTCAGGGCCTCGCCCACGGATATCCGGACAAGAGACTAATCCCTCGATTCTTCCAAAACCGAACTCGGAAAAACTTCCCTCGCCCAGCAAACATAGGCGATTCCTTCGGGATATTTTATTCTGACGTAGTCAAGGTCTTCACTAATCAAACTCATCTGACCGAACCCATAAGTCTCATGGTCAGATCAAGGAAGAGACTTGCACTTGGATCATAGAGTCCAACGCTTTTTTCCTCATCAAGAGGCACAGCCGTTGATTCTTTTCCATAGAACAAGGGTTATCCGGAATTTATTTCAACTATCGTAATTTAACAGAATTGAGTCTCATTTTAGGGATCCATCAGTCCAGCCTAACCCCATCCAATCCCATGGGTTAGCCAACTGCCCAACCAACCACTGTAGTGATAGGATCCATTTAGAAATTTGGTTATGTTTTGCCCCGGGTACCAGGGAAAAGAGTTCCGAGGCCCCCTAGCCGGTGCTTCAGTTCCTAGCTCATAGTACCCGAAAATATAATCACATAAGAAAATCCAGATGGACTCTCCATTGAAGATCAACAAGATCAACCAACAGATCCATATAAAAGAGCCATGGACTCATCCGTTGAGGACCACCAAGGCCAATCAACCAGATCCATGCCCGAGTTTAGAAAATAACTCTAACACCTTGTTCCATTTTCTTCCTCGACGCACGCGTGGGTATCTTCGGCAACCCAGAGCCCGAGCACCGTATGGTCAGCACCCCCTCTAGGCTCCTTCGCAGGTCACCTAGCGCTTCACTCATAGGCCGCTTCCTTGGTCCCTCATCCACCGTACCGGAAGCTCACCATTTAAATCGAACTGAGGTTGGTTAAGACCTTGGCCGACCTTGCCACGCGAGACGGTCTCCGTTGACTCTCTGTCAGCTGTTGCAACTTTATCACTTAGGTCTCCACGACCTCATTCACAAGATGGTCAAAATGCTTCCCCAGCATTCTTGATATAAAACAGTCATTTAAAAATAGGTTTCATAAATACAGTTTCTAACGAACTCTCATCTTTCCACATTGTTCCACGTCATTTTTGGTTATTCCACATTCTTCTACATCAATTCACATTGCTTTTTCCACATCCAGTCATATGTATTTCCATCGTCCTTCATCCATTCGCATCCAATCACATCATATTACATCTCATCCAATCACATCATATTACATCTCATCACATCTATCTACATCTATCCTCATCACATCACATCACAACATATCCACATCACATCTCATCCATTCATATCACATCACATCTATCTACATTCATTCAGATCCACATCACATCCACATATCATCACATCACGTTCACATCTATTTACATCACTTCACATCCATTCACATCTACCCAAGTCCACATCACACATGGTTGTCACGGTACGAAAATACGACACCGTACGGGAATTTTTGGTACGATATGAAATTTTCGGATATCGTACGATAAAATACGGTTTTTATTTTTTACACTTACAACCTATGGAGCTTCAAGCTTGAATGTGAGGGAAGGTTGGGAGGGGAGGAGTCTACAGTGCTTAAAGAACCAGAACATGGATATATGTCTCTCCCAGTTGGATCTCCCGATTGTCTCCAAAAAAGAACCTGGATGGGTAATGCAATACCAAAGGTCTCCCAGTGTAGCGTTTATGACTAAGGGACCGTCCTTGCACAAATACGAGCAGTGCATCTAGGGTGATAGGTTTAGGGACCCCTCTCTAGATCAAAATGGCCATGTCCAAATCTTCTCTCTTGTACATAACTCGAGAATCTAACTGTCTAGTCTACCTATACCAAAGACCTCCAAGTGATGTAGTAAGATTCTCTCATCTTACCAATCAAGTGTACACTACCAGTCTACCTCGCCAGATTTTTTAGGTCTCTCAACAATCCCATATGGAATACTGAGTGGATACGAAAGTTGCGAAGTATTGCGAGCATTTGGGATCTTCATTAAGCAGGGTTTCTATATTTTTTTAAAGAATTTGGATTTTTTTTTCAAGATTTTTTTTTTTGGAGAAAAAAAAACTCCAACTATGACATGACATCACATCTCATCTATCCACATCATATCTCATCCATTCATATCTAACCAGATCCACATCACATCACATCCATTCACATCTCATTACATCACATTCACATCTCACCACATTCATTCACATCTCATCACATTCATTCACATCCATCACACCCATTCACATCCCACATTCATTCACATGCATATCTATCACATCACATCTCATTCTCATCCATTTACATCACATTACATCCTCTCACATATCATCACACCTTATCTCATCACATTCACATCCACATCCATTTACATCACATCGCATCTCATCCACATCTCATCACATTCACATCCATTTACATCACATCACAACTCATCACATCCACATGCATTTATATCACATCACATCTCATCACATCCACATCCACATCCATTTACATCACATCACATCCACATCCACATCCATTTACATCACATCACATCTCATCCACATCTCATCACCTCCACATCCACATCCATTTATAAACATCACATCACATCCACTCACATCTTATCACATCGCATTCACATCTTATTGACATTCGCATTCACATTTCGTACCGTTTTCTACTTTCGATACCGATAGGACTTTTCTAAGTTCCTGCCAATTGTTTGGCCTAGTTAAAGGTACTTTTTCTTGATGGATATTTTCATATTCTTTCTCAAATTTCTCAAATAAAATATATTCAATATTCTTCTTTTGAGTAAAAGATTCATGGGATTTACAAAAATCAATTTTATCTATATTTTTTAATAAAATTAATAATGCTCAAAATTTTACTTTTGATAAATACTCATAATTTGAATTATGTAAAAAATTCTTCTTTTACCATTTAATTACTTGGATCTCAAATATCATGGGAATTCTTCTTTTTGCATAAAAATAAATTTACCAAAAATTCATCTTTTACCATTTAAATACTTGGATCTCAAATATCATGGGAATTTCTCTTTTTGCATAAAAATAAATTTATCAAAAATTACTTTTCTCTTAATTCATTAACTAAGCATAATTATAAAAAAATTATTTCTCATGAGTATGATGAAAATCATTCCTTTTGTATAGGATATTCAATCCTAGAATATGGTAGGAAGTCCTCTTTTAGCATTATGCATAAAAATAAGATATATATTATTTTTTGAAAATTTTAACCATAGCTTCGCTGCTATTACTGATAATTCTTAATTTTTTTCTAAAGAATAAAAACTTGTAATGAAAATATGATAGTAGTTCCTCTCTTATGTTTAAAATCAAACTATGAATTTAAATCATAATCATAAACTTAATTATAATTATCTCACTAGATTAAGCTAATTCTATTATTTCTCTTTTCTCAAATTGATAGGATAATCTATTTCTTATTTAGAATCAATCAAAGTAGTTTTTAACTACTTATAAATAATAAAAAAGAAATAACCATTATTTTGTTAACACAAAATCATAAAAATACTATTTTCTTAATCTCTAGCTTATCAAGCCTAGAGTTTAGCTTTGAATTAAGAGGCTATCATTGAGAAGCATTCTTTTTCAAGGGATTTAGTCATAAAGATGACTATTCTTTAAGAGAGAGAGATTTATTTAAAGAAAGCATTACAAATAAGCATAAAGATTAACTCTCTTAATTAAGCATTAAGACTTTAAGGAAAAGCTTGATTTGAATTAAAACATTCAGTTAGAAAGCTTCTCAAGCTTGAGAGAGGTTGAGAAGAAGAAAGTCATTGAGATAAATTGAAAAAAACCATAAAAATAGATTTTACCTTCAAGTTTGGCTTGATTCTCTATTAGCAGTGAAGTCTCCGAGTAATCAATTGGTCCACCAAGAGGAGAAGAGTGTAACGCGCGGAAGCTCTGGGTAGTCGTCTTTCAGCCCTAAACACTCTTGAAGACCTTCTGATGCAAAAATGCACCATGATGCAAAAACGCAGGTAGAGAGAGAGTAGAGAGAGAGAGTGAGAAGTGCTGGAATTTCAGTATATACTATGTACAAAAAAGGTACAGATCTTTGCAGCCATGGGCTGCCTTCATAAAAAGGTTCCTAACCCTAAATTCTGTCCCCTATGGGACCTCTAAGTGACCCACACCCCTAGTGGGTGGAATGCCTATTACAAAGAGCAAGGGGGCTATTTATAGCCCCTTGGAATACATGAGAAACTGGCCGACTACTGGTCGGCCAGTTCATAATTCATTAATTCCATTAAATGCTACCGACTGGTCCTTTTTGGTGCTGCCCGACTGCTGGTCATAGTCATTGATGCGCCTGCTGCCCAACCTCTCTGCTGAACTCAGCCGACAGCTCCTCTGGCAGCCAGCACCACTGTCCTCTGCAGCCGACAGCCATCTAATCCATGCTCTGCTCCATGTCCACCTCAGATGAGTCACTTGAAGCTCCTACCTTCTGGTTCTATTGGTTCATAATCTTTATCTGCTTGCCTCTTCTGGATCTAGCCCTAGAAATGTCCATGGCATCTGTGATGCACATGACATCCCCCTCTGCTAAACTTGATGACGGGAATCCAACCTGCTCTTGGATGACTGTCATCATCCCAATCCTGTTCCGAAGTCCCTCTGTCATCATCCATCCCTGGCAAACCTTTTTCTCTGAAAATCCGTTCTGTTCTCCAAACCACTCTGTCTCTGATGAAGATCTATGCATCTGGTCTTCCTCTAGTCCACAATCCATTCCTGCCCTGACTCTGAACACCGTCTTGGTCTTCGTTCCTGGAACTGAGTCTGGCACTCTCACATCACCCTTGGAGGATCAACCTCCCTTGGGACCGTTCCCTTAGAACCTATCTGGCTCACGGAACTGCCATCCCCATCTGGCACTGTGGAACACCACCAACAAACCTCCTGGGAGTTCTTCCCGATCTGTGTTCCCGCCTTGGGCTTCGAATCCGTGTACTTTCCTGTACCTTGGACCTGTACACCATCATATGGGACTGAATCAGTGTTTAGCTTGGCTGAGCCTGATGCTCTGATACCAATGTAACGCGCGGAAGCTCTGGGTAGTCGTCTTTCAGCCCTAAACACTCTTGAAGACCTTCTGATGCAAAAATGCACCATGATGCAAAAACGCAGGTAGAGAGAGAGTAGAGAGAGAGAGTGAGAAGTGCTGGAATTTCAGTATATACTATGTACAAAAAAGGTACAGATCTTTGCAGCCATGGGCTGCCTTCATAAAAAGGTTCCTAACCCTAAATTCTGTCCCCTATGGGACCTCTAAGTGACCCACACCCCTAGTGGGTGGAATGCCTATTACAAAGAGCAAGGGGGCTATTTATAGCCCCTTGGAATACATGAGAAACTGGCCGACTACTGGTCGGCCAGTTCATAATTCATTAATTCCATTAAATGCTACCGACTGGTCCTTTTTGGTGCTGCCCGACTGCTGGTCATAGTCATTGATGCGCCTGCTGCCCAACCTCTCTGCTGAACTCAGCCGACAGCTCCTCTGGCAGCCAGCACCACTGTCCTCTGCAGCCGACAGCCATCTAATCCATGCTCTGCTCCATGTCCACCTCAGATGAGTCACTTGAAGCTCCTACCTTCTGGTTCTATTGGTTCATAATCTTTATCTGCTTGCCTCTTCTGGATCTAGCCCTAGAAATGTCCATGGCATCTGTGATGCACATGACAAAGAGCAACTCCAAGAGTTGTTGTAGAGAGAGAGAACTCCAAGCTTCTAAGAGAGGAAAATTTAAGGGATAATAGAAAATATAATTATTTTAATATAATACTGACATGGTATAGCTCCAATATTTTTTTATAAATGACTCAGGGTCTATTTATAGGTGAGGGAGGTCACTTACCAAGTCCAACTGGGTTCTAGAATTTTTCAGGTTTTGTTTGACTCAATTTGGATAAGATTTGGACGAGTTTGGCTCTCTTTTTGATTGGTTTGATCCAGGAGAGAGGAGAGAAAAAAATATCATAATTTTTTTGAATTAAAAACCCTTCCACACATGTGAAATAGACGCCTACCTCAAGAGTCTCCCTTTCCTTACCAAGGTGTCAAAAATGCATCATTATTTCAAAATATCTCATTTTTTTAGTAATATCTCATAATTTTTAACTAATAAACCTTCTACTCAGTCAACTCTTCATCTTATGTGAGCATTTACTCATTTTTTAGTATTTTCTTTTATTCTTTTGGATTTATCATATCCCAACACTTGGATTATTCCAATTGGTCCATTGGAACCTTAAGACCATAATCTATTTTTTTTTGAAAATGTAGACCCTTAGGCTAAGGTTCCTTATATTATTTTCAATTAATTCCTAATGCACATTGTAAAGTTCATTTTGAACTTCTGTTTCAGGGAAATCCATTTTAGACACTAGGAGGATTTTTATATTTAAAGATATCTCAATTTTGGATTATCTCTCTCTAGATATTTTCTCTCTCTAGGGTAAAACATGATCTTTCTTCTATTTCAGAGAGGGAATTAATTACAAGAACAGAAGGGGAGGTTCTTACACCTTTACACCTCAAAAGTCGGAGAGAGGAATCTTACACCAAGCATAGAGCGTTCTAGTTTAGAAACCCATGAAGCCTCAGGAGATTCCACATGAGAATACACTTTGGCGTTCCCTACCACCAGCGCACATCCCACATGTCACGTGCACGTTGCATTGGGGTACACAATGACACACTGGCATGATCATCAATGCAACATTTTTTTTTTCCGGAAAAAAGATCCTTCAATTAGTTAAAGAAAAAACAGCCACAAAAGGCTAAGTATAACCACGATGGGCTAGATACAAACTCGCCTCGTATAAGGGCAGGAAACAAATGATCAAGGGGAATAGATGCTTCTTCTCTGGCTGGCCGCTCTGTGAGGAGAAGGCTATCTCATACAGGGGAAAAGGGGCGGGGAGAGGAGGGGGAAACAACCATACAGGTGGTCTATAATGCCAAATGGGGTCACCGCCTCTAGCTGTGAGGAAAGGGCTAGGCCTCCAAAGTCTCAAGAAGGCTTCCCGTTGCTTCCGCATGCGGTGAGAACTTCCCTACAGCCTCCCCCACTGACCGCGGAGGGTGTAAATGATATCGAGCCATATGCTCTTGATGGTCTTAGCCGGCGGAGTGTGGCTACCCTCGATGGCCTCGCTACATCTAGCACGCTAGATGTGCTAGGTTGCTATGCTACTGCTAATCTCCCATCGCTGGCATGAGCCTGGTCGCCACACCTGTTTGTGGGGATGTGATTGGTACTACTGCAATACGATGGTGGAAGACCTGAAGGGCAAGTCCTCCCCCATCCTCCTCATAAGTCTTGACCACTCTAGCCTCGGTGGCCCAAGCGATAATACCCCAAGTGATGATCCGGGTCGATGCCCTGTCCATAGCGAAGATGCGGAGAATCCGCTGCCAAATCTGTTGAGCCTTCGGGCAATCCCAAAGGCAATGTTGCTGAGACTCTTGGAGGTGGCCTTGGAGCAAGAGGTACAGATCTTTTCTTTTGGCTAACGCACCTCGGGCAAGCTGCTGACCGCGACCTCTGATTGCTAGCCAAGTACCGACCGCCAGACTTCTGTGTGCCATTAGCCAAAGAAAGAGAGTGATCTTCCTCGGCCGAATGCTGTCCCAAAGCCTCTTCCAGAAATCTGAAAGGAAGAGGGTGAAATCATTCTGTAATTGTAATGCAACATCCTCCTGGGAGGGATCCAAATCCTGTGCCTGTAGAATCTCGTCCCCGAGAGAAGGATCTATATCCTATGAGGCAAGAGCTGCATGAGGGTTGGGGTGGGCCTCTAGGGGGTGTGGGTAAAGGGGCAGGTACAGAGGTGCGAGGGCGCCTGCCATCTCTAACCAAAACCCAACGCTGTGGTCTGCTGGGGCACAGGGGCAACTAGATTCTGGGCAGTTGCAGGAGGCATCTGCTGGGGAAGACCACGCCGCCTCCTAGCGTGACCTCTCGATCTGGGACAATGTTACCCAATGTGGCCTTGTCGACGACAAATCTGACACTAGTCAGGTCTGCCTACAATGTCTATCCTCTGGCGGAAATGAGAGCCATCAGGTCTTTGAAGCATGATATGATGGTTAATAATCGATGGATCAATAACAAGCACAAAAACCTGGGATACACCATCAGAAGTGGCAAAACAGCCATGGAAGCTGATGCGGGAGCGGCCGGAAGGGCCAGTACCTCTAAATCTGGCCAAAGGATGCCCCTATGGAAGCGAAGTGCTTCCAATAAGACCGAGGAAGAGTAGGGAACCACAATGAGACTAGGGTAAGGCGCTGATCCTCAACTACCGGATCAAAGCCCACCTGGTACTGAAAGAAGAAGATCTTCCCAAGGCCAAGAGGAAAGGGGCTGCCATCCAACACCTGAGAAGTAGCTTCCAGAGAAAGAAAGTCCACCTGGAAGAAGCCTCGATCAAGCAAACGTGTATCCTAGGAAGGGGTGCTGTTGTGCACGGCAGCTGCTTCTCTATGGTCGACGAGAGAGAGCTCGAATGATGGCTGCTTCTCTACAGTCGACGAGCATGCACGTGGCGGCTACTTCCCTGCTGGTGTATGATGCCCTTGCTGCTGCGCCCACCCCCAGGCTTCAAGCTCCTCCACCTTGGCGGCTACTGCGCACGTCTGCTATGCCCACCCCAATGCTTCAAGCTCCTCCATCTTGGTAGCTGTAGTGCATGTCACCCCGAGAAGATATGCCATGTGGACTCCGAGATCCCCCAAGATATGGCTATGGTTCTTTTCTCTTCTCTCCACCACACAGTCGTGCTACTCAGTTCTGATTTTTTTGAGAGTTCTTTTTACTTCCTCTCCACCACACAGCCGTGCTACTCAGATCCGATTTTTTTGAGATAAGATCAGATTTGAAATTGAATGGTTCAAAACCATTGAGTGGGCCCGACCCCCAGTCACGTGCAAACCCCGATCGAACGGAGCCGGCACTTTGATACAATGTTATGTGCCTGTAGAGACTATGCATGGATGATAGAGGAGAAGAGCTCTGAATCACCACCCAGGAATAGACAGAATGAGGATAAGGTTCCCCACTGCCGGGTATATATGGTGGCCTGCTTATCCACACATACCCAACTGCCTGCGGTACTGCGCCCAGGCGTCCTCTCCCCTGAATCCCGGCTCGCTCACCGCCCATGCTCTGGCGGGCGGTCTTGAAGTAGGTTGAGCTCCCTATAGCCACCTCAGGCTACGTAACACCTGTCTTCTTGAATCAAATCAAGGAGCTCTTCTGGGAGAAGAAAGAGGACCGTGAAGTGTGCAAAGGGAGAGTTGCTAGAAGCCATTGACGGGCCTGCGAGCAAGAGGAGTGGGGGCCATAAACCCTCGCGATAAGGGTGGTTTGGACCTCGATATCAATGTTGTGTTGGAGAGAGGTGACCTCGTCTTGCGAAAAATTCATGATTCTCCCGGCATGTGGGGGTGAAGATGGATTGGTTGTGGCGGAAGCCATAAGGCCAGGCAATGGTGGGCGGCTGACTTGAATCCGATTAAAAACAGCTGCTGAAGGAATAGCAAAGGGTGGAGAGGGATACGGAGGGAGCAGGGACAGAGGCGGGTGCAGCAGGGGCAGAGGCGGGGGGCAGCAGGCTGAGGCAGGGACAGAAGGGCGGCAGGAGGCAGAGGCGGGGGGCAGTGGGCGGCAGAAGGGCGGGGGGCAGAGGGACAGAAGGGCGGGGGGCAACAAGGTGGGGGAAGTGGGGCAGCAAGGGCAGAAGGGCGGGGGGCAGCAAGGCGGGGGCAGAGTGGCAGCAGGGCTGAGGCGGGGGGCAGAGGCATGGAGATTAGGGCAGTGGTGGGGTTAGCAACAGCAGCGTGGGCTCCTACTCCAGCACCAGTTCGACTCACCGGATACACACTTTTTTTTATTTTTATTTTCTTGAAAGCATATTTTTTGGTTCAAAAGGGAATTGCTATTCAAGTGGATGATGCTTGGATGCTAATACATTCAATAATTAGTCTAGTTGAAAGGTCAGTTCAATTTGCTTAATGGGAACATAGTGAATGTGCTATGTATGACTTTTGGTATTGGTTTTGTATCAGAATGATTACTGCATCACCTTCAATTCAACATTTGGAACAGTTGTGACACTGTTGAGGAGCATAACTGACTTTATTTATTTCATGCATATGCTACTCCAAGTAAGTTTTCCTCCCAGGATCTCTCTAGAAATCCAAATAATCTAACTCTTCCACGATGTGATTTTGGCTTTGATACCAAGAGTGTAACTCCCTAAATTGTATTCAAAGCAACCAACAATGCATAAGCACACTAATAACCAATGTTACATGCAATCATGAACTCTTCAACCCCAGTTAATTAAAAAGAAAAATTGAGAATCCTATTGTACTTAGCATGTACATCTCTAATTTGAAAACTTGGAGTGAGAATAGGGGTTTCTGCATGTAGATTAGTTGCCTTTGATTTTTTTTTTTTTTTTTTGGGTGTGGCACATTTGAAACTTTTTTGGCACAAAACTATTGGTCTTAAACTTGTTTGGAAATATTTGTCAGTTCAAATTGGCCGTCATTCTTCCAACCTCGAGGACATCAGGAATGGGTGAACTGGTGGATGATCCCAAAGAGGTAGCGTACAACTATCTACGGGGCTGGTTCATGCTAGACATTGTTGCTGTCTTACCCATGCCTCAGGTAAGATTTACTTCCCTCTCAACCTTCTTTAGTTTGGACATCATTGTTTCATTTTTAAATTTGAGATAATTGAGATGACCAAGAGTGAGAGTTTGTGTGGGTGGTGGGTGTGCATGGATGGGTGCAAAGGAAAGAAGGAAACATATAAATTTGTTGTGGCTGTTTGCCTTGCGCTTGGAAAGCTTACTTCATATACTTAAAAGATTGATGGGGTTTGGATGTAGTTTAAAAGATTGATAGGGTTTGGATGATATTTGGTTCACAGTTTTTTCTGTTTCTTGTGTAAGTAATGTCTATAAATTTTGCAACTCCATTGACTACATGAGGAGGTGATTGGCAAGGTATGCATGAATCACTATATGCTTTTTCCCTTAGTATATGAAAAGACTTGTGATGTGACTACTTGGCTCTTTGGGGAGAGGTTTCACGTTGCCGTAAGTAGGGACACTACATTACATTGCCTCTCATTTGAGATCACTATTAGGAGACACTACGGTGATAGATGTCTAATCTTGTGAGTTTAGATTGGATTTGATGTCTCATCTAGTGAGTCTTGATGGAGATGCATGTGAATGGCATGAATACAATGCTTTGTGAGATGGGAGATTGGATTTGATGTCTCATCTAGTGAGTCTTGATGGAGATGCATGTGAATGGCATGAATACAATGCTTTGTGAGATGGGAGATATGTGTTTGTGTATGTGTGAACAGCTCTTCATTGTGGTTGAGTCATGTATGATAGTGGGTCATGTGTGAGCAAGTGAATTTGATTTCTCACATGGACATTGTGTGGATTTAATCGCTTTTGGACTGGCCACTTGTCAAGGATGTCGTCTATGCGTGGAATCGGAAACCGATTCTTGATGATGAGCTTATTGAAAGCTCTATAATCCACACACATACGAAAGGGTCCATCTTTCTTTTGAACCAAGAGGACGGATGAACAATATGGGGAAGAGCTTGGCTGAACCAAACCCTTCTTAAGAAGCTCATTTACCTCCTTCATGATCTCCTCTTTTTGGGATGCACTTACATGATAGGCTGGCCTATCATGAGCTTATTGAAAGCTCTATAATCCACACACATACGAAAGGGTCCATCTTTCTTTTGAACCAAGAGGACGGATGAACAATATGGGGAAGAGCTTGGGTGAACCAAACCCTTCTTAAGAAGCTCATTTACCTCCTTCATGATCTCCTCTTTTTGGGATGCACTTACATGATAGGCTGGCCTATTAGGTGGTGAGCTACTTGGCACAAGATCAATGTGATGATCTTCCATTCGTACGGGTGGCAACTCATTTGGTAGCTCATGAGTAAAACAATCATTGTACTCTTGCAAGAATTTTAGCCTATCATTACTAAGAGTGTTTACATGTACATTATTTTCCTCAACATTATCCCGTATAAAAATCAAGTATGCAAAAACACTCTTTTTTATTACTTTCTCAATTTGTACATGAGATACAAGGGGAATGGTATTACCCTCTTCACCAGCATCAATTACATGCTCTCGGCCTTTATGCATGAAGGTGATCTTGTTGGTCTTGTAAGCCTTGCACGGATCAATGCGTGTATGCCAAGCCTTTCCATCACAGCCATTCAAAGGCGCCACAAGAAAGTCCTCATGATCCACATAGCCTTGAATGTGTATGCACAACTTGCCAATAATAGGCATGACCTGCACTTCTCTACCAACAGGCCCCTTCTTCAATTTGAGGATCCATGTCCTCCACTTCAATACCCAAAGCAACTGCCATCTGTGTAGATATGAAGTTCTTAGTTGCACATTCATCAAACATGAACAAAGCAGGCTGATCCTTAAGCTCTCCCAAGCTTTATATACAACCCTGTCTTTGCTATCATGTGAAGTGTTGTCCTGCACATCTGGAATCATATGTACATTGGGCTTTGATGCATTTGCATTATCATGCTTCTTCTTGTTTGGGCATGCATTTGCAATATGCTTGGTGCCACAAGTAAAGCATTTCCCCTCGCTCATATATTGCTTTTTCTACTAGGGAGTGAGACCATAGTCTCTCACTTTGAAGGGACGCTTCTTGGTAGAGTTATTTTCAGCCTTTGGATCATTTTTATCTTGGTTTTGGTCCCTTTTAGGTGGCTGTCCATTATTTTGCAGGTTTTGGACAGCTCTCTCTTTGCCTTGTAATGACGGTTTAGCCTTGGTGGATCAACTCAATTTGAGTTCCAATTGCTTGGTGGCAGTGGTGGCTGCGATTAGTTTGTGTAAGGTGTGACCAAGATACATTTGTAATCCCGCTTTGTACACGGGTTGTAATACCGATTGAAACCTTCTCTTTCTTTCGGCTTTGGTGACATGCATAAATGGAGCCAACATTCAAGCTTGAAGCTCCATAGTTTGTAAGTGTTAAAAAAAAAACCATTTTTTATCGTACGGTATCCCAAAATTTCATATCCTACAAAAAATTCCCGTACGGTATCGTATTTTCATACTGTGGCAACTATGCCTGTGAGACTGGCATCATTTTAGGAACAAAAGGTGATGCATAAGGCATAGATACATGTGCCTTATAAGCATGAGGCATGGCTGGCCCCTCAACATGCATTGGTGCATTTTCAGCCATAGCTTCTCCCTCACGAGCACACTTGAAGGCATGAGTGGCACGAGAGATACGCGGAATACCTGCACCAACAGAAAATTGCAGCCCATGTTGCATGTGTTGTGCATACACATTTTCAACCGGCAATGGCATTTGACATACATTTTGACCACTGCCATAAACATTGTATCCTTCATGGGCTACATAAGGTACTCCTCCATGGTGTGAAGTCGCCGATGGTTCCTCTCCCATAGCATGTAGATTCATCCTCTTAGACATAAGTTCTTTTTTTTTTTTTTTGGGGGAAAAACGATCCTTCTATTAGTTAATGAGAAGACGCCATAAGGCTACAAAGCTCACCTCACAAGGAGGGATAATATATACAGTGAACACCGGAGCTCCACCCCCGTGGCTGGCCGCTCTCTGGGGGGTGCTACCTAGTAGTACATGCGGGAGGTGAGAAGAGCGAAACTGGAGGCCTGTAGTGCCAAGTGACGTCCTCGCCCCTCGCGGTGAGGAAAGGGCCAGGCTGCCAAGTGCGGAGGAACGCCTTGCGGCGATCTCTCATGCGATCCGAGTCGCCCTGAAGTTTCCCCCAGTGTCCTCTCAAGGTGTGAATGATGTCCACCCAGAGAGCCTGTATGACCTCCGCCGGTGGAATCGCCTGGCGGTCTATGGCTTCCCTGCATCGGGCTCTCCATATGTGCCAAGCCGTCATGCTGCTGATCATCTCCCATCTGTGCCCGTCTCCCTCCTGGGGGACTGCCGAAGAGAAGTCTGGCGTCGGAACCACCGGCATCGCCCTGTCAGAGACCTGGATGGTCACACTACCAGGGACGTCCTCGTATCCAAGGGACGGGCCGCTGTCCGTGGCCCAAGCCACCGAACCCCACGTCACCATCATCTCACCTGGCGAGCCTGCAAAAACCATCCTGAGAGCGCGCTGCCAGACCTGCTGTGCCTGTGGGCAATCCCATAAGCAGTGCCGCTGCGACTCCTGTGCATGGCCGCACCGAGGGCAGGACGCTGGGTGTCTGCCAAAAGCTAGCCAAGCCCCCATAGCCAGTCCTCTATGCGCTGTAAGCCAGAGAAAAAGCGTCACCTTCCGGGGCCGGAAGCTGTCCCAAAGGCGCTGCCAGAAGTCCCTAAGGAAGGCAGGGGAGAGCCCCTGTCGCCGCCAATGCTTGGCCGCCGCCGGGGTGCCCTCTATCCTGTGCCTCTGGATCCGCCGCCCCAGCCTCGCTGTGTACTGAAAAAAGGGGGTGCCTGGGCTGGTAGGGGCCGAATAGGGATCTCGCCAAAGCCACTCGCCTGGATCCCACTGAAGGCGAATAAGAGGCCTGCTGTCCCAAGCTTATAATCTCCAAGAATAGTCCTCCCCTATCGAGGCCGGTGAGGGGTCTACATGCCACTGTCTCTGATGAAAGCCGACCACCCGCACCCTCTGAAAGATACAACCCTGGAACTCATCCAAATCGAGTTGGGTCCTCTGAAGCTGGCCTCCCTCTCCCACCTTGAAGGTGAGTGGGGCGACTCTCTCTGCTGAGCCGCAGACCGCTAGAAGGATCTCATGCCGAGTAAAGACGCCCATCCACTGTGGAGGTGGAGGGTCCTGTACTGGAGTCCGCCACTCCCGGGGGATGGCCGCCTCAATGTCCTGCCTCATCAACTCTCTGCCCCTCATCCCGCTGAGTCTCCTCTCCTGAACCTCTAGAGGCAGCTGTTGAAAACATATCCAGTCGTCTAAGGACTGGGCTGGGCCGGAGCTCAACGGGCCCCACGACACATGAGATCGCGATCCAACCATATGACCACTGGGAAGTCGGATCAAGGGGTTCCAGATCAATGGCTGCCTCAGGCGCTCCTCATCGGTGCCCGGGGGAGTCTGGAAGAGTGACGGCCTCAGATGCTCCCAGGCCCTCAGAAGGCTAGCTGCAAAACGCTCCTCGAAACCAAGGCCCACTCCTCTGGATCGTTGCTCTGTAAAGATCCACCTGATGCTGGGGGTCCAGGGGCCGCTAAGAGGAGGAGTGCGGCTGAGCTGGAACCTCTCTCCGCGCACGCCTTGTATCAGCACCTGGCTATGAGCCGATGTGTAGAGTGCAGAGACCCCACGGACCCATTGAGGGGGGAGCCCATCCTCTCCATAGTGCCTTCCAAGAAGGCCCAGTCCACCCGATCATATGCCTTCTCGAAGTCGAGAAGGAGCACTGCCAGATCCTCCTGCCGAAATCTAGCCAAAGCCGTAGCCTCCCAGAAAGAGAAGATGTTATCCAGGATGCTCCTATCCTGGATGAAGCCTGTCTGCGTGGAGTGGATGATGTCCGGAAGGTGAGGCTGAAGCCGCCTACTGATCGCCTTAGCTAGGACCTTGTAGGCCGTGCCTAGCAAGGTGATCGGTCTCCACTGTCTAATCTCCAGTCTGTCTCCTCCCTCTTTGGGGATCAAGTGAATCAACCCCTCTGCCATGCTGTCCGGCATGTCTCCCGACTCCATGATCTCGTGAAATGCCAATCTGAAACCCCTATACAAGAGACCCCAGTACCTCTGGAAGAAAGCCACTGAGAGACCGTCCTCTCCTGGGCATTTGCCCCGAGGAAGTGCCTGAAGAGCCGCCTCCAGTTCCGCATCCGAGAAGGGGGAGAGAAGGGAGTGCTGCAAATGGGCCGGCACAACCGGTCTCGTGAAGCTCCAGACTGCCTCCTGAGTCTCTCTCACCCTGTCATTTGCTGGCTCAGCAGAGAGCAGATCCCTGTAAAAATCTGTGGCGATCGCCCGAACCCTGGGGGGATCCACCACTACCTGGCCATCAGCCTGCCGAAGACGCCTGAGACCCTCTCGTCTGAAGCGAGGCCCTGTCACCTCAAAGAAATCCCGAGTCACTCTGTCTCCAGCCTGTGTCCAAAAAGATGCCCGAGCATGGAATCGGAACTCCACCCTCCTCTCCTCGATGGATCTGATCTCTGTGCAAGCTGACTCCATCTGCTCTGAAATCCAAGGGCTCGTAGGATCCCTCTCCTGAAATCTCTGAAGGGAAGCTAGACTCCTCCGCAGGCTCCTCTCCTGCTCTCTGAAAGCCTCCAGACGGTCCAGGGCAGCCTGTCTGAGCATCCTACTGATCTCCTGCAAACCCCTGTCAAGATCGCTGGCTGCCGATCCTCTCCTGAACTGAAGCTCCCGCCAGACCTGCTCAACTGTGGTCGCAATCTCGGGCTCCTCTATGAGACAATCTGGAATCCGGACGCTCTGGCCTCGCTCTCCTCTCGTAGGGTCCTCGATCTGGAGATGCACTGGAAAGTGGTCTGAAAAAGAAGAGCCTGCAAGTATACCCACAGTGCCACCTCTATCGCAAGCCCACTCATCAATGTAAAACCTGTCGATGCGGGAAAGGTTAACTCCTGTGGCCCGTCTATCCGAGCGCGAGAAAGATAAAATCCCCTGCATCCTGCCAAACTCCGAGAGAGTCCACGGATCCTGGCCTCTCACCTGCAGCACTAGCTCCTCCCAGGCAGCGAGCTCCGGCCCATGAATGGTCTCCTGGCTGCCCCCCATCCTGTCCTCTGCATCCTCCAGCATGTTGCAATCCCCCCCTAGGCACCAATGGTCTGCCATGGGGAGGGACTGCCTAATGGTGCTCCAGAACTCAGCTCTCCCGGTCGCCCCATTAGGGGCGTAGAAGTTGAGGAAGCCAATGCGGTCTTCCCCAACCCGAAGGATGATCCACTGCGCTCGACCCTGAACCAGAGTGCCAGAATCCACAACCTCGGATAGAAGCTGCTCGCTGACTGAGATGCATACTCCACCTTGGTTCCCCTGGGAGCCATATGCCGGTGACCAAAAAGTGTGACTCTTGCCTGGCAAGATCTTCCCGCAGGTGCGGGTGCGCCCGGCAGAAAGGTGGTGCTCCTAGATGAAAAGGATATCTATGGGCCCTCCAACGAGAGCCCTCTGGATCTCCTGGCGAAGTCTGCCCCGACCAATGTAGCAGCGAGGTCCACCAAGACCCTGGATGTTCCATGAGAGGATCCTCATGGATGAGCTATGGCAAGTGAAGCGGCTGCCACTGGCTCACCCCTCTCAGCTGGCCCGGATGAGCTGCCCTCCACTCTGTGAGTCTTGGGCGCCGGCTTGGAGGGAGAATAGTCACTGTCTGTCCGGGTGCGGAGTCTCTCCAAAAAGAGGGTGACCTGTCTCTGTGTCCAGCCCCACTCCACCTTCGCCCTGTCCAGGGCATAGGCGTGAGACCAATCCTCTGCATATATGTATCTAAAGGTAGGCTGCATCCTCGGGGCGGCGTGGAGGAGAATCAGCAGCACCGCCTCAACTGAGGTGTGGACCGGATCCGCCCGCCAATCTCCTATACCAAACAAGCTCATGCGGGCTGAGTGTAATCGGGTCTGCAATAGGTCCGTGAGCCCCAAGTCACTGAAGTGGTGAGAAAACTCCAGTATCTGATCACGCAAAACTTCCTCTACAGAGTTGCAATCCCATGCTGTGTCTGGGGCAACATTGAGAGGAAAGGAGAAGGCCACCATGCTGCTCACCACTGAAGGAGAACGAGATGGATGGCACACCACGCATACTCGCAAGGGCGCGACCAGTGTCTCGAACGGGCCAGCATCCAGCTGGAGACACCTGAAGAAACCGTAATCCACTGGGAGCCCCATCACTCGCGGGGGTCCCCTAGGGGAGGCTGGAGAGAACTCTGTGGCAGGCGAAGCTAGGATCGCCATCTCCACCGGCCCGGAGTGGCGGTGGAACAGCCGCTGAACTGAACTCTGGCCTACCCAGCTGCGCTGCCCTGGGGCAGTGGGTGGTCTGGAGGAGTATCCTGGAGAGGCCGAGGGAGGGATGGCGGCTCGCGGAGAGGAGGGGGGAGAGCGAGGAGAGGATGGAGAGGCATCTGCCAGAGGAGAGGTGTCAGGGGGGGCCGCCGGGGGAGGCGGGAGGGGGGGGGCTGGGGGGGGGGGGGGAGAGGGGGGGTGGAAGGAGTGCCCTCCGAGTGAGGGGAAGAGGGGCCGGGGGTCGCGGAGTGCGGCCCGGGATCCTCAGGAATCTGCTCCATGGAGGGGGCGGGGCCCCCTGCGGGGGAGGCGGGAGCGGGGTCTCCACATGGGGGGCTCCACCGGCGGCCTCAACAGGCACTGAGACTGAATCCTCGTCCATCGGGGTGGGACCTGCTGGCCGCCTATCCCTAACTGGAGCATAAGTGCAGGTAGGTGCCTGGACGCCAGCCGGAGTCACCTGTCCGCCAGCGTGTGCTGCCTGCGGGCCGGGCGTTTCGGCTGGTGAACCTCCTGCCATCCGCCAGCCTCCTGGGTCTGCGCGGCATCCTCCGCCGGGGGGGCCTGCTCGTCAGATGATGGCGCCTGCTGAGATGAGCCAGGGATGTCCGGTCTCTGAGGTGGATGGCCACCCCTCGGGCCTCCTGAAGGGGGTCCAGAGGCGGCAGAACGTGAAGGATGAACCCCCTTGTGGGGACAGGCGCGTGCGAGGTGGCCCATCTCCCGACAGATGTAGCACTGGCCGGGGAGGCCCGAATACTCCACGCGCTGTATCAGATGTCCTCCAGAAAGACAAGGGAGGAGGATCGTCTTCGGGAGGGACTCCGGTGACGGAACCACAACACGAATGGCCGGGGAGTCCTGCTGCCCGAGCTATCACTGAAGCCGCTGTCTGAGGCATCTCCACCACCTGCCCGAACGCCTTGCCAATGGATGACAAGAGGGGCAAGTACTCCCTGCGGAGTCCAGGAAAGCAGATAGTGATGGGGAAACCTGTCGCGCGTGCTAGCGGGTCAGAAGCGGTGTCGAAACCGTGAGTCCATCGCGCCAGGAACGCCCGGGATGAGCGGAGGGCAATGGGGCTCTGAGCCAGCACCGTCTGAGCTGCCTGGGGGGACTCGAAATCCACCTGGTAGTAGCCACGTCCCAAAAAATCGACGCTGACGATCTTGGCAGGCACGCCAACGAGGTTGCCTTGCAGAAGGTCGCGAAGCTCTCTCCGCATCGGACGGCTACCCACTATCTTGCAGACCAAGGAGGAGGCCTCAAGAGCGGATACTGTGGAAACAAACAACTGATGATGTGCATCTGTGAACTCCAAACGGAGACCGGAATCGGCAGGGGTAGTCGGAGCGGCTTCCATGGAGTCTTCCATAGGGAAAAGGCCAGAGACCGGGGTCACCAACGGGAGGGACACAGCCCTACGAGGAAACGGCGAGGCGGAAGGAGAGAGGATAGCGGGGGCGGAGGAGGGGGGGGGGGCTGAGGCGGGGGAAGAGAAGGGCTTGCACACACACCAGTATAGTAGGCGGAGAGAGGGGGAGGGAAGGGCTGGGGGAGAGGGAGGGGCAGGCGACAGGCAGCGAGGGGGTGGGGGGGCATGCGCAGGCTGAGAGAAGGTGGTGGGGATGGCGCAGTGAGGAGGAGGGAGGGGCTAGCGCAGCTGCACAAGAAGGAGAGGGAGCGAAGGAAAGGCGGGAGCTGGGGGCGCAAGGAGGCGAGGTTCGTAGGCAGGCCACCGTCTTAGACATAGGGGATTCCAAGACATGTGGGATGGTTGCCCTTTCTACATAGGCATCCTCGGTACGAGCCAAGTATGCACATGCTACATCCCTAGGTTGCATGTGCAACTCTTGAGCAATCATTGCCATTGCATGATCCATATAATATTCGACTTTCTTGGCTTTCGAACGGTCATGTACCAATGGATCCTTGCGGCGGTAGAGCTTCAATTCTTCTTGTTGTGCATGGAGAAGAGCCTGCATACGAGTAAGTTCAGCCCTCAAGACTATGGACTCTTCTTCCTTCATCTTCTCTTTGCCATGAGACAGCTATCCCACATATTCATGTTGCCTATTGTGCACCACATGAGTTTTCTCATCTTGTAAAGCATTGGAGGCATGCATTTCATTGTCCTCGCCTCGTGTTAGCATTTCCAACATTCACTGTATGGCTGTCCAAGTGTTCTAAGTGTAGAGATAGCTAGTGTTCACGGTGATCGTCCCTCACAATAGAAGTGAAAGAGAACCGTATGGCTGTCCAACATTGACTGTATGGCTGTCCAAGTGTTCTAAGTGTAGAGGTAGCTAGTGTTCACGGTGATCCTCAGAGAGATGTGGCACGGGCGACAGAAAGTTTGGGAGTGCATGCCGAGGCACATTATAGATGCTGTGTGTTCTTCCCTGGATGCCCTTTCTCGAAGGATGAATTCCTTCACGCACTGCATGCTCTTTCCAGTGGTTCATGGCCAGGGGATGATGGTCTTTCTCCCGCCTTCTTTATTCTTTTTTGGGATCATATTGGAGATGCTATCACTGTTGCCCTTCAGGAAATGTTCTTGTCGGGTATGATAACGCCATACCTCACGGAGGGGCTGATTCACCTTATCCCGAAGAGTGGGGACAAGACTGACATCAAGCAATGGAGGCCCATCACCCTCCTTGGATCTGCATATAAAATCTTAGCTAAAGCCTTGAGTATAAGGTTGCACCTGATTCTCCAAAGGACTATCCATGATACACAGAATGGGTTCCTCCAAGGAAGGATTATATTTGATAACATCTTTTCTTTTTGGGAAGTTGTCGAGTGGTCAAAGTCTAGTCAGCAGCCTCTTGCCATTCTTTTGCTTGATTTTGAAAAAGCTTATGACAGAGTGGATTGGGATTTTTTGGAGGGCACTATCGCACACATGGGGTTTTCTTAAAACTGGATCAGAGGGGTGTGTTGCCTATACAAGGATGCTCATAGCACTGTTTTAGCTTGTGGGGGGCGCGGCGAGCGTTTTCAGATTTCCCGTTCAGTGAGGCAGGGCTGTCCCCTCGCCCCTTTACTGTACCTCATTGTAGCTGAGGCTATGAGTAGGTTTCTTTGGGCTGCCCCTGGTGTTGTGGGTCTCAGGCTGCCTTTATGCACGGACGAAGAGTTTTTAGACTTTGAGTTGGCAGATGATACGGCGTTGTTCCTTGAGGCTTCACATGCTTGTTTATGTGCTTTCCGGACAGCCTTGGAGGCCTTTTGTTTGGCAGCAGGAGCTACTGTCAATTGGCATAAGTCAGTTGGTTTTTGGATTAGTGATTTTCCTCTGCAGATTGGGGTGCAGATGTTGGTTTTACTTGGATTGAGAGAGGATGCTCTGCCAGATACCTTGGTTGTCAGGTGGGCGTTGACATCTCCCCTGCACAACAGTTTGCTCCAGTGCTCTTAAGCATTAAAAGCAAACTTCATCACTGGAGTAGCCACGGCTTGGTTTATTGTTTCGTGTTGGATTTTTCATAAGGGTTGCATTGGCCAGCTTCGTCGCCTTATTCAGAACTTTCTTTGGTCAGGGCTTGATGGAAATGCACACACCAGGGGGGCCAGAGTTTCTTGGGAAACCATTATCAGGCCTAAGCAGGAAGGGGGATTGAATATCATTGACCCTGAGGTGCAATGTAAGGCTTTGCTTTGTAAGCTTGTTGTTAGGGGCTTTCTTCCAGGCACTGAGTCGTGGAAGGACTTTCTCATGCAGCAGATCACGAAGTGTGTCCCTATTCGCGGAGGTAACTGGACTCTCAGCTTACGCTTTATTTTTTCGGATGCAAATCACTGCTCCCCTTCATCCCCCTTGGTTAGGTCCCTCCTACGGGCCTGGGACTGCCTGAGGAGTTTTTTGGTACACATCCCCCCGCGTTCAGTGGAGGAAGCTAACCAGCAGCCCATTCTGTGGAATGATTTGATCTTAGATGTGCATGGTAGGCCTCTTGGGGCAGCTATGCATATTCTTTGGGCTGGGTGGGAGACCCTATGCCCCATAGTGCTGGCTTGGAAGAGGCTTCAGAGCCTCACCGAGGTACAGAGATTGGATTTCACACAGCATTTGAGAGGCTCTAGCCGGAGGATTGCACAGATTGATGTAGCCATTCCCAACCACTGGATTATTGGATCTTTCTTGGATGGCCGTCATCATTCTTGGTTTGGGGTTTTTTTTGGGACAGGTGTTCCTCTTCAGGTTATGGGTCTCCCCTTGCCTAGGGAGGATGATGTACCGGTCTTTTTTTTTTCTGTACAGGATGGATGGCAGCTGGAGAGATGTGACGTGTAGGTCTTTATTGAGGGCCCCCAGATTCGTCCAGTCAAAGTTGTTGGCAGGTAAGGGAAGCACATCTTTGTTGACCCCCTCCCCCGTCCCCCCCCCCTCCTAGGGATGATCACAGAGAGTGTAAGCCTTGGTTGTATGGTGGTTGCCCTATCAGACATTTGCATTGGGACCCCGGTGAGTGAGAGTGGAAGGATGCTTGTAACCCTTTAAAAGCATGCCTTTTTTTAGTTATACGGTGCGGAATGCCAGAGATCTTATCTTGGGACACAATCTGAGTGTCCCTACTCTTAGACCCCATTGGGAATCTTATGGCATTTCGACTGACATTTAGAGGGTATTTTGGCGAAGATTGTGGCATTCTTATAGGAAGCCCCACAGATTTCCTCCTTTATCTGGGTTTCTCTTCATGGTGGTCTGGTCACCAATTAGTGGAGGTCTGTTATTGGGCTAGAATCTAGGAATCTTCGAGGGCTACGGAGAGGAAGCGCGGCCAGTTTATGAGAGAGTGGGACATTGGTATCTTTTTCACATACTCTCATTCGGAACTCTATTGGCAGCACAGGGCTCTTGATTGGTTGAGATCTCCACCTTGCTTGGTGTGAAATCTCGATTTTGTAAAATTTTTTTCATACTACTTAATAGAAGTCTCCGTTCTTAAAAAAAAAAAGAGAACCGTATGCTCTATGCTTTGATACCAATGTAACTTGGTTGAACACAATGCTAATCAATACACTTAAATACACCAAGATTTAATGGACAACATGCTCAATACAAGAAGTAATTTGCTGAATTGACAAGAGACGCACAATGAGCCGGAACGGCCAGTCCCTCTCTCAAATAAAGTTTATTGATCTTGGGAGAATCAAGTACATAGTGTCATGGGCATTTCTGACACCAATGCATATGAATACAATATTGCAAACAAAGTGGTTGTCGGTGTAGTCTTGCAACTCACACTACTCTCTCAAGTGCCCATGTTCCCTACCATCTGCTCTCTATTGTTCTACCAACACATGGTAGCAACAATCTGCAAGAGAGCACGTAGGACAAGAGAACACTACACAGGATATGTGAGAGCTGTGGCCCCAGCCACCCCGCCCCCTCCCTTGCCCAGCCAACCATCACCAGTTTCTTCCGGACCCAGGAGGTGGAGGACACTGATATAGTGGATCTTGTGGACCTTCCATGAGTTGCTCCGGACCTACCTTCCTTTAGAGGAGTTACCTCGGACCGAGCCTCCACACTCCAGCGTGCCCAGCGCCCTGGGCCCCCCGGCTGTCGGCCACGATCACCTCATGAGCTCGAGATCCATGACATGCTCCATTGCCATCGAGCTACCTTTCCACATGACATAGATGAGGGAGACCACTCGGCTATACTGATTAGCCCCATGCTTGATATTTTGGAGAGTGGTATACCATTTACTCGGAGCTGATGCTGCTCTCATGTTTCTATGCTCTTAGTATTCCATGATGAGTTTTCATGGACAGTTTTGTATCACCCCGGTGAGATAGCTATGTTTATGTTTTCTTTTTGTTTTATTTTCCATTCCATGATGAGATATGCCATGGAGATTACTGTATCACTTTGGTCTCATAGGCCCATTGGGTCTTTAGTAGACGCTTAATATATCTTTCTTTCTTTCTTTCTCACCATCCCTCTTCACGCATGGCCTTCCCCCTCTGTCCTTGCAAGCAGCCCCGTGTCGTCGATATCTTCCCCCACGCCCTCCCTCCACGTGCCTCCCCCCCCCCCCCCGCCCCCTATTCTCTTCCTCTCTCCCCATTCTCTCTTCACATGTGGCCCCCCATCTCACCACAACCTCCCTCCATGCGGCTCCCCCCTTCTTCTATCTTCGCAAGCCCAGCCCACCCCCCCCCCCTCCAATCTTACTTCTCTCTCCACGACCTGCCTCCTCGTGGCTTCCCCCCATTCATCTATCTCCGCCAGCCCCCCGCACCCCCCCCCCCTTGCCCCTCTTTTTTTTTCTTCTATCTTCGCCAAGCCCCTCACTCCACGCGGCCCCCCCTCCCTTCTTCTATACTCGCACACAGCCCCCACTCCCCTTTTCTCCATCTTTGCACGCAACCCCTCCTTTTCTCCTTCGCACATAGCCTCCCCCCTTCCCTTTCTCGCACGCCAACAACACCCCCACCCCCCCCCCCCCTTTTCCTTCCTAAGTTAGCACCCAGCCCCGCCTTCCTTCCTTGCCAGCAGGCAGCAGCTCCCTAAAAAAAGAAAGAAATAAAAAAAAAATGCAAAAATAAAAATTCTCAAGTCTCCTTCGTTCCTACTTGTTGCCTCTCCTTCTCTCTACAGCAAGGGCTGACAATTTACCTCGCCACCCGGTACCTTACCAACTCTCCATCGGTCGGTTCCTTTGGCTGCTGTGTTCGGCCCCATCCATGGCCCAGTATTCTGCGTGTGTATCTGCGATGGCCATCGACGGCAGTTCCGCAGCGGTGGAGAATCCTATCATCGGCAACTCTGCAACGGTGGAGAACATTCTCGACGGAAACTCTACTACATTGGCGGATCCGGCGATGAATCCTAGTTCCGTCCACGGTCGTTTCCACCAGAGTCTGCACCACAATCAACACATCCCACATCCACTGTGGTCCTCCAGGTAACCTTTTCCACTCCCACTTTGATTTCATCGGATTCTTACTCTTCTTCCAGTTCCTCTGCCACAACGAGTACTTGCCTTCGGAGGAGGTTGTTCCGCCCCCTTCCCATCTAAATCGTCCTCCACCTGCTCGGCCCCAACCTTTCCGTCTTCCATCTTCTTCCCCACCATTTGTTCGCCTTCCTTCCGCTTCTCCCATCTCCACCCAACCTTTCCACCTTTCTGCCACTCCATCCCATTCACACCCCTCCACCATAAACTTCATCGATCCTCATCCGTTCCAGTTTCTTGAGATTACCCACTTATTTTCCCCCGCCGTGAGTATTGAGGACTCCGGACATACTGTCCGGAGAAGAGCCACCACGTAGTGTGCCGGGCAGCCAGCCTTGCTACAGGTACAAGTGTCCTCACACTTGTCAATTCAGCTCTACACATGGTGTTGTAGCAGTTTCTTGCTTATTTGAACATGAGAGAGTCAGGTCTTGGACGAGTTTGAGCTTCAATCAAGTTTTTGGAGGCTGAAAACTCTGATTTTTAACCATTTCTCTTCATTTCTAAGCCCACCATAGCCATATCCAGCTTGGGGAAGATGATTTTCACTACTCTACACCATCTTGGTTGAATTCCAGCAAAATAGTCCTAAAGCTTGCTGAAATATCTGGTTTTATGTGACACAAGCTATTTTATAGGTTTTGGCGCTCATGGATGCGACAAACAAGCTGTTATACAGGTTTATGCGCTTATGGATGAGCCACATGTACTCGTCTTCAGGTTTATGAGCTCATGAATGAGCCACGTGGGCTAGTAAAAAGGTTGATGAGCTCATGAATGAGCCACATGGGCCGATTCACTGGTTTATGAGCTCATGAATGAGCTACATGGGCTGGTTTACAGGTTTATGTGCTTGTGGAAGAGCCATATGGGTTATCATACAAGTTTATATGCGTATGGAAGAGCCATGTGGGCTGTTATACATGTTTGTGCGCCTATGGAAGGACATGTTGGATAGCCATATTGGATGAAGGGCAGGTTTATGGTTGTATATGGATAATCCGGCATCTCCCATGGGGAGAGTAAGGCCCTCAAAGCTTGTACATGCTATATTTCTCCTTGGAGAATGAAATAATCCAAGTAGGGGGTAGGCCCATTCTGGCCTCTGTGCGTTGTGGATTGTTTAATGGCTATGTTTAATTGTGCTCATGGCCATGATTAGCCACTAATGCTCTGGAGGCTAAATTCAATCTCCTAGAGCTCCAATGAAGAAACTTCTTCCGAATACTTGTAAGTATTGGAGCAGACTGCTGTGCAAGAGAAATTTCAACCCCAACCTGGCATTCTAAGTATCTAGCTGTGCATCCTCTGCTGATCCAAGTAAAACCAAGCTCTTCAACCCAAGCAACTCTTGGCGAGTCACTAATCAAAAAACGAACATATTTGTGCCAATTAATGAGGGCCCGTGTTGCCAAACAAAACTCTTCCAGTGCCATCCAGAAGGAACATAAACATATGTGTGAGGCCTCCAAGAACATCGATGTGTCATCAGCTAACTCAGAGTCAACCAGCTCCTCATGACTACGAAGAGGCAACCTCAATCCAGAAATACCACCAATGGAGCGGAGTAAGATGGTCATGGCGTACTGAGCGAGAGATCTGAAATGGGGCTAAAGGGCATCCTTGACGTACTTGAAACCGCTCTCCTCTATCACTCCAAGCCAGCACACTATTGTGGGCATCATGATACATGCATGAAGCTTCCCTGATCCATCTCTGAGAGAAACCCATATGGCTAAGAGTAGCCTCAATGAAGTCCCAATCCACTCTATCATAAGTCTTCTCAAAATCCAAAAGCAGAATGGCTAAAGGCTAATTACTCGCTTTGGCCCATTTCACGGCCTTCCAAAATGAGAAAATGTTATCAAAGATGCTCCTCCCATTTTGAGTATCATGAATGACATCCACCAAAATTGGCTGCAATCTAATGCTCACTATCTTACCAAGTATGTTATATGCAGTCGCAAGTAAGGTGATAGGTCTCCACTGTCCAATCAAGGACTTATTCCCACTCTTAGGCATAAGGAAAATAAGCCCCTCACCTGGGGACTGTTGGCTCCCAGGATTTCAGCACCCCATGTACGCATCCCTAATCATTTGTTTTCAGATGCAGAGCTATCGCGTCGTATGCTTGATATTTGGAGATCTCATGATTTCTTACAGACCTCTCAAAGCCTGACCTCTGCTCTCTATGATAGTAGTGACTTTTATCACACATGTGCCCTGTCTAAGAGGCAAGAGGCCTTGGATTTAGAAAGGGCTATTAGACGTGGATTGGCTTGCAGAAAGAGCAAGAGAAACATCCTCATGCTCAATGGGTTGCAGATTCTTTATGTATTGTTCGGGCAAAACTTCATCACTCTCTTGAGCAGCGCACGGAGTACCGTTTCCATGCCTAGGAATCCTTTTGGACACAGATGGGTGGCAGATGTAACAAACATTTCTTTGCTACTCACGACCCATCCCATGCCAGAGAGTGTGTGAGGCAGTTTGCAGGATTCACATGGCACTCTTCACTCAGATCCTCTTATGGTTAGATGGATTGCCACCGATTTCTATCGCCAGCTTCTTAGTGCTGAGCCGCACTTTGATTTGAGACACAAGGCACAGAGGAAGGTTTGGACTGCATTGCCACATTTGATCACTGAGGAGATGTGTGCCGCTGTGGATGTCCCTTTTTCTATGCAGGAGTTTAGTCATGCTCTTCATGCCTTACCTCATGGTAAGTGTCCAGGGGAGGATGGCCTCTCCCCTGTTTTTTTCATTACTTTTTGGGATGAGATTGTGGCTGAGATCACATCGGCTTTGCAGGAGATGTGGGACACAGGTTCTATGCCTTCTTCTCTCACTGAGGGGCTTATTTATCTTATTCCTAAGAGTGGGGATAAGAGAATGATTGGCAAGTGGAGACCTATCAGCTTACTTGGGATTGCCTATAAGATTCTTGCTAAGGCAGTGAGCATCAGATTGCAGCCAATTTTGCAGGATGTCATTCATGATACTCAGAATGGATTCTTACACGGTAGGAGCATCTTTGATAACATATTCTCGTTTTGGGAGACCGTGGAATTGGCTAAAGCGAGCAATCAGCCCTGAGCCATTCTGCTCTTGGATTTTGAGAAGGCCTATGATAGAGTGGATTGGGACTTCCTTGAGGGTACTCTCAGCCATATGGGCTTCTCTCAGAGATGGATCAAGGGAGTTTCATGCATGTATCGTGATGCCCACAATAGAGTGCTCGCTTGCGATGATAGAGGAGAGCGGTTTCAGATTTCTCACTCTGTACGGTAGGGTTGCCCTTTAGCCCCATTATTATATATCATAGTTGCAGAGGCCATGAGCATCTTTCTCCGCTCCACTGCTCGTATTTCTGGATTGAGGTTGCCTCTTCGTAGTCAAGAGAAAATGGTTGACTCTGAGTTAGCTGATGACACAGCCATGTTCTTGGAGGCTTCACATATATGCTTATGTTCCTTCCGGGTAGCAGTAGAGGAGTTCTGTTTGGCAGCATGGGCCATCATTAATTGGCACAAATCTGTTGGTTTTTGGGTTAGTGATTCACCGAGAGTTGCTTGGGGTGCAAAGCTTGGTTTTACTTGGATCAGCAGAGAATGCACTGCTAGATATTTGGGATGCCAAGTTGGGATTGATATTTCTCATGCAGAGTAGTTTGCTCCGGTACTTATGAGTATTCGAAAGAAGCTCCTCCATTGGAGCACCAGGAGATTAGATTTAGCTTCCAGAGCTTTGGTGGGCTTATCAGGTATTGCTTGCCTCAGCTTGGTTTATTTCCTCTTGTTGGTGCTTCTCTTGTGCGTGCATTGGTCAATTGTGGAGATTGATCCGCAATTTTCTTTGGTTGGGTTTGAATGGCACCTCAGACACTCGTGCAAGGGTAGGTTGGCTCACAGTTATTCAGCCCAAACGAGAGGGGGGGCTTGAATATTATCGATCCGGATGTTTAGTGCAGGGCATTGCTTTGCAAACTTGTGGCTAGAGGTTTCCTACCAGGCACTGAGCCTTGGAAGGATTTTTTCTTGTCTCAGATTTCCGGATGTACACCCTGGGTCGAGAGAGACTAGATTCTCAGCACACGATTTTTGTTTACAGAGGCTGATATCAGCACATCTTTTTCCCCTCTTATTGCAGCCATGGTCAGAGCATGGAGAAGCATGAGATCTTTTTTGCGACAAAGGCTTCCTAGGTCTTTGGATGAGGCTGACTGACAACCTATTATGTGGAACGAGCTCATTAGGGATGAGGTTGGTCAGCGACTTGGTGCATCTTGTTATATGTAGTGGTAAGGATGGGAGAGATGTGTATACATAGTTCTTGCTTGGAAGACCTTTAAGTCTTCCGGAGGATTGGAGAGCTGCATCCATTCAGTATCTTAGGGACTCTCGCATTTGTATTGATCAGATTGATGCAGCTATTTTGCATGAGTGGCTTTCTGGGACCTTTCACGGCGGAGACTATCATCCGAATTGGTTGGGAGTTTTCGAGGATAGGCATACCTCTGCAGGCCATCTCTCTCCCAGGCCAGGAGACTACAGACTGCATCATTTACCCTATCATGCCTGGAGGGAGATTGAGGAGATGTAGTATGGAGGAGATCATCCCAGATACTAGGTGTAGTCCAGTGAGGATTGTTGGTCGTTCGGGGAAGCATTGGTTCATTGACCCTTCTCCTCAGATAGTGACTCATGGCTCTTGGTGTTTGTGGTTATATGGTGGCAGTCTTATCAGAGATCTTCAGTGGGATCCAGGAGAGTTAGAGTGGATTGATGCCTTCGATCCTTTGAAAAGCCTTCCTTTTTTTGAGTTTCATTGTCTGGAATGCCAGGCTTTTTGTGTATTTCAGACTTCAGTTTACTTTTTTTGTATCAGCTCAGGATTCAAACTTTTTGTGATCACTTTGAGTGCCATTATTGATGATGGAATCTAGATCTTGATTCTTGATGTTGCCAGTTTATTTATGCCAATTGGTCAGTGACTCAGTTGGGTGCCCACTGTAATTGGGTCACCCAGATTCTTTAGTTTTAGCTTGTAAACATGTTTTAATGTGTAAACGATGCATGTTTAATATTGTTTTGCAAGGAAGGCAACATATTTTTAACATATTATAAACTTGTATATAAATTTTGGGGCCTGTACTCTCCCTTTGTGTATCAAATGTTTTTGAAACTTCTGGGAAATGAAAGAAACGTTTATGAAACACGTTTCATGAAACACCTGGCAACTATGATTATCTTGAGTGGCTTGAGGACCAGTTCAGGGGATTGCACTACTACGTGCAACCATTTCTCCATTTTGCCAACAAAGTCAGTCACCTAGCCTTACAGTTGAGAAAATTGGAAGACGACAAGAGAGGGTAGTTCCTTTTTGGATTAGTTACATAGATTCAATGGGATGTGCATATAATTGAACCACCAACTTTCGAACGGGCACTCGTGCTTGCGCAAAGTGCCAAAATAAAGTACAACAATGGAAAGCCGAAGGCTTCCCAGCCCGCATTGCCCAAGGCAGCTATTGGCAAGGCCCAGAACCAATTTGGTTCTACCCCAAGAGAGGGCACGTGAGCCTCTGGCTTCAAGAACTTGACCAATACGCGGAAACTTACTCTTTTTTTTTCCTTCTTTTCTGGGAAAAAGATCCTTCAATTAGTTAAAGAAAAAACAGCCACAAAGGGCTAAGTACAACCACGAAGGGCTAAATACAAACTCACCTCATATAAGGGCGGGAAACAAGTGATCATAAGGGGAAGAGATGCTTCTCCTCGGGCTGGCCGCTCTATGAGGAGAAGGCTATCTCATACAGGGGGAGGGGGGGGGGGGGTGAACAACTACATAGGTGGTCTGTAATGCCAAATGGGGTCACTGCCTCTAGCTGTGAGGAAAGGGCTAGGCCTCCAAAGTCTCAAGAAGGCTTCCCACTGCTTCCGCATGCGGTCAGAACCTCCCTGCAGCTTCCCCCACTGACCGCGGAGGGTGTGAATGTTGTCAAGCCATATGCTCCTGATGGTCTCAGCCGGCGGAGAGTGGGTACCCTCGATGGCCTTGCTACATCTAGCACGCCAGATGTGCCAAGCTGCTATGCTACTGCAAATCTCCCATCGCCGGCATGAGCCTGGTTACCAGACACTTGTTGTACTACTGCAATACGATGGTGGGAGACTTGAAGGGCTAGTCCTCCCCCATCCTCCTTATAAGTCCTGACCACTCTAGCCTCGGTGGCCCAAGCGACATTACCCCAAGTGATGATCCGGGTTGATGCCCTATCCATAGCGAAGATGCGGAGAATCCGTTGCCAAATCTGTTGAGCCCTCGAGCAATCCCAAAGGCAATGTTGCTGAGACTCCTGGGGGGCAAGCTGCTGACCGACCTCTGACTGCCAGCCAAGTACCCACCACCAGACTCCCATGTGCCATCAGCCAATGGAAGAGAGTGATCTTCGTCGGTCGAAAGCTGTCCCAAAGCCTCTTCCAAAAATCTGAAAGGAAGCACTGTGATAGGCCCTGAGACTGCCAATGTGCTGCTACTACCGATGTGCCATCTCCAGCATCTAGATCCTGCAACGGTTAAGTGTTATTGCAGGTGGAAGAGGAAGAGGTGGTGGTTATGCTAGGGGTCAACAAGTTGGTAGGGGAGCTTTCCAGGAGAATGATGCTCCTCCCAATGGAGCAAGACGTGGTGGTGGACGAGGCATGCTTGGTGGAAGGAGGTTTGTCCCTACTTGCTACAATTGTGGGGAGCTTGGACATCTTAGCACCTATTGCAACATGGCACAAAGGATGGGAGGTGATATGTATCCACTTCCACAAAATGTTCCCAACAGAGCCAATGATTACACGGTGGATATAAGAGGAGAACATGTTGAAAATGGGGCTGCGCTGTTTATGCAAAGAAGGGGGCATCGAGAGTCTCCACCCGATCTGAGGGATCATGCCATGTCCACTCTCTAGGGTCCCACTGCACCCGCATGAGAGGTCGGCAATTCATAACCGCCAAAATTCTCCTGGCCACCTTGGCCGGTGCTGGATCTATTTGCCATGCTTGTGCCCGAAAACCAATCACCCTCACCCAGAAACAGGAAGCCCATCCGCCCCCAGGCATTTGCCCCTGGGTAATGCCTTTACCGCCTCCGCCAGTTGCTTTGCAGTGAAAGGGGACAATAAGAAAGACCGAAGGGAGGGGGAAACCACCTCTCTCATGTGCCTCCATACTCTCTCTCGCGCGCATCCATCACCTGAGGGGCTAATGGGGCACCAATGAGAAGAGATCGGAAGAAGTCCGTGGCAATGGCTCTCACCTGCGGAGGGTCAGAAACAATAGCTCCATCTTGGCCACCAAGCCTGCGAATACCGTCTCGCCTCTTGTGTGGGCCGGCTATCTCAAAGAAGTCTCCAGTAACTCTGTGACCAGCATGAGTCCAGAATGAAGCCCTGGCATGGTATCTATACTCACCCTCCTCTCCTCAATGGACTGAATCTCCGTGCGGGCGGCAACGATCTGACTTTCAATCCACGGGCTGTCTGGGGAGCTCTCTTGAAGACGTTGTAAAGAAGCTAGGCTCCCGAAATCCCTCGAATCTACTCTGGGCTGCCTCTTGTAAGAAAATACTGACCTCCCCAAGGCCATCATCCAAAGTGCACGCTGCAGATCTCGAGGAAAAGTCCAATCCCATCCATATCTACTCAATCCGGCTACAAATCTCGGGGTCCTGAATGAGGCTATCTAGAATCTTGGAGCTCGCATGTCTATCATGCCTCCATGGGTCCTCTAGGTATAGAATAACTGGGGCATGATCTGAAAATGTAGTGCCTGCCAAAATACCAACCATGCCTCCATAGCTGCAAGCCCACTCTCACAACCTTTGGAAGATGCGAAGGGTCCTGTCCCCTAAGAATCAATATCATCTCCTCCCATGCAGAGTACTTCGCTCCTGAGATTGTGGCTGTGCCACCTCCAAGTCTGTCCTTTGCTGCCTCTATCATGCTGAAGTCACCGCCCATGCACCAAAAATCAGCCTGGGGCAGGGCCTGTTGGACAGTGCTCCAAGAGAGAGCTCTACCTGCACAGCCACATTTAGGGCATAAATGTTGAGGAAGCCAACGCTATCCTCTCCAATCAGAATGGTAATCCACTAAGCACGTCCTGGAGCTATGACTATTGACCTTGTCACAGACGGCAGAAGCTGCTTACTAACAGAGAGAGACACTCCTCCCTGCGTCCTGAAGGGCCGAATCATGGAGACCAAAAAGTATGACTCATGCCTGGCAGAATCTTCCCGCAGCGGCGGGTATGCCCCTCAGTAAGATGGTGCTCCTAGAGGAAAAGAATGTCGATAGGTCCCCCCACCATAGCTCGATGCAACTCTCCTCTAAGGACGCCTCGTCTTTGAAAGCACTGAGGCCCCCCTAAGCCTTGATTGTTCCATGAGACAATCCTCATATCAATCTCTGTGTGAGGCGAAACTATTGGAATTGCCCTCCAGTCGAAGAGTCTTGGGCGTGGACTTAGATGGGGAATAGTCACAATCTGTCCTGGTGCGGAGTCAGGCCAAGTGGGCGTGGATCTTGCCCTCCATGTACTGCCACTTTGCCCGAGCGGGAGAGTATGCATACTCTGTGCTCCATTGATCAAAATAGAGATATCTGTAAGAAGGGGGGAGGGGTAGTGCAAGTAGTGCGATAGAGGTATGCATGAACACAAAAAGCAGCACCTCTAGGATGGAGGCCACCATCTCCCCTCCTTGGTCTCTGTGGGCTGATCCACCAAGCTCCATCCTGGCCAAAGGCCATACATGAGTAAGAACGTCGGTGATGCGGAGATCTTGCAGATGATGCGATAGCTCAACTGCCTGATCTTGAATGGTAGCGGCCATGGACTTTGGATCCCACTCTGTCTCGGGAGCTGCGCTCAAGGAGAAAGAGAAGATCATCGCGCCATTCTCTAGCGTAGAGGGTTTGGAGTGGTGGAAGGCCACACATTCCCAAATAGGGGCTACGGTCTCCTCCAACCTGTCTGTCCCTTCCATCAGAAGACACTGGAAGAAACTATAATTTACAGGCTGCCCAAGATCTTGGGGGGCCCACCTGGAGACGCAGGTGGGAGAGTCGTCACTGGTGAGGCCGCAATGGTCATCTCCACTGGCTCTGGGAAATGATGAATCAGGCGACGAACGGTACTCGCCGGCTATCTCCTCTTTGGAGTAGGGGCTGCAGGGGGCCAACGGGAATGCCATGAAGAGGCAGGGGGGGGTAGGCACGGAGGAAGAGGAAGGGACAAATGGAGCGGCTGCGGGTAGAGCCAGAGGCGAGGGTGGGGAGGAGGTGAGGGGGAGCGGGAAGGCGGAGAGGCTGGAGAGGGATGCTACTCAGAGGTATCCATCGGAGAGGGAGGTTGTTGGGGGAGGCTCGATGAAGAGAGGGTGGGGTCAACCTGCGCCACTGGGCACTGAGGGCAATTGGAGAAGTCGCGAGACGAGGAATCGGCCGCCACATCGGGGCTGGGGGGGGGGGGGGGGAGGGGGGGTGGTACCCTCTCCGTGACTAGTGGGGGGCCGTCGTCTGCGGGTGGGTGCTGTGACGCTCAAATCTGGTGCTTGGCTGACGACCAAGGCGGGGCCAGCCGTTTGCTTCTTCAGAAAACAAAAGGCAGGTAATGGCGGCCTCGATCGGGGGAGACGGAGCGGTTGCCATGGATTCCTCCTGGGGGCGAAGACTAGAAGAGGCCGAAACTTGCCGATAATAGAAACAAGCCCTCAAGCTGAAAATGCTGCCGACGACCAAGGAAGAAGGGTGGGCGACTAGACTGTGGCTCTAACAGAGGGAGGAGGGGGGGGGGGGGGGTGCTGATGGGAGATCTTGATTAAAGAGGAGGGAAAGAAGGGGAAAAAAAGGGGGGAAGGGGCGTAGGAAGGAGGGGGAGGCGCTGGCTAGTTGCAGGCGGGGCGCGGCGGCGGGGGGGGGGTGTGGAAGTGACGTGGGCGGCTGGAGGGGAAGCGGGCTGTGCAAGCGACGAAGACGCAGATGATTGAGGGGGGGGTGTGGAAGAAGGGCTAGCGGCCAGGAGCAGAGCAAGTAGCATAGGCGGGAGAGGGGGGCAGGGTGCTGGAGAAAACGAGGAAGGGGCGAATGCGAGGGCTGGGAGCAAGAGAGGAGGAGGGGGACAAGAAAGAGGAGAGGGGCGGGGATTAGTAGGTAGCACGACAGTAGAGAAAGGGGGGGGGGTGGGGGGGAAGCGCAGCTCACTCGACCAAACGGTCCGCCGAAATTTATTCTAGAGACCAGAAAGCTCTAGCAAGCAAGACTACTGGTAAGTTCAGCTAGGATGAACAAACCCAACATAAAAGGAAGGGGCGATATGACAATAGATTATATAATTCTAGGGCATGCCCTAAGAAACCCCTTGCCTAGACCTCAACCCTAGCCTCGAGAGCCTTTTACACAGACCTCCTGGAATGCTTCGAGTTCCTGAGCTCCTAGTTGCACGCTTGGCAGCATTGTGAGGTAGGAGCTTGAAGATAAGGAGGGCACCCATGACTTGGAGTATGAGCACGACGAGTTGCTCAAGACCTTTGGCTACATAGGTGGCCAGAATGTCATTGTCTTGTTTGACAATGGCAATACAGAGGACAATATTACGGATCAGGCCGCTCGGCGGCCCCGTTTCCCATTGATTTACGTAGATAAGCAAGTAGAGGGTTTCAACACAGGTATGACCATGAGTATCAAGTTTGAGGCTCATAGTGCTAAATTAGTCATCCAGGGCTCATAATTTGTGTGGGATTTCATGGTTGCCCTCTTGTAGGAGCAGACATAATCCTTAGGATTTGTTGTTTCACAAGTTCCACCCAGACATTGACTTGGGGTGGCACACTTTTCCGGTTCTCCAGAATGTGTCCAAGGCTCCTATCATCATCAAGTGTGAGCTAAGAATACCTAAATTTCCTCTGATAAGTCACATGCAAGCTAAACAAGAAATGTTGAAAGGCGCACACTGTGTGGTGATCTATGTTCAGACCACCTAGACAGTTGCGAGTGCTTTGCAGGCCCTACATGACCGGTTTTAGAAGATTTTCCTTCAGGACAATCTCCCTCCCATGCTCCCCCCGTCTAGAGTGGAGGATCACGAGATAGATCTCCTCTCAGGACCCAAGCTTGGAACCACTAAGCAAGTTTTCGTATGGCGTGAGCAAGGCTATGGAATCGGGGTTGGACATCCATTTCCAAGAATTGTTGCAAGTAGGTTTTATATGTTCTAGTGTGTGCAACACCGATCCTTTTCTTAAGAAAAAGGATGGATCTTCGAGACTTTGTTTGGATTAGTGTGTTCTAAATAAGCTGAATGTCAAGAGCAAGTTCCGGATGCCTTGGATTGATTATATCTTAGAGAGATTGAAATGAGCCAAGGTGTTTTCGAAGCTTGACTTGAAAAGTGGAATACCATCAGGTATGGATTGCCGATGGGGACCAAGACAACATTCCGCACTAACGGGAGCCACTACGAGTTTGTGGTCATGGCCTAAGGCATGACAAACGACTTGTTTACATTTAACCGCATGATGATGTGTGTTTTTAGGGACTTGATTGGAAACTGTCTTCATTTTTTTTAGATGACATACTTGTATTTTACGTGCTAGTAGAGCAACATGATATTGAAGTCGAAAAAGTGATGAAGTTGCTCAAAATCAACGAGCTTTATGTCAAATAAAAGAAATCAAAGTTTCTTTTGTTCGAGGTTCATTACCTTGGATATATTATTTGTGTCGATGGCATCTGATTAGATCATGCCAAGGTGGCATAAATCCTGAATTGGGAGATTTCAAAAACAACATATGATGTATGGGTGTTTGTGGGAATTTGCCAGGCATATTTTCCCCACATTGACGAGTTTTTCAACCTCTTGGTAGCTCTCACAGACTTGCTCAAGGGTGTCAAGACTCGTAGGCAGCGCATCCACATGACTTCGTATGGATTGCAGGCTTTTAAGAACCTCAAGGTTGCTTAAGAAAAGGCCCCTTGTTTAGCGCTTGCCTCATGGGATGATTCATTCTAGGTAAATATCAATGCGAGTAACAATGCCATTGGAGCTGTGTTACAACAGAATGGTCATCTAGTTGCTTACATGTCTTGTATGCTGATCCCTGCGAAGAAGAATTACTCGGTCTATGATCCAAAACTACTTGCTTTGATCTAGGCTGTGAAACATTGGAAACATTATCTTTATGGGCATGTGTTTGAGATTCGCACAAATCATCGTGCATTGCGTTGGCTTCAGGCAATGCCAAGTGTGCAATGGAGTGATCGACGGCACTGGTGGAGCCAGATCTTCGAGCAAATGGGTGGCATGATTAAGTACCTTTTAGGCAAGGCCAATCCAGTGGTTGATGCATTGAGTAAGAAAGAAACCGTTTCCTACATTAAATCCACACTGGATTTCAGTGGTATAGAACTAGATGTGATGAAGCACAAGTATGCGGATTGCAAGGAATTCGGTACTTAGTGAGAATAGGCATTGACACCACATGACTATGCCATTTCTTGATAGGGATGGTTTGCTTTTTTTTTTTGCAAAAGTTGACTTTGTGTCGTGAAACAGTCTAGGAAAACTATTCTCTATGATGCCCATGACGCTATTGTTGAGAAAACTGGTGCCAAAGCATAGCACTAGGAGATTTCCACAAAATGGATAGACCAGAGGTCTTCCATTGCCGTAAGGTGTAGGGAAATGGATGACTATAGAAATTTGTGGAAACCTCCAGTTAAGTGCGCGTTGGCGTGAACACAATTGGGATGGATGGGTGGCCTCCTGTGACTTGTGCCCCCACCCAATTTCGACCATGGTATCAAAGCCATGGGTTGAAGTATAAACTGCGAGACACTAGAGACGGCAAGTTGAGTCTTTGAGCCAAGATAACATGGATAAGTTAAATCTATGAGCTAAGAAAAAGTGAACAAGTTGGCACCAAGGGGGGGTGTTGAGAAAAGTGGTTCTACTTTTTTATAGCTTAGAGGCTAAACTTGTCCATGTTTTCTTCCCTCAAAGGCTGAACTTAGCTTCTCTTGTAGCTTAGAGGTTACACTTTAACCCATGGCTTTGATACCATGTTTGAAATTGGGTGGGGGCCCAAGTCTTGGGGGATCACCCATCACAGTTGTGTTCACGCCAATCCGTGCTTAGCTGGAGGTTTCCACAAATTGGTCTAGCTATCCAGGCCAATTTGTGGAAACCTCCAGCTAAGAGCGCATTGGTGTGAACACGATTGGGATGGGTGACCTCCTGGGACTTGGCTCCCCACCCAATTTCCAACAGCTATCATTGGCAGTCAATGCATCATGAGATTTTCCCTCCCTTATCTATGCGAGACGTACTTCCGCCTCTAAAGGGGGTCCTTTGTTGACCACGAGATCTGGTCATTCCTACTCTGAGTCTTTATGAGGATTGTCTCTTGGAACATTCAGGGTCTTTGTGGTTTTTTTCCGCGTTGAAGGGAACAAATTATAAAAACCTAGCTTCATTGTGCAGTCACAGGTGGACCTATGGATATATTGCTCTTGCAAGAGCATAAACTGGATGCTAGTCAGTGTGGGAGATCAGGCACGCTTCTCTCGGGACACATCTTTTGGTCACCGGCTGTTGGTACCAAGGGTGGTGTTTGTATCTTTGTTTCAGCTTTGATCTTGCCTTGTATCATTGGACATGGTGTCATTTTTCCTGCGAGAGCGCAGTGGATCCTAGTTATTCAGGGTACTACACGCATTGGTATTCTCAATCTCTATGCTCCTAACCATAGAGGTGAGAGGATCGCCTTTTGGAAATCTCTCACTACATTGATGCCTCTTACCGACCATTGGATTATTGGTGGAGATTTTAACATGGTTAAAATGCCAATGGATAAAAGAGGTGGACATGAGGGCTGGGTGCATCCTCTTGAAAGAACGTCTTGGAAGAGGTTTATACTCTCCATTCATGGTAGAGATAGTTGGCATGAGGATGACATTTTGAGGAGTCCATCCACTCTTCTTTATTCATGGTCTAACAGGAGAAGAGATGTATGATGTATCTATGCACGGTTAGATAGATTTTATGTGGATGATTAGGTACTTGACAGAGGTGGACATACTTTCATTGCTACAAGCACCTCCAAATCGGATCATTGCCTAGTGGTTTTATGTATTAGAGATCCGAATTGCCATGGATCAGCACCCCATGTACGCATCCCTGATCATTTGTTTTCAGATGCGAGCTATCGCGTCGTATGCTTGATACTTGGAGATCTCATGACTTCTTACAGGCCTCTCAAAGTTTGGCCTCTGCTCTTTGTGGTATTAGTGACTTTTATCACACATGTGCCCTGTCTAAGAGGCAAGAGGCCTTGGACTTAGAAAGGGCTATTAGATGTAGATTCGCTGCCTTGCAGAAAGAGCACGAGAAACATCCTCATGCTCAATGGGTTGCAGATTCTTTATGTACTGTTAGAGCAGAACTTCATCACTCTCTTGAGCAACGTGCGGAGTACCGTTTCCATGCCCAGGAATCCTTTTGGACATAGATGGGTGGCAGATGTAACAAACATTTCTTTGCTTCTCATGACCCATCTCATGCCAAGCAGTTGTTGCAGGATTCACATGGCACTCTTCACTCAGAATCCTCTTATGGTTAGATAGATTGCCACTGATTTCTATGGCCAGCTTCTTAGTGCTGAGCCGCATTCTGATTTGAGACACAGGGCACATAGGAAGGTTTGAAATGCATTGCCACATTTGATCACCGAGGAGATGTGTGTTGCTGTGGATGCCCCTTTTTCTATGCAGGAGTTCAGTCATGCTCTTCATGCCTTACCTCATGGAAAGTGTCCAGGGGAGGATGGCCTCTCCCCTGTTTTTTTCATTACTTTTTGGGATGAGATTGGGGCTCAGATCACATCGGCTTTGCAGGAGATGTGGGACATAGGTTCTCTATGCCTTCTTCTCTCACTGAGGGGCTTATTTATCTTATTCCTAAGAGCGGGGATAAGGCATTGATTGGCCACTGGAGACCTATCACCTTACTTGGGACTGCCTATAAGAGTCTTGCTAAGGCAGTGAGCATCAGGTTGCAGCCAATTTTGCAGGATGTTATTCATGATACCCAAAATGGATTCTTACACGGCAGGAGCATTTTTTATAACATTTTCTCATTTTGGGAGGCCGTCGAATCGGCTAAATCGAGCAATCAGCCCTTAGCCATTCTGCTCTTGGATTTTGAGAAGGCCTATGATAGAGTGGATTGGGATTTCCTTGAGGGTACTCTTATTCATATGGGCTTCTCTCAGAGATGGATCAAGGGAGTTTCATGCATGTATCGTGATGCCCACAGTAGAGTTCTTGCTTGCGGTGATAGAGGAGAGCGGTTTCAGATTTCTCGCTCAGTACGACAGGGCTGCCCATTAGCCCCTTTATTATATATCATAGTTGCAGAGGCCATGAGCATCTTTCTCCGCTCCACTGCTGGTATTTCAGGATTGAGGTTGCCTCTTCGTAGTCATAGTTGTTTCTCGTACCGGTACGAATGGGTTCGTACGGTACGATATCGTACGGTACGATTTTTTTTTTCTTCCCAATATTTTTTGTTCCTTGAAAAAAAAATTCCAAATGCTTTAAAAAAATATAGAAACCGTGCTTAATGAAGATCCCAAATGCTCGCAATACTTCGTAACTTTCGTGTCCACTCAGTATTCCATATGGGGTTGTTGAGAGACCTAAAAAATCTGGCGAGGTAGACTGGTAGTGTACACTTGATTGGTAGGATGAGAGAATCTTGTTACGTCACTTTGGAGATCCTTGGTATAGGCAGGCTAGACAATTAGATTCTCAAGTTATGTACAAGGGAGAAGATTTGGACATGGCCATTTTGATCTAGAGAGGAGTCCCTAAACTTATCACCCTAGATGCACTGCTCGTATTTGTGCAAGGACGGTCCCTTAGTCATAAACGCTACACTGGGAGACCTTTGGTATTGCATTACCCATCCAGGTTCTTTTTTGGAGACAATCGGGAGATCCAACTGGGAGAGACACATATCCATGTTCTGGTTCCTCAAGCACTGTAGACTCCTCCCCTCCCAACCTTCCCTCACATTCAAGCTTGAAGCTCCATAGGTTGTAAGTGTAAAAAATAAAAACCGTATTTTATCGTACGATATCCGAAAATTTCATATCGTACCAAAAATTCCCGTACGGTATCGTATTTTCGTACCGTGACAACCATGTTTGTAGTCATGAGGAGTTGATTGACTCTGAGTTAGCTGATGACACAGCCTGTTTTTGGAGGCTTCACATATATGCTTATGTTCCTTCCGGGTAGCACTAAAGGAGTTCTGTTTGGCAGGAGGGGCACTCATTAATTGGCACACATCTGTTGGTTTTTGGGTTAGTTATTCACCGAGAGTTGATTGGGGTGCAGAGCTTGGTTTTACTTGGATCAGCAGAGGATGCACTGCTAGATATTTGGGATGCCAAGTTGGTATTGATATTTATCCTGCAGAGCACTGCAGAGCAGTTTGCTCCGGTACTAATGAGAATCCGGATGAAGCTCCTCCATTGGAGCTCCAAGAGATTAGATTTAGCCTCCAGAGCTTTGGTGGCTAATCAGGTTTTGCTTGCCTCAGATTGGTTTATTGCCTCTTGTTGGTGCTTCTCTCGTGCCTGCATTGGCCAATTGCAGAGATTGATCCGCAATTTTTCTTGGTCGGGCTTGGATGGCACCTCAGACACTCGTGCCAAGGTAGCTTGGCTGACAGTAATTCAGTCCGAACGAGAGAGAGGCTTGAATATTATCGATCCGGATGTTCAGTGCAGGGCGTTGCTTTGCAAACTTGTGGTCAGAGGTTTCCAACCAGGCACTAAGCCTTGGAAGGATTTTTTCTTGTCTCAGATTTCGAGATGTACACCCAGGGTCAGGAGAGACTGGGTCAGGAGAGACTGGATGCCCAGCACACGTTTTTTGTTCACAGAGGCTGATATTAGGGTACCATTGTCAGAGCATGGAGAAGTATGAGATATTTTTTGCGACAAAGGCTTCCTAGGCCTTTGGACGAGACTGACCGACAACCTATTATGTGGAACGAGCTCATCAGGGATGAGGCTAGTCGGCCACTTGGTGCATCTCATTATATGTAATGGTCAGGATGGGAGAGATGCGCATACAGAGTTCTTGCTTGGAAGACCTTTAAGAGTCTTCCGGAGGATCGGAGAGTTGCATCCACTCAGCATCTTAGGGGCTCTCGCATTCGTATTGATCAGATTGATGCAGCTATTCCGCAGCATGAGTGGCTTTCTGGGACCTTTCACAGAGACTATCATCTGAGTTGGCTGGGAGTTTTTTCGAGGATAGGCATACCTGTGCAGGTCATTGCTCTCCCGGGCGAGGAGGATACATATTGCCTCATTTATTCTATCGTGCGTGGTGGGAGATTGAGGAGATGTAGTATGGAGGAGATCATCCCAAATACTAGGCTTATAGTCCAGTGAGGATTGTTGGTCGCTTGGGGAACCACTGGTTCATTGACCCTTCTCCTCAGATAGTGACTCATGGCTCTTGGTGTTTGTGGCTATATGGTGGCAGTCCTATCAGATATCTTTAGTGGGATCTAGGAGAGTGGGAGTGGATTGATGCCTTCGATCCTTTGAAAAGCCTTCCTTTTTTCAGTTTCACTGTTTAGAATGCCAGGCTTCTCCTCACTCGCAGATACATAGGATCCCTACTCTCAGGCCTCATTGGGAGAGCTATGATATTTCTCCAGTGATACAGCGCAGATTTTGGCATAGAGATTGGCACTCATACAGAAGGAGCCAGATCTCTCATTTCTTTTGGTTATTCTTACATGGTGGTCTCCCCACCAATCAGTGGAGATCAGTTTTCGGTGTAGCACCTTCCTGTCCTAGATGTGCGGCAGATTGTGAGTGCGTACAACATTGTCTATGGAGATGCAGCACTGCACATTAGATTTGGGGTCATGTAGCCCAACTTATGGGCAAATTGAGTGGCCGAGCCATGCATGTGACTTGGGGGGCAGTTGCTTGGCTCTTCCAGTCCGGTCCGCAGCTTTTTTATGAGGGCAGTGCTACAGATTCTGCTTTTTTCATTCGTAGAGGTATTGCCCAACATGGTTTATTGCAGGATGTTCCTCACTCCGATTATACACCCCGTAGACAGAGGACTGACACCAGTTGGGAGATTATTGCCAGTATTACAGCATTGCAGATTTGGAGAGCTAGATGCACGGAGGCTATTGAGGGTGTGCAGATTTTTGGGTCTTAGTGCATTAGTACTATATGGGGTGATATCATCCACACTCTTATGGCTACTTGGGCTCGCATTCAGGGGCCCTCTCATTCTGCGCAAGCAAAGCGTGTGATACTTATGCGGGAATGGGACCATGGCATCTTCTTTTCCTCTAGTACCACAGGTCTTACGTGGCATCATGATGCTCCTCAGTGGTTGAAATCACCTTCCATATTGGGGTGATTCTATTCTTTTCCGGCTTATAGCCGTGATTATTGTATGTTTTTCTCATACTTAATAGAAGTCTCTTTCTGGAAAAAAAAAGAAAAAAGAGCATTTGTTCGTCACAAACTTTTGGGACTGACGCCCAAGGGACGCATGAAGTGTTGGAAATGAATGCTTCATTGTCCTATTGTATTGTCTAGCATTGAGTAGCTCATGTTCGTACAGTAAGCTGTATGATGATGATGATTCCATTTTATATTATATAGCTTGGATTTGACATTGCTAGCTCATAGCTCTCGTCTTTGTTTTCTTTTGTACCATGATGAGATTACATGGACACTATTGTATCACTTTTGGTCTCATAGACCCATTGGGTCTTTTGACGACGTTTAATATAACTTTCTTCTTTCTTCTTTCTCTCTCTCATGTACATTATTGTATCACTTTGGTCTCATAGGCCCATTGGGTCTTTAGTAGATGCCTAATTTATCTTTCTTTCTTTCTCTCTTTATTTTTTTCTTCGCCTTACTTGTTGCTTGAGCGCGAAATGCTAGAGAATGCCACCAATCTGCCTGAAAACCGCTCGAATGCCACCCAGAGAGGCACCTGTGCGTAGATATGCCGCCTTGCCATAAGAGGAGCCACCACTATACGTACGGTGCCGCACAATAGTCAACAACAAGAGTAGTTCTACCCACCCTCCCACACGGAACACTTATGCGAATCCACAACAAATCCTAAGTCAACCTCCCCAAACATACCACATAGGTGATAGCATCCACAGTTATGTCACTGGCATGGTTGTTGAGATTATGGTAGGTATGCTGCCTGTTAATGGTCCGTGCGCGAGTCTCTAGAGTCTCAACCTTCAAGTCCTAGTGGAATCAACCTTCTTGGAGCTAGCAACAAGGTCTTTCTCTACAATAAATCAAAGTGCCAGCAAGAAACTCCCACCCTGTGAACTCGCCTCGAGCCTACTGACAAAACCAAAGGGCGGTGCAAAAACAAACTTGTACACAAAACACTTCAACACCATCGAGGACCTAGAAAAGGAAAACAAACAAGGGGAGCTAGAGTGCTCCTGCAAACAGTACACGAACACTGATTGGCCCCAAAACGCAGTGGCATCCCTTGCGGTATTTCATTTATTGATTATAAGAGAGCTTTGATTACAATAAGGTTGGAAACTCAGCCGTCACAGTAGAACTCCTGAAGCGTGCAAAGACCTTGCATCATGGCTTCATATCCACTCGGCATCCTTAAACAAGTCCAGCCATTGCTCACATCAAAAGATTCCCGCACATGAGTTTGCATACATAAGCTTTCTCCCATGATTAGGGTTGCCACAACCATCCATAGCCTCTCACCCTATGAACAACATCACACCCTGACACATCCAGTGCTTCTGCATCACAACACAGACTCCCAAACTGTCTCCCAAAAGAGATCTCGCATCAGAGCACAGCATACCATACAGTAGACACACCTGTACACTCCCTCTCTACTTTCCAAGGGTACCAACCATCTCTGTCATGGATTCCCGAACCCCTGTCCAATCAGTAGGCAAGGCTATACCAAACATGTGTCCACTCCTGTGACTGCTGCCTGCATGTGACCTATCTCTTGGAGAAACCCAAATACATGTTTCCTCGAGAAACCTACGACCTGTTTCCACATGAAACCCTTAGGCTTGTTTCCACATGAAACCTTAGGCCTGTTTTCATACAGAACCATTCAACAACAGTGCCAACAATGGCATACATCTAGTTACCTGTTCCCTCATGAAACATATGGAAACATAGAGATGCCCATAACTGTAGGTCCCTCTTTTCCTTTCTAGCAGGAAGAAAACAATCTGCCCCATGAGCATGCAGCCATGCGAGCTTGCATCACTTCTATGCCAAGAAACACATTCAAGTGACCTGTACTTGCAGCCGGAAACCCAAACACATAGCTGAATTTGCTGCCAAACAAAAACAGCCCATAAACAGTCTCAAAACAGCCTCGGAATTGCTCATGTTCGTAGCCACATGCACTGCCAGGAAACAGTCCATAAACCCTTTCCAAAACAGTCCTGATCCAAAGCAAAGAGAAGCTGAAAGTTCCATCAGTTGAATGCCATCGACATGATGTCTATGTTCATGAGGAACCAGCCCTTGGCCGCCTGTATGTCCAAAGAAACCAGCCCCCTGGCCGCTTGCAAAAACACGCCTCCTCCAAAAAGCACCAGTGCTGCTGTGCGTTTCAAAGAAAGCAAGAGAGGGAAAGAGAAAGTACATCCTCCTGGCTGCCTTAGCCCGACCAGGAAGAACACACACACACACTTCTCTGCTCCAGCCCGACTCCTGCTGTTCAGCCAATAGAGAAGCGCATCCAGCCCTCTGCTTTCTGCAGTCCAGCCAGCCAGCGTGTAAGTGCTGTCCCGCGTGTAAGTGCTGTCCAGCCATCAAGAGGCGCTCTGTTTTCTGCAGTCCAGCGCTCTGCCTTTTCACCAATCAAAAGGCGCGTAGCTGCCATGCCATCAGCTCGCCCCCTTTCCAACTGTGAGAGAGAAAAAGCCCCAGCGCATGTGTACCAATAGAGAGGCGTGTCTCCAAAAGTGGTGTAGCCTCCAAAATTAGCCTAGGGGCCACCAAAGGTTATAAAACCTTTTAAACTTTAATTCTCTTTGTCCCCTTCACACTTGGGGTTGTCCACACATGGGATTATCAACATTAATTCCCTTTTCGACCCCAAGAGTTGCACCAATCTATCCATGAAGCAATTTGCCCCAATTGACGCCATTTACACTATCCACCATGTCCCTGTGCACGTCTGCATACTGTCAAGAGGAAAACACAGGGTCGTGACACACCCCATCCCATCCAATTTATAATTGAGAACCCCCAAGCTCCTAAACCTAGTGCACCAAAGGAGAACAACAAGGGGTACCATGCTATCTCCTAGGCCAAAATAAAGAAGGATTTAATGGATGCCATGATGGAGTAAATGAAGTTTGTAAGTTTCAGCACTGCCACCTCTATGAACCCATCAAAAGTAGTTGGAGATACCTTAAGTTTCAGCACTGCCACCTCTATGAACCCATCAAAAGTAGTTGGAGATACCTTAAGCTCTCTTGGCACCTTTGTGCCCCAGATTGGTTGAGATCACCATATGCTATGGGATGAAGATTCTTTGTTCCGGCCTTAGCCATGGTCTATCCATACTAAATAGAGTTGGAGGGTACAGTTGGCCTGAGCCAAGGATGGAACAAAGATGCATCCACCTGAATTCTTTAAGTTTAACAGGAGGGATGTCAACTTTCACACCTTAATTGAGTGCCATGTGGACATGCATCTTACCTACAGCCACTTAAGGTGTAAGTTTGGAGACCGTACATAAGCAGATTGGAGCAGTTTTGGCAGCCCAATAGACACCCAAAAATGCCCAAGACATGCAGCTATTGTTGGGACATATATTGGGTGCAATATGAAATGTTTAATGATATTTTGGAACCTGAAGAAAAGGGAACATACGACCTGCCATCAAAATCCATAAATAAAGGGAGGTCAAAGGTTATAATTCAGAATTCAGCAATTGGACAATAGTCCTCAATTTTGGATCACAACAGAAGTTAGCGCCCAACATTCAAGTGTCCAGATCAACTTCAGATCTCATTGTTTATACAACATGTTTTGGTAATATACAGTAGTAGGTTAGGTAAAGAGTCTATTTCTTCTGCTTCTCTCACCTTTGTACTGATACGGAGATGTATTTGCACATGTATGCACATTCTTACTATGATGCTCACTATGATGATGATGCAATGGACATACAGCTAGTCAATCCTTTTGTATGTGTTTTTAAGTTTCTGTCTTTTCCATGGCCCAGTATCGCCTTGAAACCTTGTACTGCTTTTGGTCTCATAGACCCATCGGGTCTTTTGAAGACAATAATGTAACTTTCTTTCTTTCTTTCTACTTCTCTGTGTCATTACTGCGCAAGTGTTAATCTCTGTAGCTTAGCGTTATCATCATTAAATATGCTTTTGCTTAGTTAGCATGTACATCCGCGGAGGCCAATGATAGTTTTAAAGGCAAAGGAGTGGAATTGCCTACCACTCGGTAGATAAGGATTCACACACTAAGGTTTTTTAGTATCTAAGTATGTGATGTGATTTTGAAAATGCCTTCACATACATGGGTGAAAACCCATACAATAGTGTATAACTAAGCACATTAGTGTCTCTCACAGAGAAACCGTTATTAATGTGAATTTTCAAGGGTGTATAATCCCACTTGTAAACCATATTCAACTTCAAAAGCAGTTAAAAGCTGTCTTCTTTACTTGGTTTTTGGGAGAGACAAAGACGAAAAGAGAGGGATGCCTTTTGGTACTTCAACATTGGAGAGGGATTCTTTCTCAAGGGAATATGAAGATTGCATTTGGAAACCCTACCAGGGACCAGTGATCACCTCCAAGAGACCGGACGATCCTAGCATTGATGTGGTGCTAGGAAATTCACTTCCTAATCAGCCACTTTACAGGGTAAATGCAAGTCAACATAAGGAAATCATGGCATAGGCAAATGAGTGGAGACCGATGCTTCAAAATGCCTGAATGGTTGACATAGCAAGGGAACCTAGGGCATTATAGACTAGTCATTGGGCTCTTCTGTAGCATTACCAAGTATGAGGATAGCAGATCTGGTGTGTGAGATCCGAGTCCCAACAACATATAGACATGCTTGTTTTGATCAGACATTATGAAGAGCCTTCTTTATCGTAGATCACAAGAGGAGAATGAGGATGAGACACACTATTGACTTTACACAGATGAGGGCCCATCTTGAGCCCAGCCTTTTATTGAGACATAGAACACCAGACATGAACATAGGACTTGGAGGGTTCATAAATAGTTCAGTCTACTTTTCACCCTTGGAGGCTTGAAGTGGAACAGTTATAAATTGATAGCTTATGACTTGCTTTGGATCACTAACTTATTTCTTTTCTGAATAGTATATACCTAGTGTGAGCTCCAAAACAGATGCATTTATATGATACCCTGGTTCTGATTTGCAGATAATGTTATGGCTAGTAGTGCCACGATTTGATGGGAGAGAAGCAAATGCTAATGTTGCTAAGAATATTCTTCGAGTTACTTTGCTGCTTCAATATGTGCCACGCTGTGTTCGTTTTTTACCACTGGTGGCCGGCCACTCTCAGACTGGATTTATCTTTGAGACTGCATGGGCCAACTTTGGGATCAACCTGTTTATGTACCTGCTGGCAGGACATGTCGTAGGAGCATGCTGGTACCTCTTTGGTCTGCAGGTTTGTCCAAGCTTCTTTGTCATCTCAAAACTCCATCAGTGTTCTCATGTTGGAACTTTTCTTGCTAGAATATTAATGCATGTTGCGGTGGGTTTTTTTGCAGCGAGTGAATTACTGTTTGCGTAAGGTTTGCGAACAGGAGAAAGATGCAGGATGCAATCTAAAATTCCTAGATTGTGGAGAGGGTAAAAATATAATTCTCTCCCCCGAGAGACTCAATTGGATGAATATTTCGAATGCGTCCTCAGTATGCTTAGTAGGCGCCACTTTTGATTATGGAATTTATGCAAATGCGGTCCCCGTAACAATGAATCCAAGTGTGATCACCAAGTACTTTTATTCCTTGTTTTGGGGCTTTTTGGTAAGTGCTCTCTCTTGCCCTCTCTTTATAAATGTATCTATGCATAGACCATATGTAACATCTTTTTGATCTCACAGACCCTTCAGGTCTTCAGTAGGCATTAAGAAATTCTTTTTTTCCAGAGGTTGAGGCAACAACATCCAAATGGGTGGTGGCTGCCAAGAAAGACCAAGAAGCAGAAAACTGCCATGCCCTCTCAATATGCCATCATGAGAGCTACATTGGAAGAGGAAAAATGCCGGAAGAGCAAAGAGCTCAATGTGGGGTGATTGGCCTCACAAAAGTCCCCACGCCAAGGGAAGATGATGACACCCTATATGGGAGTCACAGGTAACCCCATTCGTAGATGCATGGTGTGTGGGGAAAGATGGAGGGAGCAACTCCTCATAATGAGATTCCTAGACCAGGCATCATAAGGCAAGTTCCTTGAGAAGAGGATGGCTCGCCAAGACACTAAGATCTAGGAGGCGATCTCACCCTTGTAGGTGGAGCATCGAAAGTTGCGGATGACCCAAGTAGGTAAGTGGGAAGTCCACCGGGATGGCAGGGTCATCATTGCTGATAAGCGCCCTGCATGATGGCACTAGGTCTATGAGACCATAGATACATTGAGAATGGTGGAATGGAATTGCAACGGAATTCTATGGTCACACAGGAGTATTCGCTGTAGGACGCAGGTTCCGGGACAATATCAAAAGCTTTGCCGAAATCAAGAAGCAACATTAAATCCTCTGATGTCGTGCTATACCATCCTTGACGATGGATCGAAAGGTGAAGATGTGATGAAGGGTAGAGTAGCTCCTCCCGAAAGCTTGCCTGTGGCTTGAGGCTCTGCGAATGAAGTGAGCTCCACCTCTAGCACCGATCCATAGAGTTTGGCCAATGTGTGGCCAATCATGATTGTCTTGTAATTATTAGGATCAAGTGGATCTCCGGCCTTTTTTTTTTTTTTCAAAAAAGGAGACTTCTATTAAGTATGAATTTCTTTTTACAAAATGGAGATTTCACACCAAGAAAGGTGAAGATCCCAACCAATCAGGAGCCCTGTGCTGCCAATAGGGTCCCGAATCTCGCTCAGTACGACAGGGCTGCCCATTAACCCCTTTATTATATATCATAGTTGCAGAGGCCATGAGCCTCTTTCTCCGCTCCACTGCTGGTATTTCAGGATTGAGGTTGCCTCTTCGTAGTCATGAGGAGTTGGTTGACTCTGAGTTACCTGATGACACAGCCCTGTTTTTGGAGGCTTCACATATATGCTTATGTTCCTTCCGGGTAGCACTAGAGGAGTTCTGTTTGGCAGCAGGGGCACTCATTAATTGGCACAAATCTGTTGGTTTTTGGGTTAGTGATTCACCGAGAGTTGATTGGGGCGCAAAGCTTGGTTTTACTTGGATCAGCAGAGGATGTACTGCTAGATATTTGGGATGCCAAGTTGGGATTGATATTTCTCCTGCACAGCAGTTTGCTCCGGTACTTATGAGTATCCGGAAGAAGCTCCTCCATTGGAGCTCCAGGAGATTAGATTTAGCCTCCAGAGCTTTGGTGGCTAATCAGGTATTGCTTGCCTCAGCTTGGTTTATTGCCTCTTGTTGGTGCTTCTCTCGTGTGTGCATTGGCCAGTTGTGGAGATTGATCCGAAATTTTCTCTGGTCGGGCTTGGATGGCACCTCAGACACTCGTGCCAGTGTAGCTTGGCTCACATTTATTCAGCCCCAAAGAGAGGGGGGCTTGAATATTATCAATCCGGAGGGCGTTGCTTTGCAAACTTGTGGTCAGAGGTTTCCTACCAAGCACTGAGCCTTGGAAGGATTTTTTCTTGTCTCAGATTTCCAGATGTACACTAGGGTCGGGAGAGACTGGATGCCCAACACACGTTTTTTGTTCACAGAGGCTGATATTAGGGCACCATCTTCCTCTCTTATTGCAGCCATTGTCAGAGCATGGAGAAGCATGAGATATTTTTTGCGACAAAGGCTTCCTAGGTCTTTGGACGAGGCTGACCGACAACCTATTATGTGGAACGAGTTCATTAGGGATGAGGCTGGTCGGCCACTTGGTGCATCTCGTTATATGCAATGGTCAGGATGGGAGAGATGCGCATACACAGTTCTTGCTTGGAAGACCTTTAAGAGTCTTCCGGAGGATCGGAGAGTTGCATCCACTCAACATCTTAGGGGCTCTCGCATTCGTATTGATCAGATTGATGGAGCTATTCTGCATGAGTGGCTTTTTGGGACCTTTCACGGGGACTATCATCCGAGTTGGCTGGGAGTTTTTTCGAGGATAGGCATACCTCTGCAGGTCATTGCTCTGCCAGGCCAGGAGGATACAGATTTCCTCATGTATTCTATCATGCCTGGTGGGAGATTGAGGAGATGTAGTATGGAGGAGATCATCCTAGATACTAGGCTTAGTCCAGTGAGGATTGTTGGTCGCTCGGGGAAGCACTGGTTCATTGACCCTTCTCCTCAGATAGTGACTCATGGCTCTTGGTGTTTGTGGCTATATGGTGGCAGTCCTATCAGATATCTTCAGTGGGATCCTGGAGAGTGGGAGTGGATTGATGCCTTCGATCCTTTGAAAAGCCTTCCTTTTTTTAGTTTCACTGTTCGGAATGCCAGCCTTCTCCTCACTTGACAGATGCATAGGATCCCTACTCTCAGGCCTCATTGGGAGAGCTATGATATTTCTCCAGTGATACAGCGCAGATATTGGCATAGACTTTGGCACTCGTACATGGTGGACACCTAGTGTGCACTTATTTCCAACACCCTCCTTAAGTGGACACTAGGAGGAAGACAAAAAGACAAGACTAGAAGACAGACATAAAGACTGATAGACTGAGAGACAAGATATGAGAGACAAAAGATCCTGAGAAACCCCTCCTCAAGTGATATCCTCATATGGGTCCACAAGGGTAGGGACAAGAGTGGATCATAGACAAGACACAGTCAAATTGATAGACAAATAGACAGATAGACAAGACTAGATAGACAGAAGACTGACTGTAGAACTGACTATAGACAAACAGATGGACCTTGGAGACATCCCCTCCTCAAGGGCAATCTCTGCCTCTTGGGTAGGGACAAGAGAGAGGTCAAAAAAACATAATGAGTAAGACACTAGAACCCCTTGACCTACATCATCGGTGGTCAAAGTGGTAGACAAGAAAGGTGAAGTAATCAAAAAGCCCACTCCTCATCATGTGAGGAATGAACAGCAAGATCTGCTGATGTAGATGCTGCAGCAACATGGGCTGAGGTAGATGCAGGGGCTGATGTAGAGGTTTTAGAGTAGCAGTCCTTCTCCCGGTGATTATCACGTCCACAAATGGTGCATGGATGAGCCTTGAAGCAGTCCTTCTCCATATGATTAGTTTTTCCACAATGGGTGCAAGGCTTTCTTACCTTAGAACCTCCTTTCTTTGCTAAAAATGCAGTGTTAGTTACCTTTTGTTGTTTTGTTCTTTCCTCTTCTTGGAGAGCATTGATGATACCTTCAAGAGTAGGATTATTGTGATACTTGAAGGTAGTGACAAGAGTAGCATAGGTGTCAGGTAAGCTTTTGAGAAGCACAGCAATAGCAATATCTTCGGAGATGGGAGACTTCACTGATGCAAGCTGAACCATAAGACTGCGAAAATAATTGACATGAGAGGCTATAGTAGCTCCCTCCTGCATATATAGATCAAAGAATGAGATCATAAGTGCAATCTTTAGAGCGGGGTCCAAAAAGGGTATCCAAAGTGATCCATGCTCGAGAAGCAGACTGTATGTCGGAGATGTGATGAATGTAATCATATCCAAGACCGAGCAAGATGATAGCATAGGCTTTGGGAGCATAAGTGATAACTTGCTCAATGTCGGAATCTTCGGGAGCAGCATGGTGAACAACGTCCCAAAGACTTTCTTTCATAAGATGGCACTTGATTTTGATTTGCCAAGTATGAAAGTTGGACCCATTGAATTTGTCGATAGACATGAGAGAATGAGTAGAAGAGGCCATGTGGGAAGGTCTTACCTCTTGCTAAAATGCAAGGGCAGTGTCTATTCCCTTACAAGATTGCAGAAATGAATGAAAGAAGAGATCCAAACTGTTTTTAGAAGCCGGCTCTCTCACCACTTGTCAAGGCCATAGCATGTGACAGCCCATCGAAGCATGAGGAACTAGCAGTTTGCAGATATGAGGATAAGAAAAGGACTGACCAGCAAACTGAAGGAGACAATGCACAATACCTTGTAGACTCTTTAAGAGGAAGCGATGGCAGAACTGAATGCAGCAAATAGCTCGTTAGGAGGAAACGGAGAGCTGCAACAGTACAGCGGGCAGCAGCAGCTCCAAGAGAGAGAATAGTAGAAGCTCCACGAAACCGAGCTGTATGAGCATGAACACAGGCCGGCGCAGGGCGGACAGCTATTGGAAAACAGGCCGACGCAGGGCGGACAGCATAAAACTGGCGGACAGAAAGTTCAGGCCGGCGCAGGGCGTTCAGAATGTGAATGGGCTGGTCCTAAAACTGAGCGCAGCTAGGGAGATGGTGGCCTGAAGCTATGGCGGGCAACACAGGGCAGGAGCAGCCTGCTCTGATACCATGAAAGCAAAAGCAGACTAGAAATGAAACAAGAACACAAATGAAAGACAAAGAGTTACCTTGAGATGAGCGTAGACAAGACACAAGATTGATCCTTTCATTGATGTGACACCCACAATATATAGGTGAGAAGTACAAGATTGAGTAGACTCACTTATGGGATAAATGTAGAGGTGCCACATGGCACTAGACTCAAGACACAAAGACTCAACTGAAACTAGACTAGAGAAATAGTATACCTAGTGTGCACTTATTTCCAACAGATATTTATGCGGGAACGGGACCATGGCATCTTGTTTTCCTCTAGTACCACAGGTCTTACATGGCAACATGATGCTGCTCAGTGGAGCAACTCCTTGCCTAACCATAATGGCCAAGCTCCTGTCAGTCCCCTTGAATCTCAGCTGTGGCCCTGACTGTGTCAACCAAATGATAGAACCAAAAGAAATGATAGCATCCCTCTTAATCCTACCAAAGAGGTGTGCAATCGCAGACCAAACTTTGTGTGCTTCCCTGCATTCCCATAAACAATGGTAAACTGACTCCGAAACTCTTGCACATCTAGGGCATGCTGGGCAAGCACTAGTAACTGACCTCCACTGATTGGTGGCCAGACCACCATGAAGAGAAACCCAGATAAAGGAGGAAATCTGTGACTTCCTATAAGAATGCCACAATCTCCTTCAAAAAACCCTCTGAATGTCAGTCGAAATGCCGTAAGATTCCCAATGGGGTCTAAGAGTAGGGACACTCTGAATGTGTCCCAAGATAAGATGTCTGGCATTCCGCACCGTATAACTGAAAAAAGGCATGCTTTTCAAGGGGTTACAAGCATCCTTCCACACGCACTCACCGGGGTCCCAATGCAAATGTCTGATAGGGTAGCCACCATACAACCAAAGGCTAACAATCTCTGTGATCATCCCTGGGGCGGGGGGGGGGTCAACAAAGACGTGCTTCCCCAACCTGCCAACAACTCTGACTGGACGAATCTGGGGGCCCTCAATAAGGTCCTGCACGTCACATCTCTCCAACTGCCATCCATCCTACACAGAAAAAAAGACCGGTACATCATCCTCCCTAGGCAAGGGGAGACCCATAACCTGAAGAGGAACACCTGTCCCAGAAAAAACCCCAAACCAAGAATGATGACGGTCTTCCAAGAAAGATCCAGTAATCCAGTGGTTGGGAATGGCTGCGTCAATCTGTGCAATCCTCTGACTATTGCCTCTCAAATGCTGCGTGAGATCCAATCTTTGTACCTCAGTGTGGCTCTGAAACCTCTTCCAAGCCAACACTGTGGGGCAAAGCGTCTCCTAGCCAGCCCAAAGAATGTGCCACAGAATGGGTTGCCGGTTAACTTCCTCGGCTGAACGCGGGGGGGTGTGTACCAAAAAACTCCTCAGGGCAGTCCACCGTAGGAGGGACCTAACCAGGGGGGATGAAGGGGAGCGGTGAACTGCATCCGAAAAAATAAAGCGTGAGCTGAGAGTCCAGTCACCTCCGCGAACAGGGACACACTTCATGATCTGCTGCATGAGAAAGTCCTTCCACGGCTCAGAGCCTGAAAGAAAGCCCCTAACAACTAGCTTACACAGCAATGCCTTACATTGCACCTCAGGGTCAATGATATTCAATCCCCCTTCCTGCTTAGGCCTGATAATGGTTTCCCAAGCAACTCTAGCCTTGGTGTGTGCATTTCCATCAAGCCCTAACCAAAGAAAGTTCCGAATAAGGGGACGAAGCTGTCCAATGCAGCCCTTATGAAAAATCCAGCACGGAGCGATAAACCAAGTCGTGGCTAGCAAAACTTGGTTAACCACCAAAGCTCTAGAGGCCAAGTCGAGCTTCCTCTTACTCCAGTGATGAAGTTTTCTTTTAATGCTTAAGAGCACTGGAGCAAAGTGTTGTGCAGGGGAGATGTCAACACCCACCTGACAACCAAGGTATCTAGCAGAGCATCCTCTCTCAATCCAAGTAAAACCAACATCTGTACCCCAATCTGCAAGAGGAGAATCACTGATCCAAAAACCAACTGACTTATGCCAATTGATAGTAGCTCTTGCTGCCAAACAAAAGGCCTCCAAGGCTGTCCGGAAAGCACATAAACAAGCATGTGAAGCCTCAAGGAACAACGCCGTATCATCTGCTAACTCAGAGTCCAATAACTCTTCCTCCGTACATAAAGGCAGCCTGAGACCCACAACACCAGGGGCAGCCCGAAGAAACCTGCTCATAGCCTTAGCTACAATGAGGAACAGTAAAGGGGCGAGGGGACATCCCTGCCTCACTGAACGGGAAATCTGAAAACGCTTACCACGCCCCCCACAGGCTAAAATAGTGCTATGAGCCTCGCTGTATAGGCAAGACACACCTCTGATCCAGTTTTGGGAAAACCCCATGTGTGCCTTAGTGCCCTCCAAAAAATCCCAATCCACTTTGTCATAAGCTTTTTCAAAATCAAGCAAAAGCATGGCAAGAGGCTGCTGAGTAGCCTTTGCCCACTCGACAGCTTCCCAGAAAGAAAAGATGTTATCAAATATACTCCTTCCTTGGAGGCATCCATTTTGGGTATCATGGATAGTCCTTTGGAGAATCGGCTGCAACCTTATACTCAAGGATTTAGCTAAGATTTTATATGCAGATCCAAGGAGGGTGATGGGCCTCCATTGCTTGATGTCAGTCTTGTCCCCACTCTTCGGGATAAGGTGAATCAGCCCCTCCCTGAGGTATGGAGGCATCATACCCGACACCCACATTTCCTGAAGGGCAACAGTGATAGCATCTCCAATATGATCCCAAAAAAGAATAAAGAAGGCGGGAGAAAGACCATCATCCCTGGGTCATGAACCACTGGAAAGAGCATGCAGTGCGTGAAGGAATTCATCCTTCGAGAAAGGGGCATCTAGGGAAGAACACATAGCATCTATAATGAGCCTGGGCATGCACTCCCAAACTTTCTGCTGTGCCACATCTCTCTGAGGGGAGGGCACCTCTGCAGTCAACAAAGACCGATAAAATTCTGAAGCAATATCCCTCACCTTATCAGGCTCAATCTAAACCTCACCCTGTGAATCCTGCAAGTACCTCACAGAGTCCCTGCTATGGGAATGCCTGTGCGCTGGAAAAAACTCTTTATTGCATCTGCCACCCATCTGAGTCCAAAAGGCCTCGTTCGCATGAAAGGCGAACTCAGCCCTCCTATCCATGGCCAACTGCAGCTCTGCTCTAATTGTGGTCAAGAGGTCTGTAATCCAAGTCGCATGTGGATGCTTTTCATGTTCCCTCTGAAGAGCAGCAATCCTACGCCTAATAGCTCTCTCCTTGTCCAGAGCGGCCTGCTTCTTAGACAAGGCAATGCTATGATAATGATGGCTGGTCCTCTCAAGAACTAGCGCAATATTATGACGAGGATCATGACTGTCACAAGATCTCCATATCTCTCTGATCTCTCAAGGGAAATGTCAGCATCTAGATAAAGAGAGTCAGGGATACGGATACGGGGAGAGGCCGAGCGAGCCCCAAGCTTCCTGAGACACAAAACGAGGGGGCAATGATCGGATTTGGTGGTGCCAGGCATAATAGCAATGGTGCCTCCTCTTTCCAAGGACCAATCATCCACATAAAACCTGTCCAGACGTGCAAAGATGCTCTCATCCCCGCTCTTGCGGTTATGCCAAGAGAAAGATAAGGAATTTGGCCTTCTCTGGAAGTCATCCTCAATCCAGCAATCCCTGCCAAAAAAGGAAAGCGTGAACCTCTCCCATGAGGCTCGCTCCAAAGGGTGTAAACCCCCTTCGCGTCCACCCTTCTTGTCAGAAGGTTGCTCAACCATATTAAAATCTCCTCCCACTATTCAATGATCAACCTGGGGAATGACATTTGTAATGGTGTCCCAAAAGGCCACCCTTTCACATCTCACGTTAGGTGCATAGATATTCAAGATTCCCAATTTCTAACCCTCATGCATGATCAAGATCCACTGCGCTCTAGCAGGGATGATAACACCGTGCCTAATAACATGAGGTATAATACATGCTGCCACTGAAATACAAACACCACCTCTAGTCCCAACTGCCGAGGACCAGAAGGTGTGGCCAGAAAGCATCTTACCAGTTTTGCCACACTGAGATCTATCCAATTTGTGTTCCTGCAACAAAAGCACATCCATAGACCCTCCTGTAATAGCAGGGTGAAGCTAGTCCTTCAGAAGGCGCTTCCTACCACGGGTGGGAAGCCCTCCAAGGCCCTGAACATTCTATGAGACGATTCTCATGGAAGAGAAGAGGGTTTGACCCCCGATCTAAGAAGACGATGGGCAGCATGAGGACGCCTCTCATAATGCTGGAGGACGGGAAAATCCACAGGGCAAAGTCCACTGACATGCCCTTGTCCGAGGCCCTGCACCGTGCCTGCATATGTACGAGAAACGTGTTCACCCTGCGGGGCATCAAGGGCAATGGCATCATGCTGAAAATCTTGCAGTACATGATCCCCACTGTGCTGAACATCCTGCATATCGCCCCCTCCAAGTAGAGAGGACTCCACAAAGTCATACTGATCTGAAATATCATCTCTTTGCAAAGATGCATCAGCTGACACATGCCTCTGACCAGAAACATCATCTATCTGTACATGATCCGAGGAAGCCTTCCCATCAATCGCACCAGGGGGGCGGGTGTGAGAGATAGCACGCGACACCTGGCGGACTGAAGGACGGGAAGGAACCAAGGGAGGTGGTGCCTGAGAGGCACGCTTACGAGTCCTCCTGCGACCTCGAGCCCGAGGACAATCTCGAGCAAAGTGACCCTGTTGGTGACAAACCCGGCACTGATCAGGTTTACCTCCAATCTCCATACGTTGCTTCAAAGGGCCACAAGGGCCCAGAAGCAAAACATAGTCCTCAAAGAGCTCAATGTCACGGGCAAGAATCATGACCCTGGGGACAGCATCCGCCGAGGCAGTGACCACGTGGGCAGAAGATGTCGGCAAGGCGTGAAGGGGGGGCACTTGAAGAACAAGCCCAAAGGCAGACCCGATGGCCTGTAACATAGGCCAATATGCGCGCGGAAGACCTGGAAATTTGAGAGTAATCGGGAAACGGTTCCGGTCTTCCTCAACAGGGTCAAAGTAGCTGGAGTAGGGAAGAAAGAGTATCTTCCTCGGGCCCAATGGCAAAGGGCTGCCCTTCAAAATCTCTGAGGCTGCGTCCTCAGAATCAAAATCCACTTGGAAGAAACCTCTTCCAAGCAACCTGACATCTTGAAAGTGTAGAGCGAGGTCCATAGTAACCTGGACCGGCAGAAACGGTCGGTTCGGACCGGGTTGGAAACGGTGTTTCCGAGTTTCCGCGAGGTCGGAAACGGCAAGAAACGGAGTTTCTTTTGAATTTATTTTAGACATGTAAAAAACATGCATAGAGACATCCTATTAAATAAACTTATGTCAAGAGATGCAAAAAACATGCATAGAGATGCAAAAAACATTTCCACTTGCGGGAACCCCCACCTCCGACATATCCATCCCCTTTTGTTGCATACTGCCAATAGGGATCTGTAGGCATAGTGAGACTTGAAAGCACTTGCCCTCGAGAACACTTGCCCTTGGAGGCTTGGGCTTGAGCCTTGAAGCCTTGAAGAATGGGCTGCCCGGCAGCCACCTGTGAGACTGGAGAGCAGGCTGCTACAGAGTACAAGCCTTGGGGCCTTGTGGGGGCAAAGGCTTGAGCCTTAGGGCCTTGGCCTTGAGCCTTGGGCCCTTGTGGTGATAGGCGCAGGGTTCGCAGAAGCGCAGGAAAGGAGGAGCGAAATGAAAAAAACGCGCGCGGCCCCCCCCCCCCCCCCCCGTTTAACCTGCCCCCAAAAAAAAAATGTACGGAAACGGCGTTTCCGCCGGTCTGCCGTTTCCGGAAACGGCCGAACTGTTTCCAGGGGGCGGAAACGCCGTTTCTGGTTACTATGGCGAGGTCGGAGGGCAGAGCCGCGAGGACCCAATCCCGAGGCTGGAGACGGGACGGGTGAGATCCAAAGATTCTGGCAATGAGGGTCGTTTTGGAGTCTTTCTCTATTTCGGCGTAGAGGACCACGAGCTCGGCTTCGGAGAAAACAATGGTTCACCCGGCCGAGGGAGAATGATTAGCCATGATGCTAATCGAAGAAAAAGGCCGACTTGAACTCGGATGAGGAGCAATCTGAACCAAGGGGAAGAGGAAGGCTATGAGGCGGAGGAAAGGAAAGGAGGGTGGAAAAGGGAACAGCAAAAAAGAAAAGGGAAGCCAGGGGAAGAGGTTGGATACAAAGGCGAAGAGGGGTGGGGGAGGGGAAGCACAATAGCGTTGCGCTGAGGGAAGAGGCGGAGGAAGGATGGGAGGCGATTAGGGGAGAGGAGGTGAAACGATCAATAGGAGGGCTAGGGCGGGCAAAGGCAAGGAGGGGAGGCGGAGGAGGAAAGGAGGCGAAGCAGGAAGAAAAGCGAATGGGCGCACCGAAGGAGGAAGGAAACGAGGAAGAAGGAGGGGGCAGCGAAGAAGGAAGGAAGTGAAGGCAGAGAGGATCAGAGGAGGAAGGGAAGGAGGGGCGCAGCGATGGAGGAAGGAAGCGATTCAGGGTTCGGGGAGCTCGCGGTCATGCATCCGTGCTTCACGGTGGAGTTTTCTGGATCTCCGGCTTTGAGGATGGGGGTGATGGTATTAGCGGACTAAGAGAGGGTGGAAGTCCTTCACAAAGGGCTCTATTGAACATGTAGGCTAGTAGGGATTTGGCCCACTTTCTAAGATCATTGACTTCCCAGACCAGCGTTGCCTAGGGCTCTTCCTACTCAACCTTTGCAAACACAGGGAAACTTTTGTGAGAGAGCTTCGGCCCCAACCACCCCGATCCCTCCCTTGCTAGCCAACCGTCATCAGCTTCTTCTGGACACACAAGGAGGACACCCATACACACGATCCCCTCTTAGCTCCAGGACGTGCTGTATCGCCATCGATCCATCGCCATTGAGCTACCTTTCCATGTGATGTAGCTGAGGGAGACCTCTCGGCCATACTCATTAGCCCCATGCTTGATATTTTGGAGAGTGGTATAACATCCATTGGGGGCTAATGGTCCTCTCATGTTTTATGTTTCATGCTCCTAGTATTCCATGATAAAATTTCCATGTTCAGTTTTGTATCACTTCATTGAGATAGTTTTGATATGTTCTATTTTATTTTGCCGTTCTAGGATGAGATATGCCATGGACATTATTTTATCACTTTGGTTTCATAGGCCTATTGGGTCTTTTAGTAGACGCTTAATATATCTTTCTTCCTTTCTCTCAACGCATCAGAGAGGATGGGACACCTAGCATCAGGCCATGTCGGCTTCAGAAGGAACTTCTCCACGTTGGACAATATCTTTAGTTTACACGCTATCATAGAGGAGGCGCGGTCACAAAAGAGATGTGCATTGTTGCTTTGTGGATTTCTGCAAGGCCTTTGACTCTAGAAACTTCTCCACCCTAAACCATATATTTACATTACGGGCTATCATAGAGGAGGGGAGGTCATGGAAGAGACGTGTCTTACTGCTTTGTGGATTTTTGCAAGGCTGTTCACTCCGTCTCTTGATCCAACTTGATAGGATGATTGCATGAGCTCTGGGTGCCAAATGAGAGGATTTGGGGTGTTATGGCGCTTTATGAGGCCATCCTTTGCCGAGTATGTGCACCTGCAGTGTGGCCTCATATTGCAGTTTTTGTGGACACTTTCGGAGGTAGAGGCTCACCATTGGCCGAGATAGTAGTGGCCATATTGCTATATGCTAACAACTTTGTTTTGATCTGAGATTCTGCTGAGGGTTTGGAGAAACACTTGGATGCATTGGACTTATTTTGCAGGGAGAGAGACCTTATGGTCAATTTGGGCAAAACCAAGGTTATGGTCTTCAACACATCTTATGTGGTCACTCCACGATTATCTTTCTTACAGAGACCCTCAGTGGAGATTGTGCAGTAGTATGTAAACCTTGGAGTCACTTTTACTTCCCCAGTTTTACATTTCCACAGCTTTCGCTTACTGAGAGACCACTAGAAAACTTGCTGAGGAGCATGTGGTAATAGAGACAACCTTTCCTGGCTTATTTCGAAGAGCCTTATGCTAAGTGTTGGCTCTTTTACACTTTAGTACGACGAGTAGCTATGAATGGTGTAGTCGTCTGGGGCTAGGCTTAGGGAATGATCATCCGAGGGGAATAGAAAGGCTACAAGTGATGATGATGTCACACATGATCAGGAGCACACCATCTGTACTACATGACATTATACGTGTAGAGTTTGGGTGCGTTCACACGCAAGGCAAAAGTGAGCTAAAACTCCTATTTTGGGCCTACACGTGCACCGTTGAAGCTTTTTTAAGTTTCCCCGTACACCATGGACACCTTTTGGTCATGGTTGCATGCCCCCAATGCCTCCATTCCATTAGGCGGCACCCCGGCCTCAATTGCACATTCACATGTGGTCGCCATGCCTCCCATGGCTAGCACCAGAGTCCTCTATGAAGTTATATCGTGAGAGGGAGAGGAAGCGCATGAGACAAGTTTGCTGACTGGTGGAACCAACCGGTTGAGTGGCCGTAGGATAGTAATCAGACCTTGGGAACACAACCGACTCCATAACGCCATTTGTTGCCATCCGCCCATGTACCCACATCACCTTGTAATCATCAAGCCGTTAGGATCTTGGGTGTAACGGACAAGCGTGGACATATAAGCGATCTGTGTGGACTTAGACGGGAGGGGGTTCACTCACACTCTAGCATATTTGCTTAGAGTACAGCACAAGAGTTCTTGCTAGTGCCACACCTTAATAGGTTCTACACAACAATCCTCTTGTACTCCTGTTATAGATAAGAATACAGTCTTGTTGTATTTGCTTTAACTACGTGTTTTTTTTCACTGCATTTGCATAATCTGTTGGTGTACTTCTCTACATGTGCATGTGTGTATCGGACGGCGCTGTCGCACTGGCAATCGTGCATATTGGGCATCCAAGGATTGCGGGATCCGTCCTAATCAGCGGACGCCTGTCTTGGTGGGGAAAAGGTTGGTCGTTAGAGAAGCTTGAGGAGAAGTTCATTGATAGTCAAGAGGAAGAATCTTGAAGCAGACACTAATGAGGAGCAGATCAGCACCACACTCAACAAACTGGTAGACATAGAGGATGAGTGGGTGCTATGTCAGGTGGATCCCGCACTTGGATGCATAGTCACAAGAAATGGGAACGGAAACGTTCGAGAAATGGAAATGGGGAAACGCATTTTTAGGGGTAGAATCGGCCGTTTCCCCTGACAATATCGCTTGGGAAACGAGAAACAGACATGGAAACGGATGGGGTCCTGAAACAGAGAAACTCTTTTCTAGGGACTGAAACGACCGTTTCCTGTGACTATACTTGGATGCCACATGGACATACCTATACAACAGGTGCAACACTTAGGGTGATAATTGGCCCTTTGTGAGCCCTTGTCCAAGATGAGTCAGGGAGAGATCCATTGTAGAGGGGTCATGGTCAGGTATGCATGTCCTGCACATGAAGTCACTGCATGTCCCACACGTCCGTGTAACCCAATGGAATGATGTGGAGGTATACTAGGCTGTTATATGGCTTCGAGCCAGATGCATGGGCATCAATCTTGGTCAAGAGATAGGCTTTGAAGAGTCTTTCTCATGGACAGCCATGTAGGGCTTGTGCAAGAGCTACCAAAGAGCCCATGGCTATGGGGACTAGACGTAGGCCAGCCCTATGCCATAGGTTAGGCCTATGGATCCCCATGGACCCTTGTCAACCAGCAGCAAGGGTGGCCCAGCAGCACACATGTGAAGTGATTTCATTAAAATGCTGTTTTTCCTAGTCGTAAATATGCTGACAGATTTGGAGAAAAACAACCAGCATATGAAGTGCCTATATAAGCGATGTTCAGTCTCTTAAAAAAATATATATATATATATATATAAGAAAGAGACTTCTATTACGTATGAGAAAAACAGACAACAATCACAGCTATAAGCCAGAAGAGAATAGAATCACCCCAATATGTAAGGTGATTTCAACCACTGAGGAGCATCATGTTGCCATGTAAGACCTGTGGTACTAGAGGAAAAGAAGATGCTATGGTCCCATTCCCGCATAAATATCACACGCTTTGCCTGCGCAGAACGAGAGGGCCCCTGAATGTGAGCCCAAGTAGCCATAAGAGTGTGGATGTTCAGTCTTTTGCATCAGCCGTCTTGTATTCTCTGCAAGAGCCAAGATTCAAGGGCTGAGAAAGCCAAGAAGGAGCCAAAAGCAAGGTGGAAAGTGAAGATCAAAGGTCATCTTCATGCTGAAAGACAGCTCAGCCAAGTGAAGGTCTCCAAGTTAGTTCAGTTCTGGTTATTTACAGCCAGCGTGTGTCATTCTACTCATTCAATAAAGCAAATATGCCCCACGTGGGGGTGGGTGGGTGGGGGGGGTGTGGGGGCGCTTTTCAGAGGGTAGTTGGGACCCAACATTGTGTATTGTCTCTCTTCTCTCTCTGCACTCTTATTCTCATTACATTGTGCTTGACATTGTCAAGAATGAAGGGCTGAAAGTTATTTATCAAAGTATAATCTTCGTCTGTAAGCTTCCGCATGTTACATGCAACAATTGCAGAACAACAAGCAGCCGCAAGAAGAAGAGGTACCAGGAGACAGAAAAACACAAGAAGGGAGCTCCCGAGGCAACAATTTGAACAACAAGCACTTCCTGACATTTAAAGGTAAGAAATCGGATGACCCAGATATACATGTCATGAAATTTGAACAAGATGGAAAGTCTGCAGACCAAGAGGACAGTATCTGGAAGAGCTGAAAAGAGACCAATGGAATGGTTCACACAATTTGACGATGATCATTTTGATACCTATGGGGAGTTCAAAGATGCATTCCTGAAGAGGTTCAGGAAAGTTAAGACAACAGGCCAGCTGACAAACATCATAAGAGAACTGAAAAACATAGAGAAATATGGATGTGGAGGGATGTGCAGCAAAGCTGCAGTCACTTAGAAAAAGATTGGATGAAGACAACGGACCGTTAAAGGAACTGGTGGGAGATAGGTTCATGAGGGGTCTGAGCAGCAAGCTCAGGTCCACAGTGGCCACAATTAATGTGATTAAACAAGGCTTTGAGGAGCTGGTTGAGGCAACTAAAAGAGCAGAAAAGAACCTATATACGACTCCAAAGACCAAAAAGAGGTGGTAGAAGATGACTTTTAAGTCAGTGAGGCAGAGGACATAGATGGAGGCAAATCCAATGATGATTCTGATTCTAACAGCAAGGCAAGGAAGGGCAAGAAAAAGGGGCATGTTGTGAGTGTAGAGAGTAAGGCTTTGCAAAGGGACCAGAAAGATCAGCATGCCGTAGGAATGTGTTGTGCTGAAAGTGCGGACAGGATGGTCATCTCAAGGAGGAATGCCAAACGCCGCCCACCTATCAAATCTGCACAGAATGGAATCACACCACCCAAAACTGCAGGTACAACAGCAAAAACAACGTGCATGCAGTCAACCTGGTGGTAGCAGCAAGCAATCAGCCTCAGAGGCAAAATTCTGATAATCAGCCAAGGAGGCCATACTACAATGAGCAGAGGACATACTACAATGAAAATAGAAAAGAGCGAGAGGACGCGACAGCAGTCGGAGGGACAGAGATGTGTGCTGGTATTGCAGAGCCTCTGGTCACAGGAAGACCGCTTGCCCAATCTTTGAGAAACATCAACCAGAGCTGAGGGAGTATATGGGCAAGACCAGTCAACCTGCAGGAAACGTGGTGACGCTTGTTCCCATATGGGGGAAGAGCAACCATCGGTGTGTAGCAACAAGATCAAAGAAAAAGAACTGGTAAGCTCAGAGAGGCCAATAGACAAGAAAAAGAAGTTGGTGTCTTGGGAAGATCATGAAAAAGTTTGGGAAGAAGCCATGAAACTGGTACAACAAATGCAGGAAATGATCTGGAGGGCAAACAGGAATCAGTCCCAGAGGCGTGAAGGGCCACAGATCTGCAAGAACTACTCAGAATCAGGATAGATGCAGCAGCCCAATAAAAGGAAAACAGGAGGAGTGGGAATTGACCCTGTAGCAGTGGACAGACAGCCTGGAGGATAAGGCAGAAATCCTAGAAATCTCGAGCAGCTGAGGAAAAGAATCAGCATGCAAAAGATAGTCCTAGGAAAAGTCAAATGGCATGCAAGATTCTTGAGGTACTTGCGCATGTGGCCTATCCACTGTACGCACTTACTAGAAAAGATGCAGCATATTTATGGTCAGACAAATGCAACACCAGTGGTGATTTCCCCGGACTTGAACAAGCCGTTCCATGTCTTTGTATATGCATCATACATAGCAATTGGAAGTGTCCTAATGCAGCAGTCTGAAGAAGCATGATATAAACCAGTGTATTATGCCAGAAGAATGCTGTCCAGAGCAGAGAAAAACTACAACACTACTGAAAGGGAAGCACTGGGACTGGTTTATTCCATCAACAAGTTCAGACACTATTTGTTGGGAAACAGGTTTGTGTTCGATGTGGAAAGCCTATTCCAAAGATAAAAGCACCATGCTCTTATTCTCAAGATGTCTCATAAAATCATAATGCTAAAAATCAATCGCACTGCGCTTATAATTATTTTTTTATTTGGGTTACTTTATTTACAATTTTTAAAACCTTGTAGATTATATTATTCACATCAAAATGCAACAAGGGCTGAAGTAAAAGAATTCCAACCTTCAGTGTATTACATGTCACATAGATAGTCCAATGGATGTAATGTGATTATCCATATAGTAAAATGAAGAAAAGTGGCCCTTAAGTTAAAGGAATGTGACCAACCACTTATGGAGCCTAGAATGACCAGAAAAGTGGAGACATACTTTCGAAGCAATGTAATGTCATCATTTTACTATATGGATTTAATCATCCTCAAGGGTGCAATTATCTTGTAATTGTAATGCAACATACTCGAGGGTGCTTGCAAAGCCTCATCCTCCAAAGAAGGATCCACATCCTCTGAGGCAAGAGCTGCGTAAGGGTTGGGGTGATCCTCCAGGGGTGCGGATAAAGGGGCGGGTAGGGAGTCTGAGGGTACCGGTCATCTCTAACCACAACCCAACGTTGTGTGGTCTACTGGGGCACAACGGCAATTAGAGTCTGGGCAGCTAGAGGAGGCATCTGTTGGGTAAGACCATGCCGCCTTCTAGCGTGGCCTCTCGACCTGGGACAATCTCTAGCAATGTGGCCCTATCGATGACAAATCCGACTAAACTGACTTAAGGGCCAATTCTTAAGGCTCCATAAGTAATGTGATGATCCATATAGGAAAATGAAGAAAAGTGGCCCTCAAGTTAAAGGAATGTGACCAACCATTTACAACCAATATTTTACTTGGGGGGCAATTGCTTGGCTTTCCCAGTCTGATCCGTAGCTTTTCTACGAGTGCAGTGATACAAACATTGCTATTTTAATTCGTAGAGGTATTGCCCAGCATGGTTTGTTGCAGGATGTCCCTCACTCACGTTATACACCCCCCAAAGAGAGGATTGACACCAGTTGGGAGATTGCTGCTAGTATTACAATATTTGAGATTTGGAGAGCTAGATGCACAGAGGCTATTGAGGGCGTCCAGATTTGTGAGTCTCAGTGTATTAGCACTATATGGGGTGTTATCATGCATACTCTCATGGCTACTTGGGCTCGTATTTAGGGGTCCTATCATTTTGTGCAAGCAAAGCGCGTCTTGTGCTTAGGCGGGAGTGGGACCATGGCATTTTCTTTTCCTCTAGTCCCACAGGTCTTTCATGGCACCCAGTGGTTGAGATCACTATTGTCAAAGAGAGAGTATGTAGCATATATGTTTAGGAGAGAGAGGAAAGCTCAAGTTGGTGAAGAGAGAGAGGTGGACACTTTTTGTCGAAGAGATAAGGGGGGGCACTTTTGTCGAAGGGGACACTTTTTGGTTGAAGAGGGAGAAAAGGGAATTACAAGAAAGAAGGGGGGGGGGGGGTGGGGGGCGCGTCATGTTTTGTGATACTTGTGTTTGCTTGTCAAAGCGAGAGAAAGGGGGGACACTTTTTTGTCGAAGAGAGAAGGGTACACTTTTTTTTGCTGAAGAGGAAGAAAGGAAACGAGAGCGAAGGGAACCGTTTTTGTCGAAGAAAGAAAGAAAGAAAGAGAAAGAAAGTTATATTAACGTCTACGGAAGACCCCAAGGGCCTATGAGACCAAAAGTAATACAATGGTACCATGTATATACTGAGCCATGGAAAACTGAAAGAAAAAGTAAAATGAAAACATCTGACAGTACACGTGATCAACATATGATCCTGTGTAGAGTGAGATATGTTGTGATCAGCTTATGACGATATCCGCCTTGGCCAAAACCGATTTGATGGTGGAGTGAATGTCAGGTCTGTGATGGGAGGGTGTCATGTCGGTGGAGAACCGCACGAATCTGTCTTTGTGTGGTGGAGGGACTTGATTCTCTGGGTTGGGGACGTTTGGCTCGCAGAATGGATTGAGAAGAACTCCTCTGGGGTGTGGAGTTGGAGCATGGGTACGGGTGGTGGGCTCTGATGTCGTAGTAGAGGAACTATTGTGGGCAGTGGATTCCGATGTGGATGTGTGTACAACAAAGAAATCTGTGATGGCTCTCTGTGAGGTATCCTATCGGAGCCAAGTTTCTCTCAGCATGCTGCCTCAACACTACATCCCTGTGTCGTCTGAGCTCCATCAAGTACATGCCCAAGCACCTCTGATCCTCAAACTATATCACCCTTGTGAGTGGGACACTTTTTTGGACACTTTTGTCGAAGAGAGAAAGGACACTTTTTGGGCTTTGTGTTGAGGGAAGAGAAAGGGGAACACGGGTCAAGAGGACCGAGGTATATGTGCCAAAGTTTGGTGAGGTGAGAAGGCGTGCATGTGTCCAAGGGAGAGAACAAGGTCCCTTTTCTTTTCTTTTTTTTTTCTTTTTGATATGAATCGATTTGGGCCTGCCAAGAGATGGTTTTCAGGCCTATGTTGGAGGTAGAGCTTGAGTCTAGACCCATTCAGCAAAGGAAGGCGCTCATCGGATAAGGTCCACAATTGCACTTTGCCATGTGGTAGGATTTTGTGAACCTTGTAAGGTCCCACCCATGCAGGCACTAGCTTCTTCACTTGTTTAAGTACCGAGCCTGGTAAAGGAGCACCAAGTCACCTTGAGAAAAGTGAGGGCGACGTAAATGTTGATGGTGCCATGCCTTGTGTTGGTGTTGCTCAACTTCTACTCACCATGACTTGTCATGTGATTCGAAGCACCTGAATCAATATACCATACATTATCCTTACATACTGCTACATCATTTCCAGACACAGCATTAACTACATGTTGCATAACAAACAACCTCTCATTATCCTCATTATTTCTGCTAGAGGACGCATAGTTATTTTGCTGTACTTTTCCATTTCACATGCCATTTTGTTTCTTATAGCAATCTGCGTGCACATCTCCAGGCTTACCATAGTAAAAACAGTCTCGTGTATCATTATGCTGTCTTTGGCAATTACCACGACCTCTTTGACTCCCCCTATCTCTAAATTGGCCTCTTCCACCTGTGTGGTGGTGTTGTAATTCATGGGACTGTTGGTGCTGCTACTGACCATAATTCTGATTATCAGTTTGGTCACCACCTTGGCCACGTCCACGACCTCTATCTCGTCCTCTACTTGAACTTGTGTAGAAGGCCTGCTGCTCTGAACTGTTTTTGTTTTGTGAAGACTGTTGATCTTAACCCAAACTTCAATGATCAACATTAACACCAAATCTATAAAGTTGGGAATGTTTTTCCGAGTCTGAATAGACGTCTTGAATACCTTGTATTATGGTCCAAGACCACGTAGACATACTTCCACCTTATCATCATCGTCAACAGAAACACCAATAGATGCAAGAGATTCCACAATGCCCTTTATCTTCAAGGCATAATCATTCACAGAAATGTTTTTCTTCTCCACAGTATGAAGCTCATTATTCAACTGAATCTTTCGTGTCTTGGTGTTAGTTTCATACAGCTTCACCAAGGTGTCCCATGCCTCCTTAGGTGACTTGGCATCCTGTATATGCCCAATCATGGTGTCATGTATGCTAATAGAAAGCCAATACATGACTTTACTTGCTCTTTGATTCCAATCCTTATATTCTTTTACATCTGTAACAGTTGGATTCATCTCCGGTATCTCTGGTGCCTCCTCATGTTCACCTTCAATGTAGTCCCAATAACCTTTTTCCATCAAAAAATTTGTCAACCTAAACCTCCAAGCATGGAAGTTGTTCTTGTCAAGCTTCTCTGCAACAATCTAGTTAATTCCATCATTTGACATCTTGTCTGCAATACAAACTCACCCAAAACAGCACTCTTGTTTGACCTGCATAAACTGTAGTATTCTTTGCAGCGGTACTATGCTACACCCAAACTGTCATAACCAGTGACCTGAACTTGTATACATATACCCAATAGAACCTGTAAGACCTCTTTGCAGTACACATAGTGTCTGCACAATGAATCGCTGTTAGAATTCTGCAGAGAATCGAAACTAACCCGCAGTGTCCGTGAACACCTGCGAACTGAAAAACGAAGGTCCAGATAGACCCGAAACATGTTTTCGGCCCGCAAAATTTTGTGCAAACAATATGGTTTTCCTCAAGCTCCACTCCCGCGAGGAAATCTCCTCAACCGGAGTTCGTTTCCTAGTGCCTCCCGAAGAGCTCCCGACAAGGGTGTAGTAGCCAACACAAAGAGAGAAGAGAAGATGAAGCTCTTACCCTTGTACTGCTTCCTGTGCTTCTCTTTCTTGCTGTTGAGTTTTTAGCATGAACCAGGCTCTGATACCATGAAAAGATGCAAGGAAGAAGGGAGCTTGAGCTCTTGTAAGCACACACACTCTCACAAACCCTAGAAGAAAGAAAGAAAGATTTTATGAACGTCTTCTAAAGGGCAAAAAACGGCCTATGAGACAAAACCTGTGTACATCATCATCATGTCTCAATGGACATCAAATGGATACAAAAGAGGTCTACAAAGGAGATAAAGTGACTAACACGTTACACACATACTAGAGTATATACAAGCGGTCCATAATGTGAACACGCTAAAGTGGAGTGAGTAGATGTGGACTAGTTAGTGTAGTCTAGCTGTAGAATCTCTGGTGAAGATATGTTGATGCCAGCTACCAAACCCGCCAGTGATGTCAATGTCGAATGGTCACGCAGGCGCCTCGTGAGTGTCAGCTCATGTTGAGCTTGACAACTCAATAGGGGGGTGGTGAGGGTATACAGGCAAGAAGGCAAGGGGGGCGCCGGGGGGTTTATGCCGTTTAGAAGTTGCAAAAAGAAGGGGGTGAGGTTATGGCATTGAAGGCCAGGGGGGTGGTGAGGGTGTTGTGCGAAGAAGCCAATCGAGGGTAGAGGTTGAAAGGTGTCGTAAGAGAGAAGTGGATTGGGTGGTTTGAAGTTCGCGAGTTGGGGGGGAGGGGGGCCGCGAAAGGGGAATGATGAGTGAGAGACGTTCGTGAGGTAGGGGGGTTGAGATGGGATGAGGTCCGCGAGAGGGGGAAGAGAAGAGCTGTGAAAAGAGGGGTGATGGGTGAGAGGCATCCGTGAGGTAGGAGGTGTTGAGATGGGATGAAATCTGCGAGAGGAGGGAGAGGAGGGCCGCGAAAAGGGGGGATGGGTGTGAGGGCGTTCGTGAGGGAGGGGGATTGAGGTGGGGTGAAGCCCGAGAGGACGTCCGGTTGAGATGGGATGAAGTCCGCGAGAGGGGGAAAAGGATGGCCGCGAAAGGTGTGAGGGGTGGGAGGGCATCTGTGAGGGAGGGGGGTTGAGGTGGGGTGAAGCCTAAGAGGATGTCCCGTTGAGATGGGATGAAGTGCGCGAGAGGGGGGAAAGGACGGCCGCGAAAGGGGTGAGAGGTAGGAGGGCGTCCGTGAGGGAGGGGGGTTGAGGTGGCGAGGATGTCTGCCTGAAGGGGTTGAGGACGTCCGCCAAGAGGGTTGGTTAGGCCGACGGAATGGGATGAACAAGGGGAAATGAAAGGGGAGACAACGAGAAGGCCGTAGAACTTGGGTATTAATTCATGGTGCCATGGGGTGGAAGCGGACCGCCCAAAGGACCTCCAAAAATTGGAGCGGGATGTCCTCGCGGATTGTGAAAGAAGTGGCTAGTGGAGGGGCATACTAGTGGGGGAATGAGGGTGAATGAACCGGTTTTTTTTTTTTTAATTAAGGGGTTGAGCTATGGTGAAGAAAAAGCTGCAAGGGGGTTTGCGGGGCGATAAGCTTTGATCCTGGAGCCATTGACTAGTGGGATAAGTGGACCGTGCAAGGTGCGGAGTTGCACGGCTCCATGAAGAAGAATTTGGTGCATGAGGTATGGACCTTCCCAAGCCAGAACGAGCTTCTTTGCCCGTTTCAAATAACGGGCCTGGTACACCAAGACCACTTGGCCGTCCTGAAACTGGGGCCTCCTAAGATGGCAGTCATACCATGCTTTCCTTCTGTTTTGTTCCACCTCCAAAGCTTGGCTGGCCAGTGCCCGGGTTTTGTCCAGAATGGTCAGGCGGGGCACTTATGCACTGTGGGTAGTGTCCTCCTAGCAGAAGGTTCCTACCTTGTAGGACCCTTGGTTGAATTGGAAGGGTAGAACGACCTCCAAACCGTGAACCAGCTGAATGGTGTGTAGTGGCTTTGAAAGCAGTTCTATAAGCCCATAAGGTGCCCAAAAGGGCCTCTGACCAATGACTGGGATGTTGATGGCACATCTTGCGGAGTAAGTGACAGAGCACCTTGTTGGTGCTTTCCGCCTACCCATTGGCCCAAGGGTAATAAGCACATGACTTGCGGTGGAAGATCTTATAGTTGCTCAGTAAGGTGGTGATGATTTCATTGACAAAGTGGGAACCTCTGTTTCACTGGTGATTTCCAAGGAGCAACCAAAGTGGACAAGGCTATGCTCATATAAGAAACGAGCCACCGTGTTGGCCATGCAATCCTTGGTGGCCTGGGCTTCTACCCAGTTGGTCGTGTAATCAGTGGTGACAAGAATGTATCTACATTCACTAGGGTGTGCCACTGGGTCGATGGGCCCAACGAAATAAAGACCGCATTTCTCAAATGGAGACCAAGGGAGGGAAATCTGAAGGGGCCGGTGGTTTTGATGGGTGAGTTTGGGCCCTCACCTTTGGCAAGTGTCACAAGATTTTGCAAACTGAATAGAATCTTTGAACATGGTGGGCCACCATAGGCCATGTTGGAACAAAAGGGCGCCCAAGATGTGATCGGGATAGTGAGCGCCACCCGGGCCAGTGTGTGCATCTTCGACCAGTTGTAGCACTTCATGAGGACTAACACACCTGCGTAAAACACCATCATGACCAGCCTTGTAGAGTTGGCCAGCTATGATTTGGAAGGAGCGGCTTTTTACCAGAAGCCGACGCTTGTCCTTGGAGCTAGAACCCACCAAAAAGTGTCCTGTGAAAGCAAAGCAAGGATATCCCCGTACCAATCCGGGGCAGCATCAACCTTGAAAAGAACACTATCAGGAAGGTCATCCTCAATACCTGTTTGCAGGTTCCCGTGTGTGGATGCGGGAAAGGTGATCTGCCATGACATGATGTTTCCCGGTTGAAAGAGGATCTCAAAGCCAAATTCTTGGAAGAGCAGCAGCCACCGCCACACCCGACCAACCACCCGTGGTTTATTGACAAGATACTTTAGAGCATGGTGCTCCGAGATGATGATGAAGTGGAAGCCCAAGAGATAGTGGCGGAACTTCTACAAGCATACACAATAGCCAAACCTTCCCTCTCAGTAGTGGTGTAGTTCTGTTCAGCAGGTGTGAGGAGGCGGCTCGCATAATAGATCGGTCTGTCCATCTTGTATTTCTCACTAGGGTGAGTAAGAACTACCCCCACAACAGTGAGACTTGCATCTGTATGGACATGGAAAATGATCGTTCAATCGGGTGGAATGAGAATGGGGGCTTCCGTCAGTCGCTTTTTAAGATATTAGAATGCAGTAGAGGCGATCAAACCTGGTCACATGATGATAAAGACATGTGCAAGCTCACGCTAGGTCCCCCCCCACTCTCGATTGCATCGCGGCTGCCTGCCCCCCCCCCCCTCTTTCGTCGATTTGCTGCCCCGTGCCCCCCCTCCCGACTGCATCACCTGCGCCCCTCCCGCTGTGCGCCCACTTTGCCCTCTGCTCTCCCACCCCCCCCCCCCCCCCCCAATTCTTCGCTTCGCTGCCCGCCTCCCCCTCCCAGGTTCGCATTTCATCCCGCCCCTTCTCTGCGTTTTCCCCTCCTTCCTTCCCCCCTCCGTCCGCCTCCCTCCCCCCTCTTCGTTGTCCGCCCCTGCTTCCCCCTCTTCTTTTTTGAGGTCCCCCCTGGACCACCCCCCCCCCCCCCCCCCGTCATTCCTTTCTCCTTTTCATTCCCCGTCCCTCTCCTTTCTCTCCTTCAATGCAGGTTGGTGCTTTCTTTTTGGGGTTTTCAGCTTTTTTGGCAAGCTTCGGCCTTTTTCTAGTCTTCACCCTCACGAGGACTCCATGGCAGCCACTCCGTCATCCCCAACCATGCCGCCATTGCTTGCATTACCTTCTCCAAAGCGAATCTACAGGTTCTTGCCACGAGTGTTGCCTCACTCGAAGCCTCCACCCTGGTCTGCAAAATTGTTGGTAGCCGCCCTGCGCGTGGATAGTTCAGGGATCTTTTTCAGGCCAGCCTCATCGGCGAACCTACAAAGATCACCGATATTCACCCTTTAAGGCGCAGATACTACCAGGTGGAGTTCGACTCGCCATTGGCATCAAACCAAGTCATGCAGCTGAGCCCCCTTGCACTGAGTACGACGCAAGCCTTTGCACGGTGGCAGCACGGCTTCGATCCAACATCTGACCCATTGGCTGGCATTTCGGGCTTCTCAGTGACAGTTTGCATCCCAGGCCTTAGGAAGGAGTGCCTTCCTCTTCTCCCAGTGATTGGTGGTGCCATCGGAAGAGTGATGGAGTCCCCCGCCACCGCTGTCTCGGCCCTCGCAAGGGCAGTGGGGATTCCATCCCTACGCATCTGTGTAGCCTCACCGGAGTATGTACCACATTGTATATCTATTCCTAGCCTCCGAGGCGACCCCATACAGCAGCGCGTGGGGTATTCTGGCCTTCCAGGCTAATGCTTCATTTGCAGACAGATGGGTCATTTAGCTAGAGCTTGCCCTCGGCAACAGTTCAAGAGACCGCGTCCGGTGGTTCCTCCCCCTGGTTCTCGTGCTAACCCTCACCAGGGGGTAGAGCTAGAGGCAAGCCCTCAGATAGGAGAACATCAAGCCCCGACTTCGGGTGACCCAACGGACGGCGAGTGGCAGATAGTTGGACTGCGACCAGGCCGCCAGACCACCACCACAGCCGAGCACAACCACCGTGTGCACCAGCCTCCAGGCTAGCAGATCTCAGGAGGATTCGATTCTGTCAGAGAACCGTCACGAGCGTTTATCTCAGCATTCTCCCGTTGGTCACGCGCCCTCTCCAATCCCGAAGCGGGCCCCTCCAGCCCCACAAGTTTGGCAACCGATTCCTTGTCGAGATTCCCACCCTGACCCCGAGTGTTCAAAGAGGCCGGCCGACCTCTCTGAGCCCCCGACGGGTCCCTACCCTCACCTTTCCTCTCTGATGGATCCCTCACAGCAGCACCCGTCCTCGGCCTCTACGCCCCTCCACCCTCTCTCGCTGCCTCACCCCCACCCCCCACCCCCTCTTTCTGCCATCTCTCGTCGCCCCCAACAACCCTAGACGTGGAGCGGGGGCAGCCGGCGGAATCAGTCCGTCACTTGATTCGCCGCTTTTCCGAGCCGGTAGAGATGACCATTGCCGCCTCCCCGGTGAGGGCTCTCCTACCAAAGTCCCGAGGGGAGCCCCAGGATCTTGGGACAGGCTGTAGATTACAGTTTCATCCGGTGCTTACCCACGGAAGGGACCAATATTTTTGAGGGGACAATAGCCCCTGTTCGGGTTTGTGTGGTTTTCACCACCCTAGGCCCTCTATACCAGGTAACGGCGCGATGATCTTCTCTTTCCCCTTCAATGCAGCCCCAGGGACAGAGTGGGATCCTGAGTTTGTGGCAGCTCCCATCCTGGGTCAGGCAATTGAGCTCTCCCACCATTTCCACAATCTCTGCATCACCGACATCCTCACCCATTTTTGCGAGATGGAGCTTGGAGGTTCAGCCCATCAAGGCCAGGACGGGGAGATGGTAGCCTCCAGTCCGGAGGTGCTACTTTTTGTGTTAATGCATACTTTTGCTGGCAGTACCTCTTCCCCCCTCTTACAGATACCTCTACTGTGATCGATGGAGTCCGGAGCATGCATACGCGCGTGCTCGTACAAAGTGGCGTCACATGGACAACAGGATTAGTGCCCACCTGGCGCACCTTCGCCCCCGCACTGATTCTGATTATTCCCCATCTAAAGCCTCGTCCCACTCTTCGAGTGGAGGGCAGTTCCGTTAGTGCCGCATCACACCGAGATAGATATGCGGATTGTTTCATGGAACATTCAAGGTTTAGGGGGGGGCTCGGTGCTTTCATAGACGAGGTGTCCTACGTGGCGAGATTCAGAGGGCCATAGTGGGGGGACCCATAGACATTCTATTCCTCTAGGAGCATCATCTCTCAGAGGGGCACACCCGCAGATGCGGGAACATTCTTCCAAGCAGGAGTCACACTTTCTGGTCTCCATCCTTCAGCCCCTCAGGGACGCAAGGAGGGGTGTGTATATCTGTTAGTGAGCAAGGGGGGTCAGCTGCATGACTCGGTCTAACGCCGCTAGCGAGTCAAACTCCACCTGGTAGTAGCCACGCCCCAGAGGGTGAATGTATGTGATCTTTGCACGCTCACCAATGAGGCTCGCTTGTAAGAGAGCTCTAAGTTGTCCACAGGCAGGACAGTTGCCAACAATTTTGCAAACCAAGGTGGAGGCCTCTAATGCTGCAACAGTCGTGGGCGAGGATCTGAAGGTCTGCTTCGGAAAAAGATAAGCAAGCAACGGCGGCCTCGGTCGGGGTTGACGGAGCAGCTGCCATGGAGTTCTCCTGAGGGAAAACACCAGAAAATGCGGAGGCTTGCCAAAATTAAAATGCCCCAAAGAACCTGAAAAAACTTCCTGCGGGAAGAGGGAGAGAAAGGAGAAAAGGGAAGCACACACGGAGGAGGGAGGGGGGGACCGGGAAGGAAAAAAAGGGGGGGGGGGCACCCAGGTTTTCATCGGACACACTGGCTATCATCGTCGTTTCATCGACGTGTATGCCGACGTGGCCCTTGCACTCACCCACCTAGTCAAGCCATCCACCATCTTCCAGTGGTCCAACCCAGCCTACACTACATTCTCCTACCTTAAAAAGCGCCTCACCGAAGTCCGCATTCTCATCCCACCCGACTCGACAATCATCTTCCATGTCCATACAGACGCAAGCCTCACTGTTGTGGGTGCGGTCCTTACTCAGCCCAGTCAGAAATACAAGATGGACAAACCCATCTACTATGCCAACCGCCTCCCCACACCCGCACTGAACAAAACTACACCACCACTGAGAGGGAGGCTTGGCTATTGTCTATGCTTGCCAAAAGTTCCGCCACTATCTCTTGGGCTCCCACTTCATCGTCATCTTGGACCACCATGCTCTAGAGTATCTTCTCAGTAAACCCTAGGTGGCTGGTCGTGTTTGGCAATGGCAGTTGCTATGCCAAGAATTGGACTTTGAGATCCTCGTTCGACCGGGCAGACACCACGTCATGGCGGACCACCTTTCCCGCATCGATACTGGGGAACTGCACAACACAGGTATTGATGTGACCTTCCTGATAGTGTCCTTTTCAAAGTTAATGTTGCCCCGCACTGATGTCGTGCTTTGCTTTCCACATGACACTTTCTAGTTGGTGCTAGAGCCAAGGACAAGTGCCGGCTTCTAGTAAAGAGCCAACCCTTCAAAATCATAGCTGGCCAACTCTACAAGGCTGGTCATGATGGTGTTTTACGCAGGTGCGTCAATCCTCATGAAGTACCCCACCTAGTTGAAGATGCCCACTCTGGCCCTGGTGGTGGTCACTATCCTGGCCACATTTCGGGCGCTCTTTTGTTCCAGCATGGCTTGTGGTGGCCCACCATGTTCAAAGATTCTATTCAGAAAATCTTGTGACACTTGCCAATGGTACAGGCCCAAACCCACGTGTCAAAATCACCGGCCCCTCCAGATCTCCCTCGCTTGGTCTCCATTTGAGAAATGGGGTCTTGATTTCGTGGGGCCCATCAACCCAATGGCACACCTGAGCTGGTGCGGTGCAAGTACATTATTGTCACCACCGATTACGCGACCAAGTGGTTATAAGCCCAAGCCACCAAGGATTGCACGGTCAACACAGTGGTTCGTTTCTTATATGAGCACATCCTTGTCCGCTTTGGCTGCCCCTTGGAAGTTACCAGTGTGACAGAGGTTCCCACTTTGTCAATGAAGTCATCACCACCTTACTGAGTAGCTATAAGATCTTCCACCACAAGTCATGCGCGTATTACCCCTGGGCCAATGGGCAGGCGGAAAGCACCAACAAGGTGCTCTGTCACTTACTCTGTAAGATGTGCCATCAACACCCAGTCACTGGCAATGTACTTTTTAGAGTAGATGCTACTCCTTGGTATGGTGATGTGCTTGCCCTCCTCTCTACAGGTTCCTTTCCTGCAGCTATGTCCCCCAGAGACAAAAGGGGGCTTCTCCTCAACAATTGCCCATACCAAATCGTGGCTGGGCAGCTCTACAACGCCGGTCACGACAGTATCTTGAGGTGATGTGGGAGGCCTCATGAGGTTCCCCACGTGGTGGAGGATGCTCATGCTGGACCTTCTGGTGGTCACTACCCAAGGAACACCACGGTGGAGCGCATATTTCACTCTGGCATATGCTGACCCAGCATGTTCAAGGATAGCAAAGCACATGCTCAAAGATGTGACATTCGCCAACAATGTGGACCAAACCCACCCACCAATCCAACCGCCCCCTATACGTCTCCCTTGCTTGGTCTCGATTCAAGTGATGGGGAATCAACTTCGTGGGCCCCATCAAGCCGATAGCTTACTCGAATAGATGCCACTATTGACTATGCTACCAAGTGCACAGAAGCACAAGCCACCAAAGATGCCACTGCCATTACCGTCACCCGATTCCTTTATGAGCTCATCCTCACCCGCTTTGGTTGTCCCTACTACGAGTTGACCAGTGATGGGGGCTCCCATTTTGTCAATGAAATCATCACCACCCACCAATTACCAAGTAATTCACCCCAAATCTTCTGCCTACTACCCTCGAGAGCACCAACAAAGTGCTGTCACCTTCTCCACAAGGCTTGTCATCAGCATCCCAAGCAATGGCCGGATGCTCTACTCGGCACACTCTGGGCCCTTCGCATTGCTTACAGAGCCACTACTCAATACAATCCCTTCAAATTGGCCTTTGGGCTTGAAGCTATCTCCCCTTTTGAATTCAGCCATGGCTCCTACCAGTTAGTAGTAGGCACCTTCTACGTCTCTTGCTTTGGTGCCTCTCATTCTTCCTCCATCAACTGCCTCTCTATCTTGGAAGAAACCTGTGCCCTTGCCAACCTCGCCCTGGTTCAAGGAAATGAAGACTCTTGAAAGACCAGGTTTTGTTAAAACAAAGGATGACACTACGCATCTGATTGCCCATGTTGGAGATGTGCCATTATTTATCCACGATAGTGAGGTGAAGTACCTTGCAGATGTACTTCATGTTCCTAACATTACAAAGAATCTAGTTTCTGTTGGCCAAATGGTTGAGTAGGGTTTGCAAGTGCGGTTTAACCATAATGGTTGTTATGTAGAAGACTTTAAAGATAAGTGTAGATTGGTTGCAAAAGAGAACAGAGTGGACAGAATGTTTATACTGAATGTAAATATGCCTGAAGTGAGTGCTGCAATGTTTGCAAATGGTTGAGGAGTTGTTATAGATACAGACATTTGGCATAAGAGAATTGGACATGTAAATGTGCAAAGAATGAAGTTTATGCAGACTAAAGAAATTGTGATAGGGCTTCTTAAGTTTAAGGTTGAAGGTATGCAGAAAGTATGTGAAGCATGTTAATTTGGAAAGCAAACAAAGCATGTATTTCCACATGACAGAAATGTGAGCAAGAATGTACTAGATGTTATTTATTAAGATATATGAGGTCCTGCGAAGACTATCTCCATGGGCGGTTGTAGGTACTATGAAAGATTTATTGATGACCACACGAGGAAAGTGTGGGTGTATTTCATGAAGGAGAAAGTGAAGTTTTCACTCATTTTCAGAATTTCACACTGATGGTTGAAAAGCAATCAGGAAAGCATGTGAAGTGCCTAAGGTCAGATGGAGGGGGAGAATACTTCTCCAACGAGTTCTTTGATTTCTTAGAATGGCATTTAGAGACAATTTACACGTAGATAAACTCCGCAACAAAATGGAGTTGCTGAGCGGAAAAACAGGCACATTGCAAAGATAGCACAAGTATTGATAGCAGAGAAGAATATACCGCATAGCTATTCGGTTGAGGCTGTCTAGAGTAGTTTATATCAAGATAAGGACCTCTATTGCAGCTATACATGATGTAACGCCAGAGGAGAAGTTTACTGGCAAGAAACCTGATTTGTCTCACTTGAAAGTTTTTGGATGTCTTACATATGTGTATGTGTCAGATGAGTTGCGTACTAAGCTGGATCCAAAGGCATAAAAATGTGTGTTTATTGGGTATTCCCTTGAGCAAAAGAGATATAGATGTTATAATCTTGCTACACGTGAATTAAGGATAAGGAGGGATGTTGTATTTGATGAGATGAGTAGTTGGTATGCTGCTGAAAAAGATATTGGGGTTGATGTAAGTGGAAATGTGGTTGCACAGAATGCAAGTCAGCAATCACAGTCATTGAGTGGATGAGGAGAGTCCTCATGTAGCGGTTCTGTTGATAGACCATGGAGTGGCAGTCCTGGAAATGTAGTTGGTACATCACATAAAGGCAAAGAGAAAGTGGTTGAGCCTTTTGGTATGCGTGATATTTTTGCAGGGCATTCTCTTGCTGATGGAGAGTCTAGTGGCTCGGAGATGAGCCTTGATGAGAAGCTTAGGATTCCAGCAATGAGGACACTTGGTGTAAAGAAGGCTTTGGAAGCCATGAATGCAAAGTTACGAATATCTGGAAGAGTCAAAAACCCTGTGCAGAGATTGACTTATGATGGTTATGTGGCACATCACTATGCTTATATGGCAAAAGTTGTGCAGATTGTAGAGCTCACATGTTTTAATGAGGCTATTGAAAATGTGTATTGGGAGAAAGTAAGTGGGTATATAAGGTGAAACATAATAGTGATGGTAGCATAAGCAGGTACAAGGCTAGATTGGTAGCCAAAGGATATGCGCAGACACATGGGATTGATTATGAGGAGACGTTTGCCCCAGTTGCAAAGCTGGCAACTGTGAGAGCTGTGATTGGGGTGGCTGCAACTAAAGGCTGGTTTTTACTTCAGATGGATGTAAAAAATACGTTCTTACATGGTGACTTACAAGAAGAAGTGTATATGGATTAGCCACCTGGTTTTGAGGATAGAGGTCACCCAGAGTATGTATGTAAGCTTCGTAAGGCCTTGTATGGGCTGAAGCAAGCTCTATGATCATGGCATAACAAGATTGCTGAGTATCTTGTCATTATTGGTTTTCATATGGCAGATGGATATCACTCTCTGTATGTGTGCAAGAGTGATAAGGGTATTGTGATCATCATCATCTATGTAGATGATCTTATTGTTGGGGTTGACAACTTGGAAGAGATTAAGCATGTGAAAAGTCTTCTGAAAAGGAAGTTTGATGTAAAGGATTTGAGAGATCTGCGCTACTTGTTGGGAATTGAGGTCATTTGCACACCTAATGGTATTTGGCTGTCATAGAGACAGTATGTTTTGGGCATGTTGTCCAAGAATGGCATGGCTGGTTGTAAGCCAATCTCGTTGCCATTAGATTAAAATGACAAGCTTAGTGCGGATGCAGGTTATGTGTTGGAGGACCCCACTAGATGCAGGAAGATTGTGGCGAGTTTGATCTATGTCACAATCAGTAGGCCAGATTTGAGTTACACTGTTAGCTTAGAGAGCTAGTTTATGCAGGTTCCGCGCAAACCACATCTTGACAATGTGCGATGTATACTTCGGTATTTGAGGGCCACTGTTGATTATACATTGTTTTATGCAGCAGGTGTACCATTGGAGCTATATGGGTACACAGATGCAGATTGGGCAGGTATCATTTCAGACAAGAGATCTTCCAGTGGATTTATGTTCTCATTGGGGAATGTTTCTGTGACATGGAGCAACAAGAAGCAACCCACAGCTACCTTGTTGAGTACAGAGGCAGAGAATAGAGGAGCCGCGGTGGCAGCGTGTGAGATAGCTTGGTTGCGCAAGCTACTTGCTGATTTGGGGTTGCATTTTGCCTGTGAATGGCTTCTAGCTGCTCTCCCTTCAGAGCTGATTGTGCACTTCTAGGATACTCGTTTGCTTGGTCGAGGCTTCTTCTAGGTAGACTTTCATTCTTTGGAAGCTACTTCTCAGATTTTGGCTGGTAGCCCCTTCCCTCTTGGTTCTAGGAAGATTTTCTTCTTTCAGTACCAGGTGAGCTTTGATCCGGTGGCGGAGGATCAACACGTTACCCCGGTCTCATTGCGGTTCCTTGCTCTTCCTCGGTCCTATTGGAAGCTTTTAGCTTCCATAGGGACATCCTTTGGCCAGGTTCTAGAGGTACCAGTCCTTTCGAGCTCTCCCACCTTAGCTTCCGTGGCTGTTACCGCCACTCTTGATGGTGTACCCCGGGTCCTTGTGCTTGTCGTGATCCATCAATTACTGACGATCATGTTATGCTTCAGAGACCCGACGGATCTCATTTCCGCCAGAGGATGGAGATTGCAGGCAGACCTGATGAGTGCCGGATTTGTCGTCTACAGGGCCACATTGCTAGAGATTGTCCCAGATTGAGGGGCCATGCTAGGAGGCGGCGTGGTCCTACCCATCTGAGGCCTTTTGCAAGTGCCGAGACTCTAGTTGCTCCTTTGCCACAGCAGACGACACAGCATTGGGTTGTGGTTAGGAATGGCAGACACCCTCGGATCCTCGTACTTGCCCCTTTACCCACACCCCTTGTGGAGCACCCTAACCCTTATTCAGCTCTTGCCTCACAGGATGTTGATCCTTCTTTGGAGGATGAGGCTTTGCAGGCACATGATCTGGATCCTTCACGGGAGAATGCTGCATTACAGTTACAGGATGATTGTACCCTTGAGGATGATGTTGCGCATTTGCATTGTCATGGTACTTCTCTAGTTCTGAGGACTAGCCCTTGCTTTTCCGTGGAGTGGGAGAGAGAGGTAAGATTTACATCGTTATATTTTCCTTCCCTTACCTATGTGAGACGTACTTTCGCCTTAAAAGGGGGTCCTTTGTCGACCACCAGAGCTGGTCGTTCCTACTCTGAGTCCTTATGAGGATTGTCTCTTGGAACATTCAGGGTCTTGGGGGTTTTTTCCGCGTCGGCGGAAATAAATTGTAAAAACCCAGGTTCATTGTGCAGTCATAGGTGGACCTATGGATGTATTGCTCTTGCAAGAGCATAAACTGGATGCTAGTCACTGTGGGAGATCAGGTAGGCTTCTCTCGAGACACACCTTTTGGTCACCAACTGTTGGTACCAAGGGTGGTGTCTGTATCTTTGTTTCAGCTTTGATCTTGCCTTGCATCATTGGACATGGTGTCATTTTGCTTGTGAGAGCACAGTGGATCCTTCTTATGCAGGGTGCTACACGCATCGGTATTCTCAACCTCTATGCTCCTAACCATAGAGGTGAGAGGATTGCCTTTTGGAAATCTCTCACTACACAGATGCCTCTTGCCGACCATTGGATCTTTGGTGGGGATTTTAACATGGTTGAGATACCAATGGATAAAAGAGGTGGACATGAGGGCTTGGTGCATCGTCTTGAAAGAGCGTCTTGGGAGAGATTTATACTCTCCATTAATGTCATGGCAGAGATTGTTGGCATGATGATGACATTTCGAGGAGACCATCCACTCTTCTTTATTCATGGTCTAACAGGAGAACAGATATAGTATGTATTTATGCTTGGTTAGACAGATTTTATGTGGATGATTGGGTGCTTGACAGAGGTGGGCATACTTTTATTGCTCTAGGCACCTCTAAATCGGATCATTGCCCAGTCATTTTATGTATTAGAGATCCGAATTGCCATGGATCAGCACCCCATGTACGCATCCCTGATCAGTTGTTTTCAGATGCAGAGCTATCGCGTTGTATGCTTGATATTTGGAGATCTCATGATTTCTCACAGGCCTCTCAAAGCTTGGTCTTTGCTCTCTGTGATATCAGTGACTTTTATCACACACGTGCCTTGTCTAAGAGGCAAGAGGACTTGGATTTAGAAAGGGCTATTAGAGGTAGATTGGCTGCCATACAGAAAGAGCACGAGAAACATCCTCATGCTCAATGGGTTGCAGATTCTTTATGTATTGTTAGGGCAGAATTTCATCACTCTCTTGAGCAGCGCGCGGAGTACCGTTTCCATGCCCAGGAATCCTTTTGGACACAGATGGGTGGCAGATGTAACAAACATTTCTTTGCTACTGACGACCCATCTGATGCCAGAGACAGTGTGAGGTGGTTGCAGGATTCACATGGCACTCTTCACTCAGACCCTCTTATGGTTAGACAGATTGCCACTGATTTCTATGGCCAGCTTCTTAGTGCTGAGCCGCACTTTGATTTGAGACACAGGGCACAGAGGAAGGTTTGGAATGAATTGCAACATTTGATCACTGAGGAGATGTGTAACGATGTGGATGCCTCTTTTTCTATGCAGGAGTTCAATCATGCTCTTCATGCCTTACCTCATGGTAAGTGTCCAGGGGAGGATGGCCTCTCCCTTGTTTTTTTCATTACTTTTTGGGATGAGATTGGGGCTGAGATCACATCAGCTTTGCAGGAGATGTGGGACACAGGTTCTATGCCTTCTTCTCTCACTGAGGGGCTTATTTATCTTATTTCTAAGAGTGGGGATAAGACATCGATTGGCTAGTGGAGACCTATCACCTTACTTGGGACTGCAGATAAGATTCTTGCTAAGGCAGTGACATCAGATTGCAACCAATTTTGCAGGATGTCATTCATGATACTCAGAATGGATTCTTACACGGTAGGAGCATCTTTGATAACATATTCTCGTTTTGGGAGACCGTGGAATTGGCTAAAGCGAGCAATCAGCCCTGAGCCATTCTGCTCTTGGATTTTGAGAAGGCCTATGATAGAGTGGATTGGGACTTCCTTGAGGGTACTCTTAGCCATATGGGCTTCTCTCAGAGATGGATCAAGGGAGTTTCATGCATGTATCGTGATGCCCACAATAGAGTGCTCGCTTGCGATGATAGAGGAGAGCGGTTTCAGATTTCTCACTCTGTACGGTAGGGTTGCCCTTTAGCCCCATTATTATATATCATAGTTGCAGAGGCCATGAGCATCTTTCTCCGCTCCACTGCTCGTATTTCTGGATTGAGGTTGCCTCTTCGTAGTCAAGAGGAAATGGTTGACTCTGAGTTAGCTGATGACACAGCCATGTTCTTGGAGGCTTCACATATATGCTTATGTTCCTTCCGGGTAGCAGTAGAGGAGTTCTGTTTGGCAGCATGGGCTATCATTAATTGGCACAAATTGACCTTTAAGAGTCTTCCGGAGGATCAGAGAGCTGCATCCATTCAGCATCTTAGGAGCTCTCGCATTCGTATTGATCAAATTGATGTAGCTATTCCGCATGAGTGGCTCTCTTGGACCTTTCAGGAAGACTATCATCCGAGTTGGCTGGGAGTTTTTTCAAGGATAGGCATACCTCTGCAGGTCATTGCTCCCCTGGTCCAGGAGGCTACAAATTGCATCATTTACTCTATCGTGCCTGGAGGGAGATTGAGGAGATGCAGTATGGAGGAGATCATCCCAGATACTAGGCTTAGTCAGTGAGGATTGTTGGTCGTTCGGGGAAGCATTGGTTCATTGACCCTTCTCCTCAGATAGTGACTCATGGCTCTTGGTGTTTGTGGTTATATGGTGGCAGTCCTATCAGATATCTTCAGTGGGATCCAGGAGAGTTAGAGTGGATTGATGCCTTCGATCCTTTGAAAAGCCTTCCTTTTTTCAGTTTCACCGTCCGGAATGCCAGGCTTCTCCTCACTTGACATATGCATAGGATCCCTACTCTCAGGCTTGATTGGTAGAGCTATGATATTTCTCCAGTGATACAGCACAGATATTGGCATAGGCTTTGGCACTCATATAGAAGGAGCCAGATCTCTCATTTCTGTTGGTTATTCTTACATGGAGGTCTCCTCACCAATCAGTGATCGGTTTTCGGTGTAGCACCTTCCTGTCCCAGGTGTGCTGCGGATTCTGAGACTGTACATCATTGTTAATGGGGATGCAGCACTGCACAACAGATTTGGGGTCCTGTAGCCCAACTTATGGGCAAATTGAGTGGTCGAGCGATGCAGGTGACTAGGGGGGCAGTTGCTTGGCTCTCCCAGTCCGGTCCGCAGCTTTTTTATGAGGGCAGTGGTACAGATTTTGCTATTTTCATTCATAGAGGTATTGCCCAGCATGGTTTATTGCAGGATGTTCCTCACTCTGATTATACAGCTCCCAGACAGAGGATTGACACCAGTTGGGAGATTGTTGCCAGTATTACAGCATGGGAGATTTGGAGAGCTAGATGCACGGAGGCTATTGAGGTGTCCAGATTTTTGAGTCTCAGTGCATTAGTACTATATGGGGTGATATTATCCATACTCTTATGGCCACTTGGGCTCGCATTCAGGGGCCCTCTCGTTCTGCACAGGCAAAGTGCGTGATATTTATGCGGGAGTGGGACCATGGCATATCTTCTTTTTCTCTAGTACCACAGGTCTTACATGGCATCATGATGCTCCTCAGTGGTTGATATCACCTTACATATTGGGGTGATTCTATTCTTTTCTAGCTTATAGCTGTGATTGTTGTATGTTTTTTTCATACTTAATAGAAGTCTCTTTCTGAAAAAAAAAGGTTGTCATATATTGTGATAATCTTAGCAGTATATAGTTGGCCAAAAACCCAGTTTTCCATCCGCGGACGAATCACATTGAGATACACTACCACTTCATCAGGGGGAGAGTCTTGGCAAGCGACATCGACTTGGCCTTCGCCAGCACACAGCATCAGGTTGCTGACATCTTCATGAAGGCCTTGGGAGCTAAGAGGCTCCGCAGATTTCGAGATATGCTTGGAGTTCATAAACTGGAGTTGAGCTTGAGGGGGAGTGTTGAGATGTCAAGCTCAACATGAGCTGATACTCACGAGGCGCCTATGTGACCTTTCGACATTTACATCACTGGCGGGTTTGGTAGCTGGCACTGACATATCTTTGCCAGAGATTCTACAGCTGGAGTGCACTGACTAGTCTATACCTTACCACTCCACTTTAGTGTGTTCACATTATGGACCGCTTGTATATACTCTAGTATGTGAGTTAGTCACTTTATCTCCTTTGTAGATCTCTTTTGTTGAAGAACAAGAATAATTTTCAGTCTCCCACCTTGTGTGTTCTCTTCTAGGGTTTGTGAGAGTATGTGTGTGCTTGCAAGAGCTCAAGCTCCCTTCTCTCCTGCATCTTTTTATCCCCTCCCCCCTTGTGCCTCTTCTTCGCCTCACCTTAGCCACCCCCTTGACGATTCACAACATGTACTCAATTTTCTCCTCCTTGTCCGAGTCAGCAAAACCCGCTTTCCCGTTACCAATCCTTTCTATTAAAAAAAGCAAAGAAAAAAAAAACGCTCCAGGGTACTTCGTTTCCGCTCTCTTCCTTGTTTGCCAATCCTTTCTCTTCTATTGTGGTGGCTGACGATTTACCTCCTCACCACTCTGTGTCTTACGAATACTCCATCGCCCGCTTCCTCCGACCACTGCGTCAGGTACCATCTAGGACCCAAGGTTTTGCTCCAGCATCTTTAATGGCCATCGATGGAAACTCTACAATGGTGGAGAACCTTGGTTCCGTTCCGTGGTTGCTTCCACCAGGTATGGACTTTACTGCACCATAGTCCCCACCTCCCACCTCTACCATGGTCCCCAAGGCAGCTTTTTCCACCCCCTCTTTAATTTCATCTGATTCTTTATCTTCCTCGAGTTCTTCTGCCTGCAAGTATATTGCCTCGGATGAGGAGGCTGTACCGCCCCTTTGAGCCGACCCCATCCACCACTTGTACGGCACGAACATCTCCATCCTCCCTCTTCTCCACCACTTGTCTACCTTCCCTCTTCTTCTCCACCACTTGTCTACCTTCCCTCTTCTTCTCCTGTTTTTACCCAACCTTTCCACCTTCCTGCCACTCCATCCCGTAGCAAGCCATTCACCATAAACTTCATTGATCCCCATCCATTCCAAGTCCCAGCGTTTACCCACTTGTTTACCCCCACCCAGCTAGCCACTTTGGATTTCTAGGGTCGAGCTTCTCTTCCACCCTTGCCCACCCTTGATGCGTCCCTCTACGCTTCATTCCTCAGCACCTTTCCACTACTGCCTAATGGGCAACGCCTCACCTTGGCTTAGATTACACAACTCCTTGGGCCTCCCGAACATTCGGTTTTCACCACCTCTCGAACGCTCAGATCCTGGATATTTCCCTGGTCGAGCTTTCCGCCGCCGCCATTGCCGTGCTAGCTCCCACCCCTTCACTCCCCAGCCCCCGCACTATCCACCTCTATGTTTTATTTCACTATTTTTCCCTAGTCCGTGAAATCCCCACTGCTCCACTGCCCTTCCTGTCCATCCATCACATCGAGACCTTCTACTATTTATGCACGGGTCACACTTTTCCATTTTATCATCTGTTGTATGAGTCTCTCCGCCTTTGTTACCACCGTTTCTGTACCCAACTGAGCAGGCTCGACACCACATCCTTCACTTGGTCTACTGTTCGCTTTCTCACATATCTTGTACAGCAGTCACCCATGCCTCTTCCCTCTCCGTGGCCTCGCCAACCTCGTCAGTCCACCCCTTCTGCATCCTGCATCCGGCCTAGAGTGCAGCGTGATCTCCCTCCATCCTCTCGCCGCGCCGCACGGCCTCCCCTGCTCTGCCACCCATTAATGTCACATAACCCCACTATAAGAAGCCCTACATCATCCCACCGCACACCTAGAATGGAAGGGCAGCTGTAACACGGAAATCTTTTCAATCATAAAACTGAATAAACACATAAGCATGCCAGATAAAAGAAAGACGTTTGCTCTGCAAAGTACACCACACTAGGGGCCATAAGATGGGCTGACCCCCCTGTCCCCCCCCTGCCTTTTATGGTTAGATTACCAAAAAGGAGTCTGCTTTCAAATACAACTTTGCGGGTGCCCAAGGATACTCCACTGGCTAGCACCTATTTCTTCTAGCACGGTATGTACTATGAAAACAAAAAAAAACATATGCTGAATTTGATGTCAAGCTTTAGCATGAGAGCATTCCCGGCATTAAGCACATGTAGGACAACCATGGACAGCCCATAGCACTCCCACATCAGCCCAGGACAACCCTGCATCTTCATCTTCCTCCTGTCTGGCTCACAGAGCAAGTGGACCAGCTCTTAAAAGCCACAAAGAAAGTCGACCGACAGCAGTCACAAGCCAGATGGTCTCCGATCAATAGGGGATGTCTCTCCCACAAATCGGCCAGCACTTCCTTGCCTCCAGATGCCTTGACTAGTAGCTTCTTAGGGTGTCAACAGTTGGCCAACATTAAAAACAGCCACCAGATGAAGTTGACCAGCCTTGGCCACACCCTTGGTTGAATTCCGTCGCGGTAGATGGCTGTAGGAAGTTGTAGAACCAGTTGACCAGTGCCTCCCATGCACTAGAAAGCAGGCGCCCCTCCCGCTCCCCCTGTATTAGAGTTCCACCGGTGAAAATAGCCCATGTGTGTGCTTTTATGGTCCAGAAGGGGGCGCCTACAAGAGATTGTCCAAATCTTGTTCAATGCCCATCTATTGGCCGCGACATGTATTAAATTGGTCTTGCCCAATGTGAATAACTTATAATTTGTCCGGTCAATGCCCAAGTGCCCCCTACTGGGGGAGCCCGAGCCTACAGCCGCTGCAAAAGAAGCTCTTTCCAAGGCTCTGCGCCTGGAAGCAGCCCCTGAACAATAAGCTTTCCCAATAAGGCTCTACTCTGATCAACTGGATCTATAATGCCCAAGCCCCCCCGGGCCAGCGGAAGTGTAATAACTGCCCAAGCGACTTTAGCCCGGGCTGGCTGACCATCCCGCCCAGACCAAAGAAAGTTCTTGATCAGCCTCTGTACCTGGCTAATGCAAGAGCTCGAGAAGATCCAGTAAGACGTGATGTACCACATGGTCGCTAAAAGCACCTGATTTGCCACCTCCACCCTCCCAGCCAAGGATAGCCGAGCTGTACTCCAATACAAAAGCTTCTTCCGAATGCTCAGAAGAAGCGGGGCAATCTGCTGCTCAGGTGACAATTCTAGTCCAATCTGGCATCCCAAATACCGCACTGCTGTGCCAGGAGGAATCCATCTAAAACCCGGCTCTGGGCTCCATGCCGGAGTGGGAGCACTACTGATCCAAAAGGCCACTGTCTTGCGCCAATTGATCAATGCTCCCGAAGCTGCACTAAAAACCTGAAGCGACTGCTCTGCCCTCTGAAGATTGGCCTCCTCGCCATGCAAAAATAAACCCGTGTCATCAGCAAACTCAGCATCGAGGAGGTCCTCCCTCCGGACTGGGAGCTGGAGTCCTCTCAAACCAACCTTCTCTGCCGCCGTCAGATACATGCTCATAGCCTCAGCAAAGAAGAGAAAAAGAAACAGGGCGAGAGGACACCCCTGACGGACTGATCTGGTCAACTCAAAACTCGGCCCCCGTCCTCCTGCCATCAGCACCTGGCTACGAGCTGTGGAATATAGAGCCGCCACTCCTCGAATCCAAACTGGCTCAAAGCCCAGGCGAATCATAGTGCCCTCTAAGAAACTCCAATCGACTCGATCGTATGCCTTCTCAAAATCGAGAAGCATCACGATCAGGTCCTCACCGAGAAATCTAGCTCGGGCCGTCGCCTCCCAGAAGGTGAAAATGTTGTCAAGGATACTACGCTCCTAGACGAATCCTGTCTGGGTAGCATGAATCAACTCCCCCAGGAAGGGCTGGATCCTCAAACTCAAGGCCTTTGCTAAGACCTTGTAGACAGTATTGAGGATCGTAATAGGTCTCCAATGCCGAATATCATCTGATACCCCCTCCCCCTTGGGGATAAGAGAGATCAAGCCCTCTGAAAAGCTCTGTGGCATCGCCCCAGTGTCCGAAACATACTGAAAGCCCCTGCGGAGGCCTGGCCCCAAGAGGTCCCAACAGCGCATAAAAAAGGCAAGCGTCAATCCGTCCTCCCCAGGGCAACTCAAAAAGGACAACTTTCCAAAAGTTGGACGCCATTATCTCAGGACATGTTCTTATTATTCCAAACTTGTATAGACCTTCTGTGGTTGAGTGTGATGCATGTGAGATTGTTTGGGGGCTGTTTTGAATCAAGAGGGACATGCAGTGGCTTTTGAAAGCCGCCATGTGCAACATGCAGAATTGTATTTGCGGGTTTATGAGAAAGAGTTGTTGGCTGTTATTCATGCCCTACAAACATGGAAGCATTATCTTTTAGGGGCTACATTTATGGTTAAAATAGATCATCTGAGTTTACAGCACTTTCTCACAAACTAAACTCTCAGAAAAGCATCTAAGGTGGGTGAATTTCTTGTCCATGTTTCATTTTCAAATTTTGCATACTCCAGGCAACACGAATTTGGTGGCAGATGCTTTCACGCAGGCTCAAGTGCATGCAGTGACTACTGCCTATCATTAGGACTTATCAGGGATGCGGGATATGTATTCTATGGACACAGATTTTCAGCTTATTTGGGCTGATTTGAATGATGGTACTGTTGTCCCAAGTGTCGAATAAATGGACGATAGTAAGAACATAGACCAATGAAGCTCCTAACTTGATGAACATTTTGAAGCTTTGGCTAGCCTTAATAGCTTGAATCTTTGCAGGATTCATCTTTTGAAACAATATGCCCTAAATAATGGATCTTTGACAAGAAGAATCTTCTTTCCATTGATGAAAAGCTTTTGTTTCCTAAGCTCTTCAAAAACAATGGCGATATGTTCTTTTTCTGAGCCTCACTCTTTGAAAAGATAATAATATCACCTAAGAAAGTTCCTGAGAACTTGCGGTGAGGTCTAAAAATTATATCCATTATTCTATTGAAAGTGGTGGGAGCATTTGTAAGACCAAATGGCACCACCAAATATTCATATAGCCCAAATGAGGTTTTGAAAGCCGTTTTGAGCACATCTTGAGGTACCACTCTAATCTGATGGTAGCCACTCTTAAGATCAATACGACTGAAACAAGCAGGTCCCTCAAGTTTGTCAAGAATATCATCGATTCTAGGAATTGGAAACCTGTTCTTGATGGTAATCTTGTTAAGGGCCTTGTAATCAACTTACATCCTGAGAACAATAAGGCAAAGAACTTGGCCTTATCAACCCCTTTTCAAGCAAATCATTCACTTGAGTCATAATTTTCTCTTGTTGGGCAGCAGCACTCACCCTATAAGGAGGTCCGTAGGAGGAGAGCTACCAGGGATTATGTCAATACAGTGATTTTCTGGCCTCTCTGGGGGTAACTATCCAGGTAGGCCCTAGGGAGTCAGCAAAACAATCAGCATAATCACTTAAGAAATCAATCTTATCTTGATCTACGGGATTTACAGCATCATGCTCAATACTATCACGTACAAAGGCCAAGTAAGAACAAGCTGATTTCTTTATTGCCTTGGAAATAGAAATGTGGCTTACAACGGGTATGATACTCCCAGTAGTAACCGCATCAATACAAACTCCCTACCCCTATTAGTAAACATAACTTTCTTCTCTTTGTGCAAAATCTTGGGATCCGAACGATAATGCCATGGCAACCCAAGTATCACATCACATCCCGTAAATGGTGCTACGAGGAGGTCTTCATGATCCAAATATCCATGAATCTGTATGTGAAGCTTCTTGATGATGGGAGTGACCTTGACTTCCTTGCCGTGAAAGGCAGCATCTACATGAAAGTCCATGTCTAATTTCTTGGGCTTTAGCCCAAGATCAACAACCATCTGAATGGATATAAAGTTATGTGTAAAGGCATTATCAAAAAGGAATAAAGCTGTCTGATCCTTTAGCTTGCCCCAAGCTTTGCATAAAATTCTGCTCTTTGGCTCATGTGCAGTATTACCCTATACATCGTGTATAACATTCACACTCGGTTTTGCATCCTGCACAGTATTCTTTTTGGGATTTTGGGGGCATTGAGATTTCATGTGATCTTTGCTCCCACATAAGAAACACTTACCCTCTCTCATGCAATTAAAAATATGCTGTCTGGACAGCTTAGGATCATTCTTTTTACCCCCGGCTTCTTTTCCGAGCCCCCTTTTCCATCCTTGGACTCATTGGGCATAAACTTAGGTGGCTGTTCACCCTTTTTTCTGCTCATTTCCAGCTCTGAATTTTCCTTTATATGAGCTGAATTCTTGTCTTTTTGATGCTCCCTTACCTTGTAGCTCCTCAGAAATAGTAGCTGAATATATGAGCTCTTGTAAAGTGTTGTGGAGATATACTACAAGGCTCTTCTGAATGATTCTTTGTAGCCCTGACTCAAACTTTCTTTTCTTCTCGTTCTCTCTAATCGTCATGAAAGGTGTGACCTTGAGAAGAATCCGCCAAAACTTCGAGACATAAGAGGAAACAAACTCGCCTTCATCCTATGTTATGCAACCCCATTCCTTTCATACATCCTTTTCGAAGTGAGGAGGAAGGAATTGATCATAGAATTGCTCTTTGAAAGCACTTCATGTACGAGCAGTTGTCCTATCCAAGAGCTTTGCCATCCACCAATCACTTGCAGTCTCTTTAAGATGCATACCCACATACCTGAGCATAGATTTGTCGATGAAGTCCTCAGTGCAAATGTCTATTTCGAATTGCCTTATGAAAGCAAGTGCCTTGGTGGTATCCAGCTTTCCATTATAGCTCTTGAATTTGATGTCCTTGAACTCTTTGGCCTTCTTAATGTGACGAGCATCCCGACGCTCTAAAACATCATCCTCTTTGTCATGTCTACGATGGCGACGATGCCCAGGTCTAGGGCTGATTTCACGTGCAACACCCTCCACCTTGGATGGAACTTTGGGAGCAGGAACGTACCTAGAAGGTGGAGATATCACCGACAGTGCATGAAGATCTTTTGCATCTCTCATATGGGCTGAAAACCCCATCATCCGCTCGAGCTGCATGTCGATGTACATTATCTCCTCGGGTTGCATGCCCTCTCACCTCAGTTGCATGGGTTGCATGCCCCCCCATAACACCTGTCCGGGTTGCATGCCTAGTTACATCACTTGCTCGGGCCACATGAGCTCTCACAACATCATCGGAATTCCCTTCATGGGATAACCTGAATATCGCTCTCTAACTGCTTCCCAAGTATGATACTGAATAGACCGCAAGGGTGTAACAATGCCCCTACTCAGACAGGAGGGCCACAAAGTCTTTCCACACACTCACTGCCGCTTAAACCAAAAGTAACCTCTTTCGAGGCGCGACAATAAGACGAGGGCTACCTCAGAATCCCAACCTTCTCTCATGGATAATGACTCCTTACAGCCATATCCAGCATCATATAAGGTACAAGCTTTGTCGAAAGCCAAGCTCTGGTACCAATGTAACGGAAGGGAAGCTGTAACACGGAAATCTTATCAATCATGAAAACTGAATAAACACATAAGCATGCAAGATAAAAGAAAGATGTCAGCTCTGCATAGTACACCACACTAGGGGCCAGAAAATGGGCTGACCCCCCCCCCCCCCTTTTATGGTTGGATTACCAAAAAGGAGTCTGCTTCTGAATACAACTTTGTGGGTGCCTAGAGATTCTCCACTGGCTAGCACCTATTTCTTCCAATACAGTATGAAAACAAAACAAAACATATGCTGAATTTTGATGTCAATCTTCAGCACCAGAGAGCGTTCCCGGCATTAAGCACATGTAGGACAACCATGGACAGCCCATAGCACTCCCACATCAGCCCACGACAGCCTTGCATCATCTTCCTCTTGTCAGGCTCACAGAGCAAGTCGACCAGCTCTCAGAAGTCACAAAGGAAGTTGACCAGCAGCAGTTCATGAGCCAGATGGTCTCCGATCAATAGAGGATCTCTCTCCCTCAAATCGGCCAGCACTTCCCTGCCTCCAGATGCCCTGACCAGCAGCTTCTGAGGGCTGTAAACAGTTGGTCACTTATAAGTGAGTGTGGACCTGCACCCATAATTATTAGTATGTGAAATCATAAAGCTGTAAATTGGGTTTTTGGGGACACTTACCACTTGCAAAACATATGTAGACCACCTATCAGGCCTAAAAAGGTGTGCACATACATGTCCACAGGGTGCCCAGGTGTCCCAACACCCCGGTCCATGGACAACACATGCAGTAATCTCAGGCATTGTCCAAGAAAACAAAACAAATCATCCAAATATAAAATCAAAGTCATGCACGCACATGAGTGCAGCTAGACTGGAAAAAACATCCAGCTGCTCAGTTGTATCAGTTAAAATGTCCAGGGTTTATGATCCTTCCAGAACATAAATACATAAGATCTCCAGGATAGTTAGTCCCAGGGAATCACATCATATCAGGCTCCATGAGCCATACATGTACACCTTGTCAGGCTCTATATGCTATTTAGACACACCATATCAGGCTCCACGAGCCATAGATGTATGTCATGTCAGGCTCCATATGCCACACATGATCAGTAGAAAGCAGAAGCTGTGAGGAAGTTTGTAACAACATCACCCTCGGCTATTTCTTCATCTTCACCAATAGTTCCCTCTCCACCACCCCATCTTCACCAACAGCAGCTGTTTCCACCCTCTCCACCATCCCATCTTCACCAGCAGCTGTTTCCACCCTATCCACCACACCATCTTGTACATCAGAGAATTCCCCCTTCTCCACATCTCGTGCTCCATCAGCTGCTCAGGCGACACCCTTGATGGTGATTGCCACCATCCCTATTGTCACCTCTACGATTGCCTCCGGAGGGCCATCACTGTGTGCCCCCACTCTTGAAGCCATGCATGAGGTGATATTCCATGTCGATCGGGAGGACGACACAGAGCGCATCGAGCTTCTTGATTCCCCATTCTCCTACAGTGCTCCAGACATTTCAGTGGGAGATCTTCCATGCTTCCGTTTTCTCGACTCCCCAGAGAATCTCTCAATACCACACCCTTGTCGAGCTCGTCATATCGTTCGGGGTCTTGACCACCTCTCGGTGGATCTTCGCATCAACTCGGAATATCTCACCGACTATATTTTTGAGCTATCCACTGATTGCCGACGTTCGCGGGATCGCACCCGCCACGTTGCGGATACCATCCGCAGTCTCCTTAGGTCTCCACATTAGAGCAGCGCTTGCAAGATACAGAGTCCAAGCTCACCCACCTCCGCTCTTCATCTTCCCACAGCACTAACGAGGTGGTCGGATTACGTGGAGTAGCAAAATCGGGAGCTGGTCTCTTTACGAGCCCAAGCTACTGAGTTGGATAACCTCCGAGCATCTCTCTGCCCTCTCCAGTTCCTTCTCACCGGTGTTCCTACTTCTTCATCTGCTAGCGCTAGCACTCCTTCTGGCGCACCTAGCACTACTTCTGCAGTATTTAGATACATTATTTCGTGATGGACATTTTCAGTTCTTTATACCATCTTTTTATGATGTTATTTTTGTCTGCACTCTTTGCATCATTGCACTCAGCATAATGTAATTAGTGCTCTGCATTGTATTTCGCATAATTTAATCAGTATATACTTGCATCTTTGCATAATATAATAACCACATCATGCATACTTCCCATATTTGTAAATCTCAAGGCCACTTACTTTTCTCTTCCTCACCGAGGACGGTGAGCACTCTAGTGGTGGGCGACCTGTAGCTACCAAGGGTGCCCACATGGACTGTCCACCAGGATGCCCACATGGTGGACTGTCCACCGCAACAACGTGACTGTGTGGCAGTCACAGTGAGTCAACGGAGGCACCAAGCATTGGGATCATCAAGTGGAGACGCACCACCACAACCGACACAAGGAGGTGCATTGAAGACTCCAACGGCTCCAACGGCACCAAATGACACTCCACCGGCATCTGTAGAGATAGGAGATTCCACCAAAGGTACGCTGCCACCCAAGGCATCCACCAAAGATAGGAGATGCCACCGACTCGACCTCAAGCATATATGTCCCCTCGTCCCATCTTGGAGTACATCCTTATCCTGCAGCCCTATCTCACTTGTAGAACATCCTCATGCTCATCCTTGATACCACATTGCACCTATTCTGTACCCCCTTGTTCTATCATTAGCTTGAGCTGTGTCATCCTCTTTACTTTGACCTCTGTTGAGTGTGCCCGGTACAGTGAAGGACATGTATCAGTTGTTCTCTGCTTAGTGCAAGTGTTTTCGTTCATTCCATAGTCTCATCTCTCCTTGTGTTGTGTTCTGCGGCAAAGTGTCTTCTGCGTTGTGCCCATGAGCATCGAGGACTCCTGACATAACTATCTAGAGAAGAGCCACCATGTAGCGTGGTGGGCAGCCAGCCCTGGTACAGATTGGAGGGATTTCGCGAGCAAGAGAGGAGTTTGAGGAGTCGTCTGGCCTCTTTACAGTGGCTTCAGGAGAGTTCCCCAGATATCCCATAGATTGAGAATCAACTTGCTGCCACTGGCACGGAGATTAGATCCATTGAGGAGAGGAGGGTGAAGTACAAGTACCATGCCAGAGCTTCATTTTGGACTTAGGCCGGTGGCAGAGTCACAGGGGATTTCTTTGAGATAGCTGGCCCCCACAAGAGGATAAATGGTATTTGTAGGTTGTGTGGCCAGGATGGAGCTATTGTTTCTGATCCCCCCATGTGAGAACCATCGCCACTGATTTCTGCCGGTCTCTTCTCACAGGTGCCCCATTATCCCCACAGGTGATGGACGCGCGTCAGAGGGTCTGGCGGTACACGAGAGAGGTGGTTCCCCCCTCTCTTTGGACCTTCTTTTATTGACTCCATTCATGGCAGAGGAGCTGGCGAAGGCGGTGACGGCACTACCCAAGGGAAAATCCTTGGGGGCAGACGGGCTTTTAGTCTCTTTCTTTCTTCGTCACTGAGACCTCATGGAAGGCGGTCTTCAATGAGATTCTTCAATGGATCGGAGTATTCACGACAACATCTTCACCTTCTGGGAGGCGACAGCTTCAGCCAAGATGCGGTAGCAGGATCTCATAGTGCTACTCCTAGACTTTGAGAAAGCCTATGATAGCGTGGATTGGAGCTTTCTGTAGGGCACAATAAGCCGGATGGAATTCCCTGTGGAGTGGATTTGAGGGGTCTCAGGACTTTACTCAGCCTCGCATAGCCAGGTTCTCATTCAGGGAGCCCGTGGCAACAAATTTCCCCTTTCCCGCTCGGTATGGCAGGGCTGTCCTTTGGCACCTTACCTCTTCCTATTCGTCACCGAGGCTATGAGTAGTTTTCTCTCAGCCCAGGAGACCGGGCTTCAAGGATTGCGTCTTCCCCTCCACATGCAGGAGGAGCTGCTTAACTCAAGGTTTGTAGATGACATGGTAGCTTTCCTTTCAGGAGATGTGGGGAATCTCCTGAGATTCGCAAAGGCCATCGACCTCTTCTGTTGCACATCAGGAGCACAAATCAACTGGCAAAAGTCGTGTGGTTTTTGGGTAGGCTCAGCACCCACTCCTACTTGGTGCCCAGCTGAGGCTTTCCAATGGATCTCGAGGGGCACTCTAGTTCGCTATCTTGGTTGCCATGTGGGCATTGATATCTCTCCTGAGCAGCAACTCGCACCTCTTCTTTTGAGTATTCGGAAGCAGCTCTGCTAGGGAGTTCTGCGAGGCGCTCCCTAGCAGGTAGGGTGGTGGTGGCGAACCAGGTTCTTCTAACCACCATGTGGTACATCACTTCGTGCTGGGACTTCTCTCGAGCACGTATTGGCCAAGTACAACGATTGATCCGGAACTCTTATGGCAGGCTGATGGGAGGCCCATCCAGGGCCAAGGTGGCATGCGGAGTGATCATGCAGAGTAGAGAGATCAAACCACTTCTTGAAGGATTTCAGAGGCTGCACCTTGTAGAGGGTGAGGGGTGAACATAGACCCACCGCCGGCAAAGGTGGCTAGGGAGAGATTCTGGTGGCTATGGATATGGGAGTACTGACCCCTCACGCGCCTACAGTGGGACCCGGGAGAGTGGACTTTGCATGACCTTGCTAATCGGGAGGAGACTCTAGATGCCCCCTTCTTTGCATATTATACTCCGCAGCTAGCCCGCAGGATCCAGATGCCAGAGATTGATGGTACCCCGATAGTAGCAGCACATTGGCAGTCACAAGGCCTCTCATAGCGTTTCCTTTTAGATTTTTGGAAGAGGCTTTGGGACAGTTTCCGACCTAGAAAGATCACCCTCTTTCTTTGGCTGATGGCACACAGGAGCGTGGCGGTCGGCACTTGGTTGGCAGTTGGAGGTCGGCCAGCAGCTTGCCCACGATGCGGGCACCCTCAGGAGTCTCAATGACATTGTCTTTAGGATTGCCCGAAGGCTCAACAGATTTGGCAGCGGATTCTGTGCATCTTCACTATGGACAGGGCATCGACCCAGATCATTACATGAGGAACTATCGCTTGGGCCACAGAGGCTGTGGTGGTCAAGGCTTATGAGGAGGGTGGGGGAGGGCTAGCCCTTCAGGTCTCTCACCATCGTATTTCGGCAGTACTAGTCACAACCCCACCTATAGATCATTGGTGACCACGCTCATGCCAGAGATGGGAGATTTGTAGTAGCATTGCAGCCTGGCACATTTGGGTAGCTTGATGCAGCAAGGCCATATAGGGTACCCATACTCCGCCTGCTGAGTCCATCAAGAGCATTGGCTCAACATGATTCATACCCTCCGTGGTCAGTGGGGGAAGTTATACGGAGGTTCTGACCGCATGCGGAAGTGGCGGGAAGCTTTCTTGAGGCTCTGGAGGCCTGGCCCTTTTCTCACAGATAGAGGTGTTAACTCCACTTGGCATTACAAACCACCTGTGTGTCCCCCCCCCCCCCCCCCCCCCCTCGTATGAGATAGCCTTCTCCTCACAGAGCGGCCAGCCGGAGGAGAAGTGTCTCTTCCGCTTATGATATGTGATTCCCGCCCCATACATGAGGCGAGTTTGTATCTAGCCCTTCGTGGTTGTATCTAGCCCTTTGTGGCTGTCTTTCATTAACTAATAGAAGGATATTTTTCCTTGAAAAAAAAAAGATGGAAGGTTGAGCGGTTTCCCTATCTCAGTTGCCTTGGAGAGGAGGCCGGGGCCACGGGCGGGCTGGTGGTAAATTGGGAAGGTACCATAGTGATCTTCTGTCCAAGACTTAAGACATTGCCCCACTGGGAAAAGTGGTATGTCCTTAGACACCTATGGTGGTGCCTTCACTGAGTCAGTGAGTTAGTGGTTGGGGGCTTTTCAGCCTTGTGTGGTAGAGGTTTGACCATCTTGGGCCCTCTGTGGCGACCTGTGAATATTTCTCCTAGGCCTACAGCCTCATCATGCTCAGAGGAGAGTTTAGTGGAGTCGTGTGGTACCTCCGTGATGTCCACCGTGTAGGATGTCAAGCCTTCCACTACATAGAGCCAGTCAAGGAGTTCTGACTCATCACCATGGGAAACAAGGCCTTCTTTTGTAGGCCAAGAAGTGAGCGGCTCAGAGTTGGGAGAAGAAGTTGGGGCTACTGTGGCACCACAGATCCCTTGGTCTAGACCTTCCTTCAACTTGAGTTCTTGTGGACCATGCTCTTGAGGAATCCACAATCAGTCAGAGCCCCAATCGTGTTGTACACCTGTACTTCGAAGCCATGGTTGACCAATAAGTAATGAGTAGGCCCCTCTGACTGCAGGAAGCCGGATCACCACAAAGTCCAGTAGAAATGAAATCCCCTGAATAACGACATAACAACAATGACACCTTCTACTAGGTCGATAGGGGTCCCCTCCCGTTGGTCGGCCATCCGAACATAGAAGTTGGCTGGCCATGTCACCTTGAGACCTACTGCATGAAGTGTGAATTCTAGCATGAGGTTCACCTTGGACCCACTATCGACGATTGCCCTAGAAAGTGGGGTACCATGAATCTCAATAGAGAGGCAGGGGCTCCAGTAGTCCATAAAGGAGAGATTGGTACGGCTGATACCCATGCAACCGGCAACACTTGAGAGGAGGGAAAACCCACCATATTGCCCACCAAGAATTGGTGGTTGTACCATTGAGTTGCTCCAGTAGTGTACTGAGATATTGTCGGACACTGGGGCTAATCCGGAGAAGATCAAGGAGGTTCACTGACATGGTATTTCCCTTGAGTAGATCCTTCATGGAGAAAGGTGTAAGCTGTGGTTTGGAATGTGGGAGGGAGGGGGTAGGTGGTTTATCCGACATGGGAGGTTCGTAGTGGAGATCCTTGAAGGCTTGCAAGAAGAACTGATCTATGACTGTGTGGGGAAGTGGATGAGTGTTCTCATTTGGCTCATCCCCTTGTTGCTCTCTAGACATGGCCTTCCTTTGTGATTTGGTGACCACTCTGGTGGATGGTGGATCCTCATGAGTAGGTGTTGTGGTTGTGACGGACACTCCAAGAGTGGGAGAGGAAGGTTGGCAAGCGGACGGAGGTGGTCCTATGGACGGAGGATGTCCTATAGAGACTAAGTGGGTTGTTGGGGTTGGAAATGTGAAGTCGGAGGAAGTGGATGCCCTTTGCTTGGGAGCAATCCCGGGTATAATGGTCCTTGGATTCCGGACAATGCCGATAGGGCAGAGCGCCTTCAAGAAGGGGACAACGGCTTTGGTAATGACCGTATTCCCCACATCTATGGGACTATTGCGAGGCTGGGGAGGGCGAGGAGTCAGGACGGTTCACGGGGGCTCCTTCCCCAGTGGTTGGTGCAGGAGGATTAGGGATGAGTGGTGGGAGGTAGGTCACCTAAGGAGTGGGTGGGCAAGGAGGAGGTATAGCAGCATGGAAGGTTTTTGGAATGGCAACAGCAGCTGTAGCATAATGAGCAAGGTTGGGGATTGCTGAGGCGGGATGAGGAGTGTGTTGCTGATGAAGTTGACGGAACCCCTTGAGGTAGTAGCAATCTTTATCTTCATGTGCTCCTTTTTCACAAAAGGAGCAATAGCTCCTTTTTGGGCATTCTTGGACGGCGTGTCCAAGTGACTGGCATATAACACACCACAGCCCCGTCTTGGCTTCTTTGCTGAGTCTTCAATTCTTCAATCTCCCTTTTGAGTTGGAGCAGGGTACTTTCCTCGCTTGGAGGTTTTTGGCTCACTTTGAGTGCCTCCAGCTCTCGCTTCCACTGAGTTGCTGCTTTCGATTATGTCACTGTTGGATGTACAGAGCCTACATCATGCTCAAACATGAGTTGTGCATTTTCAAGTTAGGAGGCTAGCTTCTGGAATTTCAACATTGTTGTTGGCGTGGACCGACTCTCTCGAATCTTCTGCTGGGTGGACCTGGGTAAGGCTTGTGTCACCCACTGACGCACCATGAAGTCGCCAGGGTAAGTCGGTAAGTGAGCCATCCGCACTGTGGTCCGTGCCATGAGTTCCGACACTCTCTCCCTTGGTAGCAGTTGTAGCTTCCCTTACTGTTGGAGAATGCAGTCCTTATAGTTACTAGGACGGAAGGTCCGAAGGAAGGTGTCCTTCAGAGTGGTCCAATCTGCAAAGTGGTCGATTGGGAATTGACTGAACCCTTTGTCTGCAGAACCTTGGAGAGTGGACAGAAAGAGCACCAAGAAGGCATCCTCCCGCTCAAGGCCTCGGCTCTTGCAAATGAGGATGAACTGTCGGATGTGGTCCACATCCTGAGTGGATGATCCTTTGAAGGTGGGAAGCTTGACATTGACTTGGCCCAGCACCGTGGAAAGGGGTTTTGCGCCCCAAGAGGATTGGCTAGACTAGGAGGGTTGGTTTGGCCTCGCCCATTGTTGCCGAGGGTGGGATTACCAAGCTAGCCGCCATAGGAAGAGGTGGAAGAGGATCCCTAGGCGGTACGTAGTTAAACCTCTTCCGACTATAGTAGCGTATTGAGAGAGGATTTTTGGATCGGCTGACCGGATTACCACGGGAGCGTGTATTGGGCATGCAAAGGATGCAACGCAAAGAGAGGATGGAACGCAAAGGGAATGGCGAGCTAACATGACTCCCAGTTTCGAGAGTCCCACTGGGCATGCCAAATTTTAGTGTACCTGTAGCAAGATTGGTTGCCCAGCACACTACGTGGTGGCTCTCCTCTAGATAGTATGTCCGGAGTCCTTGATGCTCACAGCGCAACAGAGATGACACAGTGCAACACAGAAGACATTATGGAGCGGAACACAACACAAGAAGAGACAAGATTATGCTCATTCTGATAAAGTCGCTCGCTGAAGCTCCCGCTCCTCCCTGCTCGTGCTACCTGCACACCTGCGCCCCCCACCTACCTGCCTGCTCGTCCCCTCGCGCCCTCCCTCATTCCTCGCGCCTCCCCTTGTCCCCCCCGCCTGCCTTCGCTACTGCGCCCCCCTCCCTTGCTGCTCTGCCCGTCGCCCCTCCTATTGCCCCCCCCCCCCCCCGCTTGCTTTCGCTACTGCGCCCCCCTCCCTCGCTGACTGCCCGCCGCCCCTCCTCGCCTTCGCGCCCCCCCCCCCCCCCCCTTCTTTCGCGCCCACCTCCCCTCTACAGCGCCCCGTCCCCCCCCCCCCCCCCCTCCGCCAGCTCTTTCTCCACCCCACCCCTCTTGCGCGCAGCCCCCCCCCCCCCCCCCCCCCCCAGGGCTTCTCCTTCGCCGCTTCACCCCCCCCTTCCTTTTCTTGCTGACTTCCGCCCCCAGGGGGTTTTTTTTTCCTTTTTCTCCGGCCTTCGTCTTCCGCCTCTCTGTGTGCAGCTCGGTTCTTGCAAGATCTCTGCTTTCGCCTCGCCTTCGCCATAGCTTCAGACTTTGATGGAGGCTCCTCCCGCCCCGCCTCAGAGGGACTCATCCGCAGCCCCCTCGCCCGCCCCTGAGGACACCCCCATCAGGCTTTCTCTTTCGCCAGAAGAGGAAGCGAGCCTCACCGCAGAGGTGGAACGCCTCTAGGCTCATTCCACCATTTGCCGTATAGTCGGCACTCGCCCCAGCAGAGGGGAGATCCGGGATCTTCTCCAGGCCTGCCTTCTTGCAGATGTGGGCAAGATCCTGGACGTACAGCTACTAGGCCGTGGACATTACCAGATTGAGTTCGAGACCGCCCAGAGCGTGGCCAAGGTCCTTGCCATGAGTCCCCTTGACATCAGGGGTGCTCAGGCTTTCTTCAGACCTTGGCAGCATGGCTTTGACCCAGCAGCGGCTGAGCAGGGAGAGCGCCTTTTCCATGTTACAGTTTGCTTCCCTGGACTCCGCCGGGAGTATCTTCCGCTCCTCTCTAGGCTAGGAGCATTGGTGGGCTCAGTACTAGAGACTGGCCCCACAGCAGCTTCAGTGGTGGCCCGAGCAGCTGGGCTACTTTCGGTCAAAGTTTTGGTGTCTGACATCTCCTCCCTTCCTAAGGTCATTCAGCTACCTAGGATAGGGGGGGGATGGATTGATCAGAGAGTGGAGTTCTCGGGGCTCCCGAACCAGTACTTCATTTGCAGGCAGGTCGGTCATCTGGCCAAGGCCTGCCCTCGCAGGAGACCCCGACCCTCACCACAGCAGCAGGCCCCTGATGGCCCGCCCACAGATGCGGCTTGGCAGGCTGCCTCCGGGACACCTGCTCAGGCCACTGAGACCTCGGAGTGGCAGCCTGGACAGGGGCGCCGCCGAGGGAGACAGCCGCAGCAGCACGCCCAGAGACCGCTGCAGCAGCAGCCACAGTCTCAGCCTCACTGGGTTCCCGTGAGGAACAGCTTTGCTCCCCTCCAGGAGGAGACCCCTGCGGCGACGACTGAGGACCAGGAGATGCCAGCACCCCCTCCTTCACCCCCCCACCCCCGTCCCCTCCCACCGCCTCGCTTCCACCTTCGCCTCCTCCCGTCCCCGCTCCGGTTTCGGCAGCGGCTCCCTCTCCACCCCCCTCGCCCCCCCCCCCTCCTCCCCCCCGCCTGCCTCACCTTCCCGGGAGGCCCTGGCAGTCTCGTGGCGTTCACCTGCAGTCCGGAGGGCGTTGAGCACCGACCTCGCTCGAGCATCATAGAGGAGACCTACCATGCCGATTCGGGCTTCACGGATATCATCTATCCGCAGTCGGCTGAGTCGCCTCGGCATTAGACAGCGCTCGGAGGCTTTTGATTACGCCTTCACACGGCTTTTTGGAGCAGAGGGCCCCCATGAGCCAGCACCCATCCGAGTTCATGTAGTGATACCTCCAGCCCGCGGGGAGGAGGCACTTGATTCAGCGGTGGCCTCGCTCTTAGCACTTTGAAGACTCAGGCAGTTGAGTTTTCTCATCATGTGAGCGATCTGGAGGTGACAGATGTGATAGGCCGATTATGGGAGTTGGCTCATTTTTTCTTGGATCCCGGGAGTGTGGATGCCTCAGGGATTCGTCATTTGGTCGTTCGCATAGTGGCAGACTTAGCACGCGACCCTGGATATGTATGTATACACGAGGTTTCTCTGTCAGAGCGGGAGGCAGTTGCCATGGGCCACAGCCACTGGCGCCTGATCCGTGATTCTTGCAGTACATCGGGTGGGCAGATTCGCAGCCGCTCGGATGGGGACTACTCTCCATCCAAGCCGCTTGCGAAGGCCCGTCGTACGGCTGAGACAGCATCCACCTCAGCAGGTCATCCATGAGGATCATCTCATGGAATGTACAGGGCCTTGCCGGAGCACATTTTATACGCTATCGTGGTTGCTTGAGGCAGGAGCTTCAGAGATGCCTGGTTGGTGGCAGCATTGATATTTTGATGATGTAGGAGCACCACTTGGGTGAGAGCAGGATCCGGAGATATGGTTCGGTGATGCCTGGTAGATGGGACACCTTTTGGTCTGCAGGGTTTGGTCCTTTGGGTGGATAGGGAGGAGTATGCATGGTCATTGCAGATGTATGGCGGCAGGCCATTGTGGATCGAGGGATCATTGTGCCTGGTAGAGCACAGTATGTCATTCTGAGGATGCATGATGAGCTATTGGGCGTGCTCAACGTCTATGCGCCCAATCATGCTAGTGCCAGAGCAGAGTTTCGGACCCAGGTTACGGATGCATTGCGAGAGGCCGCACATTGGTGTGTCGGGGGAGACTTCAACATGCTTGAGGACCCGGCCGATAGGGTGGGAGGCAGTCATGTTACAGTGCACGGCACGGAGCTTGCAGCTTGGGACCGGTTTTGCATGTCACTGAGGATCACTGATGCATGGCAGCATGGGGCCTTCTCCTGCTCTCAGGACAGTCTTAGTTTCTCTCTGTCGGATCGCCGGCAGGGAGGGACTAATCTATCACGGATTGATCGCTTTTATGTGGGCGACTGGTTAGGGGAGCGAGGGGGCTCCGTTGGCATTCTCGTTGGCACCTCATTTTCAGATCATGCGCCAGTTATCTTGACATTGGAGGAGAGGACACAGGAGCCCAGCTTGCAGTTGAGGATCCCAAAGAGGGTACTTACAGATCCCAGTCTCGCTGAGGACATTGAGAGGATCTGGCATGATAGTCAGTGCTCTGACCAGGATGCAGCAGGCCAGTGTGCCCAGGGACTCATCGAGCTTAGCTCTTTTCTGCACGCTGCAGCTTTGACACGGCTGGGAGAGATTCGCGAGCGGGAGCATCGGCTGAGACGCAGCCTTGCTTCGCTACAGCGCCTTCAGGAGCAGCAGCCTGCATGTGAGTGGGTGGCGTCACAGCTGAGCCAGGCACGCCAGGAGGTTAGAGAGGCAGAGGAGCAGAGACATGAGTTTTACTATCGTCGTCAGGCCTCTCAGTGGACGGAGCTTGGTGATAGAGTGACTGGGGAGTTTTTTGAGATCACTGGACCCGGCCATGCTCGAGCAGGAGTCCGTCAGCTTGGTAGACCGGATGGATCGGTAGCTACTGAGCCCGGGGAGATCAGAGCCATTGCCACTGCATTCTATAGAGACCTGCTTTCAGCGGAGCCAGCCACTGAGGATCGAGATGCTTGCAGACAGACTGTGTGGGCCCATGTGCAGAGGAGGGTCACAGATCGTATGCGTACAGTTCTTGGTGCGCCTCTTTCAGAGATTGAGCTTGCCGAGGCCTTGAGGGTCCTGCCGCGACATAGTTGCCCAGGGGAGGACGGACTGACGCCGGCCTTTTTTATGCGCTATTGGGACCTTTTGGGGCCAGGCCTCCGCAGGGGCTTCAGTATGTTTTGGACACTGGGGTGATGCCACAGAGCTTTTCAGAGGGCTTGATCTTTCTTATCCCCAAGGGGGAGGGAGTATCAGATGATATTCGGCATTGGAGGCCTATTACGATCCTCAATACTGTCTACAAGGTCTTAGCAAAGGCCTTGAGTTTGAGGATCCAGCCCTTCCTGGGGGAGTTGATTCATGCTACCCAGACAGGATTCGTCAAGGAGCGCAGTATCCTTGACAACATCTTTACTTTCTGGGAGGCGATGGCCCGAGCTAGATTTCTTGGCGAGGACTTGGTCGTGATGCTTCTCGATGTTGAGAAGGCATACGATAGAGTTGATTGGGGTTTCTTAGAGGGCACTATGCTTCGCCTGGGCTTTGAGCCAGGATGGATCAGAGGGGTGGCGGCTCTGTATTCCACAGCTCGTAGCCAGGTGTTGATTGCAGGAGGACGGGGGCCGAGTTTTGAGCTGACCAGATCAGTCCATCAGGGGTGTCCCCTCGCCCCTTTTCTTTTTCTCTTCTTTGCGGAGGCTATGAGCATGTATTTGACGGCAGAGGAGGTTGGTTTGAGAGGACTCCAGCTCCCAGTCCGGGGGGAGGACTTGCCCGATGCTGAGTTTGCAGACGACACGGGCTTATTTTTGCATGGCCAAGAGGCCAATCTTCTTCGAGCAGAGCAGTCGCTCCAAGTTTTTAGTGCAGCTTTGGGAGCATTGATCAATTGGCGCAAGAGAGTGGCCTTTTGGATCAGTAGTGCTCCCACTTCGGCATGGAGCCCGGACCCCGGTTTTAGATGGATTCCTCCTGGCACAGCAGTGCGATATTTGGGATGCCAGATTGGACTAGATTTGTCACCTGAGCGGCAGATTGCCCTGCTTCTTTTGAACATTCGGAAGAAGCTTTTGTATTGGAGTATAGCTCGACTATCCTTGGCTAGGAGGGTGGTGGTGGCAAATCAGGTGCTGTTAGCGACCATGTGGTACATTACGTCTTGCTGGATCTTCTCGAGCTCTTGCATCAGCCAGGTACAGAGGCTAATCAGGAACTTTCTTGGGTGTGGGCGGGACGGTCAGCCAGCCCGGGCAAAGGTTGCATGGGCAGTTATTACACTTCCGCTGGCTCAGGGAGGCTTGGGCATTATAGATCCAGTCGATCAGAGTAGAGCCTTATTGGGGAAGCTTATTGTTCGGGGGCTGCTTCCAGGCGCTGAGCCTTGGAAAGAGCTTCTCTTGCAGCGGCTGCAGGCTCGGGCTCCCCCAGCAGGGGGCACTTGGGCACCAGAGATTCGGTGGATCTTCATAGAGATGAGGAGGACAGGCCTCAGTAGAGGATGGGAGGACAAATTCGCTTTGAGCATCCTGAGAGCTTGGGAGTTGCTGAGATCGGGGCTCTCTCAGCGACCTCCTTGTGTTGAGGAGCGGGCCAGACAGCCGCTCATTTGGAGCCCAGCGGTTCGCACAGAGCAGGGTCATATGCTGGGTTCTCGGCCTCGTCTAGCCTGGGGACCTTTAGCGGCAGGCCCAGCACGTAGTTTTGGAGACTGGCAGGCCTTGTGCAGTCTCCCAGAGGAGATCCAGGTGGAGAGGCTGAGTCACTTCAGAGGGGGGTTGATTATGAGGGATGATATTTAGGAGGCACTCACAGAGGAGTGGTTCACGCCTTTCGAGCTAGTGGCCCTACGGTGGTTGGGAGCCTTTACTCAGTTGGAGATCCTGATTGCTGTCAGAGCTTGCACTGAGGATGGCAGATGCCTCTACTATGAGATTCAGGATGAGGGCAGACTTCAGAGAGTGGAGGTGGAGTCGCCTTTGGTTGCAGAGTGCACCTTTCAGAGGATACGGGTAGTGGCCGCCGCTTCTCGGAAGTGGCATATTGACCCCAACCCTGCAGATGTGCTCCCGGATTGGTGCATATGGGCATATGCAGCGCGCCCCTTGGCCCGGCTACAGTGGGACCCTGGGGAGTACGAGTGGCATGATCCTTATGCATCCCTTGAGGCCACAGAGATCACCTTTTTCCAGTATATTGTTCGGCTGGGGCGGCATATTTTGACGGCGAGGAGGATGGTCTCTCCAGCTGCAGCGGGGCATTGGCGGCTACAGGGACTCTCACAGGAGTTCCTGGAGGATTTTTGGGCTCAGCTCTGGGCTAGTCGACAGGCCCGCAGGATCTCGACTTTCGAGTGGCTGGTCGCCCACCCACAGGGGCTCAGCAGTTGGCACCTGGCTTGTTTACAGCGGTCTTCCGGCGGCCTGCGTCCGATGCGGCCACCCTATGGAGACACAGAGACATTGCCTTTGGGAATGCCCTCAGGCGCAGCAGATTTGGCTGCGGATGCTGCGTATTCTGGCCCCCCTCTCTCCAAAGGGTATGTTTACGTGGGGTGCCGCTGCTTGGTCGACTTCGTCAAGGCCTGCTATGGGCTATGAGATGGAGCAGGACGGTCAGGCCATCAGATTCACTAGGGGCTAGCCTCACCTGGTTCTGGCACCGGATTTCTCGTCTGCCAGCTGGACACAGGAGAGGGATTTACGATGGGAGCTCCTCAGCAGCCTCACCATCTGGTTCACCTGGAGGGCCCGGTGTTTCACGGCCTTTGAGGGGAGACTGGAGCCACCAGCAGAGACTGTACGGGGGATTTGGCAGGAGTTGATCCACACCCTGCGAGGACAGTATGACCGCATCCGGGGCGACTCGGATGAGGCGTTCTTGCGGCGCCAGGCCTTTCACACCACCTGGCGCAGCGGCCCCTTCTATACCTCACACGGGATCCCCCCGTTGGCATTACAAGCCACCTGTTTGGCTTCCCCCCCCCCCTATTGTATGATTTAGCCCCTGAGTCCTTTGTACTGATGCTTGTATTTTGCAGCACCTAGGGAGAGTCTCCCGGGCTGCCTTGCTGTATTCACTGCTCTGCTTCTCTTATGAGCAGGAGAGATCTTTTGTAGCCCTACGGGCGTTTTTATATAACTAATGAAAGGATCTTTTCTCGGAAAAAAAAAAAGAAGAGACAAGATTGCAAAAGGAACCAGAACACTTGCACTACTCAGAGGACATTGATACATGTGCTTCATTGTACCGTGCACTCTCAGCAAAGGTCACAGTGAAGAGGACGACACAGCTCAAGAAGATGGCAAGTGACTGTAAAACACAGGGTACAAGTGGTATGAAGGATGCGCATGAAGGATGTCCTTCAGGTGATAGCGAGGGATAAGGATAAATCATGTCCTCCAAGATGGGATAAAAAGGATGTCCTCCAAGATGGGTTGAGGGGTCATATATGCTTGAGGCCGAGTCGGTGGCATGTCATATCTTTGGTGGATGCCTTGAGGTGGTAGCGTAGCCTTTGAAAGAATCTCCTATCTCTAGGAGATGCCGTTGGATAGTCAGTCGGTGCCATTGGAGCCTTCAATACTGCTGCGTGCATCTCCTATCTTTGGTGCCTCCGTTGACTCACTGTGACGGTGTGACACTGTCATGCTGTTGTGGTGGACAGTCCGTGTGGGCACCCTTGGTGGCTACATGCCTCGGTCACCCACCACGAAGAGGAGCTGGTGGACTCTTTCCTTCCCATTGAGTGAAAAGTGCTGCAAGTTGTTGGCGAACCTTGGCGCTCCACTGAAGTAGATCATGAAGGGGCACGTCCAGTCAGCACCCTTTAAGAAGGAAGTGGATTGAGGATGTTGATGACTGTGGTGACGCTGAGCTAGGTGCAGATGGTGAGCTAGGATGTATGCCAGCCTCCTGGGGTGGTGTAGTCAGAAGTTCCTTGTATTCTTGTAGGAGTGCATGGTCCACAATATTGCGGGAGGGAGGAGATGCATCTGCAGACTTTTCTCGAGTTGAAGTAGCTCCTAGAGCCTTCTTTTGGGCATGGGTGATCACTGTGCAGATGGGGGGTCCATCACCGGTTCCTAAGGAGGGGAAGTGATTGGGACTGGATGTGGTGACTAGGGGTGTGCTTCTTCTCCCACTGAGACAAGATGTGCCCTTGGAAAAGTGAAGTCTGTGGATGGAGAAGCAAAGGTGCTGGCCCTCTGTGTGGGGCAGTCTTGGGTATAGTGATCCTCGGATCCTGGGCAGTAGCGGCAAGGGGGTGATCCTTCAAGCAAAGGGGCCTTTGCTTAGGTTGTGACTGTACTCACCACACCTGTAATAGAGAAGTCATAGTCACCAGAAACGAGAAACGGGAACGGAAACGTTCGAGGAATGGAAACGGGGAAACGAGTTTTTAAGGGTGGAAACGGCCTTTTCTTGTGACAATATCACTTGGGAAACGAGAAACTGCCATGGAAACAGATGGGGTCTTGAAATGGAGAAACGTGTTTCTAGGGACTGAAACGGCTGTTTCCTATGACTATGAGAGAAGTAGCCGTGTGCGGGGTGGAGGTAGACAAGGTGGGCGAGCTATGGGGGTTGCTGCTAGGGTTGCATCGAGGATGATAGGTGGAAGATTTGATGGTGAGGGGGAGGCTTGTTGGGTGTAGGTGGGTGCTAGGGTTTGCGGCTGGTACATAGGACTGTAAGGGCCTGCCAGGTGCTTGGCAGTGGTGGTGGTTGGTGGGAATGGCTGCTATTGTTGCTGTAATTGGCAGAACCCCTTCATAGTTGCAAGCATTCTTTGCATTCGTGCATTCGCATTCGAGAATGCCGAGTTTGCAAAAGAATGCATCGAGGGTGGATGCATTCGCATTCGTGGCGGGTAAAAAAATTATTTTTTTGGGCATAAATAGAATGTTCAAAGTCAATGCTTGAAAACACAATGAAAAACTTGAAAGCTTGAAACTTAAAAGATGTTAGAATTTAGAACTTAAGACTCAAGACTCAAGAGTGCTGGAAATGTACTCAATACTCATATTATCGCATAAAGAGTGAAGTACATAAGTCAGAGTACTAGATTGTAGTCCCAAGGCAATGAGCCCAACACACTAAAAGTGAAGTGTGCTCACACGAGAAAAAACCCTTGTCCAGCCAAGGGAAAAAGTGCCCGTGTGTGAGAGGTCATTTACATGGTGAATCGTGATCATTCATCATCTTCCTCTGAATCTTCCTCTTCAGAGGAAGAAGATGAAGTAGCATCCTCATCTGTCTGAACAATATCAGCTTCAGCTTGCTCAGTACCAACTGCATGCATGTCCTCTTCTTCCTCATCCTCCATAGACTCACGAGCCTCTTGTAGAGAAACAAGTCTCTCATCATCTTTCTCCTTGTTGATCTCGAAGGCTTGAAGGTAGGAAGTCCTTCACTCGGTAGTAGAGAGAAGCTCGGGAGTCGGAAGCTTGCGGGTCGGAAGCCCCTTGGGCGGCTGGGCCTCGCCGTGGTTGAGTAGAGACGCGCAAGGGAGCCGAGAGCGTAGGCGTGTAGTGCTGGTCGACAGCGCGTAGGGAGCGGAAGTGTACGCCAGAAGAGTCGTTATGTTAAAACTGCCCAAAATTGGCTGAATTTGTAAGTGTTAAAAAAATTGCAGGCAAAGTTTGCAAAGGGATGCAAACTGCAAACGTTTGCAACGTTTGCAACGTTTGCAACGTTTGCAAAGCCTTGCATTCGAGAATGTTTGCAACTATGAACCCCTTAAGGTAATATCAGTCTTTGTCCTCATGACCACCGTTCTCACAGAAGTTGCAATATCTCCTTCTTGGACACTCCTGTGGGGTGTGACTGACAGTTTGACAGGTGGCACACCAAACTGTTCTTTTGGCTTCTTGTTGAGCCTTGAGCTCTTCTATCTCTTTCGGAGCTGGGCCAGATTACCCTCTTCTTGCTGAGCCTTTTGGAGCTTAAGAGCTTCTAGCTCACGCTTGAGATGGTCTTCTTCATTGTGAGCCTTCTGGAGCTTGAGATCTTTAGACTCACCACACTCGTAACTGAGAACTAGCCATGTGCAGGGTGAGAGCGGTGGTGGTTGGTGGGAAAGACTGCTATTGTTGGTGTAATTGGCAGAACCCCTTAAGATGATAGCAGTCTTTATCCTCATGATCACCCTTCTCACAGAAGTTGCAATATCTCCTTGGACACTCCTGTGGGGTGTGACCCTGACAGCTTGACAGATGGCACGAGCCTTGAGCTTCTTTCTCTTTCGGAGCTGGGCAAGATTACCCTCCTCTTGCTGAGCGTTTTGGAGCTTAAGAGCTTCTAGCTCACACTTGAGATGGTCTTCTTCATTGTGGGCCTTCTGGAGCTTGAGATCTTCCAAGTCCATTTGGAGCTTGGTCACTATGTGGTTGGCCGTGGACCCTGCAGTGCCAACCCCTCCGTTGCCATCACCTTCGAACAAGAGATGTGCATTTTCGAGTTGAGCAGCAAGTTCTTTGGAAGTCCCACAAGGTGGCGCTTGGCCTGAGGCTCTCCAAGATCTTTTGTTGAGCGGTGCGAGGAAGAGCCTGGTTCACCCACTGACACACCATGAAGTCACCTAGATGGGCAGGCAAGCAGGCCGCCAGGACAATCGCCCGTGACATGAGCTCTGAGACTGTCTTGTCGGGAAGCAGCTTCAAGTGGTGGAGTTCCTTCAACACCCGCTCCTTATGATTGCTTGGATGGAAGGTTCTGGAGAAGGTGTCACATAGGACTGTCCAGTGGGCAAAATGGTTCATTGGAAACTTAGTGAACCATTTTCTAGAAAACCCCTCCAAGGTGGAAGGAATGTGTACCACATAGGCATCCTCCCTGTCCAGCCCTCTGCTCCTACACATGGCCAGGAAGTGCCGCACATGGTCGTTGGCGTAGGCTGTGGCAGTTCCTTTGAAGGTTGGCAGCTTGACATTTACCTGTCCGAGCACAATCACTAGGGGTTCAGTTTCGGCGAGATGTGCATTGGCCATGAGTGAAGGTAAGGGTAAGGGTGAAGGGGGCTATGGGGAGCAACAAAATTGAAAGTGGGTTTCCCAGGAGTGTAGCAACGAATTGACGAGGGGATTTTCAGTGGACTTGATGGCCCAACCCGAGAGCGCGTGTTGGGCATGTGACACTCGGCTTGATGACTCACGAGGAACTCCTGATTGTTGATTCCTCAGCAGGATCCCCAATTTTTAGCGTACATGTAGCATACCTTGCTACCCGGCACACCTAGGGTTTATGATACCGACTGTGTTGTGGGTTCACTCTGTGGCAGTATGCCTCCAGAAGTTTTGCTACTTGGCTAGGGAAACATGCGGCTACATTGCGGTGCTCCACTACGCACCCACACAACTCTGATAAGACACTATACTTGACGTGCACCTAAAAGGTTGGCAACAAACAATTGGCAAGATGACACTTTAGTAGAACACACTTGAAGGAAGGAGACACAGTACACAACAATGAGGAATAAGAACAATTGCATTCATTCACTAACTGATTAATCCCTTGGCAGTCCTAAGATTGCTCATTTATACAAGTGGTCCAACCACAATGAATAGGTGCACCGCTTCGGCCATAAATGCCCGCCACTAGACGTGGAGCGTGATTCCGGTACAACCTATCACTGATTGCCAATATTAGGGACGAGCCGGTGTAGCCTACCCCTGATTGCCAGTATTAGGGACGCGCTACCCACTTGTCGATGGTGTGCAAGTGGCGGCCCTCCAAGGTGAGAGATAGACCTGGTAAATGCCATGGAGTGCATGTAGCCATGAAGAGGGTGGTGGTAGATAGGCACTTCCCTCAATGGTTCACCAGCTTGGGTGCCATTTGTCATGACAGGTGGACGGCTGGCACTTGTCAGGTGGACAGTTGGCACTTGTCAGCTAAATGGCCGGCAGGTGGACGCTGGTCGACTGGATGCTGGGCAATCTGACAGGTTACATGCTCTCATAGATCCATTGGGTCTTCTGTAGATGTCAATAAAATATTTGTTTGTTTTTGTGTATGTGTGTGTGTGTGTGTGTGTATACATACATACATGCGTGCATGCATCCATTCACCCGTCCATCCATCCATCCATCCATACATACATACATCTAGTTGAAATGCAGATATACAAAAAATATATACAATACACTCATATTTTTATTTCTGCAGCAAATAAGCACAATTGCAGGGAATCTTGTTCCAAGCTTATTTATTTGGGAGGTTCTATTCACAATGGGCATCATTGGCCTAGGCCTTTTACTATTTGCGTTGCTTATTGGAAATGTGCAAAATTTCTTGCAGTCACTTGGCCGCAGGTAATAGTTTTTTCACATATGACTCATTTACATCTAATGTGCTTGTTGGCACTGCTTTCGTTGGATGAAGAGCTTAGTAAAGATTCTCTCTCTGCAATCTTAATTATCTGTCAACATTTAGACAAGAGGAAATGCAACAAGTTGCTATAGGTGGATTAAGTCATGTAAATCTAGCTATATTTAAGAGCTTGATGATTGAACGTCAAGTCCAGTCCTACGATTGGTTGAGATCTCCCTGCATTGTCCCCAAAACAGCAGGCTTCACAAAATCAAAACCAAACCTGGTCATTAGCTCCCCCGCTGCTTAGGCCTTCCTTCGCCCTCCTCTGCCCGCCTGCAACCCCAAAACAGCAGGCTTTACAAAATCAAAACCAAACCTAGTCATTAGCTCCCCTCTGTGGGCCCTACTCTGCCCGCCTGCATTCCCTCCCTCCCCCGCCCTCCCCTACTGCCTCCCCCCCTCTGCTATGCTTTCTTCCCCTTGCTCACCCCTTCTTCCTGCTGCCCGGCCTTGGTATTGGGCCTTCCCCCTCCTCTTCCCATTTAGCCTGAGCATCGGGAAGTTCTTCCTTGTGTTTAAATTGGCCTTTTACCTAAGGAAGAGTCCCTAGCATGGCCATGTTCTCCTTTACATTACCATGACCTCATTTTTCTCTGTACTTCCCCCTTAGGGAAAGTACTTAAGGAGGAGTCCCTAAGATAGCAAGATCTCCTCTGCATGTACATGAACTAGGATAACTTGGTGTGAAAGAAAGAAAGCCCAATTGGGATAGCTCGTAAAAGAAGGCAAGCCCAAGTAAAGTACTTGGGACAACTTTTTAAAATTACCATAACTCTCACATCTAATGTCCAAATATAGTCATCCAACCACTCAAATCAAAGGGAAAATGCTATTTGAGTGCATTCAACGGGTTAAATCTTACAAAAATACATGATTTACTATGAAAACTTTTAAAAATAAAGATCTAGATCTACAATTGGATAAGTTTAAAAGCTATTTCTTATGCTTTTTTTAGCGACATTACTTAAGTCTATCTTACTATATATCTAGGGATGATCTCCTCTACAGACCCATGAACTCCTTGTCCTTCCTACTTGATTAAGTACATGGAGAGGAGTCTCTTACGTGGGCATTGAAAGATCCCTGCCCCCTCCGAGCAACGAAATCTAGGGTGTTAGCAGCGGAAGTAGCACTTCTTGCGCAGGGCAAAGTCTCCCAATCGGGGCCTCGTCCACGGATATCTGGACAAGAGACTAATCCCTCGGTTCTTCTAAAACCGAACCCGGAAAAACTTCCCTCGCCTAGCAGACAGGCGATTTCTCCAGGATATTTTGTTCTTTCGTAGTCAAGAGTCTTAACTAACCAAATTGATCCGACCGAACCTATAAGTCACATGGTCAGATCAAGGGAAGAGACTTGCATTTGAATCATAGAGACCAACGCTTTTTTCCTCATCAAGAGGCACAGCCGTTGATTCTTTTCCATAGAACAAGGGTTATCCGGGATTTACTTCAACTATCGTAACTTAACAGAATTGAGTCTCATTTTAGGAATCCATCAGTCTAGCCTAACCCCATTTAATCCCATGGGTTAGCCAACCGCCCAACCATTGTAATGATAAGATCCATTTTGAAATTTGGTTATGTTTTGCCGCGGGTATCAGGGAAAAGAGTTCCCAGGCCCCCTAGCCGGCGCTTCAAGCAAAGTTCAAGATAGTCACACCACTTACACACCCAATATGAAATTCCTTTTTCATAGATTCAGTTGTCTTTAAAACAATCTTTTAATGAAATCATAGTATCACTGATCATAATCCTCCAAAATATCTAGCTTGAATTCTAATTTCCAATCATTCCTTTATCGGTGTACTTATGGCATCATTGGCACTAGAACGCTCACCACCTGCTCACTCAGGGACCTTTTCGATAGTTCCTAGCTCATAGTATCTGGAAATATAATCAAGTATTACATTCATTTCTTCCCCAGCGTACCTATGGCCTCGTTGGCAATCAAAACGCTCACCACCTGCTCACTCAGGGGCCTTTTCAATAGTTTTTAGCTCATAGTACCTGGAAATATAATCACATAAGAAAAATCCAGATGGACTTTCCGTTGAAGAACAGCAAGATCAACCAACAGATCCATATAAAAGAGTCATGGACTCATCCGTTAAGGACCAGCAAGGCCAATCAACTAGGTCCATGCCCGAGTTCAGAAAACAACTCAACACCTTGTTCCATTTTTCTTCCCCGACGCACGCGTGGGTATCTTCAGCAACCTAGAGCCCGAGCACCGTATGGTCAGTACCCTCTAGGCTCCTTCGCAGGTCACCTAGCGCTTCACTCATAGGCCGCTTCCTTGGTTTCTCATCCACCGTACCGGAAGCTCACCGTTTAAATCGAACCGAGGTTGGTCAAGACCTCGGCCGACCTTGCTATGCGAGACGTCCTCCATTGACTCTCCGTCAGCTGTTGCAACTTTATCACTTAGGTCTTCACAACCTCATTCACAAGATGGTCAAAATGCTTCCCCAGCATTCTTGACATAAAGCAGTCATTTAAAAACAGGTTTCATAAATACAGTTTCTAACGAACTCTTATCTTTTCACATTGTTCCACATAATTTCTCGTTATTCCACATTCTTCGATATCAATTCACATTGCTTATTCCACATCCAGTCACATCTATTCGCATCATCCTTCATCCATTCTCATCCAATCACATATCATATTACATCTCATCACATCTATCCACATCACATCACATTCATCCACATCACATCTCATCACATCCATTTACATCTATTCAGATCCTCATCACATCACGACACATCCATCCTCATCACATCTCATCCATTCACATCTACCCCGATCCACATCACATCTATTTACATCACATCTTATCCATTCACATCTACCTAGATCCATATCACATCCCATTCATCCATCTTACATCTCATCCATCCATTCACATTACTTCACATCCATTTATATTCATTCAGATCCACATCTCATCACATCACATCCATCCACATTACAGCTTATCCATTCACATTATAGCTTATCCATTCACATCTCATCACATCATATTCACATCCATTTACATCTCATCATATCATATTCACATCCATTTACATCAACCCAGATCCACATCATATCCATTCACATCACATCACATCCATTCAGATATCATCACATCACATTCACATCTCGTCACATCCACTCACATCTCATCACATCCATTCATATCTATTACATTCATTGCATCCACATCACATCATATACATTCCATCCACATCTATCCATATCACATCACATTCATTCCATCCATATCACATCACATTCATTCCATCCACATCTATTCACATCACATCTCATTCATTCCATCCACATCTATCCATATCTCATTACATTCATTTACATCTCATCACATTCATCCACATCCATCCATTCATTCACATTCACATCTATCCACATCCATCCATTCATTCACATGCACATCTATCACTTCACATCTCATTCTCATCCATTTACGTCACATCACACCCATTCACATATCATCACATCTCATCACATTCACATCCACATCCACTCACATCACATTCACATCTTATTACATCTCATCTAATCATATCACATTCATTTACATCCCATCACATTCATTCAGCTCCACATTCATTCAGCTCCACATCACATCTTATCACGTCCACTTTTAGTATCGTTTTCTACTTTTGATACCGATAGGACTTTTCTAAGTTTCTGCCAATTGCTTAGCCTAGTTAAAGGTACTTTTTCTCGATGGATATTTTCATATTCTTTTTCAAATTTCTCAAGTGAAATATATTCAATATTTTTTTTGAAAGTAAAAGATTCATGGGATTTACAAAAATCAATTCTACTCATATTCCCAATAAAATTAGTAATGCTCAAAATTTCACTTTTGAATTATGCCAAAAATTTCTCTTTTACCATTTAATTACTTGGATCTCAATATCATGGGAATTCCTCTTTTTGCATAAAAATAACTTTATCAAAATTTACTCTTTTCTCATAATCAATTAATTATGCATAATTATGAAAATTTATTTCTCATGAATATGATGAAAATCATTCTTTTTGCATAGGATGTACGATCCTAGAATATGGTAGGAAGTTCTCTTTTAGCATTATGCATAAAAATAAGATATATATTATTTTCTAAAAATTTTATCATAGCTTTGCTGCTGCTGTTACTGATAATTCTCAAATTTTTCTAAAGAATAAAAGCTTATAATGAAAATATGATAGTAGTTCCTCTTTTATGCTTAAATTCAAACTATGAATTTAAATCATAATCATAAACTTAATTATAATTATTCCACTAGATTAAGCTAATTCCATTATTTCTCTTTTTTCAAATTGATAGGGTAATCTATTTCTCATTTAGAATCAATCCAAGTAGTTTTTAACTACTTATAAATAATCTAAAAGAATTAACCATTATTTTGTTAACACAAAATCATAAAAATATCATTTTCTTAATCTCTAGCTTATCAAGCCTAGAGTTTAGCTTTGAACTAAGAGACTATCATTGAGAAGCATCCTTTTTCAAGAGATTTAGCCATAAAGATGGCTATTCTTTTAGAGAGAGAGATTTACTTAAAGAAAGCATTACAAATAAGCATAAAGATTAACTTTCTCTTAATTAAGCATTAAGACTTTAAGGAAAAGCTTGATTTGAATTAAAACAATTATTTAGAAAGCTTCTCAAGCTTGAGAGAGGTTGAGAAGAAGAAAGTCATTGAGATAAATTAGAAAAAACCATAAAAATTTGATTTTATCTCCAAGTTTGGCTCGATTCTCTATTAGCAGTGAAGCCTCCGACCAATCAATTGGTCCACCAAGAGGAGAAGAGTAACTCCAAGAGTTGTTGTAGAGAGAGAGAGCTCCAAGCTTCCAAGAGAGAAAAATTTAAAGGATAATAGAAAATAATGATTATTTTAATATAATACTGGCATGATATAGCTCCCATATTTTTTTACAAATGACTGAGGGTCTATTTATAGGTGAGGGAGGTCACTAACTAAGTCCAACTAGGTTCTAGAATTTTTCAAGTTCAGTTTGGACAAGATTTGGACCAGTTTGACTCCCTTTTTGATTTGATTTAATCCAGGAGAGAGGATAGATAAAAATATCACAATTTTTTTGAATTAAAAACCCTTCCACACATGTGAAATAGGCGCCTACCCCAAGAGTCTTCCTCTCCTTACCAAGGTATGAAAAATGCATCATTATTCCAAAATATCTTATTTTTTTAGTAATATCGCATGATTTTAAACTAATAAACCTTGTACTCAGTCAACTTTTCATCTTATGTGAGCATTTACTCATTTTTTGGTATTTTTTTTAATTCTTTTGGATTTATCCCATCCCATTATTTGAATTAATCAAATTTGTCCATTGGAACCTTAATTGGACCATAATCCAAAAATTTCTGAAAATATAGACCCTTAGACTAAGGTCGCTTATACCATTTTCAATTAATTCCTAATTCACATTGAAAAGTTCATTTTGAACTTCTGTTTTAGGGGAATCCATTTTAGACACTAGGAGGATTTTTATATCCAAAGATATCTCAATTTTGGATTATCTCTCTCTAGATATTTTCTCTCTCTAGGCCAAAACAGGGTAAAACAAGATCTTTCTTCTATTTCAGAGAGGGGAATAATTACAAGAACAGAAGGGGAGGTTCTTACACCTTTACATGTCAAAAGCTGGAGGGAGGAATCTTATATCCTACCCCACTTAAAAAACGCGAGATGTCCTTATCTCGCAGCTGGAGGATAACTCTTCCACCTTAAGATCCAAGTGATTCTGGGGTTCCTCATAGTCTGGTCAACCCACACAGAATCCTGGGATAAATATCTCTTTTACAAGAAGAACATACAGAACTCATTATCAGAGAACAATTCATTCAGAACATACAGAACATTCATATCCTTAACACAATAATGGTCCATCAGACCGGAAATTCTATCTGAACATTTGCCACGAAAATTTCAGTTATGCAAGTTCTCAATTTGTCATTCCTTAATTAGATCCACTGGGTCAAAGGTCAAACAGCAGCAATCAGTCACCTATGTCACTAGGGGTTGAGTCATCAAAACCAACAAATGGAATCATTTGAAGAGTTTAACAAGTCTAACAGGATGCAACAATGAAATCTTCCAAAAGGCTACAATAAGTTAGGATTCACAAAGACTTTGGGATACAACGAAGAGGACAAGCGACGACGAGAACAAGCAATCTCTTCTAATTGAACATGTGTATTTAAAACTAACTCTTACATGTTATTAGTTTTTTTATTTTAATTTCAAATGTTCAATTGCCTGCATGTTCAAAATTTTCAATTATGACTAGTTCTAATTTCCTCTAGTTGCTAGTTCAGCACAATCCACTAATCTCATAGTGATTTGCTGAAGTCATAATCGTCTTCTAATTACTGACATCATCACTGGGATTCTTCCCATTCATCCTCATTGTGGCTTTATTCAACTTATCTTCTTTCAACCAAAATTCAGAAATCATCATCATTCAAAGATGTGAGGTTGCTTCGGAGAGGTTTCTTCCAAGTGGACTTCGATGCTGAAGAAGCAACCTTAGAGGTGCTGAAAAGTAGCCCATTCCATTGGACCCGATAAAGATGTTTTTCCTACCATACTCCAACTATTTCGAACCTGTTGAAGAAGATTGGAACCGCTTTCCTCTTACACTCATTTTTCCAGGTCTTCCACACATGTATTGGCCGATTCTGAGGCCATTGGGTCAGCTTTTGGGTTGGTCCTACAGGTTCCCCCTATCCTTGCCTTGCTGACTTCTGCTACCCAAGTGGTCGCTGCCTCGCCGGATGTTGTTCCTAGGATCATGGTGCTTGCTTGTGACAGTGAGGAGGTCGTGCTACTTTTTGGGACCTAATGGTCAATTGAAGCAACGTATGTAGATTGCATGTAGGCCTGAGCAATGCCGGGTTTGTCATGAGCAGGGGCACTTTGCTAGGGATTTCACTAAGGCTCTGTCTTGGCTAGTGTTTTGCCAGGAATGGTGAGTTGTCTCTGATGGCCGCCCTCGTGGTGAGAATGCTAGGACAAGCTCATGCATCATCCACACAATGTACCGGAGAATGATGATGTATTGGCTCAAAGTGATGAAGCTATTGAGTCATCTTCGCAGAAGGATGATGCGTCAAGCCAGATGACTTTGTTGAGTCCTCACTGTTGGGGTTGGACGGTACGCAGGATGTACATGGCACGGGGGATCATGAAGATGCACACCAGGACATGTCGCCCTCTCACGAGGCTTTACAGGATGTGCAACATGATGTATGTGATCACTCTACCTTGCAAGGCGCTAATATATTGTGCATGTATGCAAAGATTGTGCAGAGTGACTCCCCCCTCCTTCAACATCATGAGAGTTATTCACATACACTAGCTAAACCACATCTTTACCATGAGGATTGTCTCATGGAATGTGCATGGCCTCGGAGGTCTTCTCATGTGCAGTAGGAAGCGCCTGGTGAAGGACCAGCTCCATCCTGCTGCTATAGGTGGAACTATGGGTGTGCTCTTGTTTTAGGAGCACAAATTGGATACACCTATTGGTCCTGGGCAGATGGGACCAAAGGTGGTGTATTCATTTCTGTTGCAGTGTCATTTATACCTCATGTGAGTGGATATAGTGTTATCATACCTGCTAGGGTGCAATGGATTATGGTCATGCATGAGGATCGGAAATTGGGCATCTTGCATATTTATGCTGGTGGCATTTTGGGACACCATCAAAAACCTCCTCCCCGAGACAAATCATTGGATAGTTGGAGGGGATTTCAACATGGTTGAGCAGCCCTCTGACAAAAAGGGTGGCTGTGAGGGTAGAACACACCCCTTGTAGAGAGCCTTATGTGAAAGATTCACACTCTCCTTCTATGGCAGGGATTGTCGGACAAAGGATGACTTCCAGAGGAGACCTAACTCTTTATCTTACTCTTGGCATAATGGCAGAAGCAGGGAGGGATGTATCTTGGCACGATTGGATAGGCTTTATGTGGATGATTGGGGCCTGGATAGGGGAGGCACCATTGCCATCATGATTGGCACCACCAAGTCAGATCATTGTGGGGTTGTTTTTTTTCTTTGGGAGTTGGGCACTCAGATGGCATCCCCTTGTGTCCGTATCCCCGATCCTCTCTATTTGGATGCAAAGATTTCACATGAGGTCAGAGAGATTTGGAGGTCATATGTTGATCTTGACCTTCGATAGAAAGTTGCTTCGGCCTTGGAGAGGACCAACCAATATTATCAAAGTGTTTCTTTGGCCAATAAACATGAAGCCCTAGACAAGGAGAGCTATCGAGCGGTGTAGGATTGTTGTGCTTGATGAGAAGCATCCACAATCTGCTTGCATCCCAGATCTATTGTCTACAGTCAGAGCAGAGCTGTAGATAGCCATGGATACGCAGGTTGAGATTTCGTTCATGCTAATGAGGCCTTTTGGACACAGATGGGTGGCAGATGCAACAAACATATCTTCTCAACACATGGGCCTAGTACCTACCCATAGTAGGTGTGAGATACTTGCAGGACTCATAGGGCGAGATTTAGACTGAGCCAAATAAGGTGAGGAGTATTGCATCAGATTTTTCTTTTTCCAGGGCCGCCCTCTCTGTAGACCTCGTCGGGATGCCCCTCCAGGTTTCCCGCCTCCCATGGGGATCGCTGACCCTCCAGAGCCTGCAGAGGTCACGGCCTCACAGCCATCTCCTCCCCCCCTCTGCAGGCGAACCCTTCTCCCCCCATCACTCCTCCACACCCCCCCTGCCTCCACCCCCTCCTAGTCATCTGCTCAAACTCTCCCCCCTCCAGCTTCCCCTTCCCCGGCTGTACCAAAAACCCCCTCCTCCCGCCCACTACCTCTCTAGAACTCCCGTTGCCCCCCCGGCTGCGCAAGATCCGGAGTGGAGGCGAAAGCCGCCGGCCAGCTCCGTCTGCTGGTTGATTCATCAGTGATACACAGGTTGTACAGGTGATGTGAAAGCTCTATGGCCTGCCCTTGTATAGCGGTGGGACACTGACTCCATGCTCCAGTCCATCCCCTATGCTAAACTTAAGGGGAGGGAGAAGATCATCGCCACTCTTTGGGGTGGACGGCATGGAGTGGTATAACACGACACAGATGTGGATGGGAGCTACCGTGTCCTCAAACATGCTAGCTCCGTCTGCACATCAGTGATACACAGGTCGTACAGGTGATGTGACAGCTCTATGGCCTGCCCTTGTATAGTGGTGGACACTGACTCCATGCTCCAGTCCATCCCCTATGCTAAACTTAAGGGGAGGGAGAAGATCATTGCTCCACTCTCTGGGGTGGACGGCATGGAGTGGTATAACACGACACAGATGTGGATGGGAGCTACTGTGTCCTCAAACGTGCTAGCTCCATCAACGGGTAGGCACGGGAAAAAACTGTAGACGACTAGTTGTCCGAACACCCGCGCGGGGGCCCCGGGGGTTTGAGGGTGGGGGGGTGTGCTCTTCGTGTGATTCCAATCCGAAGAAAGAGGAAAAAACCCTCTAGGGTCTTCGGACTTTTCAAGATGGCGGGTTTGTGGCCTGCAGGGCCATATGAAGGTGAGTCATCCAGAAGTGAAGAAAGTGCCCACGGCAGCTCATATGACTGAAGCAAAAGATAACCCCTAAAATTTCTTGGTATCAGAGCAGTTTTCTCCCCCTTTTTGGTGCCATTTCAACATTCGAGGTGTTGCTTGTAACCATGATGCCACACATGTATGCAATATATCTTTTAGTTTTTATATCACCAACTGAAAATTGTGAACCACAAGAAGGAGTAGAGCATAGAAATACAATGTGACAAATGATGAGTGATGAGGTAGGCTAGGATGGGGATGCTCACCTTTTTTTCTCTTAATTCTCTTTTCTGCTAAACTCAAAAAACTGAGCAAAGCACGCATTTATTTTCTTGAATAAAATTCTATAAATATTTGACCTTATAACCATCAGATAGCATCAAGAAGGTGCACACATGAATTCTTGATTACAAATTGTGGCTTGTTTGATCTTGAAGGCTGCATTTGCAGGCAAATGGACATGCAATTACAAAGGCGCGATGTGGAAATATGGATGAAACGACGTAACCTTTCCCCTGACCTCAGGAGGTATGGCTTCCATTTGATCCTTGAAGGTAGATTTCAGCTACAATCGTGTCTAGATTAAAAGGCTACTCGTGCAGGAGGGTACGACAGGCAGAACGATACAAATGGGTAGCTACAAGGGGTGTGGATGAAGATGAACTACTTGAAGGTTTGCCTGAAGATCTGCACAAAGAGATCAGGCGCAAATTAGCCTTGGAGTATCTCAGAAAGGTAATCTGCTGCATTTATGCTCGCTATCTACCCGCCACCTCCGCTAAGTTTTGAGATAATACTCTGTTTTAAATTGCCGAAACACTTGTGTTGTTGCAACAGTCACATAAAGTAGGGAAGCAACGGGGGGCAGTTCACAACTGTGACATTTTAGACTTCAGGATAGATGCTGTGTTAGCAGTATCTCTCACGCTGGGTTCAGGATGCACTGGATGCCTTGTAAACTGGCTGAGGGCTTGACTTACTGATGAAAAGAAATCGTCTCATTGTCGGAAGCGTTCACAAAAGGGGTGTCAGACACCTCGGCTGTCCGGCTGCCCAAGGGGATCTAGGTCTCATGAGGCAGTTTTTTCTTCTATTTTATCATCTTGTAGGGGATGTAACTTTGAAGATTTTATCAAAGTTGGAGTAGAAAACTAGAAGCAATGCTGTAGATTTAGAGCATCTCTTGTTAATGGTTTCCTTGATATATATGCAATTTCATGTGCACTACTACTCAAGTGGGCTTACTAGGAGCCATACAAGATCAGGCAAGGGTACTTGTTAAAGAGGCAGGCTAGATCTTGCTCAGTCTATATAAATGTTTACTACGAATGAATCTTGAGATCAGTAGGCAGGCTAATGGTCTGGTCAGTTGTAGCATATCTTCATACTGCTTTTATTAGTTACATGAACAGCATTATGTTTCTCCAGTGCATGTCAAATCACAAGTTCATCGAGTGTACACAAATCATTTTTTGGATATGCTACGAGGAGAATTCTTTCTTTGGAGCCAAAGAATGCCTGAAGGAGCTGAAATCCCCACACCCCGGCTGAGCTGCACCTAAACGTCTGTCTCTGCTTCAGTGCCACGCTCTGTCCTTGCCTGACCCACGTGCACTAGGCTCTAGCCCAGCTTCATCATGCGTGCCACCCATTTTTCCCTTTGTGCATGGCCTTTGGGTGCAGCCCCCAGTCAAGCTCAAAGTCATGAAGTCCATTGTGCATTTGAAACATGATTGCTGATCATCATACTTTAGTTACACGATGGTTATGCTTAAAAACATTAATTTCAGTTTACCTATTCTGACTCCGCAATGCGCATGCTGCTCATGTGGTAATGCCTGCCTGCCTCCCTTCCTCTTCCTCATCAAAGAATGACATTGCAAAGTAACCCACAGTGTTCATATGAGAATGTATTTTCTTTGAGAAAGTCTCTCTTGTAGGTTCGCATCTTTCAAGTCATGGAAGAAGATGTTCTTGATGCCATCCTTGAGCGTTTGCATCAGAAAGTCTACATTGAAAAAAGTGTAATCATGAGGCCTCGATATCCTGTGGATCAAATGCTTTTCATCGTGCGAGGAAATTTAATAAGTATCGGGGATGATGGTAGCACAATTAAACTTGATGGAGGAAGCTTCTGTGGAGAGGAGTTGTTGACATCGTGCCTCAAGCGTGCTGCCATACCACCTGGTACACATGATCAATTCTTTGAAGATGCATCTTTTGCAATGCATGTGGGGCTGCACTTATGCCCTCCTTTCCGACTAGGCACAGTATGCATGTGTTTTTATTCTTGTGCAGGTGCAGGGGACAGTTTGAAGCAGAGAGTTTTTTCAACTAGGTCTGTCGAGTGCCTGACGAATGTTGAGGCGTTCTCTCTAGAAGCAGAGGCTCTGGATTTTGTGGTCAACCATTATAGTCATCACATGAGGAACCCAACAGTTCAAGGTGCAATCAGGTGTGTATATTCACAGATTCCCTCTCTACGTTTGCTTTTTGCAGCAGCTTGCAATGGGTTTTATACATGCAGGTGCTGTTTTGTTTGTTTTTTTGGTACTTTTTTGTTATGAAGTATCACAATGTCAAACTAACCCATAGTCATCTTGGCTTGAAGACTCTACCCGTACTATAAACTGTTATAAAGCTTAGGATCTGCAATCCCGCATCCACTTTCAACGTGTGTTACTGGCTCAAGATACCATATCTGGGCTGATTGTTTATGCAGATAGCGTGTTGTCGGCTTGTGTTTCCCATCCCTGCTCGCCCATTGTGCCTCTATCCATCTGGTTTCCTCATGGTCTGCTTTTTGAGGCTTTTTTAAACTCTTCTTGAAGCTTAGCCCTTTATGAGATCTCCCTACATACATTCCCTTTGTATGTAGGGAGCTTAGCCCTTTTTAAAACTCTTCTTGAAACTTAGCCCTTTATGAGATCTCCCTACATATATTCCCATTGTACACACACGCGCGCACGCATGCACACACACACACACACACACACACACACACACACAAACATAGGCTATGCAGATACATGCAATCCTATGCAAACCCCCTCCTCTGGAAAAATCTGTAGACATCTCATGGATCTGATTGAGTTTAAATGATATAAGATGCCAACTATCGTTAGGCTTGAATGGCGAGAATGTATGTAGATGAGAAATGCCTCAAAGGTGGATTTTAGGGTAAAGGCTGTAATCCTAGATTCTAAACCACATGCATAACTGCTAAAAAGCCTATCTAACCCACTTATCAGTTAGAGGTCAACTGCTGCAAAGCATGGACATTTGATCCCATGTGCATCACAGAGTCATGTTTGGGGCAAGCATAACCATGTTTGGGGCAAGCATAAAAGGCACACGTTTTTGACAGGTATGAATCTCCTTATTTCAAGACATGGGCAGCACGTCGCATTCAAGCAGCCTGGAGATCACGGAGGAGGAACAACAGAAGGTTGGAGAACACCCAGGGACACTTGAACGGGATAGTGAATCATATACATTTTTAAGACTTCATTGCGCATAGGTTGCGTGAGCTCCTAATGAAAGACCGCAGTGAATGTCTACTGTCTTTGCTGCAGGCTTATATGAGAGTCTCCTCTAAATGTAAAATTTGCCTCAACATCAACCAATCATTTGCTGTCTGTTTTTATACATCGTATTATGAAAGCCCCGTCGTAGTGGAGGAGAAGGAAAGAAAGAAACAAATTTATTTATATGAAACGCCTTTTCAAGATCATAAGGTCTATGAGACATAAGGGATCATAAAGATTATGTGTTTTAAAAAACTGGTAAACAAACAAAAAAGGCAAAATAATGTTGCTTAGCTAAAGCCCCAAGGCTTTGGGTCTTGGGGCATGTGTGTCCTTATCGTTTTTATTTCTTAAGTGAAGAGTTTGCATTCCCTAACAATACTTAAAGGCTTTGTCATACGCCTTCTTGATGAGCATAAAGAGTCCACGCTATTCTTGGTAGCCACATTCCCTACCAGAAGACATAGGTTTATGCTACATTTATTCTTTGTTTTATATAGAAAGGCACATACACATAAAAGGACCTAAACAGTAATTTCTCTACATTCTTGGTGGGTACAAGTTTGGTCCATCATGGCTCTATGATGGTCTTAGTGTGATATCCCTACTCTTGTTAAAACCCTTTTGTGGTATATGCATTGGCATCATGTTAAAATAGAACATGGAGTTACAATCAATTCCAAACACATCCACATAAGCAATAAATTCATTTCTAGCTTATGGATTATCTCAAAATAATTTCGCATGGTAGGGATGTGAAGGCAAACGCCCAATACATTTACACTCAAGGTAGCCATTTTACTGTTTAAGCACAGGTAGGTGGCTTGAAAAAGTTGAGAGTTGAGCATGAAATGAATGAATTTCTCAACAGTATTTCTCAAGAGCTACCAAAATGCAGATGTGTGTTCGAATGTACATATCATACATGAAAGCCATATGTAGAGAAAATAAAGGCATGTTCTTGTGGTTTGCCAACAAACACAATTACACCATTTTACACGATTCAAATTTCAATAAATGTTTGTGTAATACATATGCATGAAGTATGTTAATAGTGACCTTTTGTGTGTAAAAGAAAGTTTGTACGCACTCATTACCCAGGGGGTGCACCTAAAATTTGTAACCATACCATGTGTGTTACACGTAGGGGTAGCGGGTGTGTCTATGCCATCCACATCTACATCTATGACATTTGGTCACCTCAGGGGTCGTCTGGGCAAAAAAACTATGTGGACTCTCTGTGATGTGTCCATCCTATCTCTGTGTCTTGAATAGTCTATCTCTAAGGCGACCATCACCGACAAATTTAGGCCTAGGAAATGTTGATCCTTGTAATCCATCACCTTGGAGAGTGGGCCAAATCCCTCCTTGAATAGACAATGGTATTAGGTCCCGAATCTTATAGTATATTATAGATAGAACGTTTCTATGTCTGTAACTTAGACAACTGACCGTGTAGAAACAACGAGAAGAAGTATGAAATCTGGCTCCTCTTGTATGAGTTCGAGTCTCTACCAGAATCTCCTCTAAATGGGGGATGTAATGCTATGCACCTCCCGGTGAGGCTTAATAATCGTGTAACTCTCTAGGTTTGTCTAAGCATGAGCAACTTGGCGTTACCCAAGGAATGGGTTCAGAATGAAACCCTATTTTGGTAAAGTCCCATAGATAGGGCTCTCATGTATACCATTCTTATTACACCTCCACTTGAAAGGAATGTGTATTCACTTGGTGTGCATGCATCGGGTGATGTGCAATATCCCTCATGCATAAATGCTTTATTGGATGGGATTTTCTTTGATTACTTTAGCTGCCCTGTCATCTCGATCTATGTAACCCTTGAATAAGTAATCATAATTCGGCATGTAATCTTTTTGCCCATTACGCTAATTTTTCTTTGTTTCAAGAGCTTTTGGGAACCTTAGTTTGCATTCTTGCCATTTTCTTCCATAGAGATCTTAGCCTTCCCTTCCTCGCTTGATTGTACACTCTTATCACAGCTTTCATCCATCTCAAGTTTTTTTAGCAACCATGGTGGAGTTTTAAAAAGTCATAGCGGTTCTAGATGTCGATACGACCATCAATCGCGAATGGCTAGAAAAAGTTGGGTTGTTACAATGTGCATCTCTCTTGTGGAGTCAGATGACCCTTGTTCATGATGTGAACGAGAAGCTTGTTGAGTTGCAAAAGAATGTAGTGAAGATAGCCACATAGGGCTCATACATCTTCAATCTGGAATATGTGGCAGAAGTATTTCATCTTCCTCTACAGGGAGCCACCAATGTTCCGTTTCCAATAGAAGAGAACATAGAGTCCTATTTTGGCCCCAATGGGTCCAGCAAAGAGTATAAGCTGAACAACCACAAAGAAGTTCACAATCATTTGCATTATTGAGATGATAATTCTCACACATAAGATCACATACATGCATTTGCAGGAAAGCGTGTTGCATGGATTCATATCTTGTTCTATCAGTTGTTGTAGAGGGAGCTTAAAAGTATTCATCCCAATTCAAAGACAAATATTGGGCAACACTATTGCATTAAGGCATACCAGATGCAGTTTCAACACCCATTACAGCAGCCTCGAGTGCAATAGAAAAGCTGTAATTTTATAAAAGAATGAAGAAGCTTCAATGGAAATCAATGTTTGCAATGAATTCTATGTTAACGTTTTTCCATTAACACTTCAAGAATGCTCCCTAAATCAAGATATGGTTCTCTCAAGGGCAACACTAACACCAAGTTGACTCATTGTTGTTATGGTCCATACAAAGTTTTGAGGAGAGTTGAACAGGTTGTATACAAACTATTGCTTCCAAATCAATGTTTGCAATGCATTCTATGTTAATGTTTTTCCATTAACACTTCAAGAATACTCCCTAAATCAAGATATGGTTCTCTCAAGGGCAACACTAACACCAAGTTGACTCATTGTTGTTATGGTCCATACAAAGTTTTGAGGAGAGTTGGACAGGTTGTATACAAACTATTGCTTCCACCTGCCACCAAGATACATGATATATTCTATGTGTCTCATTTTAAGTCTTATGTAGGATTGGAGGTACAAATTTTTGATGAGTTACCAATGGATGAAGAAGGAAGGGTTGAACATGTGTTGGATAGAATAGTGGGCGAGAGAGAGAGAGAGAGAGAGATAGAGAGAATGAAATGTTACATTAACGTCTTCATCAAAAGGCCAAAGTGACCTATGAGACCAAAGTTACAACCATGTGACATCTGATACACTGTCTGGAAAAGAAAAGAAAGAACTAAAGGTAAGTATCTAGCCCTAAAATACATCAGTAGGGAGCATCTGAAAGCAACACTAGGGTGAGTGGGAAGCAACTAGAGAGAGAGAGAGAGAGAGAGAGAGAGAGAGAGAGAGAGAGAGAGAGAGAGTGCTTTGGAACCGTACTATGGTTGAGTATTTGATCAAATGGCATGGATTACCTTTTGAGAAGAGGCTTCATGGCAATTCGATTGTATGTTGGAAGGGTTTGAAGGGTTTTCAAGTGAATATTATGAGTGATATTGATGCCAAATGGACACTATTTACTTGCTGGAAATTATAATTATGACAATTTGGAAGCTCCATAAGTGGAAGAATTTAGTTCTATGTAAGAAGTATTTCATGGGAGTTACATGTTGATATGGGGAATCAATTGGGAGCTAATATGAGAGCATATGATGCAGTTTTTGGTCTGTGAAAGACATGCTTTCATTGAAAGATTTGGATACATGGATATTGAGGCCACTACATGATATGTATGGTGTACATGGTTATCAGAGTTGCATTCCATCTCGTGAGCTGAATATTCATGGTTTAGAGGACGAAACCAAGGATGGTTCGTAACATGGTTACTCTTGGACATAGGAGTAAGGACATATGGCTGAGGGCCAAGGCCACAAGGGTGGACATTAATAATGTAATGTGTAATGGTGCTCTAGTACAAAAGCCAACTATCAGCTTAAGCATGTAACTAATCAGTTCTACTAATCATACATTAATCGTCTTCTTTCTTCATGCAAGCTTTAATGGTGGTACTCCCACAAGCGTGCAGCATCATGTGGTACTCCATGTTATAAGTGGATCCCCCTCTCTCTTGCACAACAAGGATGCATAGCCTCAAGATTGGTAGACTTTTTGAGAAGGTACTCTACCTTTGACCACATCTTCACCCTATGTGCCATCATTAAGGAGGGTAGAGCTTTACATTAGAGTTTTTATTGCTACTAATATTGTATCCTGAGCTTGCCTCCTATAGCGTCTATAGAATATAGGAGTCCCATTATTGGCAATAAAGTTGTCATCAGCTCACGATCCTTGAGATTAATCCTATATACAAAAATGTTTGCCCTAAAAGGGTGTGTACTCTCTAAGGTTCACAAAGGCCCATTATTCCCCCATAATGTTTTGTGGGTTGCAATAGGATTTGAGCATGGTGGGCCTCAATGCTATTGTGTGCCTAGCTATCGTGTCTCACCTTGATGGATTTCCAACAGTGGTAGCAGAGCCGAGGGAGGGCTCCTTGGGCAATTGGACTAGCAAACCTTTACCTTTTTGTCGCATTGTAGCTATGTGTTGGTTCTTGCCGAATGGAAGCCATGGCTACATAGGCTAAGGGCTGGTTGTTACTAGGGTGGTTGAGAGAAGAACCATGGCATGGTTGGGTGGGCCTAGAGGGCTAGCTACCGATGGTTGAATTGTCTATGTGTAGGCATCAAGAGCTGACGTCAAGGGAGGGTATTGGCAATAAAGTTGACGTCAGCTCACGACCCTTGGAATTAATCCCATATACAAAAATTTCTAAGGTCCTAAAAGGGTATAATATACTCTCAAAGGTTCACAAAGGCCCATTATTCCCCCATGATTTTCTGTGGGTTCTAGTGGGATATGAGCGTGGGGATCATCGATGCTATTATGTGCGCCTAGCTGCCGTGTTTCCCCTTGTTGGATTTCCAACACCCATCTAACATGGTTTGGAGCATCATCGCCCTAAAAGGGTATGTACTCTCTAAGGTTCACCAAGGCCCATTATTCCCCCATAATGTTCTCTGGGTTGCAATGCGATTTGAGCATGGTGGGCCTCAATGCTATTGTGTGCCTGGCTATCGTGTTTCCCCTTGTGATGGATTTCCAACACTGGTAGTAGCAGAGCCAAGGGAGGGCTCCTTGGGCAATTGGACTAGCAAACCTTTACCTTGTTGTCACATTGCAGCTATGTGTTGGTTCTTGCTGAATGGAAGTCATGGCTACTTAGGCGTTTATGTGTAGGCATCAAGAGCTGACGTCAAGGGAGGGTATTGGTAGTAAAGTTGTCGTCAGCTCACGACCCTTGCATATACAAAAATTTCTAAGGTCCTAAAAGGGTATATACTCTCGAAGGTTCACAAAGGCCCATTATCCCCCCATGATTTTCTGTGGGTTCCAGTGGGATCTGGGCATGGGGATCCTCAATGCTATTATGCGCGCCTAGCTGCCGTGTTTCCCCTCCTTGATGGATTTTTAACACCCATCTAACATGGTTTGGAGCATCATCGCACTCTATCAGTTTAGTAAGAGTCCCAAGAGGTATGTGGTAGGAGATTTCTAGTATTACTGAGGTTGATGAGATATGCCAGGGATATTATTGTATCATTTTGGTCTCACAAACCCACTGAGTCTTTAGTAGACACTTAATGTCTTTGTTTCTCTGTCTTTCTATCTGTCTATCGCTCTCTCTCTCGGTCTCTCCTCTTGGGCCACCCCAGAGTATGGTATGCTCGAGTTTCCATTTGGTTCTCATGATATGGACCACCTCCCATCCCTTCAGTATAGTTTGGAGTCCCCTTTTCTCTCTAGCTCTCTCATGAGGACACCGACTCGATTATTTGGCTAGATTGTCTTAGCCTCTACACCCACTACACATGGATCACACCTTTAGATATCCCATTGAAGATGCACTTCTATAGAGATCACTTCCTCATGCTCACTAAGGATGGATTCGTCTAACGTCCAAGCTATCTAAGTGTTCACATGTCCCATGTCATGCAGATTGGGATTTGCCAAATACAGGTTTCATTCCACCACCTCAAAGTGGAGGCAGGAAGAGCTAAGCGTGTCTTTAAAGCAGGGGAGCTGATCCGAAGACCCAAGGAGCAAAGGATTTACAAATTATGTCACACAGAGGTTGAGACATAGGAGCATTACATATGTCACTTCCCAATATAGTATGAGATCTACCAAAGGTTTCACTGTTTGTTCCATGAGGGATTTGGTCCTCTCTAGGATTATTGACTTCCCAAACTAGCATTCCCTAGGGCTCTTCTTGCTCGAGCTTCGCAGACACAAGGCTAATTTCTTTAAAGAGCTTTAGCCCCAACCACCTTGATGCCTCCCTTGCCAGCCAACCATCACCAGCTTCTTTTGGAACCAGAAGGAGGTGGTCACCCATATAATGGATCCCGTGGACCCACCTCACATGAGAGGAGTTACCTTGGACCATGCCTCCACCTTCTAGCATGCCTTATGCCCCTCGGCCTCTACTTGTTTTGCCCTTCCAAGAGAAAATAGAATGCCCTAATGCAACAAGCTTCAAATAAAAACCAAAAACAATCACCTAAACATATCCAAGACTCCAAAACCATATGTTTTTTGGAGTGTGATCTCCTAATCATCAACATTGGGCAATATTGGGTAATTTGAGTAGAATGGAATAGATGAGTTAATGGACAAAAGCCCTATGCTAGTCCATAGCAAGCCAACATTGGCACCAAATATGTTGAAGTCAAGAGCTTACCTTAGCCTTGCCAAAGCATGTGATCTTGGGTCTTACCTTAGAGCCGTAATTGCAACTTCCCTATGTGGGTGTGCTAGCTCATCCGTTGTATACTCACTTTGTTGTGACATCGGAATGATCATTGCCAATGGGGGTGAAGGGAGATATTTCTTCACCTAGATGGAGGTCCCGATAGTTCTCTCTCACAAAAGACGAGGGATGAAGATGAGACTAATGCAAGTAGACTTCAACCAATCTTTGACATAGTGGAGGCCTTTGTGCCTTAATCATAGCCCTTAAGCACTCTTTAGGAACTTTAGTGCAAAACGCAAGAGAGAAAAGAGAGAGATAGACTCATTTTTAATATATGTATTATGTACATGGAAAAGGTTACATGTATGCTTGTTGGCCATAGGCCTTCCCAAAAGGGGCTACTAACTACTTCCACTCACTATACATGATTTAATTCCAAGTTGGAGATCGATGAAATGATGCAAAAGAGGCTACTTCTATATATTTGATGATTGTTGCTACTAGTTGGCCACCTACTATTGTTTTCGGCTTGTCTTTAATTTCATGACTGTGTAAAATGTTAAATAAAACGTTATCGCTTCACACGTGTGGTCATAACTATACTACAAACCAATCATCAGATGATGCCGATTATGTTTAGATGCTGCTAATATCATTGCTAAAATATATTCTCGATTGGATGCTACATGCCGTAAATGCACCTAAGGTTGCCTACTAATGAGGGATTTAGATTTGGATTAGCCATGGCATTGCCTTAGGCGGTGCCATGGCATTGCCTAAGGCGCGTGGCACAATCGTATCTAGCAAGCAGTGATCAAACATGCAACAAGCAGTGATCAAACATGCAAGATTCAATAGCATACATGCAAGCAAGAAGAGGCAAGAGGAGAGTGCACAAGTATTCTATTGCAAGGGAACAAGCATGTATTTCTTATTGTAAAAAATGACATATACAAGTGGTTGGTTTTTATACTAGGCTGGCTAAATGAAAAATGGTTCGCCTCTATTACTAGTCTTAAGCAAGTATGTACACAAAGTCCTTAGACTTCCTTATTTGACATTAAGCACGAGGTAAGTTTGCTTTATATGTTCCAGTGCTATCTTACTAAAGATAAACCTGCTCGAGCAGGTATGATGGTGTAGTAGCTAATAGTAAGCCGGGTAGGTGAAACCATGTTAACCGACATAGGAAACTTGAAAGAGGACTGTAGAGGGATACTAGCAAAATGAGACTTGAAATATATTAATCGCAAGAGATCATTGGAGCAAAAAAGAGGAGAGTTTGGTTACAGATGGCTACAAGCATAACTTGTGCCCTTTAGGTTTTGAGATTTGATCAACTAAATCATTGGCTTCTTTTAGCCTAGTAGTAACTTCGTTCTCATTCTCACATGATGCTTGCTCATCTCTAACTCTGAATTCTCTATTCTCACCCTCTACAAACCCAAATGGTGTAGCTGTTGTGCTGATTTCTTGAGCAACAGAACATCTTTCGAGTGCACTCCCCTTGAGGGTGGTATAACATTAGTCTTTCTCTCCATCTTCTTCCTCTTTGCTAGTTGGTGCAAGGTCACATCCGGTGAAGCGTCTTTAACTACAAGAACAAGAAAATATAAGTGGCCAACACTAGGGCAATGGTTAGGTCTTTTCGGATGACTCATAAATAATGCTCACCTTGATCATCAGAACTCTTCCTTTTTGGTGTCCTAGAACGTGTCACACGGTTAGTACAAGATTGCCCATTTTTGGAGAGCTTCCTTCTTTCCTCAAGAGTGACAGTTGAGCATTTAGTACACCCTGATCATCAAAACCCTTCTTCTTTGGCGTCCTAAAATGCGTCACGTGATTAGTACATGCTTGCCCCAATTCTGCGCTTGCAGTGTAATTGTGCCCACTTGGAGAGCTTCTTCCATCATGCCTCGCGGGTGACAACTCTCTTGCACTCAACTTAGTTCTTGGAGTGGTGCTCTTTGGTTCCTTGTTGGTTGACATCGCCCTCCTCTTCCAAGCCAACAATGATAACACTTATTGAATCAATAGTGTGGTCTCATCATGTGAAAGCATGATGATGGAGATCAAAAAACACTCACCAAGTGTTCTTCCTAAAAAGATGCAAGGGAAAAGAGAGCTTGAGCTCTTGCAAGACCACACGCACTCACGCAAAACCTAGAAGAGAACACACAAGGTGAGAGGCTGAAAATTCTTCTTCTTCTTCACACAACAAAAGAGATCTACAAAGAAGATAAAGTGACTAACACACATAATAGAGTATATACAATCAGTCCATAATGTGAACATGCTAAGTGGAGTGGGTAGGTGTGCACTAGTTGGTGTAGTCCAGCTGTAGAATCTCAGGCGAAGATAGTGCCAGCTACCAAACCCGCCAGTGATGTAAATGTCAAATGGTCATACAGGTGCCTCGTGAGTGTCAGCTCAGGTTGAGCTTGACATCTCAACACTCCCCCTCAAGCTCAACTCCAACTCATGAACTCCAAGCATATCTTGAAATCTATGGATCTTCTCTGCTCCCAAGGCCTTCGTGAAAATATCAATGACTTGATCCTGTGTGCTGACGTAGGCCAAGTTGATGTCGCTTGTGCTGCCCAAGACTCTCTCCCTCTAATAAAGTGGTAATGTACCTCAATGTGTTTTGTCTGCACATGGAAAATTGGGTTACTGGCCAACTGTATACTCCTAAGATTGTCACAATATATGACAACCTTTCTCTCCACATGCAACCCCAAAGCAGCAAGGATCTTGCATAACCAAGCTACCTCACACATTGCCACCGCAGCTCCTCTATTACTCAACAAGGCAACTGTGGCCTGCTTCTTGCTGCTCCATGTCATAGCAGCACTCCCCAATGAAAACATAAATCCACTAGTAGATCTCCTCTCTAAGGTGCTACCTGCCCAATCTGCATTTGTGTACCCATATAGCTCCAATGGTACACCTACTTCATAAAACAATGCATAATCAATAGTGTCCCTCAAATGCTGAAGTGTGCGTCGCACATTGTCAAGATGTGGTTTACGCGGAACCTACATAAACTGGCTCTCTAAGAGCTAACAGTGTAACTCAAATCTGGCCTGCTGAGATTGTGACATAGATCAAACTCCCCACATAACCTGCATCCACACTAATCTTTCCATTTTGATCTAATGGCACCGAGATTGACTTACAATCAGCCATCCCATACTTGGGCAACATGTCCAATACATACTGTCTCTGTGACAACCAAATACCATCAGGTGTGCGAATGACCTCAATTCCCAAAAAGTAGTGCAGATCTCTCGAATCCTTCATCTCAAACTTCCCCTGACCATGGACTAACACTAGATCCACTACTAGAGGACTCTCTAAGTCCACTAAGCACTAGTGATTGTGCTGCTCTACATGTGGTGCAGCATCAGTACTTCTTACATCTACATCTTGTGTTGCCTTCACTATTGGATCATACCAGCAATAGCTACTCATCTCATCAAGAGAGTTTATCTCTATCTGTGGTGGCAAGCTTTTTCTCAATGTAAGATATACATTCTAGCTTTGCCCATGATTTATGAGAAAGAGACGATCCTTCCACAAGGGGAGTGCTTACTGGGGCTGGCATGCAAAATAAGTACCATGATGATGGTGAGTATTGACGCACCCATGCTCAACAACCCCGAATTCTATCATGACTGAGGGGCGGCCCATGCATGAAACGAGAAGGGAGTCGATTGAATTGTTTGACTTATTACTGTAGAGAAAAACGTTAAGCGATGACCCACAAGGAAGGACATATAAGCAAGTCACGTGAAAGTAAGAAAATATCAACATGGCATACATCAATTTTCACATATATTTAATGTGTTAATGTAATGTTTCAAATGATCACATGATCTCAAAATGGCCATACATCAATTGTCATCAGATTGTTTCAAAACGTTGTGTTGGATTTATAATTTTCATTTAAAGAGCACCTATTTCTCAAGTAATACCAATTTGCCTAATGCTTAATACATATTCTTCTCTCTCTTTGTCTGTGTGACAAGGAAAATGTCAAAAATGAAAAAGAGAGCAAGAGATATAGGGATTGAAAATTGTATTAACTCAAACAATCCCCCTATTGAGGTTTCTAGCATAGAACGAAAGAAGAATCGTAGTAGACCAAAGAAGCTATCTAATGACGAGGCATTGTTTGATCAATCTAATGTCAACTCCAAAGTTCTTAGACGAAGTGTAATAATCAATAGGTGGTAGTGATATTGATGAAGCATTACTAAATAAAATAATCTTCATGATTCTATCATGAATGAATGGTTTGAAGTTGCTAATTAGAAAGGAGGTACAATATTCCATCTTCACTTTTAAATGGTCACTAGAATTTATGCAGTCAATTATTTGAGTTAATAAACACATCAAAAAGTATGTTGGATGCAATAAAAATAATCCTATTGGTGGAATCGTGGTGTGTACAGCTTTAAGACAAAATTATTCCCCCACTTCATGTGATGATTGGTTATTGTATGAAAAAAAGATCTTGACAAGCCTTATCATTTCGCATAATATTAGTGTAGAAGATATTTCAATGGGAATATAAATTTATATGCAATATAATACACCAACAAATATTTTTCATAAAGCATTGATGTTCTGGAAGTTCTATTTAAAGCATCCTTACGCAAATCATTTTTGCATAACCATTCATAAAAATGATCAAGACAATAAAGTACTAACCATGTTCTAATTGGATAACACTATATTAAGGAAGATGAATGAAGCTTCAAAAAGACGCTTTATGAAAGGCAAAAATATATCCATCCAACACAATGAAAGATACCTATGATATTTGTTTTTATTTTTATTTTTAAATTGATGCTTCACATCCAAGATTAGATTGGTTTATGAACAGAACAAAAAGTACTGAGTGAAGTTTTGATGATTTGAGGTATGTCTTTAATCCATTTGAATTAGTAGAGAACATATAGAAGACATAAGTTTTTAAAAAATAAGCAAGAAGAGCAAACACATAAACGTTGGTACAAACATGGTGAAAGATTGTACTATAGATAATGAAAGTGAGGATACTAACCACAAACTAGAACATATTATGATTTTTTGGGTATTATAGTCATATATAGAAGTGTTAATAAATTGGCACTTTTTCTCTGTATCGTTCTATTTGTGTCTCGTTCTAAGTTGAGAGACTAGTACTCAATCAGTGTGTTGTTACTGTATGTAATCAGTGTGTTGTTACTGTATGTAAAAGACATTAAGAAACAAAACACAAGAATGAAAGCCGAAATACAAAAGGTCAAATTGATAAAAAAAATTCTTTAATTTTTAAAAATAAGGATTCTCTCTCCTCTCCTTCTATATAATCCTCTCCTCCTCCTCTTGTGCCTCATAGTTTATATGTAATATATAAAATAGGTGATTTTTTTTTGGGAAAGAGTAGAGGCGCTACTAATTAGTTGATTGCTTTTGTTTTTTGACAGGACCACTTTGCGAAGGCATCGTGTACATCGATGGATCCGCTGTTCCACATCCGCTATACGCTATAAAAACTAGTGCTTTAAATTATGCACCCGATCTGACCTACTATCTTCTGCCCCTAGATGTGTCATTATTTGCATGAAACGACGAATTAGAGATAAGCACCAAGGGTTCAAGCTCTGCTTACGAAAGCAGTTCAATTGCTTATGTGACAGGAAAGAAACGTGTACAATAGAGACGAAAGAAATGACGCCGATTATATGTATATATATATATAAAATAAGAAGAAATTCCTCTCTTTACACAGGAGGAGATTTGAAGATCTCCGGCATTGTAGTGTAGATGAGGAAATCAACCCACCAAGACGTAGATGGCATAGATGATGCCGGGTACGTAACCCAGGATGGTTAACAACAGGCATATCCAAAACTCGACCTGCACAAGCAAGCAAGCACACATTAGCCCTTGATGAGGTCGGTCTAATCATATTATACAGTCCAAGAAACAAATAATTACCCCGCAGCCAAATCTCAGGAAAACTCCCAGAGGAGGCAGTATGATGGCCAGCAAGACATCGATGAAAGTTGCAGAACCCATGATTTGTCCCTGCGTGCTGCTGCTGGTTTTGATTCTCCCACCAAGGCTTTTTAAACAGCAGAGCTGATTGAAGAACGATGTGGAAAGCCGCTGGTTTTTATAACGTGTACTCAATCCCTTGCAACTGCACCTTCCCCTCTTGACACCTGCCCCTTCTCTCCTCTTGCCACGTATACCCTGTTTTCATCAAATGCTGCCACCTGCCCTTTTCCATCGGTTTGCATTGGTATATATAATAATCATAATTAATAAAAACCCTGTTAGCCTTCGCGTGTCCTTCCACATCAAATTTCGAAGGCACATGTCAAAACCCTTCCCCTTCATTGTATCATGGAATATATGTGGTGCATATATATTCACTCAAACTTATTGATTAATTTTTTTAGGTGGTGCGCATATTCACTCAAACCTTAGACTTTATAAGGTTACAAACCTTTTAAAGTCTATGGTGACAAAATTTACATTTTCTATTGCCAAAGCTTTAATGAATACATGCCCTATACCTTAGGGTGTCCCTCTCTCCCTACCTCTCCCCTAGAAGTGAAAAAGAATGAGCCCTCTTGCCTTTTTAAAGAAAATCGTGAGCCAAAAAAAAGAAAGATTATGGAGGACATCATGAGCCCAAAAAAAGAAACATTATGGAGGACATCAACCTTTAAAAATAGAAAGTAATGGAAGCTAACATAGATAGAAAGAAAGCAAAAATAGAAAGCATGTGGACTCAACACCATTTCCATTTTTGACCTTACAAAAAACCTTAATAAACATAACAAAATTTTGGTGTGTTGAACCCAAGGTTTGTACACACCACCTAATTACCGTATCACAAAAAAACGTCTTGGGTGCATATGTATGTGTATAGAGGAACTTTAATCTCTAAAGAAGCTTACATTATCGACAAGAAGCATACTATGGATAAATTAAAGAATCACATGCATATTCATATGTTGTTGTAGCAAAATCAATATGCCTTTGATGTAAACCCTGAATTGAGCAAAAGAAGATTGAATTGAACAATCTCTCAAAGTGAAGGGTATGAATGTAGAAGGAAGGTCTACGTGTTTTACTCTTAGCCAAGCTAGTCATATTTCCTTGCAAGTTAACTTGGAAAACATGCACAAATTGTATGAGTGGCTAACAGAAAACTCATATAGATGGAAATAATTATAGTTTATGCAATTTTAAATGAAATCTCAAAGAGTATAATCTTGCATGTGCAACGTATTTACTTCTCGTTAGCAAGTTTCTTTCAATTTCTCAAACTAAATTGGTTTATACTTTTTAGCACTGTCAGTTATGATTTTATCTATCACTTTGTTGGAGACTCAAAGCCAACCATGGGCTTGCATATGTTACTTAACCCAATTTACACACCAGTTGCCTCACCCATTATGATAATGTGTGAGCGTTGGCTATTTGCCACAACAAGTACTATGTTGTGGGTAGCAAACCTTGGGTGTGAATTACATGAGCGAGAAGTAGGGATGCAAGTTTCTTCTTTTATTCTCACAAAAATAAACTGTTTGCCTTTCACTACACCATTGTCTCTCTTTTTTTTTTGTTGCGAGGAAATTGATATATATTATTATGAAAAGGAAATGTTTACAGTCACGTCTCCACCATCATTCAAGATGTTAGCAAAAGAGTACATAGAACTGAGAATTCAACATCTTTGGGCTTGAAGGGGCGTGTGAAGAGACTGAAGCGTGCTTGAACAATGGAGGCCCAATTTGTCCATTTGCACGTGGATAATCCTTCCGAGCACCAGACCATTGCGAGTTTTCTAGATGATAGAGATAATTGAGGCTCTAATCCAATGCCATCTCATCGCCAAAGTTGGGTTGATTCTCTTTGTGTCCCCCCAAAGGGGAATTTTCCCATTGACATGCTTGCTGTTTGAGCGCGACATCAGTTCCTCATCCTCTTGGGTCATGTCTTCACAAGAAGACCTGTGGCGGCCATCCTCAAAAGGGAGTTGGAGGAGCACTGAAGCTTCACAAGAAGGCACAAAGTGAAGACAACACATTGGCCCAACTGAAGAAGGAGATAGAAGAACTCAAGGGGAGACAAGAAGTAAAGAAGATAGTGTGGTGTGCCATCTGCCAAGCCTCAGGGCACTCCCCCCAAGAGTGCCCACGGAGAAAGTACTACTCTTTCTATGAGAAAGGTGGTCATGAGGACAAGGATTGTTACTACTTGAAGGGCTTCCGCCAATTGCATCACCAGCAACAACAGTTTCCTCCACCAGATGCCCCCACCGGTCCTTTCACATATTTCACCCCAGCAACCACACCTATCTACCAACCTACCACCCCTGCATATACCCACACTCCCTCACCCACTAACCCTTACCTTCCACCCCTCATGCCCACCCCACCATCTCCCGCACTTGCCACCCTCGCAATCACCCCTGCACAAAAACAGCCTCCTTGCCCACCTACCCCCCATAACCATCCCATCTTATGCTACCGCTGTGGGGAGTATGGTCACTACCAAAGTCGGTGTCCCCTTCCAGAAGGGACACCCCCGTGCCGTTTGCCTCGAGGCCAAGGATCACTACACCCGGGACTGCCCCAAGCAACGCGTTGGTGCTTCCACTGATTTCACCTTCCAAGTGCTAGCTGCCACTCACTTGGTCTCTGTGGGAAGTGTTACTAAGTTGGCCCACACCTCCTCCTGGATGCCTATTCACCCATCCTTCACCTTGGGAGTGTCCCTCGAACCCAAACAACCCTACACCCTCATCTCATGTGGAGCACCCCACCACAGGCATGGTCATTTGTGCTCAGAAGAAGACCCTTGGAGAACCTGAACCACAACTTCACCGGCACACATCTTGCAATGTGTCTGGAAGCATTTGCTGACCACCTCCACCAATTAGCCTTGGTCTTTGGTAAGTGTCGCTCCTCTCATCTCCGGATCAACCCCTTCAAATGTCACTTCTTGGTTGTGTAGGGCACATTTTTGGGCCACATAGTCTCAGCCCAAGACCTCGCTCTCCAGATCCAAACAAGATAGCCATCTTGCAGTTACCCCCTCCCCTCACTCCTAAGGGCACTCGGGTCCCCATTCCTCTAGTCCACCCCTGAGTCATCAACGTGCTCCTATCTTAAGCATTGTCTCACTCAAGCACACATCCTCATCGCTCTCGATCGGTCCATCATCTTTTATGTGCATGCAGGTGCCAGTGTCACTGCCGTGGGTGCCATGCTAGCCCAACCCAGTGAAAAGTACCAGATTAATCGGCCCATCTACTATGCTACTCGCCTCCTCAACTTTGCAGAGAGAAACTATAGCACCAGAGAAAGGGAGGGTCTGTTCTCAGTATATGCCTGTCAAAAGTTTCGCCACTACTTATTGGGTGTGCACTTCATCATCATCGTCGATCATCACTCTCCAAGTACCTCCTCTCAACAAACTCCAGGTGGCGGGCCGCATGTGGAGATGGCTTCTCTTATTCCAAGAGTTTGACTTTGAGATCCTTCTACAACCACACAAACACCATGTGATGGTGGATCATCTCTCACGTATTGACTCCGGCGAGCCCGCCACCCTTGTAGGTATCAATGATGATCTTCTTGATAGTGTGCCTTTCAAGGCAGATGCTGCCCCAGCTTGGTATGGGGACATGGTTGCTCTTTTGTCCACAGGCAAATTTCCGACCAATCTCTCTCCAAAGGACAAGCGTTGACTCTTGCTGAAAAGCCGTCCATTTCAACTGGTGGTTGGCCAACTCTACACAGCCGACCAAGATGGTGTCCTTCGTTGTTATGTTAACCCACATGAGGTCCCTCAGCTTATGGAGGATGCTCATGACAATCCATCTAGTGGTCACTACCCTGGTCACACCACTGCTATGAACCCCTTTTTCACTTAGGACTCTGGTGGCCCACCATGTTCAAGGATTATCGAGTTCATGCCCAATCTTGTGACATTTGTCAAAGATACGCCCCCAAGCCAAGCAAGCAGGCCAACAGACCTCTCCACATCTCCTTGGGATGGTCTCCATTTGAAAAATGGGGACTGGACTTTGTGGGACCCATCGAACCCATGGCCCACCCCAGTCGATGCAGGTACATACTTGTAGCTACTAACTATGCCACTAAATGAGCTGAGGCCATAGCCACCAGAGACTACACATCTCACACAGTGGTAAAAATTTTGTACGAGCACATCTTTACTCGATTTGGTTGCCCCCTGGAGATCACCAGTGATCGTGGGACCCCCTTTGTCAATGAGCTGATCACCACCCTCCTCACTCAATATCAGATCTTCCATAGGAAGTCATGTGCCTATTTTCCTCGCGCTAACGGGTAAGCTGAAAGCACCAACAAGGTCTTCTCAGGCTGCTTCGCAAGGCTTTCCACCAACATCTTCGACAATGGCTGGATGCCTTGATTGGAGTGCTTTGGGCCTACCGCACAACCTCCAAGGCCATCGCACAGCACACTCCATTCCAACAAGCATTTAGTCTTGAGGTAGTCTCCCCCTTCGAGTTCAGCAACAGCTCCCCTAGGGTGGTCTCTCCACTAGGGTGGTCTCCACTCTCCTCTGACCCTCATACCTCACAAGAAGCAAGCATCTTGCGGCTCTCTATCCTCGATGAAACCCGTGCCCACGCCAGTCAAGCGTTGGCCACCAAACAAAACCAACACAAAGCATGGCACGACCGTTTGCATCATCTGCAATTCAAGGAAGGCGACTTGGTTCTTGTCTCTCCCAAGCCTGGTACCTCAAGGGCGCCAAAACATCTCATTCCCGAATGGGAAGGCCCATTCACAGTCCACACAATTTTACCCCAAGGGACGATAGAGCTCCACACTTTGGATGGGCAGGCACTCCCATTGGTCAATGGCTCTTGTATCAAATTGTATCGGCCACCCAGGGTCCTTGCCTCACCCACCAATCTTCCCTAGCCCTCTCTCCTTAAAAGATGACGAAAAAAAAAGAGCTGAGAGAAAAATAGAAAAGAGAAAGAAACAAAAAGCAAAAAGAAAAAAAAACAACCATTAAACCCCCTCGGCCACACACTTACTCACATCCTTTCTCACATCCATTTTTACACCTTGGGAACCCAGCCACTCCTTGGAACCCACTTGCTCACCCACTTGGGAACCCCGAGGCCTTTCACCCTACTCCAAATTGGGGACGCCCACACCATTCAACCCCCGCCGACCACCGATCCCCGGCTGCACCCTTGCACATACCCATCTACCCCTTACGCTTACCCACATGTCCCGTTGTGCACACGCCACCCCTCTTGCCCATACCACATACCCATCCCTCTTGACCACCTTGCGCACCCCCCACTTGCCGCCTCCACTTGCCACCTTGCGCACCCCAGCCATACCCGACTTGCGCGCACCCCCATCCCGGCCTTGTGTACCCCCCCACACCCACCTTGTGAACCCCCTGGCCATACCCGACCTGCGCCTCTCCACACCCCGCTTGTGCACCCCCGACCATACCCGACTGGCCCCTTGCGCAACCCCCTGCTTGCTCCCCCTCCTTGCGCCTGCCCCCTTGTGCGCGCACCCCCCGCTTGCGCTCACCCAGCTTCCTCTTGCACCCCCGTACCACTTTGTGCACCCACCCTCCATCCCTTTTACATACCCTCTTTGCGCACACATCACCCTTCTGAACACCGTCTGGATACCCTTACGAATCCCCCCCCCCACGTACCTGCACACCCAGGAACCCCCTCCTCAATTCCCCGCAGCCCTTGGCACACCTTCGGCGCCCCCTCTCTCCGCCTCTCGATTCCTTGCCATGGCCTCCTCCAACCACACCGCCTCAGGCGCCTCAGCACCCTCTCTTCAACCCCTTCACAGCTCTGTTTAGGGGAACCTAAACATGGAAATTACATAGATGCCATTGCTATTTATATTTTATTGCTTCATTCATGTACCTCGAATACAAAGATGAAGGAGGTTATAACTCCTCTATGCATAATGAGATATGAATGAAGGGATATGCCTTACACTAAGGTTAAATGACCATAGTGTTATAATGTTCATGACTTGCATACCCTAATGGATAATGTGGGCATGTGATCGCTAACACCTGGCACAACCGGTGGGTCGGATTCCCAATCTGAAGATCGAACCCACAAGTATGATAGTGGTATGCCAAAAATGAAAATCCATGAGGTATATGCATGCTATATCATACAATATGAATATGAAGAACCATGAATCAAGAATGATGTCCACACTCGAAGAGCATGGAGTGGACCATATAAAACTACCACATAAGAATTTGCATAAGCTCCAATATCTGCATCATAGGCCAAAAATAGCCTATCACAATAAAGATATATCGATGAAGAATCGCCAGCATTTGGAACACAAAAACATGTCGATCCTCCAGCAGGACATATGCCAAGAAAGGCATACCACCAAAAGAATAAGTCGATGAAGCACATAGTGACAAGGAGTCACCATAAAACCATGCCAAATAAGATCTAAGCATCTAAATCAAGAAAGGATGGATGGTCGGATCATCCTTCAAAGAAATTATCAAATTTGAATGATCCACGAAAGGTACTAGATTAAGAGTATGATCCTCCACTAGAATATCATCTAGAGCATCATAATACTCTAACTCGGATACAACATCATAAAAGATATCATCATCATCATAACTATGATCCACATAAATATCCTCCTGAAGAACATGTGTATCACCAATCAAGGTGAGAAGAAAAATCTGCTCCTTCCTCCCTATGCACTGCATAGCACAAAGAGGGTCTTCAAGAAATATATGTGCTCCAAGCATGAGAATATCTTCATCAAAGAAAATGAACACATAGAACCATACATGTATGATATCTACATGCCAATAACGTATGAAAATACATACTCTCTTGCTGCAATATATAATCCATAAGCATATGCCTGAATAACCATCATATAAAAGAGCATAGAAAAATTTCCATGAATAACCACATGCCTTGTTACCCATCATAGGCAACAAGATGAATATATCTCCTGTGAATATATGTAAACCCACTTTTGCGTGGTGTTGGTGGGGGAATTAATTGCTTATTCCCTCGAGCAACTTGCTGAGAGTCTCTGGTTATGCGCGCAGCATGCACCATACAAACACAACATGAAACAGACACTGCCTAGGCTACAGTGATTGGCTTTGAAAGAAATACAAAGACACGGTGACTTAATAAACAACCTTACTCAATACTGTGTGAACAGAGATAAATATACAAAGACACAATCAGGAAAGAAAACACATATACAGAGAATAGAGAAAACAGAAGGATAATCTTGTTATATTCCAAAGAGGAATTATAATACAATTGGCTGAGCCAGCCTTGTAAAGCTCAGGATTCATCCTTTTATACTGCATGCTTGAAGTATCCGTTGGTATTGTGATTCCCTTGGTATTAAGGTGCATCATCGTAAGACTGGTGTTAAGGAAGCGCCCTCCCCTGCCAAGTTGGCACTGAAAAGAAGCAAGCCTTCCTCTCCCGCGCTCTCCCCAGAGCAGGGACTCTGCGAAAGTCTCATGATAAAGCCACCCTCTCAGTTCGTTCCTACCTTGGCAATGCTGACATGCAGGGCGGCTCCCTTGTGGCTCTTGTGGTGGTGACACAGGCTGGTTAATGGCCAACACTTGGCAAGCCCAATGGGTCGGATTCCCAATGCGACGACCCAAACCAAAAAATAAATAAATTTTGTAGTCTTTCGGAATGTTAGATGCTTCTTAGCACTATGGGGGGGTTCTGATCATAGCTAGCAGGGGTTTCACCGATGGCCTCTAGTAGAGGCTTTACTGATGACCCCTGGCAAAAGAACATCCACGCCCTTGAGGCAGAAGAACGGATCCGGAAGGTGGAAGATGAAGCATGCTTTCCATGAGGTGAATTCTGGGGATGGATTTCTGGAAGCATACTTCCAGAAGAAAAATTACAGGGTAGTACTAACTTCTTCCCAGCGAGTTTACTTGAGTTCCTTCATGTGACTGAGGACCTTGTTATTGTCTTGCTTGTCACCTTCCTGTTGCTCATTATAGGTCATCATCATGAAGATTAACCGGTTATAATTGTTCTGGAGAGTCGTGGCATACTCCTTTAGCAGAGCTAGTAGTTTTGCAGATTCCCATGTTGACTTTTGCAGGATTCCCATGTTGACTTTTGCCTTCTCTTGTGATTCGGTCAGGTTTCGGAGAGGTTTCTGGGGCTTAGCCAAAACACACTGCTTGGCCCATTTATAGGCATCGCCGAGTACAATTGGCCACCAAAGACCTGCTTGGAGGATTTTCCTCTTGGTTACTTCTCCGGTGAAGTGTCCTCCACTAATTCCTTGATGAGATTCCCTGAGGACAGCTTCCTGTTCATGCAGCAGTTGTGAACAGTTCGGCATCTAGAAGGTCATCTGCCACTCCGCTCGGGGTTTCTCCGGATTCCAGCCCGATGTGTGAACTATTGCAAACTCAAACTCTTGCAGAGTATTAGCATCCACCATGCTAGTTTTCCTGCTAAACTCTGCTTATCCACTAGATATAGCAAGGCAGAGTGATCCACATGAAAGGTGAACTTATTACCCACCAATAAGTAGTGCCAAAACTTGGTGACATATAGTAGATCATGCCAAGGGCTTCCTTGTGGGTGGTGGAGTAGTTCTGTGCTCAGCATCAGAGTGCCTTTGACTGGCATAGTAGACTAGCCGGAACCATTTCTTCTCGGCCTCCTGCATTAGAACACTACCAATGGCCACATCAGAGGCATTCATGAAGACGTGAAAGGGCAATTCCCAGTTCGAGGCTTGCATGACACGTGCCTCGAACAACATGAGTTTGAGATGTCATCCGGAATGCAATGTCGCATTCTCCAGTCTAATGGAAATCTGCCTGGCATGCAGTTTTCTAGGTCAACGACACTTTGATCTATGTCATCTGCTGGTTCAAGGGAACTGCGACGTGAGCTAGATATCAAAGCATGCGGCTATGCCATCTGACCTATCCCAAAAACCTTCTGAGTTCTTTCCCATTTGTCAGAATTGGAGCTTTCCATATTACCTCTACCTCAACTGCAATTCCTTCCTTGGAGACGATGTGACCCAGAAGCATACCACTTAGACGACAAAGGCACCCTTAGCCCAATTCAAGCTTAATCTTGAAACTCAACACTTGGCCAAGCACAACTTGTTGAAATGTGCAATGTAAAACTCACATGGTCTCTCAAATGAAACCATTGGTGCGTAAACCAAAAACATGAATGCTCCAATAGTAGCTCATCTTTCATGAGCAAATCAGTGAGCAAAAGCAGCTCCAACCATCCCATAATTGCTTGTTTTCACATGAACAAGCATGCACCTCACATCCTTGCCAAGTTGCAAGTTACCAGTGGATTCACACATCCAAAAATAGCAACCTTCTGCCAAAATTTCATGAGGCAAAACTCATAAAACCAACCTTCTTGAGACACCTTTGTCTCCTTGGCAGCTTCCGTGTTGACACCGAAGACTACATAGCCTTCATACTTGCTGAAAATCCTTATTTTAGATTCTTTGATGATAAGCAGGCTCTCCATGTTGCAAAACTCCCATTTGCAACTCTCTTGGGCAGCTTCTATGCAAACCTCCTTGTTGCAAATCTCCTCTCAAACTTGAGAATGGCAACTCCAAATCTCTCTCAAATCCTTACAAATACAAATCCAAATGATAATATGAGTGTGCTTAAACTTTTTATAATAGAAATGGTAAAGTAGAAGACATGCTTAATCAATTAACTCATAACCGAGAAAACTATACATAAATAATCACCATGACCAAGAGCCCACCCAAGCTTTGGTACCATGTTAACAATCCTAATATGGGATTGATCATGGTGATAGACACAAGATAGATTAAGCATAACTAAGGTGGGTTATACCACACAAGAAACTCCATGACTAGAGAGAGACAGATTCCACACTCAACAATAGTTCTTTCTTCTATAGCATTCACAATGAACCATACAATGATATTAACAATAGTTCTTTCTTCTATAGCATTCACAATGAACCATACAATGATATCTTCTATTGTTAAGTGTGCAATCTGTCTCTCTCTAGTCATGGAGTTTCTTGTGTGGTATAACCCACCTTAGTTATGCTTAATCTATCTTGTGTCTATCACCATGATCAATCCCATATTAGGATTGTTAACATGGTACCAGAGCTTGGGTGGGCTCTTGGTCATGGTGATTATTTATGTATAGTTTTCTCGGTTATGAGTTAATTGATTAAGCATATCTTCTACTTTACCATTTCTATTATAAAAAGTTTAAGCACACTCATATTATCATTTGGATTTGCATTTGTAAGGATTTGAGAGAGATTTGGAGTTGCCATTCTCAAGTTTGAGAGGAGATTTGCAACAAGGAGGTTTGCATAGAAGCTGCCCAAGAGAGTTGCAAATGGGAGTTTTGCAACATGGAGAGCTTGCGTATCATCAAAGAAGCTGAAATAAGGATTTTCAGCAAGTATGAAGGCTATGCAATCTTCAGTGTCAACATGGAAGCTGCCAAGGAGACAAAGGTGTCTCAAGAAGGTTGGTTTATGAGTTTTGTCTCATGAAATTTTGGCAAAAGGTTGCTATTTTTGGGTGTGTGAATCCACTGGTAACTTGCAACTTGGCAAGGATGTGCTCAAGGTGCATGCTTGTTCATGTGAAAACAAGCAATTATGGGATGGTTGGAGCTGCTTTTGCTCACTGATTTGCTCATGAAAGATGAGCTACTATTGGAGCATTCATTTTTTTGGTTTACGCACCAATGGTTTCATTTGAGAGACCATGTGAAAAGAACCCTTGAATGGATGCATGCATTGAAGGAAAAGCATGTAGATTTGGAGCTCATAAAGGCCATGTCAATGGTCATGGAAGACCTCAACTTGGAGGTCTTGAAGAGGCAAAGAATCTCAAAACAAAGAGGGTTGTGTTTTTTAGCTCATTTGAGAGAGATTGTCAAGTATGGAAATTGTAATTAACAAAGATGGCAGCAAGAAGGAGGAGCACACCCCAACCAAAAACGAAGGGAAAATAGAAGGGCTGGCTAGTCACCAGCCAAGGCAAAAACAACAGAAAGCAAGGTTTGGCAGCAAGAAGAAGCTTGTCCACACAAGCTAGAGAGGAGAAATGGCATTGAAAAAAGGCAGCATAACAACTGTGGCTAGTAAAGAGAGTATGGAGCTAGTTGTGAAGCAGCAGCAATCATAGCCAAGAGATCGGAAGTAGCAGCTACAAACTACAAACAAGATGAAGCTTAGGCAGTATGCTCAAGTAGAGGCAGTGAAGAGAAGAGCCAGGCTTGAAAGCTCTGGCTATATTCAGCTCGAGCAGCACACAAAGGGAAAGAAAAGGCACAGCAGCAGGCAGCAGTAGGCAGGCCCAAAGGCAGCTGGCGCTGGGCAATGCATTTGGTCGTAAAGCACAATAGAATGGAAGCCATAACAAGTAGCAAGTACTGAACATCGAAAAAAAAAAGCCAACAACAGCAGCAACGTAAGTGGTAGTTTTTCCAACTCAAGAACGTAGACTGGCCGATGACCACACTGCAGTCCACAAAGCTGGTATAGCAAAGGGGCGACTGCAAGGCAAGAGAAGGAGTTTGCACCTACAGACAAAAACACAGCCCCTTGTAGACGTGATGCCAGAAAAAGAGCCCCGTTTAGAACAATGGTGTGGCCGTAACAGAATAGGGGGGCCAAATCTCGAGCACCACAAGAAGCGACTAACACACAAACAAGAACCCATCTTGGTGATGGCGGTTGTAGTACTACTGGCGTGCTAAGCGCAGTTGTGGATGAAGAGATACAAGGTAATGTAGCTATCGGCTGTGTAGACAGACAGATTAGAGGTGGCGAGGGTAACGTGGCCTTAGAGGTGCTGCAGCCCGAAGAGATTAGGGGACACGTGGTCCATGGTCTCCCAACTGGATGCAAACAGCTGTAATGTAGCAGAAACATCACCAATACCGCTACATACATCCACAGCAACACGATAAACTTTTTGTGGCTACTAAAAAAAACCCAAGGATATTAGGGTAAGGATTTTAAAAAAAAAATAAAACGACCTCTCTAAGGGGTTGTTCTCATATATGTTTTATATGTGGCTAGTTTACATGATGTATTTTATGGAATCATACATGCAAAGTCACATTAGTGTGAAGGTGCCCAAGGATAGGCACGGAGTGGTCGAGCAAGTGACAACTTAATGAAGAGTCCCAAACTGTGTCCATGGAAGATACACAAAATTGTAGCCCTGAAAATCGGGCGGATATTGGCTTCGCAAATGCCGTGGATTTTGATCACATTTGGACGGGTGCCCTGCCCTTGCCTTCATGCATAAAAAGAATTGTATTTTTTCTCACCCAGATTTATGAGGGTGCATTGCCCGAGCCTATGGGTGCTCGAAATGGATGTAATTGTTGTGTGCATTGAGTTGTGCACCCTTACGCCTTGCACTTTATGGGTTGGTTCCTTCTCCCGGGCACACATGTACACACACTTGTTGAACATTCCAATTTGCATTAAGGGGGAGTGTTGAGATTGGCAATGCCAAATTGATGGGGGTGAGAGGTGAGTTGATCAAATTGATTGGAGAGATTGTATGCACACATCCAAGTTTACATTGAGGAGGGGTATTGAAATGTGCAATGTAAAGTGAATGGGTTATTTGGTTAAGTATGTGAATGCACCCTAAAGGTGCAAGATATTGTGGTGAGATAAGAATGCCACATGTATGGTGTGTGAGTGTCACACCAAAAGAGTGGAAAAGGGAGTGCCACATGGATGATGATGTGTAAAGTGACATAAGGCTAGAAAGCCTATATCATTGTATGGTTCATTTGTGAATGCAATAGGAGAAAGAGCTATTGTTGAGTGTGCAATCTCTCTCTCTCTCTCTCTAGTTATGGAGTTTCTTGTGTGGTATAACCCACCTTAGTTATGCTTAATCGATCTTATGTCTATCACCATGATCAATCCCATATTTGGATTGTTAACACAGCTGCAAGTGCATGAAATGTTGAGATGATTTCTTGAAAACACTGAAATCATCAATGAACACCCACATGAAAGTGGTCAAAAAATCGACAAAAACCATGCGTTGAAATGTTGCGGGAGCATTCTTGAGCCCAAAAGTCATGACGTTGGATGCAAAGGCTCCCCATCCGTAATAAAAGCAGTTTTCTGTCGATCTTCCGGGGCAATTTGAACTTGATTATATCCACTAAACCCATCTAGGAAAAGGAGTACATCTCATGGCCGACCACAGCACAAGCAAGGAATCCGTGAACGGTAAAGGAAAAGGATCTGAGATGGTTGCAACATTCAGTTTTCGGTAATCCACACAGACCCGCAACTTCTGGTTTTTCTTTGGAACAATCACTATCGAGGACAACCAGGTCGCTTGATTAATCGAATATATGAATCCGACTTGAAGCAGCTTGTCTAGTTCCTCTTTCACCCTTTTGGCATACTTGGGATTCATCCAAGACCTCTATTGCCAGATAGGGATGGCATCCTCCTTTAGATTGATCCGATGTTGGTAGAACCTAGGATCAATCCCTTTTATCTCGGTGTAGCTCCATGGACATGAGCAACATCCGGACTTCCTCCCGAAACTCAGCATCTAGTTTGGCACCGACTCGGACCATCTTAGGGTCATCATCAGTTCCTAGATTCATCTCTAGCAACTTATCTTCCTTGACCCGCTTGGAGTGCTTCAGGTTCCTGTCAAAATCATGAGTTCCTAGATTCATCTCTAGCAACTTATCTTCCTTGACCCGCTTGGAGTGCTTCAGGTTCCTGTCAAAATCTTTTTCTACTGCAATGATCTGTTGTAGGCTCGGGGTACTGACATCATCGGCTAGAGCCTCATAGAAATCTTCAACTTCTTGTGGGTTGCAGATCAGACCGATCCTTGGTTCCTTCATCCTTGTGTGGAGGGCTTGAGCAGTATCTATCCATTATCCGGACTACGTCAACCTCGAACAAGTTTCTCCACCTTCCGCATACTGGCGACATAGATTCTTAATTTCCTCTTTCCACATCGGCACAGATAGTGATCATATTCGCATCCCAATCTTGCTTTATCTGTGCCTGCCAGAGCCAGGGTCGACCGAGAAGCATCAGGTAAGCACCTTTGATATCTTCCATCCGGAGTACCACTACTGCTATCTGGAAACTAAATCTGAATACTTCAAGTGTGAGCTCGCAAATCAATCTGAGTGGCTGCACTCGCCCATTGATCTGCCATCTTGACGGCGAACGGTGTAGGTTTTCATCTGTTCAATCCGAGCATGCGGCATGTTGCATCCGATAGGATGTTGACTCCGGAACCACCATCCAACAGAACTTCGGCTATGTCCACTCCGGCCAACTTGACCCAGATCATTGGGATGGCTTCATCATAGACAGGGGCCTCCTTGGTGGCGTATCTGCCTTCTCAATATTCAAGGCTTCTAGGAATGCAACATGTTGCATCCGACAGGATGACTCCGGAACCACCATCCAACAGAACTTTGGCTATGTCCACTCTCCGGCCAACTTGACCCAAATCATTGGCTTCATCATAGACAGGGGCTTCCTTGGTGGCGTATCTGCCTTCTCAATATTCAAGGCTTCTAGTCAAGGGCGGCGGCTTCTTTTCCTGAGGTTTCAAGTGACCCATCAGTTGCTCCCGAAAACTGGGTAACAATGTGAGGAGCTGCTCCCAAAGACTGGGTACCACGGACATGTGAATCAGCTTTGTCGCTTTAGATCTTCTCAGAGATCGTACTGTTGGGTTTCAGCTTCTGTGAGCCTAATCGGGCAAGCTACCCACTATTGTGCTTCCGCACATCCTTCTGGCCGTGGTGTCTTCGCACCTTGTTTTGACCTCTGCATCTCCATTGGCAAGGATATTGCGCCTGCCTCTTCCATGTTTATTTTCAGGACACTAAATTATGATTTTGCTGACAGCTCTGCCTGAGCTTTTCTGGATCCCTTTTTTGCAGCGCCTCTGTGGCTTGCTGCTTTTCCACCCAATCGGACACTTCTGTTCGGATTTTATGCTGGTCCTACCAGGTGACCATGTTCTGCTTTCCCTTTGTATCCGAGGTTGGTTCCTTTACCACCTCAAGAGTCTTGGGTTGCTTGGATCTTGTCACCACCATGGCGGATGATTCAACCTCCTGAGTTGTCAACCGGGTTACTGCTTGCTCATCCAGAGCTTGGATTTATATGGCCTAGGCTCCTTTGACCTCCACCCTATGATTTCTCTAGATTTCACAGTCCAACATCCGGCGGCATTGCCCATTGCAGTAAAATCATGTGAAGGCAGTCCTTGGAGCGTCGACACCTTCCCCCAGAGAGGGAAATTTTTGCGTGGGCGGAACTAGGGTCTGTGGTATGGATCTAGCAGAGTCATTGGCTGGGCAGGCTGGATGGCAGCCACCACGGGAGCTAGGATCACCGGTTGCAGAGGGGCTCCTACCGTTGTAGCAGTAGGCTTCAGTTGTATGTTTTGCCATTCTACAAATGGCACACCAGAGTTCATTTAAGATGCATCATTCTTCTCCGTGTCCATGATTGTGATACCTTACACACCAAGTGCCTGACGGGGCGGTTGGAGTAGACTTCACACCTTCGATGGTCAGTTGAGCCACGATTGCAACCATTTCCTTGGCTGTCTTTCTTGCCTTCTTGCTCTTCAACCATGCCTTGCGATCTTCCTCCTCCGAGTCCGAGTCCTCACTTGCTATCGAATAATTAGAATCATCCTCCTCATCTAAAGATTCGGATGAGTACTTTTTGGACTTCATTTTACTCTTGGACTTGCCTTTGCCTTTGACATACCCTTCCAGCACATGCTCGGCTCTAGGATGTGAGCATTTGCATCCTCCGAGGATTTCTCGGAGAACTTTTGGTACTTCACTGTGACAATGGTCGCTACATGACGGTGGAGTTGGGGGTGGTGGTGGTGGAGGTGGGATGAACAGTGGTGGGGGTTAGGTAGTAGGGGTGAGTGGCTCTTCTTCTGATTGGGAGTTTGGTTGTTCTAGTTCAGAGGCGGTGAGTTGCTTTTGAGGGCTAGCAAATAAGAATTCCCAAGCTTGGTCGTGCGCCAAGTGGTACCTTTCACGTGCTGACATGAAGGAGGGGTGTGAAAACAAGGAGAGTAGATTCAAACACAACAACAATCATGCAACAAGCGAAATGGCACCAACAAGAAGTAGCAAAAAGCATCATGGGTCACCAAAGTTTTGGCAGGGGAACTGACCGCTTATTGTCCCGGACACCAACTAGTTATACGTGTAGCATACACCAACACAGCAGGCGGATACAAACACAACACAAAACAAACACTGCCCATAGGCTACGATGTCACCTTCTACTGAAATAAATACAAAGACATGGTGACTGAACAAACAACCTTACTCAACACTGTATGAACGGAGATGAATATACAAAGACACAATCAAGAAAGAAAACGTATATACATAATAGAGAAAACAAAAGAATAGTCTTGCTTTGTTCCAGAGAGGAATTATAATACAATTGACAGCTAGCCTTGTAAAGCTCAGGATCCATCCTTTTATACTGACTGCTTGAAGTATCCGTTGGTATTGTGATTCCCTTGGTATTAAGGTGCGCCAAGAGACTGGTGTTAAGGAAGCATTGTTGGCGGTACTAACATGCAGGGCGGCTGCCCGGGCAGCTCCTGCGGCTCTAGCCCGCAGCACCACATACTGGCCACGGCCAACACATGGATAGGCAAATCAGCCCATCATGCCTCATAAAACAATGGGATAAACCCTCTATCACATGGAAAAGTCCATCAACATGGATCCCATCATGCATAGAAATATCATAAATATCATCATGGATCATCATAGGATCATTTAAAAAAAATCATGAGAAACAACATCATCATCATCATGATCAAGAGAAAGTAAAAACTACATAATCACTACATCATCAACATGATCGACATGAAGATCAATATCATGTGAATTTGGAGAATTATTAAATAAGATCATATCAATGTGATCATAACCATCACGCTCACATAATAGGCTCAATTAATGGAACCTCCAAATCTTGATCATGTGTAGTAGACTCAATGTGAGTTTCCACACATGAAAAATTGGATCACTACTATAAATAGAGTGAAAGATACTCATCATATATGTTTCAATATCAACATTAGCAAAAGCTAACTCGTCTAGATCATCATCAAGAATCAATGAGAGAGTATCATCGACTACATCATCACTGGAAATAGGATCAAGAATCTGCATATTTGCAACTGGAGTAGAAACTATGAGCAAGTCATCCTCCTTTGAAAAACCAAGGCCACTCCAATCATAAGGATGTTGGTAAGACACATGAACATAAGGAGTTGTTGGGTGTCGAGTATGGAAAGCTAACATCGCGCAGAATAGCCACCTCAGGTATCATGGAAAACCACACCTCCGAACTACAAGAGGTGATATGCAATCAGAATCACTATCTGACACCAAAGCCTCCTCTACCATGGATTTCTCTTCCAACTCAAGAGCTTTGTGTAGTCGTGACCGTCACTAATAGAGTATGTTTTTTCTAGTGAATCATCATCATCCTAACCATCAGCCAAACCCTAGGATCCATCTGATGTGAAGATAGGGACATCCAAGAACTCCTCTTGGCACTTCCAGCCTTCCTGGTTCTCCCATGCACTCTCAACTTCCACCATATCCATCCTAATATCCTGGCTATCAAGGTCAACATCACTCTCATCCTCACTATTTGACTCTGAATCACTCTGATAAGTCTCCTCTAGTTCCTCTTTTTGCAATATTTCTAACCTCCTCAAACTTGAACAAGACTTATGTCTGCCCCTCTCATGATAATCATATGCATCATCTAGGGTATCTGAAAAATCACAAAGTTTGCTCCTCGCTTTCTCTAATTTTTTAGATAATGATGCTTTGCAGAAAGATTTAATGATGCCATATAACTCCTTTGCTAAATCTACCATGCAATAATATTTGCATCCATCTCCCTTATGACAAGGTTCACACAAGTATCGACATGCTTTAGTTTATGATCCTTCTCGAGACAAATTCCACACTTCTTTTTCTTCTTCTTCTTTTCGATTATGATGATGAGGAGTGTGGGCCCTCACAATCAATGCACCACGTTGATGCAAGACCAAGCTCATACACCTCAAGGAGAGCTTGGTGATATACCAAGATCCGGACGATGCATGAAACTTGGCTGCCCATACAGCTCAATCTCGTATGCAGAAGAAAATGAAATGCCATTATACATATCAACTAATTCCCCCATAACTTCAAAGATCAAAATTTCACCCCATCTCCAACCACCCATGGTAGGACTGACTTGAAATGTTGAGGATATCCATGGAAATAGGGAGGGGGGGTGGTTTCCAGAATCACACCACCAACACCAGTTCAGCCAGCACAAGGGCCTAGACAAGAGCAAAAAAAACCAGCCAACATTTCTGAATCAATCACCAAGTTCGATGGAACTGGAGAACCCATATCACATTTGGAAATGTTTAATTACATCTGCGAGGCATTTAGCCACATGGATGACCAAGTTAAGGTGAGTGCCTTCAGCTCTCACCTTAGATAGCAAAGCTAGGAAGTGGTTTAGGTCACTAAAGGTTGAGGATAAGGCCACCTTTGAAGCCTTGAAAGAGGCCTTCAAGGTCGAATAACCTGCCAAGGAACCTGGTGGAGTCCAGTCAAGCAATTACACAATGTAAAACAAAAGTATGGGGAAACCATCTAGGACTATATCAATCGGGTGAGATACTTCCATTCCCGCTATATAGAGACAAGTTCTTAGATGAGAGGTTGATTGGCAAGTCCCTTGAAGGCCTTGATGGTGTACCCTTGCATAACTCCTTATATGCTCTAGCCCACACTTCATTCGAGAAATGCTGCAAGAGTGCTATGGGATTTAAGGATAATTTCAAGGGAACATGTTCTTGAGAACTACACGAGGGCACATCTGAAGCTTCCTTCAAAACTACCAGCACAAGATCTGATGGGAAAGGCAAAGAGTTCACCTCAAGACAACAGGTTGAATAGCTAGTCATGGCCTTGATGCAACAAATGACCCAACATTGGTGGAGAAATGACCAAGGATGGGATCGAGTTGGCCAACCCCATCTTTACCCAAAGAGAGAGTTAGTGTGGTTCCCGATTTGTCGAGCTAACCATACTCGCACCACCACAGAGTGCCCACATTTGAGTCTCCGTCCCACTCTTTTACTACTCTTATTTGCCAAAGATGGGCCAATCACAAAATTGCAAATTGTTACCACCAACAAAAAGAACTGATCAAGCCGAAGCCCTACCCCAAGCCTTGCCACCAGCAAACCCTAGGCAACCATTGGCCTTGCCAGCACCAACACTGCATAATGCACCTCAACTAGGCCATGAAGGGGCCCAAAGAGGAATTCTTAAGGTACCAAAAGTGCCCTTACCACCCCATGTACTTCCACCCCACATCCCCCATTACCTCGAGCCACCCCAGAGAGGAATTCTTAGGGTACTAGAAGTGCCTTTACCATGCCCTGTACTTCCACCCCACAGCCCCCATTACCTCAAACCACCCATGTTTGTCAGTTAACCTTGACTGAAATCTTCAAAGAAGGTGATGAGGGAGAAACCATTGAAGGGATCACCTTTAAGCCTTTGAATCGAACAATCTACCCTCCCACACCCTAAGTCATTATGTTATGGAGGAAGCCCAAATGTACCCCGTACCCCTATCCACCTCGACTCCACGGGGACGGGACTTAAACAACAAGGCTAAATGACCACCCATGCAATGCTATCATTGTGCAGGACCTCACCGATTAGTTGAGTGTCCAATCAAAAATAGGATGGCATGTACTCCTGTGAGTACTTCCACCTTAACCCATTTATACATGGACTGTGGAATTGACCATATGTATGAGGACAGTCTACTGAGGGGCAGGCACAGTGGGAAAAGCCTATGAAGCTTATCCTAGCACCAGCATTAATTTGCTAAGTGTAAGAGATGGCTTCATCCACACGGTCCCTCTTAATGCAGTTACTAGAATGCAAAGTAGAATAAGGGTCGTAGCTCACATTGCTGAGGCATCAACCTCGCAAAATCAAGGACACCCGAGACACGCAAAAGTTCTATCCCATAGGGATGTCCCAGAACAAGCACGCGCGACAAGGCACTAACAAAAGAACAAGGCCACAAAGATAGGCAAAGGGGATAGCCGTGTGGTCATAAAAAGTGGTTCTAAAGACATAACAACCACTAATGCATCAACCTCTTCATCTGAAGAGGAGGAACTACTACCTTCAGCCCTCCTAGCCAGAGAACGAATTGATCCTAACTAGTTGCCCAAAAAGTTAGCCAAATACCCTAACCCCATTGAAGAAAAGGAAAGGCTAAAGGACGCTTAAGAGCTGGTTAGGACCTGTCAAGCTCAACTAGAGTGTGAGATTCCTGCCCTCTCTGTCCATCGAACTCTGGGGTGCTGGCAGTGGAAGCAACAACCTCTTGTGCAAGGCAGAGCTTCCCACTCAGGGCCTCGCCCCATGAATGTCTGGACAAGAGACTAATCCCTCGGTTCTTCCAAAACGGAACCTCAAAAAAAACTTTCCTCTCCCAAAAAGCATAGGCGATTCCTCCATGAAAAATCTTCTAACATAGTCAAGGGCCTTAACTAACCTTGGTATTTCGATCGAACCTGCAGGTCACATGGCCGAATCAAAGGAGGAACTTGCACTTGGTTCATAGAGACCAACGCTTTTTTTCCCATCAAAAGAGGCACAGCCGTTGATTCTTTTCCATAGAGCAAGGATTATCTTGTGACTTACTTCAACTATCGTAACTTGAACAGAATTGAATTTTAATTATAGGAATCCATCAGTCCAACCTAACCCCATCCAATGGGTTAGCCAACCACCCAACCACTGTATTGATAGGATCCATTATAAAAATTTAGTTATGTTTTGTCCTAGGTACCAGGGAAAAGAGTTCCCAGGCCCCCTAGCCGGCTCTCATGCAAAACTTAAATAGACACACCACTTACGTACCCAATATTAAATTGTCTTTTATTAGACTCAACTATTTCCAAAACAGCATTGCAATAAAACCACAGTGTTTTCATCATAATCCTTAGTATTCTAGTTCCAAGTCCAATTTCCAATCATTCCTTCCTTGGCATACCTATGGCATCATTGGCAACCAGAACGCTCACCACCTGCTCACTCAGGGACCTTTTTGAAAAGATGCAGGGAGGAAGAGAGCTTGAGCTCTTGCAAACACACACACACACTCACAAAACCCTAATAGAGAACACACAAGGTGAGAGGCTGAAAATCTTCTTCTCCTTCACTCCACACTCAACACCCCATATACAAGAATAAGAGTACACACAATATGAAAGGTACTCAACCAAATACATACACGGGTTCTCTATAGTGTGAACCCGACTAAATGAGCTGGCGCTATAACTATGCCAGTCTCTAGAATGGCTATCACACAGCCTGTCATCCCACTAGCCGCATATCACCCAAGATCTCACCAACCATGCCAGTGGTGTAAGTGTGGGGCCTATCCCCCAAGCGGGTCATCAGTGTTGTCCACCGCCTCACTAGACGAGCTCGATATCTCAACACTCCCCCTCGACTCCATCTCATGTACACCAAGCGAAGCCTTGAATCTGCGGAGCTTCTCTGTACCCAATGCTTTGGTGAAGATGTCAGCTACCTGATCCTCTATGCTGACATAAACAAGGTCAAGATCTCTTGCCAAGACCTTCTCTCTGACGAAGTGGTAGTGAACCTCTATGTGCTTCGTACGAGCATGAAAGACTGGGTTCCTGGCCAACTGTATACTGCTAATGTTGTCACAGAAAATGACAACTTGTCTATACACTAATAGACCCAAATCTGCAAGTAGCTTCCTCAACCAAGCTACCTCTCATGCTGCCATAGCAGCTCCTCTGTACTCGGCCTCTGTACTCGATAGAGCAACCATAGGCTGCTTCTTGCTGCTCCAAGTCACAGTAGCACTCCCCAAAGAAAACATGAATCCACTGGTAGATCTTCTATCTGAGATACTACCAGCCCAATCAGCATCTGTGTACCCATGTACACATATCTCTGTCCCAGTCTCATAGAATAGTCCACAATGCAAAGTAGACTTCACATACCTTAGTATGCGTCTCACTGCATCCAAATGCGGTTTCCGTGGAACCTGCATAAACTGACTCACCAACCCAACAGCATAGCTCAAATCTGGTCTGGTGATCGTCATGTAGATCAAACTTCCTACTATGCGTCTGTACATAGTAGGATCCTCCAAGATCTCTCCTGAAACTGCACTCAACTTGCCATTCTGATCCAATGGCACAGAAATAGGCTTACAGCCTGTCATACCATACTTGGACAACATGTCCAAGCCATACTGTCTCTGCAGTAATCCAATACCATGTGGTGACCTAATCACCTCAATGCCCAAGAAATATCTGAGCTCCCCTAGATCCTTCATCTCGAACTTTTGTCTAAGCAAGATCTTTACATCAAAGATCTCTGTATCATGGTCCCCCGTAATGATCAAGTCATCTACATAGATGACAACAAGCACAACCCCTCTATCACCATGTCTCACATACAACGAGAAATCTACATTGGCTACATGAAAGCTAATAGTGACAAGATATTCAGAAATCTTGTCAGACCATGCTCTTGGTGCTTATTTTAAGCCATACAAGGCTTTCTTCAACTTGCAAACATGCTCCGGGGGTGACTCACATCCTCATAACCAGGTGGCTGCAACATATACACCTCTTCTTGCAAATCCCCATGCAAGAATGCATTCTTTACATCCATCTGATGTAAAGACCATTGCTTTGATGCAGCCACTGCTATCACAACTCTCACTGTTGCCATCTTGGCAACTGGGCTGAAAGTTTCCTCATAATCAATGCCATATGTCTGCGCATATCCTTTGGCTACCAATCTAGCCTTGTACCTGTTTATGCTTCCATCACTGTTATGTTTAACTTTGTACACACACTTGCATCCAATGGCTTTCTTGCCTTCAGGCAATTGCACTAAATCCCAAGTTTCATTTCCATATAGTGCATCCATCTCCTCATCCATAGCTTTCTCCCAACACACATTTCCAACAGCCTCATCAATGCATGTGGGCTCAACAACCTGCACAACCTTTGCCATATATGCATAGTGATGTGCCACATAACCATCATAGGTAAATCTCTGCACAGGGTTCTTCACTCTCCCTGATCTTCGCAGCTTTTCATTCATGGCTTCCATAGCCTTCTTTACACCAGGTGTTCTCATAGAGCTGGGATCCCAAGCTCCTCATCAAGGCTCATATCTGAGCCACTAGTCTCTCCATCAACATGAGAATGCCCTGCAAAAATGTCAGGCATACTAAGGGGCTCAACCACTTTCTCTTTTCCTTTACATGATGTACTAATCACATTTGCAGGACTGGTATTATGACGTAGCCTGCCACTCCATGGTCTATCAATAGACCCACTAGATGAGGACTCTCCTGGTCCACTCAAAGACTGTGATTGCTGACCTGCATTCTGTGCAACCACACTTCCACTCACATCAACCCCAACAGCTTCTTTTTCAGCAGCATACCAGCTGCTCATCTCATCAAAGAAAACATCCCTGCTTACCCTCAACTCACGTGTAGCAGGGTTATAACACCTGTATCCCTTTTGCTCAAGGGAGTATCCAATAAACACACATTTTTCAGCTTTTGGATCCAGCTTAGTTCTCAGCTCATCTGGCACATGCACATATGCAATGCATCCAAAGACTTTCAGATGAGAAATCTGGTTTTCTGCCAGTAAACCTCTCCTCTGGAGTTACATCATGTATGGCTGCAGTCGGAGTCCTGTTCATGATGTGTACTGCTGTAGAAACAGCCTCAGCCCAATAGCAATGCGGCATATTCTTCTCTTCCATCAATGCTCGCGCAATCTCAGCAATGTGCCTGTTTTTCCGCTCAGCAACTCCATTTTGCTGCAGAGTGTATCTGCATGTAAACTGTCTCCGAATACCATTCTTCTTCAAAAATTCAGAGAACTAATTAGAGAAGTACTCTCCCCCTCCATCTGACCTTAGGCACTTTACATATTTCCCTGTTTGCTTTTCAACCAAAACTCTGAAATTCTGAAAGTGAGTGAACACCTCACTCTTCTCCTTCATGAAATATACCCACACTTTCCTTGTGTGGTCATCAATGAAAGTCACATAATACCTGCAGCCTCCCATAGATATGGTCTTCGTAGGACCCCATACATCTGAATGCACAACATCTAGTGCATTTCTGCTCACATATCTGTTACGTGGAAACACATGCTTTGTTTGCTTCCCAAATTGGCATGCTTCACATATTTTCTGTATACCTTCCACTTGAAATTTTGGCAGCCCTGTCACAATTCCTTTTGTCTGCATAGACTTCAATCTCTGCAAATTTACATGTCCAATCCTTTTATGCCAAATGTCTGTGTTTGCAACAATCCCTGAACCATTTGCAAACATCGCAGCACTCATTTCAGGCATGTCTACATTCAACGTAAACATTCTGCCGACTCTGTTGCCTTTTGCAACCAACCTGCACTTGTCTTTGAAGTCTTCGACATAACAACCATCAGGATTAAACCGAACCTGCAAACCCTGCTCAATCATCTGGCCAACTGAAACCAGATTTTTTGTTATGTTCGGTACATGAAGTACATCTGCAAGGTACTTCACTTTGCTATCCTGCATAGACAATGGCACATCTCCAACATGGGCAATTGGATGAGTAGTATCATCCCCTGTTTCCACAAAACCTGGTCTTTCCGGGTTTTTCATCTCCTTGAACCACTCCCCATGACTCGTCATGTGGTTTGAAGCGCCTGAATCCACATACCATACATTATCTTTTTGTGCTGCATCAACATTTTCAGACATGGCATTCACGACGTGCTGCATAACAAACAACCTTTCATTATCCTCATTATTTCTGCTTGAGGATGCATAGTTGTTTTGTTGCACTTTCCCATTTTGCATGTCAGCTTGCTTCTTATAACATTCTGCCTGCACATGTCCAGTCTTACCACAATAATAGCATTCACGTGCATCATTGTACTGCCTTTGCCAATTTCCACGGCCTCTTTGACTCCCCCTGCCTCTGAATTTGCCTCTTCCACCTGCGTGTTGTTGTTGTTATTGATTCTGGGACTGTTGTTGTTGCTGCTGCTGCTGGCCATAATTCTGATTACCTGTTCGGCCACCTCCTTGACCGCGTCCACGGCCTCCTCTACCTCGTCCTCTTCCTGAACTCGTGTAGAAGGCCTGTTGCTCTGAACTGTTTTTGCTTTGTGAAGACTGTTGGTCTTCACCCAAGTTCTTCTCTTCGATAATCAGCATAGACACCAAATCTGTAAAGTTGGGAATGTTTTCCCGAGTCTGAATGGACGTCTTGAATGCCTTGTATTGTGGCCCGAGACCACGTAGACAGACCTCCACCTTATCATCATCATCTACTGACACACCAATAGATGCAAGGGATTCCACAATACCCTTTATCTTCAACGCATAGTCATTCACAGACATGCTCTTTTTCTCCAATGTATGAAGTTCATTCTTCAACTGTATCTTGCGTGCCTTGGTATTTGTTTCATAAAGCTTTACCAAGGTGTCCCATGCCTCCTTGGGGGACTTGGCATCCTGAATGTGCCCAATCATGGTGTCCTGTATACTAATGGAGAGCCAATACATGACTTTCCTGGCTCCTTGGTTCCAGTCTTTAAACTCTTTCACATTTGCAGCAGTAGGATTTATGTCCGGTATCTCCGATGCCTCTTCATGTTCTCCTTCTATGTAGTCCCAATAGCCTTTTCCCATCAGGAAATTTGTCAACCTGAACCTCCAAGCATGGAAGTTATTCTTATCTAGCTTCTCAGCCACAATCTGAGTTATCCCATCATTTGACATCTTGCCAAACACACAATTTTACCTGAAACTGCACTCTGGTTTTCCCTGCACAACTGCTATATTTTCTGCACAGCGGTACTGTAGTACCCTCAAATGTCACAACCAGTGACTTCAATGTGCATACATACACCCAATGGCAACTGTAGACCTCTTTGCAGCACCCACAGTGTCTGCACAGTCAATCTGTCTTCCTGGAGTTCTTAAAACAGAGTTTTGCAGAGAATCGATGACTTACCTGCAGTGCTCGAAATCGCCTGCTTTTTGAGAAACGGAGGTCCAGACGCGCCCGAAACGCGTTTTCGTCCCAGAAAACTTCGTCCGATAAGACATTATAGTTGCCCTATAGCTTTACTCCCGCGAAGAAAGCTCCTCAATCAGAGATCGTTGTCGGTGCCTCCCGTAGAGCTCCCGACAAGGGTGTAGTCACCAACACAAATAGGAAAGAGTAGTTGCAGCTCTTACCCTCGTACCGCTTCCTGTGGTTCTCTTGCTTGCAGCTCAGCCCTTAGCACGAACCAGGCTCTGATACCATGAAAAGATGCAGGGAGGAAGAGAGCTTGAGCTCTTGCAAACACACACACACACTCACAAAACCCTAATAGAGAACACACAAGGTGAGAGGCTGAAAATCTTCTTCTCCTTCACTCCACACTCAACACCCCATATACAAGGGTAAGAGTACACACAATATGAAAGGTACTCAACCAAATACATACACGGGTTCTCTATAGTGTGAACCCGACTAAATGAGCTGGCGCTATAACTATGCCAGTCTCTAGAATGGCTGTCACACAGCCTGTCATCCCACTGGCCGCATATCACCCAAGATCTCACCAACCATGCCAGTGGTGTAAGTGTGGAGCCTATCCCCCAGGCGGGTCATCAATGTCCACCGCCTCACTAGACGAGCTCGATATCTCAACACTTTTCAAGCCTATAGTACCCCCAGGAATATAATCAAGTATTCCATTCATTCCTTCCTCAGCGTACCTATGGCATCATTGGCAACTAGAACGCTCACCACCTACTCACTCAGGGACCTTTTCAATAGTTCCTAGCCCATAGTACCTAGGAATATAATCACATAAAATCCATATGGAGCACCCTCTAGGTTCCTTCGCAGGTGACCTAACGCTTCACTCATAGGCCACTTCTTTGGTCCCTCATCCACCGTACCGGAAGCTCACCATTTTAACCGAACCGAGGTTGGTCAAGACCTTGGCTGATCTTACCATGCAGGACGTCCTTCTTTGACTCTCCGTTAGCTGTTGCAACATTTCCACTTAGGTCCCCAGACCTCATTTCATCAGATAGTCAAAATGCTTCCTCCAGCATACTTGGCGTAAAACAATCTTTAGAAAACAGTTTTCACATACAAATACATTTTCCAAACAAAATTACCATCTTTCCTCATCATCATTACACATCCTTCCACATTGTTCCTCATCATTTCTTACCATTCCACTTCATTTCTCATCATTCCATATCATTTCTCATCATTCCATATCATTCCACGTCATTTCTCATTATCCCACATTTTTCTATATCAATTCACCTCACATCATTTCACATCCACTCACATCATCCCATATTAATTCACATCCACTCACATAATCCCACATCATTTCACATCCACTCACATCATCCCACATTAATTCACATCCACTCAATTCACATCACATCATTTCACATCCACACATCATCCCACATCATTTCACATCCACTCACATCATCCCACATTAATTCACATCCACTCACATCATCCCACATCAATTCACATCCATTCACATCATCCCACATCATTTTCACATTCACTCACATCTTCCCACATCATTCCCACATTCATTCACATCATTTCCATATCATTCACATCATCCACACATCAATCCACATCATCCACACATCAATCCACCCATTCACATCTTCCCACATCATTCCCACATGCATTCACATCATCCCACATCATTTCCACATTATTCACATCATCCACACATCAGTCCACATTCACTCATATCATCCCACATCATTCCCACATTCACTCACATCATCCCACATCAATCCACATCATCCACATCAATGCACATTAACCACATCAATCAACTCATCAATCCACATCATCCACACATCACTCCATATCATTCCACACATCACTTCTCATCACTCCATATTATCCCACACATTACTTCTCATCTCTCCACATTATTTCACACATCCCACACATCACTTCTCATCTCTCCACATCATTCCGCACATCCCACACATCACTTGTAATCTCTCCACATTATTCTGCACATCCCACACATCACTTCTCATCACTCCACATCTTTCCACACATCCCACACATCAACCAGATTAAAAGTACAGTTTCTCTCCATTTTATATTGACAAGAGTTTCTACATCTCGTCCATTACTTGGCTCAGTTAAAGGTAACTTTTTCTCAACTCAATTCAATTAAATCTAAATTTTCGTTCACTTTAGGATCCTCAATCCTTTCAAGTATTCCAGATTCCTTTCCTAGGGAATCTAGGAATAAATCAGTCACAATTATTTACGTTCATTCAACCACGCATATTTTTGGTCTTTTTTTCAGGGAGTTCCTTTTCCCGTTTAGAATGTACCCAACATTCTATTTTTCGAGAATCTAGATGTATATCCCATAATTCCAAAAGTTAATATGTTCATAATTTCTCTTTTTGATTAAAATTTATCCATGTTTTCTCGATGCATTCCTATGAATATTTTCACATTCTTTTCTTAATTAAAATCAATTACACCAATATTTCCTCTTTCAGCATAAAACATTTATGTACCCAACTAATTCATTTTTATCTAAATGAACCATTCCCATAATTTGAATGAATCTACAAAATTTGTGCATAACCTTCTTTATTTTTCTAACAAATGAATAATGCTCAAAACTCCACTTTTAACATAAAATTTATTTTGCATAAATTCATTCTCTAATGATATAAATTTTTCCATAGCTTCCCCCACATTTTCTATGAATTTAGAATGCCTAAAATTAAACTTTTAGAATAAAAATTAATTATGCATAAAATTTATTTTTTTAATGATAAAAATTTTACCATAGTTTCCCAGCATTTTCTATGAAATGAGAACGCCCAAAAGTTCACTTTTAATATAAAAATTAGTTTATGCAATCCTTCCTTTTATAATGATAAAATTTTGCCATAGTTTCCCTGCATTTTCTATGAAATGTTAATACTCAAAGTTCCTCTTTTAGAATAAAAATTATTTATGCATAAACCTTCATTTTTTATTGATAAATTTTTGCCATAACTTCCCCACAATTTCTATGAATTGAGAATGGTTAAAATCACACTTTTAACATAAGAATTAGTTTATGTATAAACCTAAGCTTAAACATAAACATTAATTCATCATAATCAAGAAAAGCATGGTTTTTAAGAGGAAACCCATAGAATAAAATGCTTCCCAAGAATGAGGGAGGTTGGGAAGAAGATTAACATTAAAAAGAGAGCATAAACAATATTTTTTAGGCTTACCCTTGGTTTGCTTGATTCTTTACCTTGCAGCAAAAATTATGTAGCCCTCATGGAAGAGACTTGGCCACCAAGGGAAAATGGTAATCTTCAAGAGAAGAAGAGGTTTAGTGAAGCCCCAAAGCTTAAAAATGGAGGCCCAATGAAGAGGGATAATAGAAATACACTAAACTGAAAATTACACTAGCATAAAGTTACTCCAATATGAAAATACAAAGGATTGGGGGTCTATTTATAGATGAGGGAGGCCACCAACCAAAATCTAGAGGCTTCCAGCTTCAGTTTGATCCATTTTGGACAAGTTTTAGTCTAGTTTTGCCCATTTTTTGATCTAGTTTGGAAGAGGTGAGAGGAGAGGTGAAATATCTAGCCACTTTATAATATTTTTGAATTAAAAATTACCTCCTTGATTTTATTTCTAGGTGCATCCTTCATGAGCCCTTCTCCCCATTTCGAGGTGTCAAAAATTCCATTTTTTAACTAAAAAATCCCATTTTTTTAACTAATAAACCTAGTACTAGTCAACTCTTCATCTTATGTGAGAATTTACTCATTTTTGGGATATTTTCTTATATTCTTTGTCTTTTTCTTATTTCAACACTTGGATTAACCCCATTGGCCCTTTAGAACACTCTTTGGACCTTAATAAGAATATTTTTGAAATTATATACCCCTAGGCCAAGATGTCCAATACACATTTTCAATTAATTTCTAATGCACATTGGAAAACTCTTTTTAAGATTCTGTTTCAAGGGATCTCTTCCTATTGACTAGGAGAAAATTCTTATCCAAAAATATTTCAAAACTGTATTACCTCTCTCTAGAATATTTTCTCTCTCTAGACCAAAAACAAAGGAAAACAATGTTTTCTTGCATTTTGAAATAGGAGATGATTACAAATACTGAAGGGGAGATTCTTATATCTTTTCATCTCAAAAGCTGCAAAGAGGAATCTTACATAGAGGATGAGCCTCCCCCAACAGCATACCTAGAACCATGCCCTTTAATTTCTGACATAAGACTGGCTGAGGAAGCTCAGGAACAAAACAAAGGTTTCCAAGACCGAGCACCCCCTAAGAGACCCCCTCGAGTGGTAGCATCAATTGTTGTAGATACCCCCCACTAGGGAAACCCGGTAGTAGAGTATCTCAAAAACCTAAGGGACGACCGCTCGAAAAGGGTAAACACAGTCCAGATCCCAATACCCTACACCTGCAAGAGCCTAAAAATGGACAAGGGTGATCCAACTCAGGATATTACATCCGCCATTCCCAGAGACATTGTTGGTCTCTCCTCCTTCCTCTCTTCTCAAATACAAATCCCCATTTTGGCATCTTACTCCAAGATAGCCCGAGCTTATGAAAGATTTACAAGATTGGATCAAAGGCCGCCTGGGAGCAAGAATGCAAGAGCGTGCAGAGCTAGACAACTCTAATTAGACTGATGAAGATGAATTCATAAAGCCCTGTGGAATCACTGGTGCCCCCACTGTTCAAGTTAACAAACTCAAGCAATAAGGAGATGAACTCAATGCAGCACTACCCATAACCTTCAAGGGCCTTTAGGTCACCGTCATCCTGGATGAAGGAGCTGGAGTAAGCATTGTCACTAAGAAATGCTGGGAAAAATGGGGAGCACCGAAAATGGATGACTTAACCTTATTGGTAAAACTTGCTAATGGAGCCACCACAAGGCCCATAAGCTTCCTGGAGGGACTTGAAGATCAAGATCCTTGGGACCAACTTCTGACACACCTTTGTGGTGATGAATTTTGGCCAACAGCCTGTTTCATATGATTACATCCTAGGACGTCCCTTTATGAGAGAAATGAAAATGATCAATGATTGGGACACAAATTGTGAGACCCCTCTACCCCATCCGTGCACCAGATTCCCGGTTGCTCTAGCAGCGGAAGTAGTTCCCTCTTGCGCGGGGTAGGGTTTCCCACTCGGGGCCTTGCCCTCAAATGTCCGGACACGAGACTAATCTGGAGGTCATTCCCAAACCAAAACCGTGAAAATTTTCCTTGTCCAAAAAATGGGGACGATTCCACCTTTTTGATTTTCTTAACGAATTTTCTAACGGGATCAAGAGACTAAACTATCCTTCACCTAAATAAACCAGATAGAAGGAAAACTATCACTGACTTAATTTGAATAAATCATATTGGTTACAGATATCATAACTCAAAATTTACATCCAGTCTCTTGTTTCTTAAAAAAACCAGTATCATTCTGGACTCTCCATTGAGACCCACTGGTCCAATAACAAATTACAATAATTATTTCGTCCATCATACATATCTTCCTCGACATACGCATGGGTGTCCTAGGCACCGCAAGCCCATGCATCGCCTGGTCAGAACCCTCCAGGATCCTCCTTAGGTGTCCTGGCACTTCACTCAAGGACCGCTTCGTCGGCCGCCCTCGTCCATCGTACCAGGGGAGCGCACCATTTTTCAACCATACCGAGGCTGGTCAAGCTTTGCCGCGTGTGCGCTCCTTTGAACACTCCCCGCCAGCTGTTGCAACCGAACTTCCCTTAGAAAAAGATATACCAAATGCTCCCTCCAGCATTCTGGCGTAAGATAGTCCTTTAAGAAAATAGGGTTTCTAAGCAAGTTTTTCGTTTGATTTTCTTTTGAATACAATGAGTATTTCTTGAATCAGTATCCCCAAAACTTCTTGATCGGCATTCTGAATTTCATACTAGAATTCCTCGAATTCTATAACCACATGATCCACAAATCAATTCGAAGGGTCTCAAACTTAGTTTCAAATTTGGCGGTAGTTTTGAGTGTATTTTTTTAATTGGTCACACCTTCTTTCCTCGAAACTGACAAAAGAGTTTGGTCTTGGTCATAGTATGATTCAAGGTTCGAGTCTGATAAGATTTTTCCTGAACTATCTTTCTCAAAAAGGTTTGATAATTGAGTTACTATTTTACTGAATTTCTTTCTTTGAATATTCATTTAACTGATTTCTAAATTAGTTACGAATTCCAATGAGAAATAAATTAATCATTTATCTGAATATTTCGATCTCGATAGATTTTCTAAATTTTCTTTTTACAAACCATGTGAATATAAAACAATAGAAATTTCTCTCTTAGGGTATTTAATTATTCATTTATCAATTACTCATAGAATTTAAGAGAATTCTAATTTTGATATAAAAATTTCTCTCTTAGAGTATTTAATTATTCATTTATCAATTACTCATAGAATTTAAGAGAATTCTAATTTTGATATAAATTCTTTATGCATCTATTTATGCATAAAAATCAACTTCAATGGGAATAACACTTTTATATAAAAGAAAATCCTTTTATGCATCTACTTATGCATAAAATCAATTTAATAGGAATAACACTTTTAAAATAAAAAACTTTCTTTATACATCTTTCTATGCATAAAAATATATTTTAATAAGAATAACACTTTTGTAATTAAAAAAATTCCTTTATGCATCTTTCTATGCATAAAAATTAATTTTAATAAGAATAACACTTTTGTAATTAAAAACAAAATTTCTTTATGCATCTTCCTATGCATAAAAATCAAATTTAATGAGAATAACAGTTTTATAATTAAAAAAATTCCTTTATGCATCTTTCTATGCATAAAAATCAAATTTGATGAGAATAACACTTTTATAATTAAAAAAATTTCCATTATGTATCTTTCTATGCATAGAAATTAAATTTAATAGGAATATCACTTTTATAATTAAAAACATTTTCTTTATGCATATAAATCAATTTTAATAATTAATGACAGTGATATCCATGCATATTCATAGGTGAATATGTACATTGCTTCCTTAGAATCTCAAGAACTTTACGGACGTTTGCTTCATGGTTAGCTGCATTCTTTGAGTAAATCAGAATGTCATCAAAGAAAACAAGAACTTTACGGACGTTTGCTTCATGGTCAGCTGCATTCTTTGAGTAAATCAGAATATCATCAAAGAAAATAAGAACAAAATCATCCAAGTATTCTCTGAGAATGCCCTACATTAGACGATTGAATGTAGCTGGGACATTTGTCAATCCAAACGGCATGACAGTAAATTCATAGTGCCCATAGTGAGTATTGATGGGCTGTCTTTGGGATATCTTGATCATCATTAATCTTGATCTGGTAATACCCTGATTTGAGATCTATCATTATGAAGATCTGGGCTCCATTTAGCCTGTCCAGAAGCTCATCTATTCTGGGGATAGGATACTTATTCTTAACTATCAGCAGCCAGCTGATTGAGACCTCTGTAATCCACACAGAGTCTTAACATTCCATCCTTCTTTTTTTGAAAGAGAATTGGTGCTCCCCAAGGTGAAACACTGGGTCTTACAAACCCTTGTTCTAACAGCTACCTAAGCTGTTCCTTGAGTTCAATGGCTTCAGGGACTGGCATTTTGTATGTGTGCTCTCTGGGCTACTGGTTGAGCTCCGGGGGTCAATTCTATCTCATGATCCACTTCCCGAATCGGAGGCAGCTCAGTTAGCTCTGCTGGGAATAAATCATCATACTCACTTAACCATTCTGGTTCTTTAGCCTTTAACTTTGTGTCTACTAGATTCGTTTTGACAACACAAATGAGCTGCTTCTTTCTAAGTCCTTTCAATAACCTAGAAGCTTTTACTAATTACAAATCTGGGGATCCGGGAATTCCAGTTCCTTGAACTTTGTTCTCGTGAAGGTCATGGACGGAAATGGTTTCATTGTGACAGTGAATGTCAGCTTGATTTTTGCGGAGCCAATCCATTCCAAGGATTCCGTCAAAAACTCCTAAAGGTAAGACTTTGAACTGGCAGTCAGTTACATTCCCATCTAGATTGAACTGAATACGATCTGTCTCATGGTGAGTGAAAAGAATCTTCCCACTGGCCAATTCAACTTGCATAGGTTTCCCTGATTTCTGTTCTAAGACTAGCTTACGCAAGCATCCTGGGAAAATAAATGAATGAGTACTACCTGAATCAATCAAAAGCTTGAATGGCTTACCCTTATACTCAGCTGGAGTATGGATGACAGAGAATTGACAATTTGGCCCTTGGATTTCAATCGTGGCATAAATCTAACCTCTTTCCTCTTCCACTACTTCTGCTATCGTAACTGCTCTGGCTGTTGGGACAGAACTCTTTCTCTTTGGTTACCCCAATTCCAAGAGGGAGTTCTGAGACTACTCTGAACAGAGGCAGATGGTTGAGTTGGAGTCCTCTTGGGATTGCCCTGATTTTGGTGAGACGGCCCTGATTTGACTGATAGTAGGAAGGGGCTGGTCTCGGCACTCTGGGTCCTTGACTTCCATGTCCTCTTGACATGGCAAGAGTTGGGCAGTCTTTAAGTGGTGACCGAAACCCTGACACCCAAAACACCTATTCTCTGAGCTCATCCCTCTGAATCCTTGAAAAAGGTGGGGCTTCTGAGAAAGTGTTCTGAGGGAAGGGTCTTCCTTCACTTTTGAATCTCCCAGCATCTTGATTCTAATTAGGGCCTTGCTGCCTCTTTGGGGGTGAAAAGTTTGAAGCACTTCCCGGGGTTTAGAACCTTTTAAAGTTTGAGGGTGCAGGCTTCGGTGGGACCTTAACAACAAATGCTTTGGCAAAGTCCTTTGCCATTCTAACAGCTTCTGCCATTGAGACTGGTTTGGCATTTTTCACTAAAGTATCCGATGGCTCGTTCATCCCTCGAATGAATCTGGCCATCAGCTGCTCTTTATCCAAAAGTGGAGAATATTTGAGGAGAAGGGCAAATGCCTGATGGTATTCTTCAATCATCCAGCTATCCTGCTTCAGTTCCAAGAACTCATTTATTTTGGTTTCCAAGAAGCCCGGAGGACATAACCTCTTCCTGAGGTAAGCCTTAAGATATGACCAAGTCTGGGTATTTCAGTTGAGATGATTTTTCTCGCAATGGTTCCTCCATGCTGTTGAGATATCGAGCTCATCTAGTGAGGCGGTGGACACTGATGACCCGCTTGGGCGATAGGCCCCACACTTACACCACTCGCATGGTTGTTTGGTGAGATCATGGGTGATATGCGGCCAGTGGGATGACAGGCTATGTGATAGCCATTCTAGAGACTGGCATAGTTAAAGCGCCAGCTCATTTAGTTGGGTTCACACTATAGAGAACCCTAGTATGTATTTGGTTGAGTACCTTTTCATATTGTGTACTCTTATCTTTGTATAATGTGTGTTGAGTGTTGTGTGAAGAAGAAGAAGATTTTCAGCCTCTCACCTTGTGTGTTTTCTTTTAGGGTTTTGTGAGTGTGTGTGTGCTTGCAAGAGCTCAAGCTCTCTTCTCCCCTGCATCTTTTCATGGTATCAGAGCCTGGTTCATGCTAAGGGCTGAGCTGCAAGCAAGAGAAGCACAGGAAGCGGTACGAGGGTAAGAGCTTCATCTACTTTTCATGGTATCAGAGCCTGGTTCATGCTAAGGGCTGAGCTGCAAGCAAGAGAAGCATAGGAAGCGGTACGAGGGTAAGAGCTTTATCTACTCTTCCCTATTTGTGTTGGGCGACTACACCCTTGTCGGGAGCTCTACGGGAGGCACCGGCAAACGATCTTTGATTGAGGAGCTTTCTTCGCGGGAGTAAAGCTATAGGGCAACTATACCATCCTATTGGGTAACATTTTTCAGGGCGAAAAAGCGTTTCGGGCGCATTAGGACCTCCGTTTTTTGGAAAGCAGACGATTTCAAGCACTGTGGGTAAGTCATCGATTCTCTACAGAACTCTGTTTTAAGAACTGCAGGAAGACAGATTGGTTGTGCTAACATTGTGTGTGCTGTAAGGAGGTCAACAGTTACCATTGGGTGTATGTATGCACATTGAGGTCACTGGTTGTGACATTTGAGTGTAGTACAGTACCGCTGCAAAAAATAAAGCACTTTGTGCAGGACAAACCAGAGTGCTATTTCTGGTAAATTTGTGTGTCTGGCAAGATGTCAAATGATGGCATAAACGAGATTGTTGCTGAAAAGCTTGATAAGAACAACTTCCATGCTTGGAGGTTCAGGTTGACAAATTTCCTAATGGGAAAGGGTTACTGGGACTACATAGAAGGTGAGCATGAAGAGGCACCGGAGATACCGGAGATCAATCCGACTGCTGCAGATGTGAAAGAGTTCAAGGATTGGAACCAAGGAGCCAGAAAAGTTATGTATTGGCTCTCTATCAGTATACAGGACACCATGATTGGGCACAAACAAGATGCCAAGTCCCCCAAGGAGGCGTGGGACACCTTGGTAAAACTCTATGAAACGAATACCAAGGCATGAAAGATACAGTTGAAGAATGAACATATTGTGGAGAAAAAGAGTATGTCTATGAATGACTATGCATTGAAGATCAAGGGTATTGTGGAATCCCTTGCATCTATTGGTGATGATGATAAGGTGGAAGTCTATCTACGTGGTCTCGGGCCACATTACAAGGCATTCAAGATGTCTATTCAGACTCGGGAAAACATTCCCAATTTCACAGATTTGGTATCTATGTTGATTATAGAAGAGAAGAGCTTGGGTGAAGATCAATAGTCTTCACAAACAAAAACAGTTCAGAGGCCTTCTACACAAGTTCAAGAAGAGGACAAGGTGGAGGAGGTCATGGACACGGCCAAGGAGGTGGCCGAACAAGTAATCAAAATTATGGCCAGCATCAGCAACAACAATAGTCCCAGAATTCACAACAACAACAACACGCAGGTGGAAGAGGCCAATTCAGAGGCAAGGGGAGTCAAAGAGGTCGTGGAAATTGGCAAAGGTAGTATAATGATACACGTGGATGCTTTTATTGTGGTGGTAAGCCTGGACATGTGCAGGCAAATTGTTATAAGAAGCAAGTTGACATGCAAAATGGAAAATTGCAGCAAAACAACTATGCATCCTCAAGCAAAAACAATGAGGATAATGAAAGGTTGTTTGTTATGCAGCATGTTGTTAATGCCATGTCTAAAAATGTTGAAGCAGCACATAAAGATGATGTATGGTACGTTGATTCAGGTGCTTCGAACCACATGACAAGTCATGGGGAGTGGTTCAAGGAGATGAAAAACCTTGAAAGACCAGGTTTTGTGGAAACAGGGGATGACATTGCTCATCCAATTGCCCATGTTGGAGATGTGCCATTGTCTATGCAGGATGGCAAAGTGAAGTACCTTACAGATGTACTTCATGTTCCGAACATAACAAAGAATCTGGTTTCAGTTGGCCAGATGATTGAGCAGGGTTTGCAGGTTCGGTTTAACCCCTGATGGTTGTATGTTGAAGACTTTGAAGACAAGTGTAGGTTGGTTGCAAAAGGCAACAGAGTGGGCAGAATGTTTACATTGAATGTAAACATGCCTGAAGTGAGTGCTGCGATGTTTGCAAATGGTTCAGGGATTGTTGCAAACACAGACATTACTCAATCAACTCTTCATCTTATGTGAGCATTTATCATTTTTGGCTATTTTCTTTTATTCTTTGGATTTATCTCATCCCAACACTTGAATTAATCCAATTGTCCCATTGGAACCTTAATTGGACCATAATCCAAAAAATTTTAAAAATATAGACCCTTAGGCTAAGGTCCCTTATACACATTTTCAATTAATTTCTAATGCACATTAGAAAGTTCATTTTGAACTTCTATTTCAAGGGAAACCATTTTAAACACTAGGAGGATTTTTATATCCAAATATATCTCAATTTTAGATTATCTCTCTCTAGATATTTTCTCTCTCTAGGCCAAAACAGGGTAAAACAAGATCTTTCTTTTATTTCAGAGAGGGGAATAATTACAAGAATAGAAGGGGAGGTTCTTACACCTTTACACCTCAAAAGCTGGAGAGAGGAATCTTACAATGCATGTATTATAATAATTGGCTATGCATTCCCAAAATGATGAGGGAACAAAGGAAAATATTCTGAGAGAAGCCCATGATAGCCCAATAGCTGGACATCCAGGTTTCATAAAGACCTACATATCTGTAAAGAAGAGTTTCTTTTGGCCAGGACTCAAAAAGGATGTACTTAATCATGTGCGTCAGTGTTTAGTATGTCAAAGAGGCAAGGCAGAGAGAGTTAAGATGCCAGGAAAGTTGCATCCCTTAGACATTCCACAGATGAAGTGGGAATGTGTCAGTATGGATTTTGTTACTGGACTACCGTCAGTGCAATCAGGTTACAACTCCATTTTTATCATAGTTGACAGACTAACCAAGGTTGCCCAATCTGATTCCAGTAAAAGAAACCTACACTATAGTAGATGTTGCCAAAGTCTTCCTCAAAGAGATTTTCAGGTTTGCATGGATTACCCAGAAAAATAGTGAGCGATCGAGATCCTAAGTTTATGTCAAGGTTCTAGACTGCATTCTTCAAAGCAGTGGGAACTTTCCTAGATCTCAGTACAGCCTATCACCCCGAGACAGATGGCCAGACATAAAGAGTGAACCAAAGGTTGAGAAATTAAGTGGTAGAAAGAATATCTTTAGATATTTTATGTGGTTAAATCACTAAATTGGTATTTACCCAAAAATAGATGTTTATCTGAAGAAAATCCTTGTTAGAACTAAACCAAATGATTTTGGTTAGACTATGAGAGGGACGGATAGTAAACCTACTTGTCCATCTCTCAATCTGAATCAAGCAAAAACTTTGTGAGACCAATTCCAGTTCTTAATACAAGGAACAGACTGCCGTTGAATTAAACAAGTTGTACCTTAACCAAAATCACCAAGAATCTAGTTGGACAGTCAGTCAAATGATGGGTAGATTACCCTGATGAGAGATCAAGGATTCTCATTATGGAATTGGGGATTAAGGAAAAGGGGTTTTGTGGAACCAATCTTAAACTGGTAATTTTACTTGCATAGAACCTGTGTTTTTATTTAAAGGACTGTTTTATGCCAAAATTCTAGAGGAAGCATTTGGCATGTGTTTTACTAAGAGGAGGTCCGTTTTGCAACAGTTGGCGGGGAGTCATCGAGGGACGTCGCTCGGGGAAATCCTACCAAGGTCTTGACCAGCCTCGGTAGTAGTACAGTTAAAATGGTGCACTTCCAGTATGATGGGCGAGGAAAAAAAGCGGTGATTCTATGGACACAAGCAAACAACTTTGGGGAACTTACTTGCCTCTAAGCTCGGGTCTCTCTTAAAGCCATCCAAGCTCACCTAGTGGTTATTAGCTCCTCTCCTTTGAGATCTCTCCTCTAAGATATCACCAAGGAATCTACTTCACCTCCTATAAGGACTCTCACTTTTGTTGGGATCAAGATCTTGTCCATCTGTGTGAGAGAGAACCCAATCTTATGAGTGTATATATGTGTGTTAGTGTGTAAACCCATACACTCATAAGAGACTACGTGTGCACACTCTCTTATGAGTGTGAAAAAGATTCCCATGGGTGACAAAGGTGGTCTTCTACTAATCCTCTTTTTCTATGTATATCCAAAATATGCACACATTGTATACCTTTCATGAATAGCCACTTTATTGAGAATCTCATCATGGAAGGGAAAGGGACGGTGATCATGCTTTGTGCACTAGTTCAAGAGCCATATATCTACATAAATCCTACTTTGTTTGCCTTTCATGAATAGCCACTTCATTGAATCTCATTGTGGAAGAGTAAGGGGTGGTGATCATGCTTTGTGCATTGGTTCAAGAGCCATATATCTACATAAATCCTACACTTTGTTCCCTTTCTTGGGTGTGACTATAGATGATGCCCATTCTAAGTTATCCACTCTAAATTTAAATCCTATGACTAGGAGCCTATCAATCTCAATCTCGAGTGCCTATAGATGCCCGTTCTAAGTTATCCAATCTAAATGTAAATCCTATGAGTAGAAGCCTAGCCTATCAATCTCAATCTCGAGTGTCTAAATTCCCAAAATTTCCAAGCCATTGAAGCCTTTACACCATAGGCCTTACACCTAGCCTTAGGTTGTTCTTTTTCTCAACCATAGTGACTCTCCATTTTGTTATAATTGGAAGAAAATAGTTGAGGATACCATCTTGCATGTCCAAGTACGACTCCCTCTCCTCATGTGAAAGATCTTTGGTAAGTATTTTGCCATTCTTGTTACACTACTACTCTCGCTCTCTCTTAAGTCTCTCCCCGTGTTCCAAAGTGATTACATAAAGGTTCAAATAGGTTTCCATGAGTGGGTTACCCTCATCCTCCAAACAAAAAGAGGAGGAAGCGTAACCTATTTGATTACTATCCTCATAAGTTTCTAGAGATGGGCTATCCTCATAAGTGGAGCTTTCTAGGGAAGAACTATTAAGGTTTACCATTTTCTTCTCTCCACTTTTAAGCTTGTTCCTCGTACTCCTTTTGCCATTATTAGTAAAGATAAGTTTTTTATTTCCCAATTTTGAGTGTCTTGCACATGCTAGAGCCAAGGACTTCAATGGATAATAGGGTAGGCTAACTTATCCATCTTGGTTGGAATTATAGGTATATGTGTGTTGGAACCTTTTTACCCAAGCATCTACCATAGGTACATATATTTGTATGTTGGGACCCTTTTTACCCAAGCATCTACCATAGGTACATGATCACAAGTTGAAATAGAACTTGCTTAGGATTTATGGGTCTTACCATGCCTTCTTGTTTTGATAGGTGTGTACTACCATGCTGGGCACCACCATTTGGTAGTAGGCCCTTAGATATTGAGCTAAATGTTACTATTATATCCACCTTCCTGCTTTTCACATTGTCTAGGAGATTGTACTCTACTCCCCTCCTTGGCCCGATGGAAAGTATTGCATCTCAGTAATCCTTTTCTCTTGCTTCCTTAAGGCCTTCTCTCCTTGTTATGGGCTACCACACCTCCAAGAAGGAACTCTATGCATTCACCTTTGGAGGAAGCAATAGAACACAACTATCATAGGGAACTTACCAATGCTTTGAGCTCATGTCCCTTGAGGTATCCAAGCTCACTTGAGAAGCTCCAATCCTCTAAGCTTCACCTCCATGCTATCACCGAAGAGTCCCTCACACAACCACACGGAAATTGCTCTCTCTCAATTCTCCACACAAGCATACAAGCATACAAGTATAGAGAAGACACATGTGCTAGAGTACTCTCTCTCACTCTCTCTCTCAAGACAAAAGCAAGAACTCTCATAGCACAAATGGGAATTGTTGCGTGATGAGTGAAGATCAATGCAAGGATGCAACAAAAAGAAGCAAGCAAGAAAACAAGTGACATTCTTATTTAGGGCTCTTGTAAAGAGTTCCAAGTTGTAGATGAGTGTGGGAGTGGGCTTGACAATAATCCCACATGGGAACTTTTGGGAGTTTTAGAGTTTTTGTATAAAAAGTGGCTCATTTGAGAGCTTATGGACACATTGGGCTAAACTCATGTTTGAGCTCTCTTGAGACTAGCTCTCCCTCTTTTTCCATAGAGGTGCAAGCTCTTCTCTCTCCCCATCTACATTATTGTAAGTTCTTTTTTTTAATTCAATGCAATGAGTGATGTTTGTCTCTCTTCTCATGTCTATTCTCTAGTGTGCATGTTTCTTGGTTGATAGCTTCAAGGTTTGTGTGCATGCTAGGGAAGTAAGAGCTTGAGAATGAAGGATGCTTTGAGCTTGTGTATGCATTAGCTTAGCTTTCTTCTTGTGTTGGATGCATGAATGAGTGGGATGATGAATGAGTGAGCAATGGCAAGATTGAGCTTGTGTGTGTGTTAAGTCTATGTCAATGGTAGTAGTATTCTTAGCATTCTCTCCATCAAATGGATAAGCTTTTGTGACCCGGTACGGGTTGAATCCCTAGCTCCGAAAGGGATGCAAATCCCATTGGATTGAGCTACACGTGGATCATACTACTCTTGCTACAAGTGAGAGAGTTTTCCGTCTCTCCATTGGCCGAGGAGAAGACTCAAATCCGGTTGAGAGTGTGTGGAAACCACCACTATTTCCTCTTTTGGTTGCAAAACCATTGAGTGATTATGTTAAGTTCGGGTGTGCGATCCCGGTGTGAGTGGATAAGGTTAGGATAAGAAAAATGCATTGAGCGGTTGAGGTTTCTCTCGCATTGTTTTTTATGTTTTATTGCTTTTATGCTTTTTCAAGTACCGTTCATTAAGCTTATCTTCATTGTTTTTTGTCATTTCATGCACATTCCCCCATTATTGCGCAAATTCCTCGTGCTTTTTGAAGCACTTGATGGTGGGCACGCGGATGAATCCTGCGGTCCTTAGTAGATGGTGGGGTAGGTTTGAGTTTAATGATTAATTCATGGAGATTACTTGTATAACCTCTCTCTCTCTCTCTCTCTCTCTCTCTCTCTCTCTCTCTCTCTCTCTCTCTCTCTCTCTCTCTCTCTCTCTCTCTCTCTCTCTCTCTCCAGAACGTAAATCAATAGTCTTTGAACTAGCCATTATAAAGGTTTTTTTTTTTTAAACAAACACACAACCGGTGGCTGTTGGCTGACTGGTTCGAAGGCGGCGAAGGATTGACAAAGGCCGCGTGGAGTATTGTGGGGCTGTCGGCTGCTGCTGGCTAGCGGAGAGGCAAGTAGATGGGCGAAGGCAGCTGAGAGGAAGGAGACGAAGAAGACCGGCAGTTGGCTGCAGCAGCAGCTGTGTAGAAGAAGAAGGCGGGGAGTCGACTGGCCGGGCCACAGCTAAAAGCAAAAAAGGAAGGCGGCTGTTGACTGGCCGGCGGCGGTGGCTGCATGACCTGTGGGAGAGGTGTGGAAGGCTGGCCGCAAGAAGAGTGTTGATGGCAGCTATAGAAGCTGGCGAAGGCTGAAAGCAGAAAAGTCAGGCGAGGAGGGCCGAGGGGCTTGGGCTTCTCAACGGCAGCGTCCGCAGGGGCTGCCACCTCGGCCGCACGGACAAGTAGAGCGGGGAGGCGAGAAGAAGGGAAAGCAAGGCTTCAACTAAGGGCCGCGTGGAACGGGTTGCGAAGAGCCGTAGCGAAGGTGGCTGTATAGCTGGGCACGGGCGAAGGTGTGGAAGGTGGCTGTGGTGGCTGTGAAGGAAGCGGTGGCTAAGGTGGCTGCGAAGGGAGGCGAGTGAAGGCCGGTGGCATGGAGACGACTCAGGCGGTGGCATGGAGAGTGGCCAACGTAGAAGAAGAAGGCGGCTGCAGGGAGGCGGCATGGAAAGAGAGCGAAGCAAAGCGGTGGCTGTGGCTGCGAAGGTTGCGAAGGTGGCGAGTGAAGGCTACTAGCCGGTGGTAGACGCACGCGAAGGTGAAGCATTGAAGGCGCAGGCGTGGAGGATAAGGTTGCCAGCGAGCGAACGTGAAGCAGAGGATCCGGACGCGATAAGGATTAAGAGGTTAGTATTTTTTTTATTTTTTTATTTTTTTATTTTTTATTTTTTATCAATTTCTATATTCTTTGCATTTTAAAAAAAATTAAAAAATTAAAAAATATATAATTTAAAAAAAGAGAGAAAAGAAAGAAAGAAAGAAAAAAATTAAAAAAAACAAAAAAACAATTTTTGTGTTTTTATTTTGAGTCCATATTCTTTGCATAATTTACATTTTTTTAAAACTTTTGTAATTTTTTTTGCATAATTAGTGTAACTTGCATTGTTTTAAATTTTTGTAATTTTGTGCATAATTAGTATTTTTGTGTAATTAGTAAGAAATAAAAAATATAAAAAATTAAAAATTAAAAATTTAAAAAAAGAAGAAGAAAAGAAAAGAAAAGAAATAGAAATAGAAAAATTTTGTAAATTATGTGTTTTTTTAGGAATCCATATTCTTTACATATTCTGTAATTTTTTATTTTAAAATTTCTGTAATTTTTTGCATAATTAGAGTAACTTGCATTTTTTAAAAATTTTTGTAATTTTATGCATAATTAGTATTTTTTTAGTGTAATTCATATTTTTGTGTAATTAGTAAAAAAGTAAAAAAGTAAAAAAAATAATCAAAAAAATAAAAAAAATAAAAAAATAAAAAAATAGTTACACACATATTTAGGTTAGTTGCATTTAGTGGTTAGGTAGGGTTTAAATATATATATATATATATATATATATATATATATATATATATATATATATATATATATATACATAAATATATATATATATATATATATATATAACCAAAAAAACCAAAAAAATTTGACCTTATGCACTTGCGATCGGGACGTCATATAGACACTGCCATAGGGCCTAGGGCACCTTCTAGAGTACCTACGCATGGAAGTGGGACCCAATCGGTAAGAAATTTGGCAGATATTGCTGAAACCTTTTCCGAATCCCAATCTGATACCCTTTCCAGAACAACTAGCTCATTGTCCATGGACAATCTAGGGCCGTCAAATAGTCATCCCTTAGCCCCAAATAGGACACCCACAAGATCTTTTAATCCATTTGAAGCCGACACTATGGGGTTAACACTCAATGTGAGACTCCAATATGTCTACACGAATGCTCAAGGAGCTGAGATCTTTAGGGATCCACAACAACGGTATCTTGTTAAGATCGCAGACTTTTTCTTAGAACTTGATAGAGCACCTCTAGTCAATGACCAGGGTAACATGTACATGGGTGGAGATGGTGTTCGCTCTACGAAGTCACCTATCATCCAGAGAATGTAGACAAATTAGGGGAGCTCTCTAAAAGCGAGTTCTTAGACTTATCAAAGCTTTCCAGAGCAAGGGAGTCTAGAGATGATTGGCTCATTGAGCCGGACATGCTTGGACCATCCAATGCCCAGTCCTCAAAGCCATCCATAGATGATTTACTTCTTGTAGATCTAAATTTGGAAAGGGATAGGAAAGGCAAGAGCAAAATGGATCAGGGGGCTGAGAACCAATGGGAGTTTGTACGACAAATTCCAGTGACAAAGGTCTTACAGGATGACCCACTTCAAGAGGTCTATAAGGACTCTTTAGAGGGATATTATGCCACAACTAGATTGCCAGAGTTAGATCTTCCTCTAGCACTTGTGGTGGTAGTCGAGAAGCTTGCAGGACACATGAACCGAATCGTTGATAAATGGGCCAATGAATCCCGAACCTTAGATTGGAAGGAGATTCGGGAGCTCACGTGGAAAGGACAACCATTATTCATGGAAGTGTTCTCAACAAATATAGCTAAACCAGGAGAGACAGCCTTTCTTGGAGAAACTGTTGCTCCTCCCCTACGAGAGTTCATTAGAGAGGGACCCTCAACATCAAAGTGGACCACTGCAAGTAGCCCAACTCTAGCACCAAGATATTATCCTACACCAAAAGTGCGACCACAGATCACTCCACAACAACGTTTCTCTCACTATGACAATCGGAGGGTGGGGGAGCCAACTCGGTCTCCCATAAATGCACCTCCTGAAATGCGGGTAACAAGATCTTTGGAGGGGGTTGGTGAGGCAGGTAATAGGATACCCACACCAATTTGGGATGCATGTGGACCATCTTACCAAAGAGAGGAACAATTCCCACTGAGAGTGAGAGGCCGTAGGCCCTATGATGAGTATTCAAGACAAGTAAGGCCATCAACTCTTCATAAACTGGTAAAGAAGTACGAAGGGTCGGGAGATCCATATGACCATGTAGCAGCATTTAGGCAAGCAGTTCGAGCTGAGCAAGTGGGTGACAAGCATACACAAATTGAAGGATTTGGGCTCACTCTTGAGGGAAAGGCCCTTGCTTGGTTTCAGGCACTAGAGGCTTTAGACAAATATTCTTTACGAGTTCTGGAAGAAGAGAGATTCATTGCTGCTTTTTCCTTGATGGGGATTCAACATGACACGGTAGCAAACATCTACTCTTTCAAGCAAGGCGAGACTGAGAGTGTTAGAGATTGTGTAAATAGGATGAAGCAGTACATTAATCGTTGCCCAGAAGATGAGAAGCCCACCCAAAGTCGATTAATTTCTCTCTTCTTAAAAGGACTCAAAAATTCAACACTACATACACATCTCTATGCAAAGAAGCATACAAATTTCAATGAGTGTTGCCATGATGCTATGGATTTCACAGATAACTTCAAATTCCAAGATGGTACTGGCCCTGAGGTGAAACCTAGAGATCAGTGGGGTGATGACCAAAGGATCTAGTGCGCTAGTAAATCCAGACCAGATAGCTAACCTAGTACTAAGGAGATTGGGACAAATCTATCGCCCACCCATGCAGCCACAACAACAGCAGCAGCAGCAGCGAATGAGGAGTGTACTACCTACAGGTCCTCATCTTTGTGGAGCTGTCGATAACCATAAAACCAAAGAATGTAATACCTTTGCTCCTCTAGTCACAAACCAATCCACAAAGAAGTGGTGCAAGGCCTATGCTTGGAACTTTACCCACACCACACAGAAATGTACTCGCATTGCCAGAATGAGACAAGAGCGTGAGCAGCAAAGGGGTGGAGTGACTCCACAAATGCATCAATAGTATACTAATTTTGAACGTAAGCCACCGATGGCACAAGAGCAAGCACGACCTGTTCTTGGAACTCAACCTCCTGCTCCCGGGACTGCTCCTGTGAGGGTTGTTGACTACGACAATTCAAATATGTGTAGAGACTTGGTAAACCCGGGCTATGTGGAGGAGGAATATGCATCATATTCATCCAAGGAAAATCTCTTTGAAAGTCCCGCATATCCAAGCCAAGCACTGGCCAGGGGAACAAAATTCTTTGATGTTGCTAGGCGGCTACCAACCTAGGACTCCAGGCCCCTCAGGTCAATGGTAGCAAAGGAAAGTAGAAGCCAAACTAATGGGCCCCCTGTTATGAGTGCGGAGAACCCCATTGGGCTCGTGATTGTCCATATCGCTCAAGGCAAGCAGCTCGATCCAATACAACAGTACCACAGTTTCCACCAATTGAAAGATATTGTCTAGGGTGTTGTGTAGAACACTTCCCAAAGGATTGTTTGCTGAAACCACATAAGGAAGGCACCTCTCAACCAAAGGTCTCACTCAATTTTGTAGGGGCAGTTCCATCGCCACCTTCATCAGAGAATGAGGATGTCGTGCCACTTAGAGTCATGACTAGATCACAGACACAAAATGCCGAAATGCAGACTGATGAGACACCTCGAACTAGGGATGCAAAGGTAAATCTAGTGGACAAGACCCTACATTCCAATAGAAAAAGGACCACTAGGAGGAAAAAGAACCACAGTGCATCCACTAGTTCTCAAGAAGTCTCTAAACAAAACATGAGGAATCAAACTTTTACATCCCAAGAAGTGCATGAGGAGCATCAACCTCAACCTGGGCCTAGTGCTAAACAAGATGAGGCTAGTATGATCGAGGATAGTTCTGGGGGTTCTGTTTTTGTGGATAAGGTGAACGAGACTCTAGATGCCATCATCGATGCTCATAGAAGTCGCATTGCAGCTTTATCTGAGCTACCCAAGAAGTTTCAAGAATACCCAAACCCTCGTGAAGGAGAAGATCAATCTAGCTGTACATCAGCAACTCATTAGGGAAGCTCAATCAATACTTGAGGGACCACCTCCACCTATTCCTCGGGGATCAACCTCTCTTAAGCCAACATTAGAAACCATACCAGAAGTGTCATCAAGTTGGGAAATGAAAAGTGAGCTCATCTCACAATCTCATAGCGAGAAGTCTGCACCAATTGCCATCCCATTGAAAGAAGGTATTCTGCCATCACCTAGCCTTGCCTTCCCATGCAATGATGAAGTTATTGATGCTAACGAGGACATGGCAAATGAGATGTGGGCAGCAGTTCATGAGAAAGTTAATGAGAATATGTCCTCTATTATTTCACCTCCATTCTCTGAGGTGGATTTTACCAGGGGCACAGAAAACAACTCTAGATGCCCAAGCATCCAGGAGGAAGTTCAAACAATTGTTTATCCTAGAAGTAAGCATACAATGAAAACCTTACCATCATATTTGGGAGAATATGAGAACTGTTCTCAAACCTTGAGGATACCCTCCATGCATAAAAGGTTGACAAAGGAGATGGATATGGGTATCATGCAAGCTATTTTGTCAGCACCAGTGGCTTGTACCTTACCTTTGCTTGATTTGATAAAGCTTCGTCCAGAGTTGTGGAATGATATTGCCACATGTTTGTCAGAGCAGGTATTGCTACAAAAGGGTCACCATCATTGTACTATACACCCTGAGACAAAGCATGTTATGCCAGTTCCTATCAACAAAGTAGGAAAATTTTGTGAGGACGATCAGGGAAATGCTACCCTCCCATTAGAAGTGCGAAAAGTAGCTTCAACTGCAATACTTGATAGTGGTGCAGGAGTGGGCATTGTGACAAGGTCCATTTGGGAAAAGTGGGGCAAACCAGCTATTAGGAGTACCAGGATACGCTTGCAGCTAGCAGATGGAAGCTTAGAACATCCCCTTGGGTTGCTTGAGAACATATTGGTCACCACATGTGGGATTGAATATGAGCACACCTTTGCAGTGGTGGATTTTGGAAAACATCCAAACTATGAAGTGATATTGGGTAGACCATTCATGCGACAATTTCAAATGATTCAAGATTGGGGATACAATTATTTGTATCTCCGGCATGATTCTGTCATCACAAGGGTCAACCTAAAGAATCACTCATATCGTGATGTAACAAGGTCTCCAATAAATGAGTTTGATTCTGCTTCATCTAAGGGCTCAAGAGTTACATTGTCAGATGGGCGAGAAGATCTGTGGATGTGTGGAGCCTCATGTAGGGATTTCAACACTGAGAGACTTAAGGGTAATCGAAGTGTATCAGATGAGGCATACATTCCGCAACCCTTCCCTAAGCACTTAATTGATCCACTAGAATGGAGTCATGTCCTTGCAACATTATCGACATGTGCTTTACCTAAGCCAATTCAATTTTGTGACTCAAATGGATATGACATTATTCCTTATTCCTATACGAATGGTACAACCACGTGACCTTCTAGATGTTTTGTACTATGGGGATGCATCCATAATAGCACTGCATGTAGAGAAAGTCTCAGTGGAGGATTTAACACTCGAATCTACTAATGATGCTGATAAGGAAGATGGATGGGACTCTGATTTTGATAACGATGTGATAATCCCTGAGGAAGAGTTAGGAAAGGCACGCCTACTCTTGAGAGGAAGGGAGGTTCAAGTAGAGATCCCTCGAAGCCGACCTAAACGTAAATGCTGTAAGAGCCATAAGAGAATCCGTAAACAAGATGAGAGGGAACGACGTGAGAGAATACAAAAAGAAAAGGAGGAGGTTAAGAATGAACACTCTCGACCACCACCTCACTTCTCAGGAAAGAACGGATATCTATACTATGTCCAAGCACAAGATAGTATCAAAGACCAAGTAAAACGATCAGATGGATTCCAAGCAGGAGAAAAGCTAAAAACTGTTAGCAAAAATCATAAAAAAACGAAGAAACAAAAACCAAAACTCAAGTCTAAAACCGATTCAAAAGAGAGTGTCAGAAGTGCAAAGATAACGGTTGAACAAAAAAATCCGATGCAAGATGGCAAAGGAGAGCTCAAAACCACATGGTCTTCAATGAGTGACGACTCAAGTGGACAAGAACAAGGTTTCAATGTTCCCCCCAACTTCACACAGTACACTCTTCAAGATCGGAAGATTGTTCTTCAACAGCCCATGTGACAAAAACCAAGCATGCCAGGGGTTTCATATGATGGTCCAGAAGATGCAAAAAAGATTGATATCGCTAAGCCAGGAGAAGAGCCTCGCTATGTGTGGATTGCCACAGACTTGTCCTTAGATGAGGAGAAGTTATTAATTCAAACAATAAAGGAGTATCGCGATGTTTTTGCTTGGAGTTATAAAGACCTCAAAGGAGTTGATCCAAGCATATGTCAGCATACAATTCCATTGCGAGAGGATGCAAAGCCTTCCAAGCAACGTCCTTATACTTACAATGAGAATTTTGCACGAAAGATAAAAGAAGAAATAGACAAGCTCTTAGAGGCAGAATTTATCTATGAGATTGAACACACTGAATGGGTCTCCCCTATTGTAGTGGTACCCAAGAAAAATGGAAAACTTCGAGTATGTGTAAACCTCAAGAAGGTAAATGCAGCTACTGTACGTGATCATTACCCACTTCCAATCACGGATCATGTTCTGGAAGAACGAGTTGCAGGAAAAAAAGGCATATAGTTTCTTGGATGGATTCTCCGGTTACAATCAAGTGTCAATTGATCCAAAGGATCAACACAAGACAGCCTTTGCTACTGAAGATGGCATCTTTGCCTATCGTGTAATGCCATTTGGTCTAACAAATGCACCAGCAACCTTTCAGCGGGGTTAATGAGTCATGTATTCAAGGAGTACCTTAGGCAATTTCTTGAGATCTTCATGGATGATTTATGTGTTCACTCACAAGAGCGTGATGATCATATAGAACACCTCAGACTTGTGTTTCAAAAGTGTCAAGTTTATCGTATATGCTTGAATCCTGACAAGTGCAAATTCATGGTAAGACAAGGGAAAATTTTGGGCCATATTGTTTCTCGCAATGGGATTTCAATAGATATGGATAAAATTGATGTCATTGTCTCATTACCTCGGCCTATCAACCCTAAAGGGGTACAAACATTCATGGGACATTGTGGCTATTATTGTCGATTCATCTACATGTACGCTATCCTAGCCAGACCATTATATGCTCTTCTTGTAAAGTTTAATTGGACTGATGAGTGTGAGGAATCCTTTGAAAAGTTGAAAAGTTGAATGCGAAAAGGAACAACTCATCTTAGGGCAGATCATTTGTCTCGAATCACCTCTGGTGAAGCTCCGCCGGTGGGTGTGGATGATGATATGTTAGATTCAACACTTTTCCTTGTAGAGACAGCTCCTAGATGGTTTGAATCCATCTTAGAAATTTTGACACGTGGGCAGATACAACTAGCGGGTCCTAATGTGGACCTATGGCGACCATTCAAGTTAATCTCAGGGAGATTATATCGTCAGGGTAATGATGGAGTGTTGCGGCTTATACCTAACCCTGACCAATATGAGGAGATCTTGGAATGGGCACATGCGGGTATCGGTGGAATCCATGCATCAGCTACTACTTGTGTGCGACGTATATCTCAGGATGGGCAATGGTGGCCTACCATGCATGCGGATGCTAAAAAATTTGTTCGTAACTGTGCTTCATGTCAAATTCAACAGCCAATTCATAATGTCACATTATTCCAAATTTCAACTACACCAAGTTGGAGTAAGTATATTGTGGACTATCTTCAGCATGGTCATACTGATCAAAAAATTCCTAAACATCGAAAGCGTGCTATTGAAGTTGAAGCGGCAAACTATATGCTGCTAGAGGGGCAACTCTACAAGAGGGGCAAGGATGGCAACTTATGCATGTGTGTATGTGAAGCTGACTACTTGAAAATCTTGACTCATGCACATCTTTTCGGGCAATACCACAGCTAAGTTGATTAGGTGGTCTGGGCTTTGGTGGCCAACCTTACAAATGGATGCCAAAGAATATGTAAAACGTTGTGACGATTGTCAAAGGACCAAACCTCCCATCACAAAGGACAATATGCCATTGCGGCCTATGTTAAGCACACGTGCTTTTGCAAAATGGGGTATTGATTTTGTCGGTCCCATTAAACCTCCAGCTCGTCACACGCATGCCGAATATATTATAGTTGCAACAACTAACTATTTGACCAAACCACAGTCAAGTTCTATGAGTACGTGTTTACACGCTATGGCTTACCTATTGAAATCGTTAGTGATCAAGGTGTGCACTTTGTGAATGAGGTCATAGAGTTTTTGCTTCAAGAATTTATGGTAATTCACAGGCGTTCTGCATCCTATCATCCCCAGACCAATGGACAAGCTGAGAGTACTAACAAGATTCTCTGCACAGCACTCACACAAAGATTGTTGAGGGACATAGGACTGATTGGGAGCAAAAGTTGCACTCAGTTCTTTGGGCATATAGGACAGCCTATAAAACATCTGTGGGCACAACCCCATTTGAGCTTGCTTTTGGACTAGATGTAATTCTTCCCATTGAATTTCTTGTACCTACTCTACGAGTTGCTAAACAATTGGACTGGACTGGTCATGAGCTTTTACAACGCATTGATGAATTGGAAAAGCTTGGTGAGACCCGCTTATTGGCGGTAATGGGGATGTATGCCGAGAAGAGGAGACAAAAGCAATGGTATGATAGAAATGTAACAACTAGCCGATTCAAAAAAGGAGACCTTGTGCTCTTGTACACACTTAAAAAGCATAAACGAAAGCTCAAGAAACGTGGCCTAGGACCGTTTGTGATTAATGAGCTTACTCCAAGTGGTGCAATGCGTTTAGAGACACTAGAAGGTGAGCAAATGCCTAACTTCATTAATGGAAGTCGTCTCAAGAAATACAATGAACCATTAACTGAAGCCATGCTTCAACAAATGCATGCTGCACACACACGGAAAGAAGCACATGACCTACTTAAACGTCAGGCTCAAGAAGAGGCTAAAGCTAGAGTTGCAAAAGCCAAGGAGCGTCGCAAAGCTTCTATGTTGACCTTACAGTTGGCTACTGATAACAATATGTCGATCCATTCAATATTCAAGTGTGTCTTCATCTTCATGAGACTACCTACTTTGTCTCTGCCTTAATTGACTCTGGTGCAGATTATAATGTTCTCTCGTTTGACACATGGATAGCCTTGGGACAACCAACACTTGTGCACATTCCTGTTGACTTACGAAGCTTCTCAGGTGAAGATAACCCTATAGAGGGAAAATGTGTCATTATGATGTCCATTCACGATCACCAGATGTCAGTTCCCTTTTATGTGGCAAGTAAGTCCAAGGCAGTGGTAGAGGCTGTTCTCAATCGATCATGGTTAAGTGCTACCAATTGTTCATTAGATTGGAAGAATAGACAATACAAATTGCAAATTGATTCTGATTGCATCTTGGGATCTGCTACTCCACGAGGTTTATCATGTCAAAAGGGTGGTGTTTCTACCTTACACAACCCACTTTCAAAAACTGCTCTTGAAGCTCCAACACAAATGATGTGGATAATCGATGAGTCCTCAAGTGAGGGCCATGGCTGGCATGTTCCAACTACTCTAGTCACTGCTCAAAGAAGGCCAGGCAAGAAGGAATTATCAATTTGGCTACCCAAAGATGCGTACAAAGTGGTACCATCTAGCCTAGTTGCTAAGCCTCCTAAAAAGCACATCTTTTCCAAGCCTAAACCTCAGATTGTTACTCGTTGGGTCCCAAGGCATGTTCTTAAAGCACAAGGCTATTATGAGGGTGCAACAGCATTTTGGCTTCCCAAATGCCATGGTTTGCTAGAGGTAAAAGAGTGTATCAATAAGATTCCAAAAGCCACCCTTGGTTTTCCATATCAGTGGGTGCAAAGGAAATCAACACAACCTTTTCAAGATAGGATAGGTGGTTGTGATAGCACCTACAAATCTCCTTGTGTTGATCTTCCCAAAACATGTATTAAATCACCAGTCGTCCCAATTTCTCCTTGTTACACAATTCCATCATCAACTTGTGTACCTAAGACAAATCCAACTTTCCATGAGGCTCCTTTGAGCATAGATTCTAGCACTTCAATGCCTAAATCCTCTTATCTTGCTCAAATTCCTCGACAATTGCTAAAACTCCCACCTCTTAAGAAGGACATACCCAAAACCAAAGATAAGGCATTAACACTACAATTGAAGCTCTTTGGTAGATCAGTGTTTGAATAGTCTCACATTTACTAATGTGGTTCCTTATGCCTTTAGAGGATTGTGTTCTTTTTGAGATGATCTTGTCTACAATGTTTTTGATTGGGATTGTAATGATCGATATGAGTGTTCTAAATTTCATTGTTCTACGCCCAGATACCTCCTGATGTGGATACTTGGCGCGATACATGTCCACCATGCATTGACCCTGATAGTACTCAACCTGAACATCGCGGGGGTTATAGTGCTCCTCCTTTTCAAACTCATTCTAGGTACTTTTATGCTCCTTTAGGTGAAAATTGCTGTGGGCATCACTTTATCACTTTATTCTATCAACAGCATCACCCATTTCCACATTGTCAAGAGTGTGCACGACTCGTATTAGGAGAAGCTTCACACATTTGTTGGATATGCCGCTCTTACTTTAGACGATATGGCACGAGCTTAATGAAACAAATTGTGGGAATTACACCCCAATGCCATAACCTTCTTAATGTGAGAATACCAGAGAGAGGACCAAATCAACGTAGATTACCTGAGGAGGTTCAAGCACAACAATGGAGGGATACATGCATAAATGACTTGCAACCACCTATCTTGCAAGCCCTCCTTCCCCCAGCCTCAACATGTCAATTTTGGATCACTATGAGTACCTATATTGAGCAGTTCCAAAATCGAAATTGTCGGCTTAACCTTCCCATAGAACCAATGCCATATTTTAGCGAGGAAGCACTCCTTCCTCTACCACCTTCTCCAGAGGCCGGTTTTTGTACAAGGTTGTCCTCGCATCCTGAAGTGATTGATACCATCTTTCCAGAAGAAGTGGACACGGATCCACCACCAGTGCAAGGGTAAGCTCATCGACTCCACAATAAGATCAACAAGCCAGGGCACTTTTCTCCCACTGGGTTTTTCCCCTCGACTATATTCGATGATTGGCACCAATAACAAATTTTATTCCTTTCTTTTCTTTTCTTGTTTGTTAATAAACATTTTGCAGAGATCTCAGCTAAACAAGAGCATACAAACATGCCCCAATAGTCCACCTACCGTGCACACAAATTAGGAAGGGGGGAGACATGCAATGCCTACAAAGAGCAAAGAGAAGCAATCTGCACAACATCAGCAATGCATCAATGCAAACACACAACATCAACGGGCACTACAACAGGTGTATTCAAATCATAATCTTTTGTTCTTTATGTGCTTTTAACTTTTGGATATATTGTTTGCATGTTCACACACAGTTGGCTGGTTTAAGTTTTAGATTAGTTGTTAAAATGTGGTGGGTGATTTCTAGATTCTTAGAGGACTTAGTAGAAGGTATTTCTATTTGAAGATGGTGTAGGATATATACCAATGGAGTATGCCACGTTCTTATGCTCTCGAAGTATATTAGTTATCCCTAGTGGTAGCTACCTCTTAGGTATGGGCTAGGTGCTAGGATTAATAAAAAAATTTACAAAAATCATGACCTCAAAAATATATACAAGTGAATCGAGACATGACGTGTCTACAGCCATGTGGAATGCTTGGTAGGACTTGGGGTTGTCTTAGCACCTTGGGACTGATGCCTTGGTTTCCATGGGGTGAACACTGACGTCTAACAGATTCAGAAAAAAGACCTTCAAGGACTCTATCGCCTTGATAGATGCTTGGTAGGACTCTGGGGTACATTATGGGCCCTCGAGACCGATGCCCTCATCTTCATGGGGTACTCCTTATGTCAAAAAGAAAGAAAAGGGTCTGTCGCCCTTGAGATACTTAGCGGCCTTTAGATTCTCTTGGCGGAGGCCTCTTGGCCATTGCTTGGGTCTTATTGGGATGGAACCTTCCTCTTTATCATCTTTTACACACACACCCAAAAAAAAAAAGAAGAAGAAGAAGAGGTCCAATCACCATTGCTCATATTTAGGAGTAGGTTTGCCACTTTTAGGAATAACTTAAATACTTGTAGGACATTGAGACTGCGGTCATAACCTGTGGTGTGCAAGCACACTTGCCTTTGCATAGCACTATCTACCACTTAGTCTCACTTTGACTAGTTTTTACTCACCTCTTTTAGCACTCTTTAAAACTCTAATCAGCCTTTCACTTGTATGCTCACGTGTGAGATTGTCATTGCTCGTTTTTTTTCAATAAAAAAAGGCTTTACTTATATCCATTGTTTTTTGCAGCTCTTGCTTCTACCGCGCTCGAGGACGTGCGCAAAATAGGAAGGGGGGAGTGTTGCGTGATGAGTGAAGATCAATGCAAGGATGCAACAAAAAGAAGCAAGCAGGAAAACAAGTGACATTCTTATTTAGGGCTCTTGTAAAGAGTTCCAAGTTGTAGATGAGTGTGGGAGTGGGCTTGACAATAATCCCACATGGAAACTTTTGGGAGTTTTAGAGTTTTTGTATAAAAAGTGGCTCATTTGAGAGCTTATGGACACATTGGGCTAAACTCATGTTTGAGCTCTCTTGAGACTAGCTCTCCCTCTTTTTCCATAGAGGTGCAAGCTCTTCTCTCTCCCCATCTACATTATTGTAAGTTCTTTTTTTTAATTCAATGCAATGAGTGATGTTTGTCTCTCTTCTCATGTCTATTCTCTAGTGTGCATGTTTCTTGGTTGATAGCTTCAAGGTTTGTGTGCATGCTAGGGAAGTAAGAGCTTGAGAATGAAGGATGCTTTGAGCTTGTGTATGCATTAGCTTAGCTTTCTTCTTGTGTTGGATGCATGAATGAGTGGGATGATGAATGAGTGAGCAATGGCAAGATTGAGCTTGTGTGTGTGTTAAGTCTATGTCAATGGTAGTAGTATTCTTAGCATTCTCTCCATCAAATGGATAAGCTTTTGTGCACCGGTACGGGTTGAATCCCTAGCTCCGAACGGGATGCAAATCCCATTGGATTGAGCTACACATGGATCATACTACTCTTGCTACAAGTGAGAGAGTTTTCCGTCTCTCCAGGAATTATGTCCATTCATTTAAGAAAATACCTCATATACAATTGACCCAAAACTTACTAACTAAGGCCTTGGATGGCTAATATCTCATAATGTTACAACTTTTATAGTGCCTTTGCATGACACTTATTAATGTCCTCAATTGGAGGAGCATAATTGTTAATCCTAGCTAGGATTAACATCCTTCCCTTCCTGATGTAGGTTCTATCCTCAGAAACTGTCACCGAGGTCTAAAGACCTAGTCATTGAACTCGTGACCATAGAAGTTCCAGTGTGATTGAAGCTTTTTCAGGGTTCTTCTAAATGCAGAGTGTAATCTCTAGAACCCGGTGTCAACCATATCTTCGAATGTGACATGCATTCAGATACCAAGTGACCAGTTTTGTCACAATAAGAACAACGCTTTTGAGGAAATCTCAAACGAGAAGAATTACCTCCTCTTTGAAAGCCGTCATGAGATGTAAATTGGGAGGAGGAAGAAGGGCGTTGCTGAAATGGACATCTCTGGACACAGCAAAGGCTATCTGTGATTCTATGTACTCTTGGGCAATCATGACCGTTTCATGAGTTATCGACGTCTGACGATCATGACATTGAGAATATTCAATCAAAGAAATGCATGTATGCTCAAAGTCAATTCTATCCTTATTAGATAATATAGTGACAATATTATCATACAAAGGATCCTTCACTGTATCAAGAAGGTGTGTGCAACCAATTGAGTTCGAGGAATAGGATCCCCTACAGCAGAAAGTTGATTCATAATACCTTTGAATGATTCAATGTGACTAGACATGGATGTACTTGCCTTGAATTGAAGCTTGCCCAGAAGATTACGGAGATACAGAATCTCTGTAACAATTTTCTTCTCAAACATAGTGATAAGATAGTCCCATATAGCATATGACATGGATAATGGATAAACATCTCCTATCTTCTTCTGCCTATGTGCTTTTTATGATTTTATGCATATTTAAGTGCTCTTATGAAGTAGATTTACATGAAGTACAAGAATTGAGTCATATAGACTCTTATTGAATTGCTTGGTGAGGATTGAAAGGATTATGTCGACTTACGAGGCTAATATAGATATCTTCACTAAGGATTGAAGATCATTGAGTTGTGAAGATTGTGGCATCGTTTGGAGAGGAATTTGAAGGAAAATTCCAGGCGATGGGTTATACCATTGACCAGGCTTTCGCCCACCATGGCCCCCCCATGCAGAGATTTACTTAGAAGTTATCGATGGTGAGGCTTTGGTGCAAATGTTCTCCAGTGCATGAGTATGGATATGTACTCATGGAGCAGCTGCTACATTAATTGATCCAAAAGAATAGTAAGCAATAAGCTTAAAAAATTTATAGTGGCTATTGCGTGATATGGCTTAATCCGTGATGGGGCTTAAATCGTGAAAATTCAGGTTCTTAATCCATGAGATATAACTCCGTGAATTTATAGGTTTTGACCTCGAGGTTTTTTTAATTTATTTTATGGGTCATCTAGGTCATGATTTGCAAGTAACAGCTGCTTGTGCACTCATTCCTCACTTCCAGAGGGGTGACAAGAGCACTGTTATTTTGTTCTTGATGTGCTCCTAAGTCTCTGTATTGATTCTTGATTTTTTTATTGAAATGATGTCGAGACAGTAGGGAAGACTGCCGATTGTTTGCTTGAACAGACAAGCTCTTATGTTGGTGCTGAATGCACGAGAGTAATTGAGTGATTTGTTTGTTGTTGCTTGGGCCTCCATTCTTGTCAAACTTTGGGTGAAGTTGTTGGGGTTGAGAAGTTGGTGGTGGGGTTTTCTTCACATTGTTCGATTTTGGTAACCATATGATGGAATTACCATCATAGTATCCTTGTTGTTGAAGCATATGCACAGGCACCCATCTTTGACGAACACTGTAATTTGGTGGCCGATGTGCTTGGTGTTGAGGCTTTCTTCTTTGCGCAAGCTTAGGGGACTTTGTGATGTGCTTGGGGACCCAAGATTTGGTATTTCTTTGGTGGTACCCTTGTGTTAACCTATGACGGACATTCAGACGTACTATGTTTTACGTCATTAATTTAAATATTTTGAGTCATGGGCTGGGCTTGTCGGCACCATATGTTAAGGATGAAGGGATTGGGTGATCGCCGATGAGAGGCGCATCTTGAATATCAATAGGATAAGGGTTAGGATCGGTCCGCCATGTATGGGCGCCCAAGTGTAAACGGCCAAGTCACCTATAAGAGCCAAATGTAACCCTAAAATCCTCATTCTCATGTGTTGTGAATACAAGAGTGCTCTTGCCTTATCTCCTTGGTTTCCTTCTCCTACGTGAGAGAGAGAGAGAGAGAGAGAGAGAGAGAGAGAGAGAGCGATCGAGCACTGTGTAGCGGCACGGCGGCGGCGGAGAGGCGGTGGAGCGGCGACGACGGCGGCTCCTTCTTCACTGCTGCGACGCGGGAATCCTTCAAGGCGGCGGTTGAGCGGTGAGTGACACACCTTTTGCATTCTGTTTGAGCTTGCCTTCCTGGTTGTATGCTTGCAGCCATTCGTGGCTCGCATACGGTGTTTGGCAAGTCCCCAGCTCTACGACCTGTGCGGCAAAAGCGCACATTTTTGGTGCCGCTGTGCCGGGGAGCTGCCCTGCACCAAGCTCCAGTTTGCAGCTCGGGCTGCTGCGTGAAGTTTAATTTACACTATTGGAAAGCGACTGTGTGTTTGTTGTTGAGGTGTTTCCGTGTTTTGCAATCTGTTTATGCAATTTGTCTTCTGAATTTCTGTTATTTTTCCGCTCCGCGTGTGGGCGTGCGTTCTGTTATCTGGTTTTCTACGTGCGAGGGGGATTTCTGAATCCCCAGACCTGTGCTGTGTGCGAACCGCGCCGCGGCCAAGGCTGAAACCTAGAAGAAACCCTAGAAAACTTTTCTCAAAAAATAAAAAATAAAAAATAAAAATTTCAAAAAAATAAAAAAAATAAAAAATAAAAAATAAATTTTATTTCTAAAGAAAAAAAACCAAACGTGTGGAGAGGAAAGATTTTTTAATTGGAGAAAAAAATTTTGAAAAGAAAAAATCCCAATTGACCCACGACCCCTGGCCCTGGCCTCGGTCTCGGTCTCGGTCTTTTGATATATATATATAGGAGAGTGAGCCTCCATAGCTTTCTTTCAAGTGAGAGCTTATGGGAAGTTGTGCCCTATATGTAGCCCACTCCCCAAGGAGTAAAGTGAGAGCTTATGGAAAGTTGTGCCCTATATATAGCCCACTCCCCAAGGAGTAAAGTGAGCATGTGGGATAAAGCCCTCACCCTTTCCTCCACAAGCAAATAGGCTTTCGCCCCTTCCCCCATAGGGAAACAGACTGTTTTGAGGACCACGAGAGCTCCGGATAGGCAAACACGGTGATGTAAAGCATGCTAGGACCCTTTGAACGATACGCTCGTTTCGAGCTATCACACGCCCTAGTCCAAGTTCGTCGACCGTAAGTAAGGGGGTCAAAAACGAGTTAAAAACAATCTAAAAATAAGTAAAAACGGGGTGCGAAATACCCAAGAAACCACTTGTGTGGGCTTTAAGGGTAGTTACCAACGCACGTAGGGTACCCACGTCACATGCATCTACGTTCTGGTCGGGTGCTAGAGCCTGAACCACTAGAAAGCGTTTCAGTTTACGCAGGCTCACACCATCCCTCCACGTTGGCATCTTGGCCTTCGGCTGGAACCCAAGGGAGTGCAACCCAAGATCCACGAATAGTGGATAGTGACTCGTCCTCTGACTCAGAAGCCATGGAAGGGCACCTTACCAAGAACCCTTGAGGAGACAAGCCAAAACATGCCAGGTTGGGCCCCACAACCCGGATCTAGCATGTTTAGTCGTCTAATAGAGACCTTTAGTAGAGCTACACGCTTTGAGCATGCGACAAGCGAAGTAAATGAAGAAGGAGGGGTAGTAGATTCACCATTCACATCTTATGTAGACCCTACCCTCCCAAAGAGTGTCCATGTGGATATTCTACCCACCTCGTTTAATGAGGGCCCTACTGAGCTACCAACTTCCGATGCTCTTCCTAAAGTAGAGGTCCCTAGAAGCCAATCCATAAGAAGTGACATTGCGTCCACTTCAAGAGAACCGTTTGGCACACCAAGTCTAGATGGGATATTTCTCAATGAAAATTGGGAATATGATCTACACACAGAGACTCTAACTGACCTATACACAGGCTACACATACCATGTAGGTTGGTTAGAAGTCCTACGATCTACATCTAGCGCCACTAATCTAGAGGAGCAACAACAAATGATATGTGAGGTTATTCATAAAATTATCCAAATTGAGAGGCAAAATAGGGGAGTGAACCTAGTTTCCACTGGCCCTATGAGGTTTTTGGATACGGGCAAGGCCAAACAACCAACCTTATCACAATTGGAGACTCCCTCGGTGAGTCCTATAGACCCTTCATATGTTGTTTCGCCTAGAGTCTCAATGCAGGTTGAGCCCACGAGCAGTAACATTAGCTTTCCAACCTTGGCTCAACTTTCCATTAGGGAATCCACAATGCCTACCCCAATGATGAGCATGACAGAAAGCGCACCTGTTACCACTATAGTTAGTACGACGCCGCTACCTAGTGAAACAGTACCTACAACAGTGCGTGCCAGTGCCTATCGACCCTATGTACCTATCTCTACTCATGCTCATGTAGCTCCTACACCTCTTAGTATGCCAATGGCGTATGCTCCACGATCGCCTTATCACCACCCTTATCCAATAGGAGCTAGGCCTAGTCACATATCATATCCTACGTCATTTGCCAACATACTCAGACCAATGCCAACTCCTATCAGCCAGGCTATCCCAAAAGTGCCTCCACCAGCTATGCCTGCTCACCTAGGTGATCTCGCAGCGTTTGCTCAGACGATCGGACGATCCATTGTGGAAAACATGCGGGGCATGCCTGAGAGAGAACCTAGAAGCAAGGCAGTACAAGTGGCTAAGCTCACTCAGAACTTCAGTGGTAACGAGGATGTTAGGAAGCACATTGAAGTCTTTGAACACGTGTGTGATTCCTTGGAAGAGCACAATGAGCTGCATAAGTGTAAAGCCCTAGGCTTAACCTTGAGTGGGAAGGCCGGAGATTGGTATCGAACCTTAAGGGTTGAAGAGCGCACTCACTACCCCACTCTCAAGAGATTGTTCTTGAAAGAATACATACGTGAGGGTGTGCTTTGGGGAGTAGCATCTCAACTCCAAAAAGCTGAACGCGAGGAAGGGGAGTCAGTGAGAGACTTTATAAGTCGATTGAAGCATCTAAATTCTCGCTGCACTCCCGATGAACGCTTCAATAATAACCAACTGCTCGATAGATTCATCCGAGGATTGCGCCATGAGGACATATACAATGGCCTAGTCATTAGAGGTCTTACAACGTGGGAAGCAGTCACTGCCAATGCAATCCAGTTAGAAGACAACTTGATGATTGCAGGTAAAAAGGTGTCTTCGGAGACAAAATCCGTTAGTTCGCAAGTATCTGCGCACGAGCCAATGACGGTAAAACCTATCTGCGCACGAGCCAATGACGGTAAAACCTATTGCCAAGGAGCCCAAGATATCTGAAATGTCTGTGACCGACCTTACTAAGGCTCTCCAAGAATACTTCAGGGGTAATCGAGCTCCTCAGAATAGCCATATGTACCCAAGGAGAGAGCAACAATGGTGTTCGGTGTGCTTAGGACCACATAGCACGAGTGAATGTCCCACATTCAGAGTCAAATTCAATGGGAATTGCAATGCATGTGGTAAGTATGGCCATCAATCTAAAGATTGCCTAGTACTTAAGCGAATGTTGGCAAATCAGGCACCACTAGCTTGGTCAAACACACCTCAAGTACCCGCACTGATGCCTGCACAACCTGTTGAGCAACCGTCACAGCACATAATTCCAAGGAATCCGAATGTAGTCCAGTCTGTGCCGTTACCACCGCCAGTGCTAGGACCACAACCTCCACATCCAAGGATAACCCCAATAAACCAGATGGGTTGTGAGTCACATAGTGCGTGTGGGGATTATGAAGAGGAGATAGAACCCACTGCTCCATATGGGATTGATACGTTTGAAATGATTCCCCAGTACTACATGGAGGATCATTTCGGGCAAGTCAAGCCTGTAAATCAAGCGGCTGCTCTCGCCACAAGGGGGCAAAACCTTAATACCTTGGCGAGGAGACCACCTCTTCAATGCTACGATTGTGGTGGACCACATCGTGTAGCGGAGTGCCCTAATAGGCTACAGAAGATCGCTACTCAAATGCAACCAAATCAAGGGAGCACATCAGGAATGCCGGTACTTACATGTAATCGTTGTGGCATAGATCATTTGATCGCTCAATGTCCACATAATCCTAATGCACCCAAGATTACGCCATTGAATTTGGTTGAGGTCACCAACCAAGCACAAGGATCCACACCCGTTGTATCCGCGAATGTAGTTACACGGTCAATACTCTCCCATTGTGCAATAGAGTCTTTCTCTTGCTAATCCTCTTGCTAATCTCTCTCTCTAATGCACGCTAGTGAGTGTGTGTGAGTGATGTGAGGTGAGAGGAGGGACGAGTACATGTAGTGCAATGCGGCGGTGTGACAATGCTCGCAGGAGGCGCGGTGGAATTGCTTTTTCTCAAGGAGTTGTAGAGCTTGTAGACCTCAAGGGTTACAAGCTCAACCATTGGAAAGATCCTCACAAAAGTTGCGGTTCACCAGGTAATCTCTTGTTGGATGTGTTTCAAGGAGGGTTAGGGTGAGCCATAATAATTGTGTACACCCTGCACACCTGCCCAAGTCCCCATTCTCTACTTTCTCTCCTAGTCGTCATGTGGCTATGCTACGTGGTTATGCTCTCAATCTCTTGTATGGTGAGAGAAAGAAAATAATAGAAGAAAATAAAGAGAGAGAGAAAGAAAAGAGAGAGATAAAAAGAGGAAAGAAGAGAGGTAATGATGAGAAAGAGAGATAGAGAAAGAGGGCATGAGGGGGCACATGAAAACCTCCCTCTAGAAGAGAATTGAGAAGAGAACCTAAATGAAAAGATGCAGGGAGGAAGAGAGCTTGAGCTCTTGCAAGCACACACACACACTCACAAAACCCTAATAGAGAACACACAAGGTGAGAGGCTGAAAATCTTCTTCTTCTCTACTCAACACTCAACACACCATATACAATGATAAGAGTACACACAATATGAAAGGTACTCAACCAAATACATACACGGGTTCTCTATAGTGTGAACCCGACTAAATAAGCTGGCACTATAACTATGCCAGTCTCTAGAGTGGCTGTCACACAGCCTGTCATCCCACTGGCCGCATATCACCCAAGATCTCACCAACCATACCAGTGGTGTAAGTGCGGGGCCTATCCCCCAGGCGGGTCATCAGTGTCCACCGCCTCACTAGAGCTCGATATCTCAACACTCCCCCTCGAGCTCAACTCCATCTCATGTACACCAAGCGAAGCCCTGAATCTGCGGAGCTTCTCTGTACCCAATGCTTTGGTGAAGATGTCAGCTACCTGATCCTCTGTGCTGACATAAACAAGGTCAAGGTCTCCTGCCAAGACCTTCTCTCTGACGAAGTGGTAGTGGACCTCTATGTGCTTTGTACGAGCATGAAAGACTGGGTTCCTGGCCAACTGTATACTACTAATGTTGTCACAAAAAATGACAACTTGTCTATCCACTGATAGACCCAAATCTGCAAGTAGCTTTCTCAACCAAGCTACCTCACATGCTGCCATAGCAGCTCCTCTGTACTCGGCCTCCGTACTCGATAGAGCAACCGTAGGCTGCTTCTTGCTGCTCCAAGTCACAGCAGCACTCCCCAAAGAAAACATGAATCCACTGGTAGATCTTCTGTCTGAGATACTACCAGCCCAATCAGCATCTGTGTACCCATGTACACATATCTCTGTCCCAGTCTCATAGAATAGTCCACAATGCAAAGTAGACCTCACATACCTCAGTATGCGTCTCACTGCATCCAAATGCGGTTTCCGTGGAACCTGCATAAACTGACTCACCAACCCAACAGCATAGCTCAAATCTGGTATGGTGATCGTCATGTAGATCAAACTTCCTACTATGCGTCTGTACATAGTAGGATCCTCCAAGATCTCTCCTGAATCTGCACTCAACTTGCCATTCTGATCCAATGGCACGGAAATAGGCTTACAGCCTGTCATACCATACTTGGACAACATGTCCAAGCCATACTGTCTCTGCAGTAATCCAATACCATGTGGTGACCTAATCACCTCAATGCCCAAGAAATATCTGAGCTCCCCCAGATCCTTCATCTCGAACTTCTGTCTAAGCAGGATCTTTACATCAAAGATCTCTGCATCATGGTCCCCCGTAATGATCAAGTCATCTACATAGATGACAACAAGCACAACTCCTCTATCACCATGTCTCACATACAATGAGAAATCTGCATTGGCTACATGAAAGCCAATAGTGACAAGATATTCAGAAATCTTGTCAGACCATGCTCTTGGTGCTTGCTTTAAGCCATACAAGGCTTTCTTCAACCTGCAAACATGCTCGGGGTGACCCACATCCTCATAACCAGGTGGCTGCAACATATACACCTCTTCTTGCAAATCCCCATGCAAGAATGCATTCTTTACATCCATCTGATGTAAAGACCATTGCTTTGACGCAGCCACTGCTATCACAACTCTCACCGTTGCCATCTTGGCAACTGGGCTGAAAGTTTCCTCATAATCAATCCCATATGTCTGCGCATATCCTTTGGCTACCAATCTAGCCTTGTACCTGTTTATGCTTCCATCACTGTTATGTTTAACTTTGTACACCCACTTGCATCCAATGGCTTTCTTGCCTTCAGGCAATTGCACTAAATCCCAAGTTTCATTTCCATATAGTGCATCCATCTCCTCATCCATAGCTTTCTCCCAACACACATTTCCAATAGCCTCATCAATGCATGTGGGCTCAACAACCTGCACAACTTTTGCCATATATGCATAGTGATGTGCCACATAACCATCATATGTAAATCTCTGCACAGGGTTCTTCACTCTCCCTGATCTTCGCAGCTTTTCATTCATGGCTTCCATAGCCTTCTTTACACCAGGTGTTCTCATAGCTGGGATCCCAAGCTCCTCATCAAGGCTCATATCTGAGCCACTAGACTCTCCATCAACATGAGAATGCCCTGCAGAAATGTCAGGCATACCAAGGGGCTCAACCACTTTCTCTTTTCCTTTTCGTGATGTACTAATCACATTTGCAGGGCTGGTATTATGACGCAGCCTGCCACTCCATGGTCTATCAATAGACCCACTAGATGAGGACTCTCCTGGTCCACTCAAAGACTGTGATTGCTGACCTGCATTCGGTGCAACCACACTTCCACTCACATCAGCCCCAACAGCTTCTTTTTCAGCAGCATACCAGCTGCTCATCTCATCAAAGACAACATCCCTGCTTACCCTCAGCTCACGTGTAGCAGGGTTATAACACCTGTATCCCTTTTGCTCAAGGGAATATCCAATAAACACACATTTTTCAGCTTTCGGATCCAGCTTAGTTCTCAGATCATCTGGCACATGCACATATGCAATGCATCCAAAGACTTTCAGATGAGACAAATCTGGTTTTCTGCCAGTAAACCTCTCCTCTGGAGTTACATCATGTATGGCTGCAGTTGGAGTCCTGTTCATGATATATACTGCTGTAGAAACAGCCTCAGCCCAATAGCAATGCGGCATATTCTTCTCTTCCATCAATGCTCGCGCAATCTCAGCAATGTGCCTGTTTTTCCGCTCAGCAACTCCATTTTGCTGCGGAGTATATCTGCATGTGAACTGTCTCCGAATACCATTCTTCTTCAAGAATTCAGAGAACTCATTGGAGAAGTACTCTCCCCCTCCATCTGACCTTAGGCACTTTACATATTTCCCTGTTTGCTTTTCAACCAAAACTCTGAAATTCTGAAAGTGAGTGAACACCTCACTCTTCTCCTTCATGAAATATACCCACACTTTCCTTGTGTGGTCATCAATGAAAGTGACATAGTACCTGCAGCCTCCCATAGACACGGTCTTCGTAGGACCCCATACATCTGAATGCACAACATCTAGTGCATTTCTGCTCACATACCTGTTACGTGGAAACACATGCTTTGTTTGCTTCCCAAATTGGCATGCTTCACATATTTTCTGCATACCTTCCACTTTAAATTTTGGCAGCCCTGTCACAATTCCTTTTGTCTGCATAGACTTCAATCTCTGCACATTCACATGACCAATCCTTTTATGCCATATGTCTGTGTCTGCAACAACTCCTGAACCATTTGCAAACATGGCAGCACTCATTTCAGGCATGTCTACATCCAACGTAAACATTCTGCCCACTCTGTTGCCTTTTGCAACCAACCTGCACTTGTCTTTGAAATCTTCAACATAACACCCATCAGGGTTAAATCGAACCTGCAACCCCTGCTCAATCATCTGGCCAACTGAAACCAGATTCTTTGTTATGTTCGGTACATGAAGTACATCTGCAAGGTACTTCACTTTGCCATCCTGCATAGATAATGGCACATCTCCAACGTGGGCAATTGGATGAGCAGTGTCATCCCCTGTTTCCACAAAACCTGGTCTTTCCGGGTTCTTCATCTCCTTGAACCACTCCCCATGACTCGTCATGTGGTTCGAAGCGCCTGAATCCACATACCATACATTATCTTTTTGTGCTGCATCAGCATTTTCAGACATGGCATTCACAACATGCTGCATAACAAACAACCTTTCATTGTCCTCATTATTTCTGCTTGAGGATGCATAGTTGTTTTGCTGCACTTTCCCATTTTGCATGTCAGCCTGCTTCTTATAACATTCTGACTGCACATGTCCTGGCTTACCACAATAATAGCATTCACGTGCATCATTATATTGCCTTTGCCAATTTCCACGGCCTCTTTGACTCCCCCTGCCTCTGAATCTGCCTCTTCCACCTGCGTGTTGTTGTTGTTGTTGATTCTGGGACTGTTGTTGTTGTTGCTGCTGCTGGCCATAATTCTGATTACCTGTTCGGCCACCTCCTTGACCGCGTCCACGGCCTCCTCTACCTCGTCCTCTTCCTGAACTCGTGTAGAAGGCCTGCTGCTCTGAACTGTTTTTGCTTTGTGAAGACTGTTGGTCTTCACCCAAGTTCTTCTCTTCGATAATCAGCATAGACACCAAATCTGTAAAGTTGGGAATGTTTTCCCGAGTCTGAATAGACGTCTTAAACGCCTTGTATTGTGGCCCGAGACCACGTAGACAGACTTCCACCTTGTCATCATCATCTACTGACACACCAATAGATGCAAGGGATTCGACAATGCCCTTTATCTTCAACGCATAGTCATTCACAGACATGCTCTTTTTCTCCACAGTATGAAGTTCATTCTTCAACTGTATCTTACGTGCCTTGGTATTTGTTTCATAGAGCTTTACCAAGGTGTCCCACGCCTCCTTAGGGGACTTGGCATCCTGAATGTGCCCAATCATGGTGTCCTGTATACTAATGGAAAGCCAATACATTACTTTCCTGGCTCCTTGGTTCCAATCTTTAAACTCTTTCACATCTGCAGCAGTCGGATTTATATCCGGTATCTCCGGTGCCTCTTCATGCTCACCTTCAATGTAGTCCCAATAGCCTTTTTCCATCAGGAAATTAGTCAGCCTGAACCTCCAAGCATGGAAGTTATTCTTGTCCAGCTTCTCTGCCACAATCTGTGTTATGCCATCATTAGACATCTTGCCAAACACACAATTTTACCAGAAACTGCACTCTGGTTTTTCTGCACAACTGCTGTATTTTCTGCACAGCGGTACTGCAGTCCACTCAAATGTCACAACCAGTGACCTCAATGCACATACATACACCCAATGGCAACTGTAGACCTCTTTGCAGCACCCACAGTGTCTGCACAGTCAATCTGTCTTCCTGCAGTTCTTAAAACAGAGTTCTGCAGAGAATCGATGACTTACCCGCAGTGCTCGAAATCGCCTGCTTTCTGAAAAACGGAGGTCCAGACGCGCCCGAAACGCGTTTTCGGCCCGAAATTAGAGTCCGTAGGACTGTATAGTTGCCCTGTAGCTTCACTCCCGCGAAGAAAGCTCCTCAATCGGAGATCGTTTGCCGGTGCCTCCCGTAGAGCTCCCGACAAGGGTGTAGTCACCAACACAATAGGGAAGAGTAGTTGTAGCTCTTACCCTCGTACCGCTTCTTGTGGTTCTCTTGCTTGCAGCTCAGCCCTTAGCACGAACCAGGCTCTGATACCATGAAAAGATGCAGGGGGGAAGAGAGCTTGAGCTCTTGCAAGCACACACACACACTCACAAAAGAACACACAAGGTGAGAGGCTGAAAATCTTCTTCTTCTCTACTCAACACTCAACACACCATATACAATGATAAGAGTACACACAATATGAAAGGTACTCAACCAAATACATACACGGGTTCTCTATAGTGTGAACCCGACTAAATAAGCTGGCGCTATAACTATGCCAGTCTCTAGAGTGGCTGTCACACAGCCTGTCATCCCACTGGCCGCATATCACCCAAGATCTCACCAACCATACCAGTGGTGTAAGTGCGGGGCCTATCCCCCAGGCGGGTCATCAGTGTCCACCGCCTCACTAGAGCTCGATATCTCAACACTAAATGGAGACAAGAGCCGAAAATGAAACTAAAACTGATAAAAGTGTTAGACTCAACTAGGAAACTCGGCCGCTTCCTTCAAGGCATAAAACATGCCCACAAAAATGTAAACAAACAAGGTAGAGAAGCCTAGGTAACTGCAAAGCTACATTCCATAGCTGACATTGTCCAACAAGACACCATCGCTCATAGTTTATCAACATACATGCCATAGTGGCTTTCTTGAATTCTTTCATTCTCATGGACATATACCCAGCCTCATTAACATTTGCCTTATCATCCATCGTCGTTGCACATTAACACTCAATTCCCTATCTCAAACTATGTGTAAAAGTCAAAGAAAGCATATTAATAAATGTCAAAGAAAGTGATGTGTTGGAGTTTTTACTAAAAGGAGCTTCTACATAGGTCCACCTTTCGCCCAATGCCATGCACGACACCTATAAATATACACACAGGCTTTCTCTATCTCTCTTTCTCTCCTAGTCATCATGTGGCTATGCTACATGGTTATGCTCTCAATCTCTTGTATGGTGAGAGAAAGAAAAGAATAGAAGAAAATAAAAAGAGAGAGAAAGAAAAGAGAGAGATAAAAAGAGGAAAGAAGAGAGGTAATGATGAGAAAGAGAGATAGAGAAAGAGGGCATGAGAGGGCACATGAAAACCTCCCTCTCTTCTAGAGGGCACATGAAAACCTCCCTCTCTTCTAGAGGGCACATGAAAACCTCCCTCTAGAAGAGAATTGAAAAGAGAACCTAAATGGAGACAAGAGCCAGAAATGAAACCAAAACTGATAAAAGTGTTAGACTCAACTAGGAAACTCGGCCGCTTCCTCCAAGGTATAAAACATGCCCACAAAAATGCAAACAAACAAGGTAGAGAAGCCTAGGTAGCTGCAAAGCTACATTCCACAGCTGACATTGTCCAACAAGACACCATCGCTCATAGTTTATTAACATACATGCCATAGTGGCTTTCTTGAATTCTTTCATTCTCATGGACATACCCAGCCTCATTAACACCTGCCTTATCATCCATCGTTGTTGCACATTAACACTCAATTCCCTATCTTAAACCATGTGTAAAAGTCAAAGAAAGCATATTAATAAATGTCAAAGAAAGTGATGTGTTGGAGTTTTTACCAAAAGGAGCTTTTATGTAGGTCCACCTTTCGCCCAATGCCATGCACAACACCTATAAATATACACACAAGTTTTGCATCTAGTAGACACACCACCCATTGATCCACATTGCCTCTATCCATGCTAGACAATGCCAAATTCCTCGTGCCATAACAGCCGCCCTACTCCTTTTGCAACTCTAGGCAAGGCCATGTACAAAGTCTACTGACATGCTTCAAACAATATAATAGTGTTGACTCCCCAAGAAAAAAGGAATGCTAATTAAATGGTGAAGAAAGCAACAAAGAGAGTTGAGTTGGAGAAGCCTTGAGTTTGAAGGTCCCAGCCATTTTCACAATTAAAGGAAACCTCGTTTATGAAGAATTTCTACATTGCCTATATTAAAAGACTAAGGTCATGTAAAAGGGTAGGAGAAGGGTGTGTGTGTGAATGGACTTATGGTCCACTAGCTCACCTATTTAAAGGAAAAGCTAGAAGGTATTTGTGTGGGTAAAGGCCAAGTTGTATGCATAAGCAACTTAATAAACAAGATTTGTTCTTGTATTTTTTGGGTTTCTCTCCTCCACTCAACTTGATCTAGCATAAGCACCATGTTTTCTTAACATGGTATCAGAGCTTGGGTAGATTAGGTCACATTTTGTGTGGTGTAGACTAGGTTATCCATAACTCACTACTTGTGGAGATGAACCCCCAGCCAGTGGAGGCCTTCTAGCTGCTTGGAGGCCATGTCTTGGCTTGCTTCCAACTAGGAAGATGAAGCACATCACCGGGCACTGAGGAACGTATAGTTAATTGAAGGTTTTCTCCTCTCTGCCATGCCATTGTGTTCTGAGCAGCAGGCTGGTGCATAGTTCTACAGCACTAGAGTTTGTACAGCTATACGCCTGCTGTGTGCAACTATAAGCCACATTAGCTTAGGGCTTTTGAAGCCCTAAGCCTCAAGGTTCTACAGCCAAGAAATCAGCCTCAATGGTTGCTCGTTGTGCATGCTAGAAGCAAAAGACGAGGCTGCTCTTGTTTTTTCCCCATGAAAGCTTCTTCAAAAGCTTGATAATAGTGTTCATAAACACTATAGTGTTAATTAACACTAGTGATGTAACTAATCCAACAAAGGGGAGCCATTTCAAAGTGTTTCTAAACACTAATAGTAGTCTTAAACACTAATGGTGTTGATTGAAGTAAATTCTAATGCTATGCCTTGATGCAAAGGCCACACCCTTCTCTTCTTTACAATTCAGCCTTTCTTAATCCTAGAAAGATTAGTTAAATGATTAATTAAACTTTTCTTATTGTTTACTCTCTTGATTTCTGAAAATTGAGTAGATTAGAGTCCTATACATGTAGATTGGGTTAACTTAAGTTAAAATTAGAATGATAAAAATGAGAAATGGTCAGCCATATATTGAATTTAATTTCTATGCATAGAAAGATGCATAATGGAAATGTTTTTATTATAAAAGTGTTATTTTCATTGAATTTAATTTCTATGCATATAAAGATGCATAATGGAATTTTTTTTAATTATAAAAGTGTTATTTTCATTGAATTTAATTTCTATGCATCACTACAAGAGTTGGAGCCATTATCCACGCTTTTTTCGATGCTTTAGAACTAAGCTTAAAATCCCCTAAACGTTGAAATACCCGTCGAAAAAAGCGTCGAAATAGAAACGTCGAAACAAGAGTTGAAAAAAGTAATTTTACCACGCATTTTTTAATGGTGTTTTCGATGCCTATCTCAACTGATATTTCGACTACTATTTCGATTCCTTGCCTGGAAAACGGGGACAATTCCACCTTTTTGAATTTCTTAACGAATTTTCTAACAGGGTCAAGAGACTAAACTAACCTTCATCTGATTAAACCGGATAGAAGGAAAACTACTACAAACTTAACTTGAAGGAATCAACGCTTTTTTCCTAATTGAATTAGGCACAGCCTTTTTTTTATTCATTTGAGAAGTCTTTAGGCTTTTATTTAACTACTCAAGTTCTAAGCGTATTCTTTATTGATCACCTTTTTGAATTTCTTAAACGAATTTTCTAACAGGGTCAAGAGACTAAACTAACCTTCATCTGATTAAACCAGATAGAAAGAAAACTACTACAGACTTAACTTGAAGGAATCAACACTTTTTTCCTAATTGAATTAGGGACAGCCATTGATCTATTCATTTGAGAAGTCTTCAGGCTTTTATTTAACTACTCGAGTTCTAAGCGTATTCTTTATTAATCAATTTTATTATTAAAACTCTACTAATTCAAGCCACCGCCCAACCACTGGAACTGGTAGAACCAGACCACTACTCACCCACCCATAATTGAATGCCTTTCTTAACTTTTGCTTTAGAATACAGTTACGCACACACTCCTCTTTAAACTTTAACTTATAAAACCATCCATTGTCAAAAAATTATTGATTACAGATATCATGACTCAAAATTTCCTTCCAGTTCTTGTTTCTCAAAAACAGGTGTCACTCTGGACTCTCCGTCGAGACCAGGTGGCCAACGAGATCCAGTAACAGATTACAATATTTTTTTTTCTTCATCATACATATATATATCTTCAACAACATATGCATGGGTGTCCTAAGCACCGCGAGCCTGTGCCATTGCCAAGTCAGAACCCTCCAGGATCCTCCTTAGGTGTCCTGACACTTCACTCAGGGATCGCTTTGTCGGCCCTCGCCCATCGTACCGGAAGCACACCATTTTCACCATACCAAGGCTGGTCAAGACCTGGGCAGGTTTTTGCCACGTGAGCCGTCCTTTGAACACTCCCCGCCAATTGTTGCAACCGAACTTACCTTAGAAAAACACATATACCAAATGCTCCCTCCAGCATTCTGGTGTAAGATAGTCCTTTAAGAAAAATAGGGTTTCTATGCAAGTTTTCAATTTTGATTTTCTTTTGAATACAATGAGTATATCTTAAATCCGTTATCCAAGACTTCTAGATTGTAGGTCTGAATTCCAAACAGAATTCCTCGAATTCTGTAACCTTGATCCTCAGATCAAATTCAAAGGGTCTCAACTTAGTTTCAGATTCGGTGAGTGATTTGAGTGTATTTTTCCTGAACTAGTCACATCGTCTTTTCTTGAAACTGAGACGAAGGAGTTTGTGGTCTTGGTCATAGCCTGATTCAGGATTTGAGTCTGGTAAGGTTCTTCCTAAACTATCCTTCTCAAAAGGGTGATATTTCAATTACTATTTTTTTGAATTTCATTCATTGAATATTTGCTTAACTGATTTCTAAACTAATCACTAAATCCTATGAAGAATAAATTAACCATTTATATGAAATTCTGACTTCGATAGTTTTTCTTTCTGAGTTTTCTCATTACCATCCGAGTGAATATGAAACGATAGGATTTTCCTCTCACAGAGTATTTACTTATTCACTTATCAATTATTTATGGAAATTAAACATAGAATTAAAGAGAACCCTAATTTTGATATAAAAATCATTTATGCATCACTTCATGCATGAAAATCAATATGGGTGAAAGTAACACTTTTATAATAAAAAAACTCTTTTATGCATCACTTTATGCATAAAAATCAATTTTGATGAAAGTAACACTTTTATAATAATAAAAATTCTTTTATGCATCACTTTATGCATAAAAATCAATATTGATGAAAGTAACACTTTTATAAAAAAAAATCTTTTATGCATCACTTTATGCATGAAAATCAATTTTGATGAAAGTAACACTTTTATAATAAAAAAATTCTTTTATGCATAAAAATCAATATTGATGAAAGTAACACTTTTATAATAAAAAATTTCTTTTATGCATAAAAATCAATTTTGATGAAAGTAACACTTTTATAATAAAAAAAATCTTTTATGCATCATTTTATGCATAAAAATCAATATTGATAAAAGTAACACTTTTATAATAAAAATATTTCCAATATGCATCTTTCTATGCATAGAAATTAATTCTAATGAAAATAATGCTTTTACAATAAAAATATTTTCAATATGCATAGAATTTAAATCTAATAGAAATCACACTTTTATAATAAAAAAATATCCAATATGCATCTTTCTATGCATAGAATGAAAATAACACTTTTAGAATACACAAACGGACGGGATTACTCTTTTTGAATAACATAAAGATAAAACTTATTTCCACAAAATTTAAAAAAAATTTACCATAACCTCCTTTGTATGACTGACCATTTTTCAATTTTAACACTCTAAATCTACTTAGAATTTGCCCCCCCAAGATGAAACAAAAAGTTTAACTCTCTTTATTTGATTACACATCTTGGATAATGAAGGGCTGAATTCAATGAAGAGAAGGGGGAAGCCTTTCCATTAAGGCATAACATTCAATTTCAAATTAAAAGAAGCAAGAAATCATAAAACCATAGAATAGAACTCGAAAAAAGTAGAATTTCTGACTTACATGGAATTTTGTGAGCTATCCTTTGGCTTGAGGGATTGAGAGTTCTACTCTTGCTTGGATCAAGAGTGGCCACCAATTCTTTGTAGAGGAAATAGTCAAAAACAAGTGAACTATCAAAGAATTCAATGTTTTTGGCTCTAAGAGGAGGAGTAGAGTAACAGTGCATAAAATACTATTAAGCTTCTACAAAAGGGGAGGCTTCTATTTATAGGGAAAAGTGAGCCTCTAACCAAGCAAACTGATTCTAGAATTTTCCAGATCAGTTTGGTCAATTTTTGACCATTTTTGGGTCAGTTCAGCTTACTTTTTGGAACTAGACTTGAATTAGGAGAGATGAAATATCTCATTATTTGAGAGTTTAAAACTGCACCACACATGTGAAATAGGCGCCTCCTTCATGAGGGGGAATCCCCACTCTGAGGTGTCAAAAATTCATTTTTTTAGTATTTCCTTTGGTCCTTAGTCCCTTCTTCATCTTATGTGAGTATTTACTCATTTTTGGGGGGATTGTATCTCCTCCCTACATTTGGATTAATCTAATTGACTCCTCATAACCTTAATCTAAAATTTTCAAAAAATATGGACCCTTAGGATAAGGTCTTTTGACCAGATTATAATTTATTTTCTAATGCACCTTCTGAAATTCTTTTTGAACTTTTGTTTCAGGGGAATTTATTTTAATAAAGAAGAGATATTTTTCCATCCAAAAATATCTAAAAACTAAATAACCTCTCTCTAGAATATTTTCTCTCTCTAAGCCAAAATAGGTAGAAATAATATCTTTTATTATTCTGAAGAGGGGATTGATTACAGGGGAAGATACTGGACATCTTGAGGGCTGGGGAGGAATCTTACATTCTCTCCCACTTGAAAAATGCGAGGTGTCCTCATCTCGCAAACTGGGGGTAAGCCCGCAACAACAGTTCGGCTTCTTTCTCCCAGGTGGCATCTTCAAAAAGATAGAACTTCCATTTGACCAATAATTCTCTCATAATTCTATTCCTGAGAACCTTCTCTTAAACATCAAGGATTTCTTCAGGTTGGAGTTCCATTTGCCCTTGGGTTGAAGAAGTTAAGATTTCATCATCAAGCACATGATTCGGGCTTGGTACATACTTTTTAAGAAGGCTGACATGAAATACATTATGTACTTTGAGATGAGGAGGTAGAAGAAGTTCATAGGCTAAGTCACCTACTTTCTTTCTAATCAGATATGGCCCACAATACCTGGGGGATAACTTCTTGTACTTCCCAAGAGATAGAGAACTTCTTTTGGGGCGTACTCGAATGAAGACCATATCTGCTTCTTCAAATTTTTTGTTTGTCCTCTTCTTATCTGCATACTACTTCTGTCTATCCTGGGCACCTTTTATATCTTTGCAAATTGATTGCATCTACTGCTCCATGTCATCAAGCATGTGTCTGGACATCTCGACCCTGATTAATGGGTCGGACCAAGTTAATGGAGTTAAGCAATCTTGTCCATACAGAGCTTTGAAAGGGCTCATCCTGATACTTCGGTGATAAGAAGCATTGTAGGCGAACTCAACTAGGTGGTGCAGATAGCTTAGCCACTTCTTGGGTTCCTTGCCACAGCATGACCGAAGTATATCTTCGATTACTTGGTTTACCCTTTCTATTTGACCATTGGTCTCGGGAATGAAGGGATGTAATGCATGAAAAATATGAGTAATCACCATGTAAACATGATGCCTAAGTGTGTTTAGTCTCTCACCAAGAGAATGGAAATAGCCTTCCACAAGCCAAGAGAGAAGCCATGAGCTCCAAGAAACATAAGTTTCCATTTCTAAAAATGATCATCAAAAGTTACAACTATGGTCCAAGTCCCCTCTTGTATACATGGACTTGTCCCATTATTAACCCTATTGAATAAAGTTCCTACTTTATTACAAACCATCCCTTCCCAAAGATTTTGTCCTCAAAATCAATAACATGTACAATCTCAAAGTATGAGACTCTAATGTAATCAATGGGAAGTGGTTAAGAGTTCTCAAGTACATCCAAAGCACATATACAATGAAAATCCGGATGTATACAAGTCCACAAAGCTTCAAGCCCAAAGTGTATGAGTGGGATTGTTATGACAGCCCTTCTAGTCGATGAAGACCCTTGAAAATCCTTCATTTAGACTCCATATATTGGGCTGAAAATGATATGTACACTCAGCCATATGTAGCCCACATCATAATCTTTCATTAGGATACGCCATGAAGCTTGTTGGAGTAGAAAAATAGGCCCAATAGTAGACCTTCCCAAAGCTGTCCAGAAATTACAGCATGTATACTTCTTTGTGTTGAGTTTGAGAGAGTTGATGGATTTAGAGTTGATGAAGCTATGAGTGCTCCCGGAATCCACAAGAATATGTGCAACCCTCCCATTGATGGTCCCCACCAACCTTAGTGTGCTTGGGTTCTTGCAACCCGCCAACAACTCTTGTGAGATAGAGCATATGCAAGCTGAAATTTCTGCATTGGTAGGCATGTCTCCGTCCACAAGGCTTTCCTTAACTCCACCTCCCGGATCAAACGGAAACTCACCATCCTCCGTGATGAAAGAATGGTCTTCAAGTGACTCCTCATGTGCTTCTTCATTGCAATCCTCCCATTCCTCAATGTTATGAGAGTCATCCTTGTTCTCTTCCTCATCCATGAGGATCATAGTGGCCACAATCTTCTTTGATTTGCACACATGCCCGGGTGACCACCTCTCTTTGCACTTGAAACATAGCCCTTTGCTTCTCAACTCCTCAATCTTTGGATCATCCATTCTTTGAGTCTTCTTGAAGGGTTGAAAGGGCTTCTTCTTCATGAAGTCACTACTCTTTTTGGCATCAAATTGATGTATCCCATTCTTTGGCTGTCCACCCCCAAATGATGTAGGAGTTCTTGGATTAGAGGATGGTAATGTAGAGGTAGGACCTTTCCCAAAATTGTAAGAAGTAGTGGTTGGTTTGAGTGTGTCTTTGGTGAAGGTCATGGGCTGAGACCTCTTGTACTTTGGCTCATAGAGTTCGGCTAACCTCATAGCTTCTTTGAGAGAGCTAGGCCTTTGAGCCGACACATCCGCCTTGATGAAGTGTTCAAGCCCATGCACAAACTTTTTCATCTTCATGTCTTCACTCAAGCCTTCCACGTACATTGAAAGCTTCAAAAATCTCTTGATGTAACCTCTCACCATCATCCCCTTTTGAGAAAGCTCATACCATTCTTCATGGTATCGGTCAAGCACTAAGGGTGAAATGAAGGCCAAGTTCATCTCCCGCTTCAATCCTTCCCAAGTTGATGGCGTGTTCCCTTGTTTGACCAAGTGCCTCCACCATTGATGAGCATAATCTTCAAGATGTAAGGAGGAAAATTGTACCATATCACGCTCACTTTTTGGGTAAAGTTGGAAATAGGTGTCAAGCTTGGTAGCCCACTCCTCCAACTCTTGTGGAGATGACCCGTCACCTTTGAACTTTGATAGTGAGATTTTATCTTTGACATCCTTGGAAGATATGTGGGATGGGTTATCATGTTGGGTAGAGGGCTTGAATCTTTGCATCTTCGAGTATGACTCCATAAATTGTGCAAAGTCTTTGTAATCCCTCTTGATGATATTCGACAATTCCATCCACTTCTCGTGAGCATCCCTTTGTCTTTGGGCAAAGGACATTTAATTCCAATCGAGTGCAATCCCCTCATCATTCACAAACACCTCATCCTCTTCCCTTGAATGCATTGCCCTAGAAGAGGTAGGACCCTTTGATGCATTGAGGTGAGACAAACCCGAATGAAAAGAAGGAGGAAACATCTCCTTGACAAGAGGTCTCCGTGCATCCGCCATGAATCCCCGAGTGGATGCTCCCAATGGATCCTCTTGTACGGCCTTCATGGAATCCTCATTCAAAATGCCCTTGCCTTTTCTTTGCTCATAGTCACCATAATTCCCATGCTTTTCTTGTGCTTGAGACTTCCCAAACTTGTCCTCCATCACACCAATCCGTGAAGATAATGTTTCAAAATGAGAATCAAGCTTGGAGTCTAAGGTCTCCAACCGTTGTACAAGCATTTGCATGAGGGTGTCATGGTTAACCGCCGCTTGTGTCCCTTGAGAAATTTGATTATGTACATTGCCCCCATTGTCTTCATTGATGAATGCATCCCTTGCATCCATATTACCTTCCATGTCCTCATCACCCATGATCATTTCTTGCACAACATCCCCACCCTTGCGTGGTCTTCCCTTCGGCATAGTGAAGAAATGCAAGATGTTGGTAGAATGCCCAAATGATGTCGGAATTGGACAAAAGAAGGTTCTATGGGTAGGTAATGATGTCTACTATCCTCCCAAATGAACACAGTAAGAATTAGGTGTGGGCAAGTACTCTCTGTTTTAGGGTTTGTGCGGGACAGCTGAAAGTAGTAATTTGGCTCTAAAATGCAAAATATATGTCGGAATTAGAATTTTAACGGCTCTATAGAAAGCTAACGGAAGATAGAACCTACCCCTAAAAGCATTTTGATTCAGTCAAAGTGGAAGTATATTCTGTTTGACTTTGACCAGAAAGTCAACATGACTACTTTGACCGAGATTTTGATATCCGATTAAGGGGTTCTATGGCTCATTTGAAAACTCTCAAGGAGTAGAATAGAGTTGTGTAATCACTCAGACCTAATCACAAAAACCCTAGGACTAAATTAGGGTTTTGTAAAATCCCAGAAATTCCCAAAATTCGGTCCCAAAGCTCAATCCGGCTACAAATGATTGGTGTTTCTCCCCTTGGTAGTTGTGAGTAACTCTTCAAGTGTATCCATGGGGTAAATCTCCAATCAATAAGCTTGTTGGCTCCCTTGTTGAAAAAATTCCGCCATAGTCTCCTTTGTAATTGGAACCAAATCTCAAATGAAAATGCAACTTCTCAAATCACCATGCAATACTCTTTGTATCCCACAATGTCATGAAAGATCATATGCACTCTTTGTCCATCAAAGCATTTGCAATATCCACACAATATGATGGAAAAAGGGCCCCATTGCCCACATGCATCCACAAAGTCGATGGTGAGGATTGTTGAGGACGCGCGTTGAAGCTTGCCGATCTCCCGGCCAAGCTCTTCTCACCCCTTCACCAAGTTTTCCTCCAAGGTGAAGGTTGAGGCCATGTCTTCACACCGGTGTACCTAATCCCCCTTTGTACCGCTTTTCCAAGGCAATCACGGCACAAAGAGTTCAAGCCATTCTCCCCTTGGCCTCTCCAACCAATGCCAAGGTACCCTCACACATTGCTAGATTCTATAGAAACTTGAAGTGGTAGCAATGGTGAGTGTAGGTACAAAATGATGTGGATAATATCAAATGATAGAACAAGTTTGTTGGCTTACAAGTATTGAGCATGACTCATGCCCTTTTACAATTTAGAACTCACCAATAAAGCATGGACTCATGCCTCAATCCATCATTCAAAAGCTCCAACACAAACCAACAATTCACAATGCCCTCACCATGGCATTTGCATAAGCATTTGTTAACCACAATCAAGGCATTTGCAATTGCATTCCAACAATCCCTTTCACATCATATTAACAAATGCATGCTTCCAAATGCTCTCTTATGCCCATGTGTAAAACATAGCATTGGCATGGCTATGTATAGCATCCATAGTGTCCATATGGCATCAAGATGAGCATGAGGGACTCCAAAAACATTGCAATTCACCATTTACCTTACAAATTGCTTGATTCTTTGTTCACGGTAGAGGCCCCCAACCAATCAATGCCCTATTCAAGGTTTTCCTTGCGAATATTATAGTTTCCTCCCTTATATCATGTGTGTCTTTGTTAACTTACTTGGAGGAAAAGTCAACTGGTGTCTGCAGCAAGAATTACATGTAGAGAATTTTGGTGAAGTATATGGGGAAATCCGTGTTGTGAAGGGGATGACCAAAGACCTCTAAGTAACTCCTTTCCGAATTTTTCTTGATGTCTTTGTTTGTGCATTTTTCTACCTTTCATCCACCCTTTTTGATTTCTTCCTCGTGGCAAGGCCATATGTCCACCATTTAGGTGGTGACCTGCTTGTTGATCTCCATGTATGTTGGGTTTGCACACCTTGAGAACCTTGCAGATGTTCTCAAAGCCTCACTTGCCCCCATCCCTTTTTCAAGGGATTTCATCCTCTCATCAGCCCTACAAGTTCTTTTGTTGTGTGCTTGTGCCTATTTTTCGTCTTCAATGTCCATCTCGTACTCTCTATTCAAGTGTTCAACCATTGAAATTTGAAGTGTTTAAGACCTACACAATACATATAGAGCACATAAGTATCAATAATGTATCTTACATATGAAATCGATGAAGCTCTGATACATAACATTGATTGACAAAAAATTATACAAAATCGATAAAACAAAATCCCTTGTTGATAGACAAAATTGACAGACAAAATCGACACTTGATGCACAAATTTAACATACAAAATTGATGATGAAATCGATACTTGATATATAAAATTGATAGACAAAATCAATACTTAATTCACGCGGTAGGCACTGTTAAGAGAAGGATGTGAACATCTGCATCCTCCAAGGATTTCCTAGAGAATTTTGGATACTTCACCCGTGAGACCGCGGGTCGTTGAAAAATGTTGTAATGTAGAAGTCAAAGAGGTGGTGGTGGGGGTGGTGGTGGTGGTATGAATAGTGGTGGTGGTGGCAGGGTTGTCGGTTCTTCTTCTGGTTTATTTTTTGGTTCTTCTTCTTGTTCTTCTCCTTGTGATGATTCAAAGCTGGATCTAGCAAACTGGAGTTCCCAAGCTTTGAGCGACGCCCAAGTGGCAATGTTCTCAGGTGCAAACATGAAGGATTGATTTGAACACAAAGGAAATTTATTTGTACACAAAAAGGAAATCATGCACCAAGTGAAACAGGCAGCACGACGCATCATGGTCGCTAAAGTGTTGGTGGGAGACCACTATCTGATCAACCTACTAAGTTTCTTTAGTTATGTGTGTAGCAATACACCATTCTAATACGAAACATGCATAGGAAGATGTAGAAACAGTGTATCGATTTACAAGCAATAACAGAGTGAAAACGGTTATACAAGATTGAACGGATTGCACATGCAACACAGAAGACTTAAAAGACAGATTCACAAAAATAATAGACAAGAACAATATACATAGATGATATAGAACGATCCCCCTTGATTAACAAAACACCCCAGCTCAAAGAAAAGCACAACGTGTACAGAGTTCTGATTACATCTTTATATTACTTAATGCTCAGTTATAGAGTAGTACAAAGATACCCTCGTGCTCTGAGCATGGTTGATTTACAAAAATAATGACCTAAATAATTGGCTGGGGGGACTATAGTGTTAAGTGCACCGGCTCTGACGTTCCGACGGCATTCCAGCTCGGGTTGTCCAGCCCACGGTCCAAGAAGAGTGTGAGAGAGAATGACTAGCTAAAAGGGAAGAGAGATGAATCTCTCTACAAGTACAAAGGAGAAAGTACAAATGAGAAGCAACTCTAAATAATGAATGTGGCTACTTATATACTAGCTAACCCTAAGGCGTTTGTTCACACTTGGATAGCCATGGGAAAAAACCTAACGGGACAAAAGTGCCCATGACATCAGTACATGACCTCTCACTATAGTACTACCATAAATATCCAACAAAACGAGCCTTTTTTTGGTTACCCATAGCAATATTCCAAAGATCATGGATCACTAGTAGTGATTTTATATTTATCTCCCAAATGGAGTAATTTATAATAGTGAGTCTATCACCACCCTTCAAGGTCGAGCTAATTTATAGTAGTGAGTCTATCACCACCCTCCAAGGTCAAGCTTAATGAGCTAAATAAGCTATAAATTAAGCTTAAAGGATAATCTTAGCACTTCATTATAAATTTTTTCCCCGCAAGAAGATTGCAACATGCACACAAGCAGATTCTTAAAAATAATAATCTTATGTGCTCACAACCTTTCTACTTGCTAAGTAGAGACTTGCTCCAAGAAATCAAGCTCCCAATTAAGGTTCTAAAACTCCTCCAAGTGGAATGCTCCACCTCACTAATCACTCAAGTAATAATAGCCTACTAGAATAATCTAGGATGGGTCTTCTAGAACCTATGCTCTACCACGTGAAGATTTCAATCAAAGTGTGAGCTCACTAAAATATTCAATAATGTACAAAAGTGACTTACATAAAGTGCCGCTATGTGAGTAAGCAAAGAAAATGGGTAAAGTTTAAATAGAAAGAAAAATTTGAGGAGGAAAATAAAAAACAAAATGCAACAATTAAAAGAACTATGTGTTATGGTGGAAAAACAAACAAAGAGAAATTCGATTGTCTACTTGGTACAGAAATGCCATGTTTTATTCTCAATTCTACCAAAAGAAAAAACTCATACTATTCACTTATATGACTAACCAGTTACAAGCCTGTTATCAAGGTTAACTATAAAAAATCTAAAGGACATAATTGAGCCAAAATTATATCCACCTATACTATAATTTATTGTATATTTTACTAAGGTGACATCTCTTGATTACATTATGAGGTGGCACCTTTGATTGTGCTACCTTTTTTTTAAAAAAAGTTTGGCATTAGAGAGAAGAGCGGGCTTAGTACCCATGGGACCCCCTTATCCCACAAATCAAGGGCAAGGCATCAATCGGGGTAGCCAGCAGGGTTCGAACCCACAACCTGGGTTTTGACAACGAAACACCTTAGCAACTAAGCTACCGCCCGATGATAATTGTGCTACCTTTCTTATTATGGTCATAACTTGAGTTTTATGACTCTAAATTTGGTGATGAAGGGGTCTAAATATATGTACGTAATTTGAATTTTCCATTAGTATGATAACGATTGGGTTTTGACAACGAAACACCTTAGCAACTAAGCTACCGCCCGATGATAATTGTGCTACCTTTCTTATTATGGTCATAACTTGAGTTTTATGACTCTAAATTTGGTGATGAAGGGGTCTAAATATATGTACGTAATTTGAATTTTCCATTAGTATGATAACGATTGGGCAAGTACAACTCATGATATTATAATTCAGGTGAACGTGAGCTTTTGTAAAACTACGGCAGTATGCAATGCTTGTGGAAACGTCGATCATGCTAATCGAAGTCAAATTTTCATATCTTAATTAGATAAGACTCATTTTTACCCACCATTATTGGAGATCATTTTTCAGAGATAGTGGTCACCAAAGGATGTGAGTTGAGTTTTTATCGCGCATCATATAAGAAATGTGCCATCGACACATAGAAATGGCCATCAGGAGGTTTGTAATCCTTCTCATATTTTATTTCAATGAATAATCACAAAAGTATTTATTAAAAAACAAGTTAACAGGGTATAGCACTTGTAAGCAATAATGTTAATCATTTGCTAGAGAGAAAAATATATATATCTATATATATCTATATATACATAGAGAGAAAAATATATATATATATATATACATAGAGAGAGAGAGAGAGAGAGAGAGAGAGAGAGAGAGAGAGAGGATGTCCATTTCACGAGCAACCGCAAACAAGAAAAGCCAAGAACTACGCAAGTGCAAAAAGATAGAGGTCACAAAAGTGACATTAAAGGAACAATTCACACCCCCAAAGGAAATCTTAGTATTAAAAGAAAATAGCAATATCAAATCCAATTTCTTGTCTCAAATGCCATCAACTCTATATTCTTGCAACCACCAACAATATTTTTTACAAAATTCTGCATGAAAGAAAGACATTGTACAGATAGACAACTGAACAGCTTGGAATCCAAATCTTCACAACATCTATAAACGAAGATGCAAAATTACAAAAGAAAATTCACACAACTATTCATTTTCCTTGAATCACTAATTTGGATGCAGCCAAAGTATATATTTGTGAACTAATGCTTTGCAAATGCCAAAATTTGAACTACCATGTAGTTCAAATGTTTGAATGAAACCTGTGGCCTGACAACAATGGAACAAATCCACCTTTGTCAATGCTTGTTGGTACATAAAATCATGAATTGCAACATCTAAGTTGAGGACCTGAAGGAAAACAAAGTATAAATCTTTGCAAGGGACGGAGGTTAAGGGACATAGGTTGCTCGCTTTGCCTCTCAAAGAAGCTGCAAGTCTTCGCAAGAGCACCTCGAGAACTTAGAAGGCTATGATAGAATATGTTACACCCTTTGCCCTGGATCCCTCACTATGCTGACATAAAAAACATGTGACGCATTGCAAATAACAATCATTTCTTTAACAACCTCAGCCCCTAGCGCTTGTCCCTTCTCCAACTTGTCTGAAAATTCTTATGTGAGCTTCGTCCTCCAACGAAAAACTTTGTCATTCCTATATCTTGTATGTACAATAGTAGGCATTGACGAGGATGGTGTGCACCCATGCGATGCACCAACCACATTCTCGAGATTGACGACCTCATCAAAAGAAAACCGTTCAAAATTAGCTCTACAATCTCATCCTCACTCAAGTGCGTACCTACTAATGATCAGCCAAACACCTAGAGTAGACCCTGGTGGGTCCAATCACATGGACCATGTCAACATTCCATGCATGACTAATGCTTGTTACAGAACCATATGTAGCCTTCCCTAACACCACTTGGATAAGACTGCCTACCCCAAAAGCAAGGAGCTAGCACTCCAACATCACCAGACTGTCTTGCCGGATTTATGAGAGCACTACAACATGCACCTATCTCTTCGACATTCCCAAAACATGTGACAAGGCTATGTGTATCAGTTCTTCATATAGCCTAAAAGATATGATTCAAGTCGGATTCAACAATAATTCCTTCTTGTGATTCTCTCCTTGATGTCGTTGCATCATTTACCTTTTGCTAATTTACTATCACTGTCACATATTCAGGCCTATAGCTATCGTTTTCCAAGACCACACCAAGGTTGGACATGGCCAGTCAAACATTTCCTATCTCCCGAAAACTATTTTGCATCTATGGGCTTTCTAGACCGGCCTCCTCCATTGTTGAATGAGTCAAGTCAACCAATATCCTGCTTGATGTGGTGGCCCCTTTGTTGACAAGAAATCAATATCGTATGGCTTTCAAGTCCACACTAGCTCCAAAATGTTTACCCCAGCAAGGTAAGCATTATAGTTTGCACTGTGTAGTACTGCCATGGACAAGTCTACACCATTGCCTAGAACAGAGTAATCTGTTTCTTGTATCCCTTTCCAGCTCGCATGGTAGAGTGCTTTGTTTCTACTAGATTTGTATTAGTAACAAATGGATTGTCATTGTCCTATTTCAAGAACCAAGCACCCCAATGTGATGTGCGCACATCCCACCATGCAAGCCATGTCTCAAGGCATGGTATCTCATCTAAAATAGCATATCCCTTTCTCCACCATTGCTATAATTTTTTTATATAATGTTTAGCTAACATATCAATTGGTGCATCTTCCCACCACTGTCTACATAATAACACCTTGTTCTCTTCATGATATGGAGCTTGTATACATTTCTTTGTGTGCTAAATCATACTCTATTCCCAATGAAAAGCACAAGACTATTCAATTTTTAGGCATTGGCTTCCCTTTATTATAGAACTTCCAGACTGCAAGCCAATTAGCACTAGCCTCATCCGCCATGAAACTACGGAACCCTTGTAGCCCCCATGACCATATTGCATAACTACAAAATTAAGCATCATCCAAACTACATCTGTGAGTCGGCCAACCAGGCATTCTATGCACATGATCAAAGTGGACTCACATTCTCTCCAACTCTCCTTTCGGCCTCATCTTTTTCACAAAATCTAACCCATTGCCAGGTCCCAAAATAGGCATCTTAAACACAGGAGGTTGATGCTCGACCTCTAGTTGCCCAGGGAAAAGTATACTATAAACAAATGGGTATTTAAATTTATTCTTTAGATCTAAAATTGCCTCTAGATCTTTTGCACTATATTGTAGACATCTCTTTTCCTCCTCCATACATCTCTGGATTCTTCTTCTATCAGAGAAGGGCGTGAAAAACTTTAGAATATATCCAACATCTCCAAAGTTAGAGTCATAGTTCTCTAATTATTTAAGTAGCATGTCCATCACCATCTCCTGGGCCACCACTGACACCTCAGTCTCTTTCAGTGTTGCAAAGGGTGTAGCTCTAGCATGAGACATTACATTATCCTCCACCATTCTTTTGACCTCCCTAGATGTTCCCTCTCTCCAACACGATGATCATGGCTCCCCAAAATGGCACATCTAGTAATGGAGTCGTGGTCTCATGGAATGCAATAATATATAACTGTTGAGCATGGAGTCACACACTCTGGTGTTTGTTTGCAATGAATGCAATAATACATAACTGCTGGGCATGGAGTCACACACTCAGGTGTTTTTTTTTGCAATGCGTGCACAAAAGGGTTCCCATTTTAAAACCAATTACTCCTACAAGTGGTTGATTCCTTAGTTTTCCAATCCATTGCTTCTCATTAACCAAGGATACATGAACAAAGTAAGGGAATTCAAGATTATAACATCTTAAATGTCCACCACATCTACTGAGATGTACTATTCCTCGAAATCAATCTAAGAAGCAAGTTACATAGTCTACCCATACATAGCCATCATTCTTGTGATCCATTCCCACCATTGTGGATTCTCCTTTACAAGAGGAGGAAGTTTGAAAGCAACATAATCATCATACATTACAGGTAACTCGGCAACCTTTATTGTGTGTTGAGTGTTTGCTCGAGATGTGTGCAAACTACTGTTCAAGGGAAGGCTTTTAATAATGTCAACGACACTACACAACTTGCTCTTGTTATCTTCAATCTTGTTTCTCACAACAAACAAACATGCACTGCACTCTTCCTCAAAGAAAACCTTGTAGAATGTGTTCATGTGAGAATCCAGTATGAAACCATATACCCCACTAGAGAGAATCTACACTTCAACCTTCACTCCCTCGCACCCTAATGTTAGTGGACAAAAGACAAGCCAAAGTGAAGAATATCTTCCCTTCCACGCCAAAGTGAAGAATATCTTGCTTGGCAACCTCATAGTATCTTGAATCATGTATGACTACCATTTTTGTCCCCTTCACTGGCCCAAAGATGGATATTCATTTTGCCTAGCAAATAGAGGAAGAGTGGCACCCACACTGAAATGGAAAGAACACAATGCTTAAAAACAAGCTGGAGAATCATAGAGTATTCCAATGTGTAATCCAAAAATCTAAAATTATTTGATTTTAGTAATTTCAAAATAAATTAGTAACGCATTGAATGTAGACAGTTTTCATCATTATGCCACACATGAAATTCTAGTTAATGAATGGAAGGGGAATACTGTCATCTAACGACCATATCTTTTACTGCCTATGATATATGACAATTTGAAAACTACCATAATAAATAATATCTCTTAATCCATGATGAGTTGCGATATTCTTTTCCTCATATCAAAGTTGTAGTCATTTTCATCTAGTTTATCAATAAAACACACTAAAAAGAATAATTTTAAAGGACGTTCTTTAAATTATTTACAATACACAAAAGCGTCCTTTAAATCATCACAGTATACTAAATTCTTAGGTACTTCAAATAATTACTATGAATAAAGGGCACTCCTCAAAGAAATCAAATATTTCTAAGCAATCAGGGCATCTTAAAAAATATCCAGATCACCACCAAATCTAGAATATTTAAACATATTAGATTTTGAAGAACAGCCAAAAAAGAATTAATTTTTTTCTCTGAGCATATGTTTTAATAGATTAAAGAAATACTTGTATATATTTTGTCTCAATGAAATGTATGGAAACCTAACATTCACTCATCTTCTAAAAATATTATCACTCTTCTTCTCCACCTCTTCTTCCTCACACACTCTTCACCTCTTCTTCTTCACCCACTCCTTCTCAAAGAGAGATCAAAGTGTCACCGTCGTCAACCCTCTTCTTGGGTAGCACTCCCGTCTCATCAACTCTCCTTCCCAGATCTACGACATGGTTCCATCGAAAAAGCCCAAGTATGCTCTGCAACTTCCTATCCTTGACCCAGGCTTGTGCAATGCCTCCTCACCATAGCCAAAGCCAAGAAGAAGAAGATAAAGGTAGTAATAGACCCCACTTTGGCACATGCAAAAATCCCCCTTTTCTCTTACTTATTCAAACAACCCCCTCCTCTCTTTGCACATCCTGTTTTTTTCATATTTTGCATAATTAGCTCACTGTTTTTCTTAATTTTTGTGTGTGTGTGTGGGGGGCGGGTGGTGTTTATGAGAGAGTGTGTGTAATTTTTTCTATGAGAGAATGTGTGTGTGTGTATGTCTATGTCTATGTCTATGTATGTGTATGTCTATGTCTATGTCTATGTGCGTTTGACGGTTGAATTCTTTCACACATTTTGGCCGGAATTGAAACTTCCATTGCTATGCATGATTAATCAATGCTGGAGTGACAACATGTTGCCTCATTCTTGGAAGGAAGTCTTGTTGAAATTGCTCCCAAAAAAGCAACTCTATGAGAATTTAGGTGACTGGAAGCCCATCTCTCTTATGCCAGTTGTTTATAAACTGTGCATTAAGGGCTACCTTCACTCGAGATTGCACCCGGCACAATACGGCTTTGTTCCCATGTGGAAAATTATGGACAACGTAGCAAACGCCTACATGGGTATTGAGTATGCAAAGTACACCAACCAGGATGTCCTGATCATGCAAGTAGATATTGCTAAGGCATTTGACACTGTCCACTGGGACTTCATAGCCGGGGTGATGGATCGGATGGGTTTTGGACCCAAAATGCGAAATGTGATTTATTGGCTATACCATGGGAGTACTGCTCAACGCATTTTTGGTCGGGAACTTCTGCCACACTTAGACTTTGGGTAAATCAGTACGTCAGGGGTGCCCACTTAGTGCGCTGCTTTATGCTGTTGCCTCACACCCCTTGCTATTATATATTGACAACCTTACCCAGCATAGTAGCTTCTTGCATGGTATTGCGATGCCGGATGGTTCTCACTTTGTGGCGCAGGCCTATGCTTGATGACTCCTTCTTCTTCCCTAGAAATACCCTAGCAGATTTGCAACGGATTATGGATGCCCTTTTGCTTTATGGGCTGGCAGCTGGGTTGTATGTCAATTTTCGAAAGTGGAAGTTGTTATCAATCCGCCACTATCTTTGGCATTCTAATCTTTGGCCAGGTTAGATTGTTCCACAACACGGTCAGTTGGTTAGGCATTTGGGATATCCGATTGGCTGGGATGTTTCTTTGAAAGATGAGATGGTATGGGTGCTGACTCGATTGGAATGCAAAATTGATTACTGGAAGCTATCCACTTGGCCTTTGCATGTTCGCTTGTGCGAATTGTCCAGTCGATCATCATGGCGTACATTCAGTTTCACCTTCCTTTGTTACCGTGGACTAGTAAGGAGATTGATGCATTTATGTCTCGTGCCATTGCATGTCTCTGGCGTACACAATCGGATCGCGAAGGGCTTCATCTCCTCAAACGTGCTTATGTGTGCTCGCCAAAAATGCATGGGGGCCTGAACATTCTCGACATTCACGATCACATGTTGGCACGTAAGGCCACGTTGCTTATTGACTTTTTGTCCGTCAAACGTAGCCCTGGACAAAGATGTTGGCTGCACACATGAAAGTAGATGCTTTTGGTCACTAGGTTTTGGATCACTCAGATTTCATTTTTGGTCATCTTACTGGGCACATACCAAGTTTCCCTTATGCCACTTCTTTGATTACAGCTTGGCAGCAGCAGATCTTATGTTTCATCCACACTGGTCATGCAAACCTCCACATACAGGGAACTCACTCCGATCTCAGAGCATTCATTGGAGTCAAGCCTTTCCTCGGCCTTTAGCACGCTGGATAACCCAAGAAAGGGTTATCATCTATCAACTTTGGGAATACGTATGGTACAAGATGTGGTTGATGAGTATGGTACGGTTCTTTCTTTCCTGAGGGCCACCAAGCAATGGCATATGGGCATAGCGTGCCATAGCTGAACTTCTAGATCCATTTCATGCATCATTCCCATTCCATCTCCTCACTGCTTCCAAGGCCTACCGTTTGCTTATTCCTCAGCCTTGGATAGTGGAACATGGGAATAGGCTATGGCACTTGGATAAGCCTTTGCCCTGGTGGAAATTGACTTTAAAAAAGGTGTGGAAGTCAAAGTTGCCACTTAAGCAACGAGTATTTTTTTGGCGATGCATTACAGGCATGCTACCAGTTGGTACTTTACTGGCTCAAAGGCATATTGCTCCAACTTTATGTCAGTGTTTTCGCCTTATGCCCAAGACCGTACCTCACTTATTGTGGAGTTGATTGCATTCTCATGATCTTCTTCATCACTTGATAGCACTGCTACAGTATAGATTCCCTCGACAGCGCTTTGGGTAACTTTTTTAGATTTTTGGTAGATTATCCCTGGCCTTACCGGGGTATGATGATTTCTTCGCATGGGTGCGATTTTGGGCTCTTTGGACCATCTATTCTACCAGAAATTATCTGCACTTTTCTAGTGATGTTGTTCATCCCTTCCCCTATTTTTGTGCTGCTCTACTCCGGTCTCTTCAAGATTGCTATGATCTTGGCGAGCTTTCTCTCCGACAGTTTGAAGAACATTCCCAGTTTTTTTACTTCGTTCCCTTAGCTCCACCCGCTTCGGGTGACTATGACTGTACAGTTTACTATTATATATAAACAGTGTTTTCACCCCAAAAAAAGTATGTCTATGTGCGTGTGTGTGTGTGTGCGCGCGCGCGCGCACGCGTGTGTGTGTGTGTGTTTAGTCTGTGGATTTTTCTCAAGAAAAAAATCAGAGTAGCCCTCGTTATAGATCCAACACAAGATCTCACGGACTCAAAGGAATTCTATGGAAACCTCCTACACTCACACAAACCTCAACCTTCAACTTGGTGCAGCTTCCTCCTTGTAGGTCCAACACACAAGATCTCACCGACTCAAAGGAAGTCTATGGAAGCTTCTTGTACTCACACAAACCTCAACCTCCAACTTAGCGCAGCTTTCTCCTTTTAGAACCAACACACAAGAGCTCATATGGAAACTAAGAAACTCACAAGTACCATGTAACTAGAGATTCCAAGAAAGCACACCACAATAAGAACATGAAGCATCCACAAGAGGGAAAATAGGGTAGAAAAGTCACAAAGTTAAAAGTGGCATGCAAAGTCCCTTGAGTGTGGAGAAACCAACTTTTATATATACATAAGTTAAGTTATGGTTGTTTCACACTTGTCCATAGCCTATAACCCACTTATTCCTTAGTCTATTTTATTCTTCTAACTCCTAAACCAAAATGTTGGCCTAGGCACATCCTTGGGCATAGCATAGTGCCGCCATCATGAGAATCTAATATTACAAATATTAGTTTATTAAAGCTCAAAGCCAAAAATGCTTCCCATCATGCCATTGGGTTCTGGCCTTTAGGCATTGAGAACCTGTCTTTGGTTAATATAGGCTTGCAATCCACCTTAAACCAATGTGTTTGATCTCGTTATTATCGCCTTTTATAAAGTATACACGTTTTAGAAACCCATTCTTTAATTAGGCAATGCTTAATCCTTTTGCCAAAGACTGTCCTCTTGCATACATGAGCAAGTCTCATGGTTGCTTCTTACATCAATGGCACCATTGGCTTGTTGACTTTTGACTAACATTCATTAGGGGTCTCAACTTTGACTATAAATTGGGGCTCTCTTAAAGCTTTGGGTTGCCTTGTTGGACTTTTGACTTGCATTTAACTCAACATAGGGGATTTATTAGGGGATTCGTTTATAAATCAGGGCTCTTCAAAACAAGCCATAAAGCTTGTCCATATCTCTGATGGAAGGGAAAAGTTGAGATTGGTTAAAGGCTGGATGATTTACATGGCAATGTAAGCTTCCCATCAGCGACGTATATCCTTGGTGGTATGTTTACTATTTGGCATATTTGTCAGAAGAAAGAAATAAATGCATATTTTCCCGTTACTGCATGATTTTCAGTAAAGCATCCTACTGGTTGATATTGTATTGTTAATCCATGTCAATTAACTTGCTGGTTGAGGATTACACCCTTTTAGACTTTGAGATTATATGGTCTCTAATCAAATATGGTTAGAAAAGCGATTTGCTTGGTCTCGATGGCTCAACTAAAGTGATTTGCTTCCACTCTACTTTGTTGGGTGTGGTGTTGGTGGTGGTTGGGGAGATGGGGTGTGTGTGTGTGTGTGTTTTTGTGTTTTGTACCTTTCTTCATGTTCCAGGGTCGTTGGAGGATGGTTCTCAGCCACAAAATCAACTCCCTTTTTAGAAAGGAACAGCTCGCCCATCACTCGAGCATTCTGCTGAAAATCTGATTCAACAGCACCCAAATTCCATGGAGGAGAATAATTTGCAAGTCAATATCACTTCAGCTCCATTGAACCATGCCGTGAGGAGATGATGGACTTGGGTATGCATGTTGGACTTACCTCTAGGACTCAAGCTCTTACAAAGAAACTTCACTTATGGATGCTGCACCAGGTGTAGAACTGCTCTGGAGGATGGGAGACATGCCTTCTGGGAATGTCCCGCTATCAGAGGGTATGGGGTAGAATTGGAAAATGGGTATCTAACAATCTAGGGGTTCAAGGATTTTGGGGAGATTGCGTTCTTGCAACATTGACTAATGGTGAGAGAGAGCAATAAATTTAGTATTTAATATCACAAGATTCTATTGTTTGTGGGAGCTCTGGATTTCCAGGAATAATATAGTCTTTCAAAAAGAGGTGAACATTGGGGTAGATGCCCTAGAGCTAATGTATAAAAGTATTCATACGTGTTTGTCAATAAATTATGTTAATAAACTAAATGATGCTAATATATTTCAATTAATCCAATCCCTGCAAGCTAGGATTAGATGATCTGCTCCACAGACTAGCAGACTCTTGTACATACTAGGTTTCCTAACTATTGACATTATGCAAGGATATTCAGGATATGATGTGAGAGCAAAGCTGCCTAAGTTTGGGCCAAAGACAAGAAGATGGTACCTAAAGGAGAAGCAACCTATCTACACCTTTGTGGCTTTTTCGAACCCTCTGGGAACAAGACGAGTTGTGAAGATCTGGGTAGGTGGGCAAGTTTTGGAGAAGCAGTCTCCCAATGGATGTACTTCTGAAGCCATGATAATCGCCTGTATGCAGTTAGGTTATCATAACTCTTGGATCAGTCTTGGGAGGATGATAGCTGGGATTTTATCTGCAAGCTACTTAATTGCAATTTGGAAGACTTTAGTATGGATAAGGACCCCTCTAGCTGATGAGTTTGATGTATCTAAGAGAAGTGAACTTTTTGTAAAGGTCTGCCTTTGTTAATATTATATATACTTACTATTCCCAAAAAAAAAGGAGATGATGGACTTGGGTCAACCATTCCCCCATTGTGGGCTCCCCCTTTTCCAATGGGAGAATGGATTATGGGAAGATTCACGGAAAGGGAATTTGTTTAGGGCTTTTCTTTGGTGTCTCTTATAGGTGTTTGTGGATTTTGGGTTTGGAGGGTTTGTTGAGGATAGCTTGCTTGGAGAGCTATGCCTTGGGTTTCTTACAGAGGTCTTTTCTAGTACTCTGGGTCTTGGGATGAGTATTCTTACTTCAGGTTCTACACTCTAGTTTTTTTAAGAGAGATGGTAAAGAGTCATTGCTTTACACGTAGTTGCTAGAGTCTTGGGAAAGTGTGTTTCTCCTTTGTTGCTTTTGCCTTGATTGCCCTTTTGTCCAATAAGGCATTCCTTTGGGGTTATTGTCTACCTGTTTGCCTAGGATTTTACATGATGTAGAGATGCTTGGGGCCGTGTTAAGGCAAGGTATGGAAAAGCTGGAAATTTCATTGTTACAATTCAATGTGTCTGGGCTTTAAGTAAGGCCTTCCACGGATTTTCATTGCATTTCTGACACAAAATGCTGATTGTGATGCCTTCATGTTTTAATGTTGAACAAAGAGAACAAAGTTGTTTGCAAGGCAAGCCAGAAAAAAAACTCCTATAATCTAAGATTAAGAAGCATTGCTAAGAGCTAAATAGCATGTGTATGTATGTGTAGAGTATAATATTAAAATTCAAGAACACGGGTGCAGATGTCATTTCAAGTCAAAAACATATTGCACGGTGATGTCTTCCTTTGGTTCAAGAACCTGTTGTCGTGAAGTTGCACAAGAGTTTACAGCAACAACATGGCAAGTTAGCAACTGACCCATCATAAGTAGAAGTGCTCTTCAAAATCCAGCCACAATAATGCAAGAATGTATAGTCAACCATCTTTAGTAGAGGTGATAGTCTTCAAAATCCAATAATGTATGTTATAATCCATGTTGATTTGCTACTAAATTTTCCTAGCGCAAGTCTTCAACACTCACATTTCCATCATGTGTCCAACTTTGCCCAACATTGGCTTTTTGTTGCTTTTGGTTCCCACAGCATGCTCATTCTCATATGCATTTTGCCTCCTGATAATGATTATCCCTTCACATATGTGTGCCTAGACCAACCCTGTGCAAAGTTTTATCCTTGCAAGACACTCCATGAGCATGTGCCCTTATCATCAATGCACACATCTCATGGCATGTCAACTACAATCGAACATGCATCCTTTGACCATGAAAAATAGATTTGTGCTGAGCAGACTAGAATGTTGGGGAGATCTTTTCCAGCAGTTGCCTTAGATTCTCAACGAAAACTAATGGTGGTGCATGAGGAGATTGACTGTTAGCACTTATCGACAGGTGGAACATGAGGACATTGATTTTCATCACCTTCTCAACCACCCAATTGGAACGTTTTACAGGTGCTCATGAGGCTCAATATTCTTCACACAGCTTCAAAGCCCTTGGAACTTGTTATATACTTTTTGCACATGCACTGACCCTTGGTGTGGGCCTTCTCAGCCAGCACAATAGGTATGGATAGGCAATACTGCCACCAAAGCCCCTGTCCATGCATAATGTGCAGCAGTTTATGTTACACCCTAATCAAGATACTCAAAGTCGATTACCCACACTGCATAACTCAAAAATAAAAAGGTGTGCACACTGAGTCGCATAATTGTTATTGTTGCCCTGTGTCTTCTACAAGACCCCTTAATTGAACTTGGATAGCATATCCATGATAAAACAAAAGCTTACTTGCCAATGAGGTGATAGCCCAAGTGGTGAAGGAGGACCAGGAGGTCTTGGGTTCAAAACCCCACAAAGTGCTTCCTCAGTGGCATCACCTATGGGCGGATAAAAAGTGCCTACAGACAGTGAAAGACGGCATCACAAGGATCTTGGGCCAACACAGAACCAAAAACAAATGCCTACCTCTCTTCTAGTCTCACATGGATGGCATAAAAACAAAGTAACTTTAGGTTAAAAGGCTCACTACAGGTGGATACAAAACATTCCCAGCCCATTGGATGGGACTTGGAGAAGACTGCATGTCCATTTCCTGGCGGTCAGACTTAAGCTTAAGCCTCACTACAGCTGGATACAGAACATTCCCAGCCCACTGGATGGGACTTGAAAAAGATTGCATGTCCATGATGAAGTCGTGCCTGACTGAGCAACCCTGTTCTGTAAGCCGCCTAGAAAGTTTAATATGTGTAGCTTGAGAATTTATACACATTTAAGGCCCTGTTCTGTAAGCCGCCTATGAAAGTTTAATATGTCCTTTGAGTTGTAAGAGAATATTGTACACCTGAAGAGAAAGCATCTAGAGATTCATGCATATCCTGCATATTCCTCACCCTAAAACTTGCTGTTGCCCTCCCCCAAAGGCAAGAAAAAAAGAAAAAGCCCACCACCCCAATAGAAACCATAAGGAAAAGTTAAATTCCAAGCTTTGTAGAGAAAAGATCAACAATCACATTTTACATGGCCAATACAGTTGCAACTCACAAGGCAGCTAGAACATGTACGGTGTTGTGGGGGCCACCTTGAGCTCCACCCCAATCTAAACCATTGGTTCTGGTTAGTACTTCATCACTCTAGAGTACATGAGTGTTTTTCATTTCACTGATTTCCCTACCAGCAAAGGGAGAGGGATCTCTCCAGCTTCAGCTACATGCAATTACAAAAGAGCTTTTTCGGATTAATAGACAGGTGACCTTGGTTGCATGTTGGGGAGCTTTAGGAAGAATGCACAGCACAAAGTCGGGTTTATGTAGGGTTAGGTTAAGCTCATCTTCCCCAAGCGTAAGCCCTGTGGAATCTAGTAATACATGCCAGAGGTTTCGCTGTGCCTCTGAAACCCAGTGTAAAGAGTTTCTAGTGCCTCCTATAACTGCTGGGTAAGCAAACAAGCCCTTTGGTGTGTGCTTGCTCTTCCTTCGGAAATGCTGAGACAATTGTGACCCTGCGATTCTTAGGTCCAACCAGCTTGGTTGGGCCTGAATAACCTTTGCTTCCTTGTATGTCGCGAATTCTTTTATGCATTCCACTTCTTCCTCTAAAACACTCATGTACAAGGTGTACCTGAGGAAAGGGTAACTTTGCCCAACTAGCTTCATAGCTTCCTTGACTTCAGATGCAAAGACAACAATGTAGTCATCTTCATTGACACCACATTGCTTCAAAACCCGGTTCCTAGCATGCATCTCTGGGACTGACACCGAGGTGTCAGGAGAACATGCTCTCTTCTTTAGCATCTCTTGCAAGAGTGAGTTTTCCTCTAGCTGGGTTTTCCTTAAATCTGTCGGAACGCGCCCAAAAGAGGGTGAAATTTCTCTATTTCCAGATCCGAATCTTGGCGACCTTCTATCTGAATTTTCTCCATCCTCTTTTTGAATTGTAAAACCTGGCGGTAGGTTGTCTTTCTCAACTGCTCCAATTAACCCACCATAGTATTCTGGATACCTTGCTTGCACATACTGCTCAACATATCTCATCTCCGTGGGTGTGATGGGACCTGACCATCTCAAGTCTAGGTTTTCATGGATGGAGGACATAGCCTCGGCAATGATATGCGGTGGGATTAAGAACGTATGGGCCTGCCAGAATATCCAAGCACGGTTAGTAACTAGCAAGGGGTTCAGCCATAATGAAAGAAAACACACCTGTGACAATGCTTGCAAGCACGCATGCATGCACCTAAATAAGAAGGTACCTGAGATACTCAACCAGCTCACCGATGTTCCTTTTTATCTGTTATTGAGAAGCTCCATGAAGTTACTTTTTACCGGGTCATTGATAAATGAATCTGATAATTTGAAGCAGCCTTGCCAAGTATCATAGGCCAGAGTTGATATTGCACCCTATGTGAATGAGTTTAATGGTGCCTTTCACGAGTATCAGTTCTGTAACATGTATCATCCCCAGCATAGATGCATGTGGCGTACTAATTGTTCGGATTCGGAATCTCGTATGTGCATATCCATCTGTGTGTGTGTACCCATCATGTATGTGTACCCCTGTTTGTGTACCCACTTGGGTCTGTGTGTGAACAGCCCCTAAAAGGGCTAGGGCTAAGTGTGTTAGTGTGTGTGAACCCACCCTTGGGTGAGGATAAGATAAGTGTGCCATGTGTCTAGTATGTGTGTGCGCTTCTCTTCAGTCAAAAGATAAGGCTTACAACCTACAAAAGCATGTACTTGGCTTATCTTATCCACTGTTGGGTGTGGATAAGATAAGTGTGCCATGTGTCACTTGTCTAGTATGTGTGCACGCTTCCCTTGAGTCAAAAGATAAGGCTTACAACCTACAAGAGCATGTCCTTAGTGTAAGCTTCTACACAATCAATCAATGTTAGCTTCTCTTGCTCTCCCTCGTGTTTATCACACTACCCATGATCGAGATATTTCATATTCCATAGCTTCACAGCCTCTCTCGTGTTTATCACATCTCTCGGTGTCAAAGGACATGGGGCCGGATAACACCAGATATGGTCATTGAAGGGAGAGAGTTAGGGTTTCATGTGGGAGACACACACAGAGAAGAAGGGAGAGAGAGAGAGAGAGAGAGAGAGACATATGTGGGGATAAGTCAACTCACTGTATGAGTGTGTGACTCCCCTATCACACATGTATATTTGCACTAGTACACATAGTGCACTTAGTACATTAAAAGTACTAAGTGTACTATGTACTATAAAACTTATGGGCTTGTACACACTACAAGGGTGGGCATAATGCCTTTACCCCAACAACCTCCCACTTAAAGGCAAAATGCCCTTAAATGAAGGAAAAGAAAAAACAGCATGTACATGATAATATACAAGGCCATATCAAGGCTGAAACTGGCCTCATCCAATGCCCATCAAGTGTCTGCAATGAGCAAATCGCTCTAGAGGCAAACTCTTTGTCAACAGATCAGCCGGGTTGTCATCCGTATAAATCTTGACAAGCTGAATTTGCTTGTTCTCTATCACCTCTCTGATGAAGTGATACTTCACATCCACATGCTTCGTCTTTGCATGAAAGACAGGGTTCTTTGCCAACTGGATGGCACTCTGACTGTCACAATGCAACAATGGAATATCCCCTGTATAACCCAAATCAACCACTAACCGAGATAGCCATAATGCCTCCTTGCAAGCCTCTGTGGCTGCAATATACTCGGCCTCTGTAGTAGATAAGGCAGTGCACTTCTGCATCCTGGATATCCATGACACAACACCTCCTGTGAATGTAAACACATAACCGGTAGTAGACTTCCGGTTATCTGGATGACCGGCATAATCCGAATCCGTGCAACCATGCACTAATGCATCCTGTTTGCCAAAGCATATGCACATATCCTGTGTGCCCTTCAGGTATCTCATGACACCTTTCACTGCTTCCCAATGCTTCTTGCCAGGGTTGGCCATGTATCTAGAAACCACTCCCACTACAAATGCAATGTTCGGCCTGGTAGCAACCATGGCATACATGAGACTGCCACAAGCTGAAGCATACGGAATCTTGGCCATATCAGCCCTGCCACTATCTAACTGTGGGCTGTCCATAGCACTGAGTTTCACATATGGAGGCAAAGGAGTACTAGTCTTCTTCCCCCCATCCATATTGAACCTCTACAAAACTTTGCCAATGTATTCCTTCTGAGACAAATACAACACATGCTGATTTCTGTCCCGAAGTATCCGCATACCCAAAATGTGATTTGCATCACCCAAATCCTTCATATCAAAGGTCTGATGCAGCCTCTTCTTCAAGGCATCCATCTCTTTACGAGATTTCCCGGCAATCAACATATCATCAACATACAAGATGAGGATCAATAGACTACCATCCAAAGCTTTCTTGGTGTATAAGCAGTGATCTATGTCACTTCTGAAATCCTGGGATTTCATGAATGTATCAAATTTATGATACCATTCCCTTGGTGCCTGTTTGAGCCCATAAAGACTCCTTTTTAGCTTGCATACAAGCTTCTCCTTTCCATTTACTGCATAACCCTCTGGCTGTTGCATATATATCTCCTCATGGAGATTACCGTGAAGAAAAGCAGTCTTCACATCCATCTGAATCAAATCCAGATCATCATGAGCAACCAAAGCTAATACAACTCTAAGTGTGGTCATTTTGACCACTGGAGAGAAGATCTCATCAAAGTCCACACCATATTCCTGCTTGAAGCCCTTAGCCACTAACCTGGCTTTGCATCAGGTGCAACTTTGAGCCTGTAAACCCACTTGCATAGCAAAACCTTCTTGCCTGTAGGCAAATGCACCAACTTCAATGTTCCATTTTTGTGCAGAGAATCCATCTCTGACTTCATAGCACGCTCCCAAAGAGCCTTGTCTGCCCTCTGTAAAGCCTCCTTATAACATGAGGGCTCCCCACAATCAGTGAGCATCAAGTAGTCAACCCCTGGAACAAACTTGTCAGGGGGTCTGGAGGGTCTTGTGGACCTCCGTACCCAATGACCATCATTTGCAGGTTGGCTCCTGTTGCCTTGCAGGCTCCTTATACATGCATGTTTCATCAAAAATGACATCATTGCTGCGTATAATCTTTCTATTCACTGGATCCCAAAGTCTATACCCCATTTCACCTCTGTCACCATATCCTAGGAATATGCATTTGTGAGACTTAGGATCAAGTTTGGTGCGTATTTCCCTGCGTATGTGCACGTACGCAACGCAACCAAACACTCTCAAGTGCTTGTATGACGGAGGCTTCCCTGTCCATACTTCCTCTGGCACTTTCCCACCAAGCCTCGTGTTAGGTGACCTGTTTATAAGATGAACGGCTGTCATAACACATTCAGCCCAAAAACCATGAGGTAACGCAGCATGTGACAACATAGAACGGACCTTCTCCTGAATGGTCCTGTTCATCCTCTCTGCTGTCCCGTTTTGTGGAGGATCATAAGGAGTAGAGAGCTCTCTCTTGATGCCTTTAGCATCACAAAAGTCCTAAAATTGTTTGGACATATACTCTCCACCATTGTCGGAACACAAAGCCTTCAGTGTTTTGCCTGTTTGATTCTCAACATGAGCAACAAACTTTACAAACACTGAGAATGTATCACTCTTCAAACGAAGAGGATAAACCCACACCTTGCGTGTGGCATCATCAATAAAAGACACAAAATATTTTGCCCCTCTCAAAGAAAGCTGAGGCATCTCACATACATCTGTATGCACAAGCTCTAACTGAGCATCTTTCTGTCCAAGAGCTTTCTTGTGGGGGCACTGGAGTTGCCTGCCATATATACAATGCTCACAAAACTGAAAACTTGAGAACTTTAGAGAAGGCAAGTAACCAAAACGAGACAATTGCTCCATTCCTTTGACACTCATGTGTCCCAACCGGCTATGCCACATAGAGATTTCCGGCAGCTCGGTTGCATTTACATTAACATGGTGACAAACACAAGCATGCATGAAGTAAAGAGTGTCCACCTTAGAGCCTCTGGCAACAACCAGTGAGCCCTTACTAATCTTCCACTTTCCACGACCAAATGTGGTAACATAATCAGCATCATCAAGCTGTCCAGTAGAAAGCAGGTTCTTTTTTATCTCAGGCACATGCCTAACATCATGGAGCATAAGCTGTGAGCCATCTGAAAACACAAGCCTCACATCACCTCTGCCAAGAATCTGGCATGCATGGTTGTCACCCAAATAAACTACTCCTTCATTGCCAGCAGTATACCTGACAAACAAGTCTCTGCAACCTGTGACATGAAAGGAGGCACCTGAATCAATGATCCATGAGTGCATACCATGACCATCTCCTGCAAGAAGTGAATGGGCATCAAGTGAAGACGTGAATAGGACTTCATCCTCACTGTCACCTGCATGTGACACATTGACTTCTTCAATCTTGACTCCACTTTTGCCCTTTGACTTTGCATCTTTGGCTTCATCTTTGTCTTTGTCTTTTCCTTTGCTCTTTTCCTTTTGATCATTCTTCCATTTGTAGCATTGCTTTTTGAAATGTCCCTTCTTGCCACAATAATGGCATTCCAAGTCCTTTTTGGAGCGGGACTTGCTTCTTCCCCGTTCTTGGCTTTTACCCCTTTGCTGGGATCTCCCACGTGCATTCATTGCATTGGACTTTCCAACAGAGTTGTTCTTCCTGTTCATCTCCTCTTGAAGGAGAGCACCCTCCACATCTGCATATGACAGCATAGCATTTGAATTGCTAGTGGCTGTCCTGAATGTGTCCCAACTCTCTGGCAAAGTGCATAAGAGAAAGGTGGCTTTGAACTCATCGTCCATTGCCAACTTTTGATTGATGACCTGGCTGACAACACCATTAAACTCATTTAGATGGGCTGTCATAGACGCCCCTTCCTTCATTTGAAGACCTATGAGTTTCTTCAACCAATACACTTTGCTTGCGGCACTTTGCTGGGCATACAAGTCCTGCAATCTTTGCCACATTCCCCAAGCTGTCTTCTCTTCACGTATGCTGAAAAGTAAAGTGTCTGACACAGACAACATGATGGTGGATCTTGCCAGCTCATCCATATCTTCCCATTCTTCAGCAGTAAGAGAAGCGGGCATTACACCCCTTTCTTTGATGGGCTTGTGCTGCTTCTTCTGGAGCAACACATTATAGCACTGGGTTTGCCAAATGTCATAATTATGTGAGCCTTCAAGCTTCTTGATGTGAAGCAATGAAGAGCTCTCACCTGTGGTTGCCATAGCAATATGCAACCTTTGTCAATGCCTGACTCCCTACAAGATGTGCAAACACTGCACCAAAGCACACAAAGTGCTCACAGTTGTTCTCCCAAAGTTTATCTCCCACTGCGGAAGCACGAATGCAACTCTCCTCCCACTGAATGTGATAAAATCACCAAAATCTGGTTGCTGCAGATTTATGACAGCACCTTAACTGTGCTCTGTTGCCCTTCCAAAGTACTGTACAACAATACTAAGTGCTCACCAATGATGTACCAAATCTGTACCGGCAAGTACAACAGCTGAAAATGAAACTTTTCCTCACTCAAATCAATGTACAGCCATGCCAAAACTTGTACAAAGTTGTACCAAATCTGTACCAACAAGTACAGTAGCAATAAATGCTCTCCTGGCTGTCCAAATGAGTGAAAATCAGACCTTGACAGTCCCCACCACTGCATACAACAGTCCCGGACAGAAATTGAGCAAAAGCCCCTTGACTGCAAGTGGATTTCTGAGGGTTCAAGGCATAAAAGTCTTCCCTGCTGCTTTGCCAAGCTCAACAAGCACAAAATCTTGAAAAGCCCCTTGATTCAAGATCAATTTCTGATCATGAATGGTACATTAATGCACATGAAGGCATCCAGAGTCTTCACAATACTTCCCCTTGGCCACATATACATCCAATACATAAAAGCCCCTTGATTTACTGGCACATTGAGTGCTTGACAGGCATCAACACATTGCCCAAAGCATCAAATGCCAGTGCCTGCATGCAAATCAACCCAATTGGCACAAAAGCCCTTTGATTTGCACTCCAATTTCCTGCAATTTTGCCCCAAATGTGAGATTGCTCACATCATACAGCATGTATGAATGCCCAATGGCACAATTACATCAAAAGCCCCAAATTTTGACACCCAATTTCCTGCAAATTGACCCGGAATGTGACCAATGTCACCCAATTTTGCCAATTTTGCTCAAAATCTGAGCCATTTGGACCTGTACCTGCTCAATTGATGAAAATGGACAAGTAAATCCCAAAATTGAAGGCAAATACCTCTGAAATCAGCTGATTTCTGTTGCAGAAAAGGGGGGGGGGGGCGTCAAATTTGCTGACTCGTGAAGGAGTTGATGCTGCTGCTGTCTGAAAACTGCTGTATTGGTGCAGTAGATGTCGCCGGACGAGCTTGAGTCTAGATTCTGCCGCTGCCTCCTCCTAGTTTTCTAGCTATGGCCGCCCAAGCTGTCTGTGCGTCCACCTCATTCGCAACTGTGGCTTTGAATGGAAGACTGGCCGGCGGCGTCTCTGTGGCCAAGCCTTTCTCCAATGTGAATCTGGCCTTCGGGCTGAAGCCTGCGGGCAGCAGCATGGGAAAGGTGCAGGCGTACAAAGTGACCTTCAAGACCCCGGCTGGAGAGTCGTGCAGGTGTGAACGAGCTTTGTCCTAAGGGGCTGCGTGTGGGCGGCGGGAGCTTTACGGGACACGTAAACGTGCCGGCAGACGCTCTATGGTGGCGTGTCGCAGCGCGTGCAACGCCTTGCGGTGGCCAGGCCTTGTTTGTTGCCGCCGCCTCCGCCTAGTGGCCAGCGCTACACGAGACTTCCTCTTGTGGCCAGGCGCTGACGCCCAACGGCTTGCTGGAATTCGTGGCCAGTTCTGCACACGCAGCACATCCAGGCGACCCCACACGCAGGTCTGTACAGCACACGCAGGGGTTGAAGGACAGCAAACGGCAGACGGCAGTTCCTCAGGATCAACAGCTCCAATCGTGCCTTGAAGCTTCAGCAGAAGCAACACACCAATCCTCAACCTACGAGCTCTGATACCAGTTGAAGGGAGAGAGTTAGGGTTTCATGTGGGAGACACACACAAAGAAGAAGGGAGAGAGAGAGAGAGAGAGAGAGAGAGAGAGAGAGAGAGAGACATATGTGGGGATAAGTCAACTCACTGTATGAGTGTGTGACTCCCCTATCACACATGTATATTTGCACTAGTACACATAGTGCACTTAGTACATTAAAAGTACTAAGTGTACTATGTACTATAAAACTTATGGGCTTGTACACACTACAAGGGTGGGCATAATGCCTTTACCCCAACAATCATCACTTACTTGAGCTGGGAGCGCGACACCATCTCGTTATTTATAACGGGATGAGACTGTGGCAGGATTCAGGAGCACTGACATGCTTTCCACGATCACGGGGGGTAGCACAGTGGACTACATCATGGGGTCCATGGAGACCACACAGGCAATGACATCTTTCACCATCCCCCCGTCCTATCGGTGCGGATCACACGTACCTCTTACTGTCATTGGCGAGCTCCACACCGCCCATACAAGCATCGCATACAACTTTCTACTTCACCCATGACTTGGCAGACATATATGAGCATCATGTATATGATGGGCTACTCCAGATGAATCCCCTGTCACCTCTAGACACACTCACCACCCAGCTGTCATCTCTACTACATACGGCCGCCACCCGTAGCTTCCCCCATCATACACACATTGCACACACAGATAGATATGGGAGCATGCCCCAGAATCGGTGGTATGATGATGAGTGCAGAGAGCTATATAGACACCTCCGTGCCCAGAGAGCACTAGAGACCATTACACAGAGACAGGCGAGCCGACAGATGAGGACCCTCACACGCCGTAAGAGGCATGCATATGACATCTCTTCTGCTTCTGCTTCTGCTTCTGCTTCTGCTCCTGCTTCCCTTCCTTCTACTTTTGCTCCCCTACCAACTTGTTGTGATGGGCAGGGGCCAGGACATTAATGCCACAGCTAGAAGAATGCCTCTTCAATGTTACCACTGTCAAGGTCCCCATCGAGTTTCGAAATTCCCTCTAAAGTTTCCTCATCTCAACCAAGCAGTACTCTCAAACATACCAACGGCCACTTGACCGTTGTGACATAGATCATTGGATTAAGGACTACCTGAAAAAGACTGTAGTGCCAAGCCCATCACCTGCTGATATAAGCCCAAAACCAACATGTTCTCAAGCAATGATATGTGGCCTCGGTAACAGAATCTAAGAACAAGTAGAAAAACAAAAGAAAAAATCCAGTTAAGAATGGGAAAATAAAGAAAACCAAAAAGACAAATCTTGGGATGCCTTAAGAGCCAGCCTTTATTAGGGACCTAGATGAGGACTCAGAATCCTTGGAAACAAGGGTAGATTCTGAACAAGGTGGGGAAATACCCTCCAAAACCAAAAGCACGGGGAAGGAGACCCCATGGGATCATGCAATTCCTAAAACTAGATCACACATGACAAAACTTAACTCTTATCGTGACCCTCAAAAGGAGATTGAGCAACTCCAAGACTTTGGTGATTTAGTTACGAAAACCCAAGAGGAGCTTGAACCAAAATGCACAAAAGTGAGTCTCAGAAATTGTAGAGCCTCTTACCTTAACGCCTTCTACTGAGATTCGCAAGCCTCTAGATGTGTCGAGTGTCATCATGGAAGAGACGGAGATCTCCACCTCTCATAGTTCTCAACCCTACCTCGAGAATGAGAGTGAAGGCTGGAGTGAATATCTCGAGATGCCATTTTTGAAACATGGACTTTGAAAATGACGGGGCCCTCCTCAACCCTACCTTTGTAAAAGAAAAGTAATTTTTTTGGAAATTACTTTTTTTTTCCTTGAAATGTGGGGGAACATTTTTTTGAAATGTTAGGAAACATTTTTTTGAGATGTGGAGGAACATTTTTTTGAAATGTGAGGAAACATTTTTTTTTGAAATGTGGGGAACATTTTTTTGAAATGTGAGGAAACATTTTTTTGAAATATCATTTTTTTAAAGGCCCTTGTCACACTTGGGCGGCCGGCCAAGGATGACATGGCAAGCATGCCCGGGCATCTTTAGGAAAAAAACGAGGGTGGGCGGATGTGCCATGTCACACCAGGCAGCTGGCCAAAGAGAGAAAGGTTGAGAGTGGTGGTGACTAAATAAAAATGGTAGAGAGAGAAAGGGGAACAACCAATCAAATGGCTCACCTAGTCCCTTGGCTAGCTTGCCCAACAAAACATGGCCCTTTGAGCGTGCCATATGATTGGTTGTTTTCATTCTGTTTGGTGTCCGTCTGCCCGCGTGTGACACCAGCCTTTAAATGATATTGGGCCTCAATGTGTGGGGCTATAGTCTCCTATTACTAGATAGTGGACATGGTAATAGATAGTGGAAACCGATGTTGGGCTATAGTCTCTTACTATTGGATAGTGGACATCGTAATTAGTATAGATTTTCTTTTTGTAGGAGCTATCAAATGTGTGGCCTCTTTAGTGGCTTTTACACATGTGCAGGGGTATATGACATGGAAGGACTGGTATTCTTATCCACAGTCTTGTTCTTCAAATCTACCACAGGTAGGGTCTTTGCAATAATAGGGTCACGGGAAGGAAGCCTATTGGAGACCTATGCTTGCATCTATCCTCATGAAGCCTCATACAATGGGCCAATAGGGGTCCGCCCCATATATTGGGTCCACCTCATATCATGCAACGAAGGTAATGGGCCCACCTCATATAATGGGTCCACTTTATACAATGGGTCCACCCCATACAATGGGCGCATCTCATATAATGGGTCCACCTCATATAATGGATCCACCCAATACAATGGACACACCTCATCTAATGGATCCACCCCATGTGATGGCATTTGGATGAGATTGTATGTCAAAATACGAGGTCTCACAAGATCCACTACCTATACAAATGAGCCACTACCTATACAAATGGGAAGAGGTTTATGGTGAGGGAGGTGGAAATAACAAATATGTACTCATCCAATGAAGCACCTTTTGTCATAGATATCCATGTGAAGAAAAATGGTCACAATATTGTCCTTGCTCTCCGATTCTTTTCATTGCTTTCAACTACTAGGCAAGTGCCTCGCTTTCTAATTTAAGGTTCTCTTCAAGCTCGCTTTGTTTTGTCTATTGTTGTTCTTATCCTCCGATTCTTTTCTTGCTTTCAAGTACTGGGCAAATGCCTCGCTTTCTAATTTAAGGTTCTCTTCAAGCTCAAGGACACGATAGGGTGGACTCATCAACAGAGACATCTCTCTTATAAGAGGTGAACTATAAGATACATGTCCCTAAATGGATCCACTCCTTATTTATAGACATTCATTGTAGCTTTCCAATAACTCGCATTAAAAAGAGCAGGCAAAAAACATGGACGCCACGACAATTAGGAACAAAGCATGGAAGAAGCCAACTTTTCCATCTTTAGAATGATGATGGAACTTGGCATCTGTGACCACCCCTTATAGAATGTATCCACCCTTGATGGAATAAGTCCATCCTTATATAATGAGTGGACCCATATGTATAGATGGTGGACCCACAAATATACGTAGTGGAGACATATGTCCAGGTAGTGGACTCATTTATATAGGTAGTGGTTCTTGTGAGACCTCCTTGTATTTTGACATGCAATTGCATCCAAATGCCATTGTATGGAGTGGATCCATTAGATGAGGTGTATAGGATTGACCATCCATAAACGCATTGTATAAGGGATTGACCATTCGTATAAAGGGATGGACCCATTAGATGGGGTTATACGATCCGTAAACGCATTGTATAAGGGATTGACCATTCGTATAAAGGGATGGACCCATTGTATGGGGTGGATCTATTACATGAAGTGCGCCCATTGTATGGGGTGCATCCATTATATGAGGTGGACTCATTGTATGGAGTGGACCCATTACCTCGAATGGACTCATTATACCGTAAACGCATATGAGCTTCGTGTGGCATGGAACTTGAAATAAATACTGCAATTTAGGTGTAAAGGTAACAGTATGAGGTATGCAATGCTATTCCAGGCTTCCAGTCTTATATAAACTACAATCTTAAGTATAATGTATATAAAGTGATGTATGCGTAATATGTATACCAAGCTGCATAAAAACCTTTGAATGTTGTGTTTTGGGTCCTTTCTTATCTGCAACCCAAATTTCTTATGTACATATAATCACTTAAAGTAGAGCTTGTAAACCTATATGTATCTTTGTAGACCCACCAAGCAAACAATATTACAAGTGATGTATACTAGCATAGGGAGTATATAAAATTTATGAAAATGCTGATTTAGATGGTGATGAGTTTTCGATATGCGAGAATCCTGAGGTTGTCTCTTGCATAAGTAATAACACTAGCTATCAAAGTTCATAGTGCTAATATTTCAGAGGCTAGCGCTACAGACAAAAACTTTGACTTATTTGCAACCCAAATTTCACAGCTCTATTTTGAATAGTAGCACTCTATTTGTGCTACTATTATTTGAATAGCCTACTATGTTATGTAAACTACTATGCTATGTGAACTATAAATCTATGTGCTCATGTATGTGAACCCTCAAGCATAACACTAGCTATCAAAGTTCATGTTAATATTTTAGAGACTAGCGCTACAGACAAAAACTTTGACTTATTTGCAACCCAAATTTCATAGCTCTATACTAGCAACCCTACTTGGATAGTAGCACTTTATTTAATCCCATGAACTTTTATTAACTTTCTTTACACTTTTATGCAGATACCTACACATACTCCCATACACTATTTATATTCCACATACATTTTTGTTTATATTTGGACATTTGGATGAAGTTCCGAGAATCTTAGACACTTCTTTTACACTTCTCCACTTTGTATACATTATATATACACTTTCTTACAAACTAGGTTTTGCGGCTTTCTATACCTTCATCTTTGCATTGCCATAGCCAAGAACCCAATGTTTCATGCTCCGATGAAACACATCGAAGTTCAGTACCTCTATGTTCGTGAGTGGATTTCTACTGGTGATCTTTGATTGGAGTATTGTCCCACTACGGACAATACTCCACTACGGACAATGTTACGGACATCTTCACCAAGACGGGTTCCTCAGAGGCTTTTGGCTACTCATCTTCGTGCCTTCTCGGTTTTCTTAGCATCTGGTGCTGAGAGCGGAGAAAGACTAGACCCACTATCTTGTATGTGCCTAGTGTCTTGTATGTGCCTAAGGGCTTGGATTCCATTTAAACTAGACCCTTAATAAACCATTAGGCCGATTATACTTCACCAACCCTCATTAATGTCCGATTAATCATCCTGTGTAGATCTCTGTGTAGATTTGATGGGCGGAATTTACAGGGAAGGATGGGATCGAAACGGACAAAAAGGAAGCGAGAGAAGGAAATGGAGGCCGAGCAAGTAGAAACCGAGCAAGCAGAAACTAGTAAGAAAATGGAGGCTGAGCAAGCAGAAACCGAGCTAGCAGAAACTAGTAAGAAAATGGAGGAGCTCGTTCTGACCAAGGCTGAGAAGCTCATTCTGACCATTGCTGACAGGGTCGGTCAGTCCATTGCTGACAGGGTCGATCAGTTCTTTCCTGACAGTGTCGGTCTGATGGGTGAGAAGCTCGGTCAGATGATGGGTGAGAAGCTCGCCTTTGCTGAGAGTGTCGGTCAGACGGGTGAGAAGCTCGGTCAGATGGGTGAGAAGCTTGAGAGGTCTTTCAGTCATTCTCAGTCCGTTGCTGAGAGTGTCGGTCTGATGGGTGAGAAGCTCGGTCAGATGGGTGAGAAGCTTGAGAGGTCTTTCAGTCATTCTCAGTCCTTTTGCTGAGAGTGTCGGTCTGATGGGTGAGAAGCTCGGTCAGATGATAGGTGAGAAGCTCGGTCAGATGGCTGAGAAGCTCGGTCAGATGGATGAGAAGTTTGAGAGGTCTCAAGTTTATATGCAGGACTAGTCACAAAGCTTTAGCAGTCGAGAAGAACTTAGCGACGCTGCCTTTGGAAAGAAAATTCGAAGTGAAATGATTTTGAAAGAAATCTTACCAAAGTCTTTGTCACCCAGGGATGCTAATAAGGTGTTGCAGAATTGGAAAAATCCGGTGGCAAAGAGATTTTCTCAATCAGAGTTTAAAGAGTGGATGAAACAAGTTTATGAGAGAAAGTGCAGATTCCAAATTCTTTTCACAGGTGATGAGACTGAAGCAGACCAAGGATGGAGAAAGTGTGACTTCACATTGGTCACCAAGGGTGATCCAAATGTCGCTATCAACACTGTTGCTGTGCTTAGTCTACAATCAGCAGAGGGCGTGTTTAACTTAGAGAAGGAGATAAGAATTAGTATACGCAGGGCAGAACAATCATAAAATCTTCGAGCCATGATAGAGAGTTTTGTGTTGCAGGTGTCACAAATGGCATTAAGGTACAATGGTATTTAGTGGAACGTCGTTTTGGTGTCCGGCTCTTTGTTTATTATAGTACCATTGAAGACAACTTTAGGAAGAGCCTTTCTGCATTTCTCACAAGCGCCTCCAAGGACCTTTATTTTAACAAAATGGAACCTATGCATGTTGATGGGAAGGAATTGGTTTTTAACCACTGTTTAGGATTTGGTGCAACAAGTAAGATGTACTCTTGTTATTATGATGGCGAGCTTGCTGCTGCAAAATTGTACAGCAGCAATCATACTTCATGTGTTGAAGTTGATACTTCATGTGTTGAAGTTGATGTACTTAACCGTCTTAAGGATGTATCTAACATTCCGACTGTGCTTGCCAATACTAAGGAAGTACTGATATTGAAACCAGTTGGTGAAAGTTCGACAATTGTGAAAGTTTTAAGGGCTTGTACTATAAAGTCTTCTTTTACTGTTATAAGGCTTGACTGTTGCTTCTTGGAACTGGTGATTTTATTGTTTTGAAGGCTTCTTTTACCGTTTTAAGGCTCTTCTTGGAACTGGCATTAGACACACACCAGTTCCAAGAAGCAACAGTCGAGCCTTAAAACGGTAAAAGAAGCCTTCAAAACAATAAAATCACCAGTTTCAAGAAGCAACAGTCAAGCCTTATAACAGTAAAAGAAGACTTTATAGTACAAGCCCTTAAAACTTTCACAACTGTCAAACTTTCACCAACTGGTTTCAATACCAGTACTTCCTTAGTACTGGCAAGCACAGTCGGAATGTTAGATACATCCTTAAGACGGTTAAGTACATCAACTTCAACACATGAAGTATGATTGCTGCTGTACAATTTTGCAGCAGCAAGCTCGCCATCATAATAACAAGAGTACATCTTACTTGTTGCACCAAATCCTAAACAGTGGTTAAAAACCAATTCCTTCCCATCAACATGCATAGGTTCCATTTTGTTAAAATAAAGGTCCTTGGAGGCGCTTGTGAGAAATGCAGAAAGGCTCTTCCTAAAGTTGTCTTCAATGGTACTATAATAAACAAAGAGCCGGACACCAAAACGACGTTCCGCTAAATACCATTGTACCTTAATGCCATTTGTGACACCTGCAACACAAAACTCTCTATCATGGCTCGAAGATTTTATGATTGTTCTGCCCTGCGTATACTAATTCCTATCTCCTTGTCTGAGTTAAACACGCCCTCTGCTGATTGTAGACTAAGCACAGCAACAGTGTTGATAGCGACATTTGGATCACCCTTGGTGACCAATGTGAAGTCACACTTTCTCCATCCTTGGTCTGCTTCAGTCTCATCACTTGTGAAAAGAACTTGAAATCTGCACTTCCTCTCATTGACTTGTTTCATCCACTCTTTAAACTCTGATTGAGAAAACCTCTTTGCCACTGGATTTTTTCAATTCTGCAACACCTTATTAGCATCCCTGGGTGACAAAGACTTTGGTAAGATTTCTTTCAAAATCATTTCACTTCGAATTTTCTTTCCAAAGGCAGCGTCGCTAAGTTCTCCTCGACTGCTAAAGCTTTATGACAAGTCCTGCATATAAACTTGAGAATGACTGAAAGACCTCTCAAACTTCTCAGCCATCTGACCGAGCTTCTCACCCATCATCTGACCGAGCTTCTCACCCATCAGACCGACACTCTCCGCAATGACTGAAAGACCTCTCAAGCTTCTCACCCATCTGACCGAGCTTCTCACCCATCAAACCGACACTCTCAGCAAAGGACTAAGAATGACTGAAAGACCTCTCAAGCTTCTCACCCATCTGACCGAGCTTCTCACCCATCTGACCGAGCTTCTCACACATCTGACCGACACTCTCAGTAAAGACGAGCTTCTCACCCATCATCTGACCGAGCTTCTCACCCATCAGACCGACACTCTCAGCAAAGGACTGACCGACCCTGTCAGCAAATGGACTGACCGACCTTGTCAGCAATGGTCAGAACGAGCTCCTCAGCCTTAGTCAAAACGAGCTCCTCCATTTTCTTACTAGTTTCTGCTAGCTCGGTTTCTGCTTGCTCGGCCTCCATTTTCTTACTAGTTTCTGCTTGCTCGGTTTCTGCTTGCTCGGCCTCCATTTCCTTCTCGCGCCCCCTTTTTGTCCGTTTCGATCCCATCCTCCCCTTCAAATTTCACGTCATCAAATCTACACAGAGATCTACACAAGATATTTAAACGGACATTAATGAGGGTTGGTGAAGCAATCGGCCTAATGGTTTATTAAGGGTCTAGTTTAAATGGAATCCAAGCTCTTAGGCACATACAAGACACTAGGCACATACTAGATAGTGGATCTAGTCTTTCTCCGCTCTCAGCACCGGATGCTAAGAAAACCGAGAAGGCACGAAGATGAGTAGCCAAAAGCCTCTGAGGAACCCGTCTTGGTGAAGATGTCCGTAACATTGTCCATAGTGGAGTATTGTCCGTAGTGGGACAATACTCCAATCAAAGATCACCAGTAGAAATCCACTCACGAACATAGAGGTACTGAACTTCGATGTGTTTCATCGGAGCATGAAACATTGGGTTCTTGGCTATGGCAATGCAAAGATGAAGGTATAGAAAGCCGCAAAATCTAGTTTGTAAGAAAGTGTATATATAATGTATATAAAGTGGAGAAGTGTAAAAGAAGTGTCTAAGATTCTCGGAACTTCATCCAAATGTCCAAATATAAACAAAAATGTATGTGGAGTATAAATAGTGTATGGGAGTATGTGTAGGTATCTGCATAAAAGTGTAAAGAAAGTATAATAAAAGTTCATGGGATTAAATAAAGTGCTACTATCCAAGTAGGGTTGCTAGTATAGAGCTATGAAATTTAGGTTGCAAATAAGTCAAAGTTTTTGTCTGTAGCGCCAGCCTCTCAAATATTAGCAACATGAACTTTGATAGCTAGTGTTATGCTTGAGGGTTTACATACATGAGCACATAGATTTATAGTTTACAAAGCATAGTAGTTTACATAACATAGTAGGCTATTCAAATATAACAGTAGCACAAATAGAGTGCTACTATTCAAAATAGAGCTGTGAAATTTGGGTTGCAAATAAGTCAAAGTTTTTGACTGTAGCGCTAGCCTCTAAAATATTAGCACTATGAACTTTGATAGCTAGTGTTATTACTTATGCAAGAGACAACCTCCGGATTCTCGCACATCGAAAACTCAACACCATCTAAATCAGCATTTTCATAAATTTTATTTACTCTCTATGCCAGTATACATCACTTGTAATATTGTTTGCTTGGTGGGTCTACAAAGATACATATAGGTTTACAAGCTCTACTTTAAGCGATTATATGTACATAAGAAATTTGGGTTGCAGATAAGAAAGGACCCAAAACACAACATTCAGAGGTTTTTATGCAGCTTGGTATACATATTACGCATGCATCACTTTATATACATTATACTTAAGATTGTAGTTTATATAAGACTGGAAGCCTGGAATAGCATTGCATACCTCATACTGTTACCTTTACACCCAAATTGCAGTATTTATTTCAAGTTCCATACCACGCGAAGCTCATATGCGTTTACGATATAATGAGTCCATTCCAGGTAATGGGTCCACTCCATACAATGAGTCCACCTCATATAATGGATGCACCCCATACAATAGGCGCACTTCATCTAATAGATCCACCCCATACAATGGGTCCATCCCTTTATACAAATGGTCAATCCCTTATACAACGCGTTTACGGATCGTATAACCCCATCTAATGGGTCCATCCCTTTATACGTAATCCCTTATACAATGCGTTTACAGATTGTATAACCCCATCTAATGGGTCCATCTCTTTATACGAATGGTCAATCCCTTATACAATGCGTTTATGGATGGTCAATCCTATACACCTCATCTAATGGATCCACTCCATACAATGGCATTTGGATGCGATTGCATGTCAAAATACAAGGAGGTCTCACAAGAACCACTACCTATACAAATGAGTCCACTACCTAGACATATGTCTCCACTACGTATATATGTGGGTCCACCATCTATACATATGGGTCCACTCATTATATAAGGATGGACTTATTCCATCAAGGGTGGATCAATTCTATAAGGGTGGTCACAGATGCGAAGTTTCATCATCATTCTAAAGATGGAAAAGTTGGCTTCTTCCATGCTTCCTAATTGTCGTGGCGTCCATGTTTTTTGTCTGCTCTTCCATGCGAGTTATTGGAAAGCTACAGTGAATGTCTATAAATAAGCAGTGGATCCATTTAGGGACATGTATCTTATAGTTCACCTCTTATAAGAGACATGTCTCTGCTGATGAGTCCACCCTATCGTGTCCTTGAGCTTGAAGAGAACCTTAAATTAGAAAGCGAGGCATTTGCCCAGTACTTGAAAGCAAGAAAAGAATCGGAGGATAAGAACAACAATAGACAAAACAAAGCGAGCTTGAAGAGAACCTTAAATTAGAAAGCGAGGCACTTGCCTAGTAGTTGAAAGCAATGAAAAGAATCGGAGAGCAAGGACAATATTGTGACCATTTTTCTTCACATGGATATCTATGACAAAAGGTGCTTCATTGGATGAGTACATATTTGTTATTTCCACCTCCCTCACTGGCTCATTTGTATAGGTAGTGGATCTTGTGAGACCTCGTATTTTGACATACAATCTCATCCAAATGCCATCACATGGGTTGGATCCATTAGATGAGGTGCGTCCATTGTATTAGGTGGATCCATTATATGAGGTGGACCCATTATATGAGATGCGCCCATTGTATGGGGTGGACCCATTGTATAAAGTGGACCCATTATATGAGGTGGGCCCATTACCTTCGATGCATGATATGAGGTGGACCCAATATATGGGGCGGACCCCTATTGGCCCATTGTATGAGGCTTCATGAGGATAGATGCAAGCATAGGTCTCCAATAGGCTTCCTTCCCTTGACCCTATTATTGTAAAGACCCTACCTGTGGTAGATTTGAAGAACAAGACTGTGGATAAGAATAACAGTCCTTCCATGTTATATACCCCTGCACATGTGTAAAAGCCACTAAAGAGGCCACACATTTGATAGCTCCTACAAAAAGAAAATCTATATTAATTACGATGTCCACTATCCAATAGTAAGAGACTATAGCCCAACATCGGTTTCCACTATCTATTACCATGTCCACTATCTAGTAATAGGAGACTATAGCCCCACACATTGAGGCCCAATATCATTTAAAGGCTGGTGTCACACGCGGGCAGACGGACACCAAACAGAATGAAAACAACCAATCATATGGCACGCTCAAAGGGCCATGTTTTGTTGGGCAAGCCAGCCAAGGGACTACGTGAGCCATTTGATTGGTTGTTCCCCTTTCTCTCTCTACCATTTTTATTTAGTCACCACCACTCTCAACCTTTCTCTCTTTGGCCAGCTGCCAGGTGTGACATGCCACATCCGCCCACCCTCGTTTTTTTCCTAAAGATGTTCGGCCGTGCTCGCCGTGTCATCCTTGGCCGGCCGCCCACGTGTGACAAGAGCCTTTTAAAAAAATGATATTTCAAAAAAATGTTTCCTCACATTTCAAAAAAATGTTCCCCACATTTTAAAAAAAAATGTTTCCTCACATTTCAAAAAAATGTCCCCCCGCATTTCAAGAAAAAAAAAGTAATTTCCAAAAAAATTACTTTTCTTTTACAAAGGTAGGGTTGAGGAGGGCCCCGTCATTTTCGAAGTCCATTTTTCAAAAATGGCATCTCGAGATATTCGCTTCAGCCTTCACTCTCATTCTCGAGGTAGGGTTGAGCAGGAGAAAGGGGAGCAAAAGCAGAAGGAAGGGAAGCAAGAGCAGAAGCAGAAGCAGAAGCAGAAGGAAGGGGAAGAGATTATACTGCTGCTTTGTGGATTTCCGCAAAGCATTTGACACGATGCCACGAGAGAGACTCTTCCAGCGCTTACAGTCATTGGGGATCCCATCAGAGATGGTTTGGGGCATCTATGCTTTATATGAGCAAGTCCTCGGGCGCATACGATGCGTCGGGGGGCTATCTGATGTTATTGCTAGCACCATAGGTGTGAAGCAAGGATGCCCACTCTCTCCTACACTATTGGGGCTATACATCAATGAGGTGGCTGACTTCATTGGTCACGGTGGTGAGGACGGGGTAGACATCTCAAGTGCCACAGTCCACATTATGCTACATGCAGATGATATTATTCTGGTCTCTGAGTCGCGGATGGGACTGCAGCACCATCTCCATGCACTCGATGACTTCTGCACACAGAGGGGGCTTACAGCGAACCTTGGGAAAACCAAGGCCATGATTTTCCACACCTCAGGGCCGGTTCGACGACAGGCCATCTTCACACTAGTAGGAGGACAAGTAGAGGTGGTAGACTCATATGTGTACCTGGGGATTACATTTACGACTCCACCAGGAAGATTTACTACGGCACAGGCAGCCAGGGATAGACTCACACGAGAGTATGCATCTCTGGCCATGCTAGAGAGACAGTGTCACCAGGCACACTTCCAAGAGCCCCGCACGAAGGGTGGTTGTTTGACACACTAGTCACCCCTGCTTTGACGTATGCTGCAGCAGTATGGACACCTGGGCTCGCCACCTCCACATGGTCTCAAATAGAGAGGCCTCAGATTCTCATGCTCTTACGGATGATCCGCAGCAAACCCTCCGTCCCACATGACATTGTCCGGACGGAGTTTGCTGCACCTCCTATGCTAGTAGAGGCCCTCTTCCAAACGATCTGCTTCATACAGAGGATCAAAGATATGCCATCAGATCGACTCTCACACAGCTTTTGAGGCATCCAGGCCGCTCACAAAGAGTGGAGATAGGAGATCATGGTATTCACACATGATACAATGGCTCACTCAGCATGGTCTCGACAAAGATCACCTGCCACCTTTCTAGTATGATATACATGCACCACACATCCAGCTCTCTCGCAGTGAGAGAAACAGGGTCCTTCGGCAAGATTTATGGCAACGATACACTCAAGAGACTTGGATTACACCCAATCAGCCTCTACCGCCGAAGATGCTATACTACAGAGATCAGTTTATGCGTATCTCAGCGGATGGATTCATACAGAGATCTGGATACATGGATGTGTACATGCCTCACAGTGCCCGAGTGGCGATTGGCCAGCTCAGAGTGTCATCACACCAGCTTGAGATTGAGGCAGGTAGCACGGATCCCCAAAGCAGAGAGGATATGTAGACTATGCTAGGAGGAGGTTGAGAGTGAGGAACATTATGTATGCAGATGCAGAGCATATAGTGTAATTAGAGAGAGATACACCACCATCTTCAGTGGACATCCCTCACTCCGCCAGATCATGGAGTCTGTAGACCAACGCAGATTTGGCCAGTTCTTGCTAGAGACACAACGCCACAGAGAGTGTCAAATCCCGAGATCTCTCCATGAGGAAAATCTGCAAAAACAGCCATGACAAGCAAGACAAAGCAACGAACCCTAACCCTAGAATGCAAAGCGGAAGAAACATATCTGGGTGCAGGCATACTCACCACCCAACCATGACAGTCGTGAGCGAAGCTCACAACCTTGGCCGTCCCCACCGAACCACGAGCTAGAGCGTCATGCTCTCGTGAGTGCCCTGCCATCGTCCTCATCCGGTGTCCTCTACCACATGGGGTTGTCCCCCAAGGATGTCGGCCTCTTGCGCAATGGTGCTCTTGCTCCGCGCGCTTTGCACTACTGTGCTCCATCCATCGGTATGTGCCCCACTGGTACCCCTCCCCCCAATAAATAGAGAAGCGACGCCCAAAAATCACACGATATCAATAGTGGACCAAAAAGCACATGTCCACCCACAACATATCATACTCTAGCTCGCCAATCTGCCTGCCCCTAGCGTGCACATGACATACTCCCCTTTCTCAAAAGAGCTCACTCTTGAGCTCAAGAAAAAGAACTCACCCGAAGGTGTCCTGCTCGCATCTTTCTCTCGGAGAGGCTCTGATACCACTGTCAAATCCCGAGATCTCTCCGTGAAAACAGCCATGAAAAGCAAGACAAAGCAACGAACCCTAACCCTAGAAGGCAAAGCGGAAGAAACATATCTGGGTGCAGGCATACTTGCCACCCAACCATGACAGCCGTGAGCGAAGCTCACAATCTTGGCCGTCCCCACCGAGCCACGAGCTAGAGCGTCATGCTCCTCATCCGGTGTCCTCTACCACCTGGGGTTGTGTCCCCCAAGGACGTCATCCTCTTACGCAATGGTGCTCTTGCTCCACGCGCTTTGCACTACTGTGCTCCATCCATCGGTGTGTGCCCAACTGGTACCCCTCCCCCCAATAAATAGAGAAGGAACGCCCAAAAAGCACACAATATCAATAGCGGACCAAAAAGCGCCCACAACATATCATACTCTAGCTCGCCAATCTGCCTGCCCCTAGCGTGCACATGACAGAGAGACACTGATACGGACTCATACCACAAGGAGAGGTGGGCGACAGCTCCAGCTCATTGATTTCTTCCAGAGATCTATCCCAGTGCCTACCCTGACACAGGAGGGGGTTACACGTCAGCGCGCTGCGGACCTCCGAACCTGACGGAGACCGAGAGCACCAGGCTACCAAACTCCCAGACTACATCAGAGGGAGATCATAGAGATACGGGCTCGATATCAGCACCATATCCAGGAGCGGCTAGCTCACTTACACTCACACCCGAAGATCATGCTCCGAGGTATTTTTGCCTGGCCATCGCCTATGTATCACATATTACACCCCCATTATGGTACTGATTGGAGCTAGACAAATCTGCATTGCATTCTTGTATACCCTACGCATATAGTACTGAGCCTCTAGCAGTAGTGCTCCATCCATCACACCTCCCCACTAGCTCAGTACTTTCATAGTGTTATTTCATGTTCATTTTGTCCTTTTTTTTCAGGACATCCAGAAGACATTAACAGTTGTACATTGATTTGTCTCATAGGTCGAGTTCAGCCTCTAGTAGACGTTAATACAGCTTTCTTTCTTTCTTTCTTTCTACAACAGAGGATCAGGACCATACTAGCACGGCATGGGAGACGTCCAGTCAGAGTACTCACCATGGAGGACATTGAGGATATCTGCCATCGACCGATGAGAGACATCTTTGGATAGTGATGTGTATGATGCTTACCTTTGTTGCTGGAGTTTTCCTCCCAGATGTTATCCATTAGGAGCTCCTAGTACCGTACTTTTCCTCAGTTGTTTCAGTTTCAATTAGTTGTTTAGTTGTTTTTAGCTTTCCTTACACAGACATCGTATCAGATCCACCAATTGTTGTAACCTTTTTGGTCTCATAGGTCATTTTGGCCTTCTGAAGACGTTAATATATCATTTCATTTCATTTTCATTTCTCTCCATGATTGAGATCTTTCATCCTCCATAGCTTCACAGCCTCACTCCTCATCGTGCAATTGCATGGGCTAACCCTAACTTCCTTCACTATTACTACTACAAGTATTAAAGAGTATTGGCCATTTAAGAGCACTAAATGATGAACAGATGCACGGAAATTTAACCCTCATTTCTAATAGTAGGCATAAGGAAAGAAAAGAAAGTCACTAAGCTGGCTGCCAACAATCGGGACTGCTTTTGCTAATACATTGCTGATGTTGGAGTAGGAAACTGGTCACTCTTCAGCAAGAAGAGAAGTGTTGATCACTTTTGTGCTGAGACGGAAGGAAGGGATCGTCTTCAGTAGACATTGAATGCAGGCCAAGTTCCAACCGCCAGACATGAACTCCACACCTTGGCTCCCATTCCTACTGAACTCTTTAATAGAGCCCTGTGTGAAGGGCCAAGGATCCCCTCCCTCCTAGGCCATCAACACTACTTGCCCATCCATAAGGCAGGAAACCCCATTGATCCCAACTACAGAACCATCATAACACACAATGGCCAAGATATATGGGGCAAGAATAGAGTCTGAGATTAGCTTCCTAGCCGAGAGACACGGACAGAGGGCCCCCAACCAGGCAGGCTTCAGGAGGAACTATTCTATCCTCGACCACATCTTCACTCTCCAAGCTATCATTGAGGAGGGGAGGGCATGGAGCAGCGGCTGTTAGTTGCTTTGTAGACTTCAACAAGGCTTTTGATTCTGTCCACCAATCCTGATTTTGAGCTGCTACAAGAGCTTCAATGTCCATCAGATATGATATGAGGGGTAATGGCCTTATATGAGGCCGTAGTTGGCAAAGTACAGGCATACCAGGTGGCATCTCAAGAGATATTAGCAGTACTATCAAGGTCGAACAGGGCTGCCTGCTTTCCCTTACATTGTTTGGGTTATACATTGATGAGATTACACACTTCGTGGATAGGCTCGGAGGGACACCCTCACGGTTGGCCCAAGCGATTGTTCTCATCTTATTATAAGCTGATGATATAGCCCTGATCCCTAATTCTGTAGAGGGGCTACAGAGACATCTAGATGCACTGAAAGAGTTTTTGATGAGAGAGATCTTATGGTCAATGAATTTCATGATATTAACACTTCCTACCGAGAGAAAGCTGTTGGAATGGAGCACCTGTGTGAGAGGCAAAATGTGCAGGTACAGAACGAAAGAAGCGCACACACACAAAGGTCTACAAAAAGCTCCATGACTATCTTGTTGATAAGTACACAATTGATCAAAGTGATGAAGCCGTAACTAGTACCAAGATTAATCCAAAAGCTAACATGTGGCAAGTGATCCAACGGTCATGATATAAACTTAAACCATAGTCTATATGTGACACTTAATGCTAGGGGAAATGTCACCAAACTAATACTAATGCCTAATACACATTTCCAATAGCATATCTGTCACAATTCCCCATGTAATGGAAATGTGAATGTATGGAGTCACATCAAATCACAAAGTGTATAAGCTTAAAGCCTTGTGAAAGCTTCAAACTTATCTCTCGGAAGCCCCTTCATGAAGATGTCCATCACATTGTCCTAAGTTGGACAACAGACAAGGTTGATGTCACTTGCATGAAGTCTCTCTCTCACATAATGATAATGAACCTCAATGTCCTTTGTCTGTGCATGAAAAACCAGATTTTTTGCAATGGCAACAATGTGAAGACTTCCTAGTCTATTAATACTTTAAGAGACATAACTAAGATTGAATACAATAACTAAATACAATTAGAAAGCGGAAAGCTGAGTGTTGTTTGCATTGAGACGCAAGGCCTTGTTAAATAGGGCCTGAAGAGGCACAAATGAAGAGGCACATCCCTGACGAAAGGGTGTGACTCTTGAATGAATAGTTATGTCCTTTGGACGTAGAGATGTGTCCTTTGATCAATAGATGTGTCCCTTTGAAGAGACGTGTCCTTTGATGATGACCCATGTGAAAGGGCGTGACCCTTCACTGGTGTCCTTTCAATGATTAAGAGTAATTAGAGATAATTAAGAGAGATTAAGTCACAATCGTGACATTCCCTCCTACTTAAAATAAAATCCATGGTTATATAAGTGACTGTTGTTGACTGAAGAACTCTTGAAGTAATTCTGGATACTGTTGTAGATCTTCATCACTTTGCCAAGTTGAATCTAAATCATCCAAATCTTTCCATTGTACCAAGAATTCTGAAATAATCTTTTGTCGAGTTTCTTTCTGTCGTACATTAAGAATCTTTTCTGGAATTAAGATCATATGCTCATCTTCAATCTCTAGAACATAATTGCAAAAGTCTGGAATGGGAGAATCTCCTTGTGCAAACTTCTTGATCCATGATATGTGAAAAGTCAGATGAATCTTTCCCCATGAAAGTGGTAACTCCAACTTATAACTCACAGGAGAATTGTCAAAACCCCCAAGGATATCCTCGTAGAACGCTCTTGGTACGAGACTCGAAACCTACAAACAAACAAACAAGAAGGGGGTGCAAGCCTGACTCGCCTCCCAACCACGACAGCCGCGGGCAAGCCCACAGGACTTGGCTCTCCCCACCGAGCCACGAGCTGAGCTAACTAGATGGACGTACCGACCAATCTCTACCTCGTGACGTCCCATACCACCACGAAGCTACCCTCGCGAGTCTCCAGACTGTTGCCGGCCTCGGCTGCATGAAGCAGGTGCACGTCTGCACTAGATCCAGGCTCCTGACCATAGCGCTCTCACAAGTCACGCGAGACTCTATATCCCTAATGACTAACCTTGGCCACACTTTTATAGGCTCTTGGCCAGTCATCGGGCGTCCACACTTAGGCGCCCGCCTGTCCATACTTGGATGCCCGCCCGTTAGTCTATCCCTAACTCAGCTCGTCAATCAACCTGCCTAGCTCCAAGCTTCCCAAAACCTCGAACCTAGTCTTGTGTGCGTGTAGCACACGGTAGATACACACTGTGCACATGACATACTCCAAGGTTGCAGCCATACGTACGTACGTACGGATCGATCAGTACCGCACGGATCGTACGCGTACGGATCCATACGCATACGGATCGATCCGTACGTTTATTTTTTTTAAAACCCCTTTTTGACCTTCAACGTACGAATTTGGACTTATTTCGGAATTTCGCCTGCAGTGCTCTGTTTCGCTTTGTCTCTGCACACTGTGCACATTGCAACCAAGTAATTCTCACGCTCTCTCTCGCTCATGGCCTTGGTCCCTCATGATGCATCTCTGTCTCGTACTGTACTCTGATGTATACCATTTTATACCCCCAGTATGGTACAGGATGGAGCTAGCTAGGTTGCATATCATGATTGTATACTCCATGCATATAGCTTTGCATTCTCCTAGTAATAGAGCTCCATCCCCTGCACACCCAGATTCAGCTTTTTTATTCAGTACTTTTTCATTTTGTTGGGATGACAGAGGATACCCCATACATGTACTCCGATTTGTCTCATAGGCCGAGTTCGGTCTTTTGGAAGACGTTAATAAAATCTTTCTTTCTTTCTTTCTTTCTTTCTTGCTCCCTCCCGAGTCCCTCTCCCTCTCTCTCTCTCTCTATAGAGCTGGGGCGGTCCAGGCGCCCCAAGATGAGAGGTCCATCTCGACACCGGCGGAGACTACAACAGAGGATCGGGACCATACTAGCACGGCATGGGAGACGTCCAGTCAGAGTACTCACCATGGAGGACATTGAGGATATCCGCCATCGACCGATGAGAGACATCTTTGGATAGTGATGTGTATGATGCTTACCTTTGTTGCTGGAGTTTTCCTCCCACATGTTATCCATTAGGAGCTCCTGGTACCGTACTTTTCCTCATAGTTGTTTCAGTTTCAGTTACTTGTTTAATTGTTTTTAGCTTTCCTTACACAGACATTGTATCAGATCCACCAATTGTTGTAACCTTTTTGGTCTCATAGGTCATTTTGGCCTTTTGAAGACGTTAATATATCATTTCATTTCTCTCTTTCCTCCTTTGGAGTATGCTCTAAGCTCTCCCTCTCTCTCTCTCTCTCTCTCTCTCTTTCTTCCTTTGGAGTATGCTCTAAGCTCTCTCTCTTTCTTCCTTTGGAGTATGCTCCGATTTGTCTCATAGGCCGAGTTCGGTCTTTTGGAAGACGTTAATAAAATCTTTCTTTCTTTCTTTCTTTCTTTCTCTCTTTCTTTGTGTCACACAGCTTCCAGGATCCAATATGCCGAAGCCATGCAACCCCTACTAGCAGGCGCACACCAATGTCATCCGTGTTATTAATACGCCGACCCAAGCTGGTTCTGGCACGCATAGATGGCAGTGCAAGTATTGCAACTTCGAGCTCACGAGCACAATTTCTCGTGTCGTGATACACTTGACAGGTATTGGCACCACCGGCAATTGTGGTGGGTGCAAGCAGGTGCCGCAGGATATCAGAGACAAGCTCATTGCTGAGAATTCATCAACAACAAAGGGTTCAAAGAAGGTAAGAGGCAGCCAGCACACTCAAGATGCACTTCATGATGCGCTTGTGGGGGAGATGGGTGATTCTTCCACACAGGATAGCCAGCCTACAGGGGGCAGAAAGAGGGCCCGTGTCATGCATGAGGGTGATGAGGATGAGGATGCACATGTGCTGAGACAGAGTACTTTGCCTTCACGTGTGTCATCTCTTTCGTGGGTGAAAGAGAGACAAAAAGTGGCTGAGATGGAGATTGCTTGCACTCTTGTGGAGTGCAACATCTCCTTCAATGTACTGAGGACTGATCAATGGAAGAGAATGGTGAGAGCCATAGCAGAGGTTGGCCACACAGACTCGTGGTCCGGGGTGGAGTATAACAAAATGCGTACCACGATGCTTGAAGAGCAGAAAGCCTTGATAGACAAGGCATTGGTACCTGTCACAAGGCAGGATGACAGTCTTTTGGATGCACCATCATATCTGATGGCTGGAGTGATATGCGTAGACGACACATTATCAATATTTTGGTGTCCTCATGTCTTGGCACATACTTCTTGCGGACTATGGATGCAAGAAAGGCAGGAGAATCCATCATGCTGAGTTTATTTATCACCACATCAGACAGGCAATTTTGGATGAAGGGCCAGAGAATGTGGTCCAAGTGGTGACAGACAATGCTTCAAATTGCAAGCATATGGGTGAATTGGTCGAGGCAGAGTTTCCTCACATTGCTTGGACTCCTTGTGCTGCACATTGCTTGGACCTGCTGATGGAGGATATTGGAAAGTTGCCATGGGTGCAACCTGATGTTGCAGATGCCACGAAGATTACTACATTTTTCCGAAAAAAACATCAGGCTTTGGCCATCTTCAAGAGCCATAATGCACTTGATATGGTGCGACCCTCGAAGACCAGGTTTTCTTATATGTTCCTGGTCTTGCAGAGGCTTTTTAGATTGCAGGACCCACTACTACAGACTGTGGTGGACCCAAAATGGAGGTTTATGCACCATGCGCAGATAGAGGCCATTAGATACATTCAGCGGAAAGTGCTTGACGAGGCCTTTTGGACAGAGGTACAGAGCTTGACGGTGGCATTGCAGCCTATCCATGTCCTTCTCCGACTCACAGATATGGAGGCCTCTACTCTTCGACCGGTCTATCATCTCTTCATGGAGATGAAGCGCCATATTGCCGCTTGTACGACATTGACGGAGTCTCGGTGAGTGTACACTTGGATATGGTTCTTGGCTGATTATATTAATATTAAATAATATGCACATTGCAACAATATGTTTAAAGTTATATTATATAATGACTATTGGAATGTTGGCTTGTCAATTTGTAGCCGGGGTGACATCCTGGCTATTGTAGAGCGGCGATGGACATTTATGAGCCGTCCCATTCATGGGATGGCTGCATTGCTTCATCCCTTCTACAAGAAGCCAGAGCTGTTTAGTGAGAGCACTCTGCTCATGCAGAAAGACCGGTACATCAACATAATGTACGACGAGGATGAGCAACTTGAGGTTGATGCAGAGATGGTGAGTTTTATGAACAATCTAGAACCATCCTTTGCTAGGGCGGTGGTTTTGAGAGAGAGGGCGACGAAATTTCCTCACATGGTGGCAGAGCTATGGAAGACAAGGTCTTCCAAAGCTGACTCATCTTGCTCTCCGAATCCTCTCGCAGGTACTCTTGACACTTTCACAATTGCATCCATCTTTAAAGTTTAATTCATTAAGGGTTTTGACTCCAAAATCGTATCGTGATTCGTGATCGTAGGATTGTTCTGCTGGTGCTTGTGAGCGCAATTGGAGCGCCTACTCCTTGGTTCACACGAAGATCCGCAATCGACTTAGTACCGCTCAGCTGGAGCGATTAGTGTATTGCCGAGCGAACATGAAGCTCGTGCGAGATTATCATGCTTTGGGGACACCCAAGCAGGTATATTTAACTGTCGTACGTCTTTTGACACATTTCAATATAATTAAGTCATTTCTTGTGGTTCTGACTTGTCGGATTTTGCTTTTCCACAGGCAAATCCGACCCGTGTGAAGATGGTGCCAACCTCTACTGAGGACGACGTGGAGCAGCGTGTCAGAGACGAGCAAGCATATATTATACGACTCCTTCATAGAGAGTTCGAGAGCATCGATCGCCGTGTCACAAGGTCACGCGCACGGGCTTTGGCGATACCTTTGCGTGAGAAGGCTGCAGATTCAGAGAGCGCTAGACGGAGGAGCATTCGTCGGGGGAAGCTGCCTGTTCGTACGCAGCGGACTCGGGCGAATGAGGCTGTCACTCTCATTCATACTCAGAGTGAGTCAGGAGATGATGATGCAGCACATGGATCTCATGATACATCTTTCACATCATCACATGTGCCCGTGATGGCAGTGCCTGACTATGACGACGAGGGCAATGTCCTGACAGATGGGGACTTGCTCTCTTCTGGTACATCGTCATCATCATCATCTGATGAGGAGTTTTGACTCTTAGATCACGTTTCATTGTGGAGTCTAGACTCTGGACTAGCCCTTATGGGCCTTTTGAGGACATTTCTATGATGTAGTGTTGCAGCTTGCTATGTAGTATGTGCATTGTATTCAGTTTGTTTTGATGCATTTGCAGCTTGCTATGTAGTATGTGCATTGTATTCAGTTTGTTTTGATGCATTTGCAGTCTTTTAACATGGATGAGAGTCGAGACTTTTGTTGTGTAAACACTGATTCATCAGTTTATATAGAGCTAAGAGTGGTGATTGGTGATTGAAGATTGATCTCTCATTGAAAACTGATTTTGGTATCTGATGTTTGATTTCTGAAGTAACAAGTTTTACATCGTGCGGCAAGGGTTTTGTGATTACTAGTCAAATGCGTATTAGCAAAGACCTTATTAGATTGTCTTGTAGGTCTCTCTCACAATTTAAAATGTATTTGGATCTTTTTATGTTTATTTTGATATGAAATACCATATAGATTGATATTTTTTACAATGGTACGTATTTTTACGTACACAAAAATTTTATCTGTACGGAACAACGTACAAATACGTACCGTACATTACGTACAGTACGTACACATCAACCTTGACATACTCCCCTTCCTCTAAGAGCTCACTCCTGAGCTCACTAAAAAGCCAGGATAATCTCTCTGAAGAGTAGTCAATGTCTCCCATGTAGCGTCCTCCTGAACACGATCCTTCCACTTGATCTTGTATTCCGTGATAAGCGTATTACGCAATCTTCTTTCACGAAATCCAAGAATCTTTTCAGGTTCGTGTGAAACAAATGTCATGTCCTCGACATCTATGAGTTCTTGAGGAGTAACTAACTGGCATGTTCCACCCAGTACTTCCTTAAGTCTACTGACATGAAATACAGGATGAACTTTCACATAAGAAGGTAAATCCAATTTATATGCGATTGAACCAATCATTCGTGTAATACAAGGTTGATGTGTACGTACTGTACGCAATGTACGGTACGTATTTGTACGTTAATCCGTACAGATAAAATTTTGTGTACGTAAAAATACATACCATTGTAAAAAATATCAATCTATATGACATTTCATATCAAAATAAACATAAAAAGATCCAAATACATTTTAAATTGGAGAGAGACCTACAAGACAATCTAATAAGGTCTTTGCTAATACGCATTTGATTAGTAATCACAAAATCCTTGCCGCACGTTGTAAAACTTGTTACTTCAGAAATCAAACATCAGATACCAAAACCAGTTTTCAATCAGAGATCAATCTTCAATCACCAATCACCACTCTTAGCTCTATATAAACTGATGAATCAGTGTTTACACAACAAAAGTCTCGACTCTCATCCATGTTAAAAGACTGCAAATGCATCAAAACAAACTGAATACAATGCACATACTACATAGCAAGCTGCAACACTACATCATAGAAATGTCCTCAAAAGGCCCATAAGGGCTAGTCCAGAGTCTAGACTCCACAATGAAACGTGATCTAAGAGTCAAAACTCCTCATCAGATGATGATGATGACGATGCACCAGAAGAGAGCAAGTCCCCATCTGTCAGGACATTGCCCTCGTCGTCATAGTCAGGCTCTGCCATCACGGGCACATGTGATGATGTGAAAGATGTATCATGAGATCCATGTGCTACATCATCATCTCTTGGCTCACTCTGAGTATGAATGAGAGTGACAGTCTCATTCGCCCGAGTCCGCTGCGTACGAACAGGCAGCTTCCCCCGACGATGCTCCTCCGTCTAGCGCTCTCTGAATCTGCAGCCTCCTCACCCAAAGGTATCGCCAAAGCCCGTGCGCGTGACCTTGTGACACGGCGATCGATGCTCTCCAACTCTCTATGAAGGAGTCGTATAATATCTGTCTGCTCGTCTCTGACACGCTGCTCCACGTCGTCCTCAGTAGAGGTTGGCACCATCTTCACACGGGTCGGATCTGCCTGTGGAAAAGCAAAATCCGACAAGTCAGAACCACAAGAAATGACTTAATTATATTGAAATGTGTCAAAAGACGTACGACAGTTAAATATACCTGCTTGGGTGTCCCCAAAGCATGATAATCTCGCACGAGCTTCATGTTCGCTCGGCAATACACTAATCGCTCCAGCTGAGCGGTACTAAGTCGATTGCGGATCTTCGTGTGAACCAAGGAGTAGGCGCTCCAATTGCGCTCACAAGCACCAGCAGAACAATCCTACGATCACGAATCACGATACGATTTTGGAGTCAAAACCCTTAATGAATTAAACTTTAAAGATGGATGCAATTGTGAAAGAGTCAAGAGTACCTGCGAGAGGATTCGGAGAGCAAGATGAGTCAGCTTTGGAAGACCTTGTCTTCCATAGCTCTACCACCACGTGAGAGGAAATTTCGTTGCCTCCTCTCTCAAAACCACCGCTCTAGCAAAGGATGGTCCTAGATTGTTCATAAAACTCACCATCTCTGCATCAACCTCAAGTTGCTCATCCTCGTCGTACATTATGTTGATGTACCGGTCTTTCTGCGTGAGCAGAGTGCTCTCACTAAACAGCTATGGCTTCTTGTAGAAGGGATGAAGCAATGCAGCCATCCCATGAATGACGGCTCATAAATGTCCATCGCCGCTCTACAATAGCCAGGATGTCACCCCGGCTACAAATTGACAAGCTAACATTCCAACAGTCATTATATAATATAACTTTAAACATATTGTTGCAATGTGCATATTATTTAATATTAATATAATCAGCCAAGAACAATATCCAAGTATACACTCACCGAGACTCCGTCAATGTCGTACAGGCGGCAATATGGCGCTTCATCTCCATGAAGAGATGATAGACCGATCGAAGAGTAGAGGCCTCCATATCTGTGAGTCGGAGAAGGACATGGATAGGCTGCAATGGCACCGTCAAGCTCTGTACCTCTGTCCAAAAGGCCTCGTCAAGCACTTTTCGCTAAATGTATCTAATGGCCTCTATCTGCGCATGGTGCATAAACCTCCATTTTGGGTCCACCACAGTCTGTAGTAGTGGGTCCCGAAAGGGTCCATAATATCTTGGGCGAAGCTTTGGGAAAACTGATTTCACTGTCTTGTATCGATGAGGGGCAATATATAATAATACCAAGTCTCCTTCTTGAAATTCAATGTGACGACGACGCTTATTAGCTGTGCGTTGATATTGCTCTTGGACGCTGATCATCTTATCCTTAATCTGTAATAGAATATCTTGCATTTCCTGAATGACGTGGTCTGCTAAAGCCACTTTATGTTGAAGAACAAAGTTGGCAGGAATAAGGGAAGTATGGCCATAAGCTGCTTGAAAAGGTGTCGTTCCAATAGCTGAATGATAAGAATTATTATAAGCAAATTCCACCAAAGGTAAATATTCTTCCCATGAAGCTAATCGAGACTGAACATAATGTCGCAGCATTTCTTCCAGAATCTGATTAACTCGTTCCGTTTGTCCATCTGTCTGAGGATGATAAGCAGAGCTAAAGAGTAAATTTGTACCAAGAGACTTGAATATCGAAGTCCAAAAATGTCCTATAAACTTTGGATCTCGATCCGAAACTATAGATTTTGGCAATCCATGAAGTTTGAAGATATACTGTATAAACAGTACTGCAATATCTGAAGCCTGGGCTGCTTTCTTGCACAGGATGAAATGTGCCATTTTAGAAAATCTATCAACCACCACAAGAATCTGTGTATTGCCTTTAGAAGAACGTGGCAATGAAGTGATAAAATCCAAACTAATACTTTCCCAGCGTTCATTGGGAACTGGAAGTGATTGAAGAAGACCAGCTGGAACTTGTGTGCTAGCTTTCATACGTTGGCATGAGAGACACACTGTAACAAACTTAATAACATCTTGCTTCATTTGAGGCCAATAGTATGTAGCTGTCAAAAGACGATAAGTCTCGTTGATGCCTGGGTGTGCAGCATAAGTGACCTCGTGATGTTCTTTCACCAATACTCTTCGAACATGAGTATCATGAGGTACACAAATACGGTCCTGATAATATAATAAACCATCCACTATTGTATATGCTCCATAAATCTTTAAGTCGGAAGGAGTTGCATTCTGAGAATTGAGAATTCGAAATCTATTTCCAAAATCACGATCTTTTGAATAACGGTCCTTGAAACTTTGAGGTATATCCATGTCAACTGTAGAAATAGCCAAGACCGAAGCTGACGGCATACGACTGAGGGCATCCGCAACCACATTGGTAAGACCAGGAACATACTCGATTGTCATATGAAAATTGGCTAAGAATTCGACCCAACGTGCTTGCCTAGCTCTCATAACTGGCTGCGTGAAGATATATTTCAAAGAATGATGATCTGTTTTTACCACTGAATCCGCACCAAGGAGATAATGTTTCCATGCACGATAGGCATGAACAATAGCTAAAAATTCCTTGTCATATACCGGATATCTTCCTTGAATTGCAGAGTGCTTATGACGGTCAAACGCAATACCACGTCCTTGTTGCATTAAGACGGCACCAGTGGCAATATCAGAAGCATCCGTGTAAACATCAAAGGGGAGAGTAGGGTCTGGAATAACCATGACAAGAGTGTTGGGTTTTATGCTGTGTATGCACCCAGAGGAGTGCTAGTGATCATCAGTAGATTACTAGGGCACTTTTTACTTCAGTTAGTGGAGGTTTTTTCCCCCAGTTTAGCTCAGTTTCACTTATATGCAGTTTATAAGTGTTTTGGTCCACCCGGCACATTTATGGCCGGACATGTGAACACTTATCTTTAGGGTCACTATCATGTGGCTATTGTACTTCACTTTTTATCAATCAAGCATACTGAAGTCGTATTCTCTCTGCATCTTGGTTTCCACACCTGCTTGAACTTGTGTAAACCCTAACCCTAACCCTTCATTGCCTTCAATTGGTATCAGAGCATTGAAGCTTGCTCTGCCCAGCCCGTACATTGCCATTGTTGTGCGCCGTACTGCAGCCTCAGCATCTGCTGCCCGTACACCAAGTCTGCGCCGCCTTCAGCTACAACTATGCGCCGTACAGCATTCCGTACCTGACAGCGCCGTACAGCATTCTCTACCTGTCAGCGCACGTGTACCAGCCTCGTACAGTAAGCGCCGCCAGCAAATCGCCGCCTGCAGCCTGTCGTACCTGTTCGCTGCTGTCAGCATCAGTACCAGCTCTTGTCAACGCTAGTCGCCTTGAGTACTCAGTCGACTGCTGCAACAGGCGTCGACTTGCTTCCGTACAGTCAGCGCCAACCGTCATCTGCGTAGAGAACCGTGCAGCATTCAGTGCTGCGTACCTAGCGACTGTACCTGGCGACTGTACAAACCTGCGCATTCTGTACCTGACGTGTACCTGCTCGCCCAACACAGTACTGTACCTGCCCGTACAGTAAGCGCTACCTGCACAGTACTTCCACATCATCAGTCCTGTGAAGTACAATTAACTGTACTTGCACTTTGGTGATCTGTACCTGCAGAAATACCACAAGCAACTCAGTCATTTAGTGGTAAGCATTAAAATTCAGTTTTTGGGCATTTTTATTTTCTCTGTGAAAATATACAGGCACAACAGGCAGATTTTCTAGCAAGGAAATATACAGGTTTTTTGCACAGTTTGGGTGCAGCAAATTTGGGCATTTTTGGGGCATTTTGGCATTGTGTACGCCATTTGCTGCTCTACTCAGTCATTGGTGCATTGAGCTGCACATTCAGAGGATTGAGAGTGCAGGCATATTTGGGTGAACTATATTCAGTGGAGTACAGTTGTTATCAGGGTTTCTGCTATTGGGTTTTTTGGTAAACATGTACAACATTGTGCATAAAGCATAATGGCAAATCAACAGCAAAGTGATGTATTCACATATTTGTCTAAGGAAGACAAATTGGATGGCACGAACTACTCCTTGTGGAGTTTTATGCTGAAAAATGTGCTTGTGGCAAAAGGTCTTTGGGATTTTGTTAGTGGTGATGAACCACGTCCAGGTCCATTGGCTCCAGAGACTCCTCCCCAAGGGGGTGCTCGTGGACGAGGACAACAGGTACAGGCTCCAGGACAGCCATTGCCTGTTCAAAGAACAAATGCTCAAAAGACATGGGATGCCAGGGATGCACAAGCTTTGTCACTCATTGCATTGTCAGTACAGAGGTCCATTATACCTCATATTCGTTCAGCTGGCTCTTCACAGAATGCATGGGTGACTTTGGAGCAGATGTATGCTGCTCGTAATGAGGCTAGGATCTCATTTTTGAAAAGAGAGCTGGAAAATCAGAAAATGAATGAAGGAGATGATATGTCTAGCCACTTAAACAAGCTGCAGGATTTGAGAGAACAACTCATCAATGTGGATGAGATTATTCCTGAGACAGAGCTTGTGTCCACCATCTTGCACTCTTTGCCAAGATCTTACTTGGTTTTTCATACCTCTTTGAACCTCAGCATGAGGAATGCTGTTGAACCCCTCAAATATCAGGAACTTGTTGCTCTCTTACTACAAGAGGAGCAAATGAGGAAGAATATGAATATGAACACAAATGCTGAACAAGCATTTACTACAGGTCAAAAGGGGAAAGGAAAAACTCAGCCAAAGAGTGCAAATCAAAATTCAGGTGATGGTGGTTCTTCACAGGATACCAAGAAAAGTGATGGACAGCCCAAGAAGAAGGGCAAATGTCATTACTGTAAGAAGCCAGGTCACTACATCACGGAATGTAGGAAGAGGATTGCCAAAGAGAAGGCAAAGGAAGCTGGGATGTCTGTTAATGATGCTTCTAAAGCTCCTCCAGAGACTGCTTCTTTTGTTGAGGACAGGGATTACTGTTTTTATACATGCAGCTATGATGCCTCTTGGTCTTCATAGGCACTCAGTTTGACAGAGCATGCATGTACTTGGTATTTTGATAGTGGTGCCTCAAAGCATATCACATCTCGCAGGGATTTGTTTAGTCATGTTGGCCCTGCCCCTGTTGGCAAAACTGTTCAGTGTGCCAACAATGCTTCATATCCAGTTCGTGGCATTGGGGAGATTCAGCTCACAGCCATTGATGGCTCCATTCTCCGCCTTACAAATGCCTTATATGTACCAGGGATAAAGAAGAATTTGTTGTCCATTTCTTCTTTAGCACATTGTGGAATGCAAGTCCACTTTGATGATGATAAATGCATGGTCAGAGACAAAGCTAATGCCTTGACCTTGATGCTTACTGGTACATTATGTCATGGACTTTATCAGTTGGATGCATTTCAGCCAGTGGATCAGTCTGCTTATCATGCATTCACTCTTACTCCAGCTATGGTTGATGCGGAGTTATGGCATGCTCGCATGGGGCATGTAAATTTTGGTAGTCTTATGCTTATGCAGCGACATAATATGTTTACAGATCTACCTCTCATGGAGAAGCCTCCAGATCACATTTGTGAAGGATGTATTTTGGGAAAAATGCACAGGTTTTCCTTCCCACGTGATCAAGCTCTAAGAGCAACTACAAAGTTGCAACTTATACATAGTGATCTTTGTGGTCCCATGCAGACGAAGTCATTAGGTGGTTGCTTTTATTTTGCAACATTTATTGATGACTTCTCTCGTATATGCTGGGTCTATCCTTTGACACAGAAATCACAGGTATATGATGCATTTTTGGCCTTTGTAGCACTTGCTGAGACAGAGTCAGGATGCAAGGTGAAGACTCTCCGTTCTGACCGAGGGGGGGAATATATGTCACATATGCTGAATTCCTTTCTTGGGAGTAGAGGTATAAAACATCAGTATACTACTCCTTACACTCCACAGCAGAATGGGGTTGCAGAAAGGAAGAATCGGTCACTCATGGAGATGGCCAGATGTATGTTAAAGGCAAAAAGGCTACCACATATCTTTTGGGTGGAAGCAGTAATGTGTGCTTGTCATATTTTGAATCGATGTCCCACAAAGGCATTGGTTTCTATTACTCCTTTTGAGGCTTGGCATGGCCGCAAGCCTTCTGTATCGCATTTTCGTATCTTTGGGTGTCTTGCATATGCACACATACCCAAAGAGTTGAGGAGGAAGCTGGATGATAAAGCCACAAAATGCATTTTTGTTGGGTATAGCCGTGAGAGCAAGGGCTACAGGTTATATGACCCACTATCCAGGAAGATATTCACTAGTCGGGATGTGATTTTTGATGAAAAATCAGAAATATCCATGGCTGGTTATGAGGCAAATCAGGCTGAAAATGATGTGTTTGAAGGTCTACTACCCATGGAGTTTCATTCCACAGTTGGTGATCCAACTCATGAGGGTACAGGACAGCCAGCAAATGATGTAGGTGGTGCAGAAATTCAGCAGCCAAATGAGCCAGAAGCTGAACCAAATATGGGACAGCAGGCACCACAGGTCAGACATATACCTAGATGGTATTTGAGGACATTACAGGACAGCCATTTAGAGGGTCCTCTTGCTGGTCGTACTCGTAGGGAAACAAGGACCAATGAGCATGCACACATCATGGATTTGAATCTGGTTATGGCAGCCAGTTTACAGGATGATGATGAGCCTGATTCGTTTGTGGATGCACGAGATAATGTGCATTGGAACAAAGCCATGCAGGATGAGCTTGATTCTATTAAAAAGAATCAAACATGGGATTTGGTTGATCTGCCCAAAGGCAAGAAAGCAATTGGTACTAAATGGGTCTATAAGTTGAAAAGACATGCAGATGGATCCATTGACAGGTACAAAGCCCGTCTAGTTGCAAAGGGCTATGCACAGAAGAAGGGCATTGATTATGAGGAGACATTTGCTCCTACATCCCGTATGTCGACACTTAGGTGTGTCATTGCATTGGCTGCACATCGTGGTTGGGTTGTTCACCAGTTGGACATAAAGACTGCATTTCTACATGGGGACCTCGAGGAGGAAGTTTATGTATTTCAGCCCATGGGTTTTGCAGAACATGGTCATGAGGGGAAAGTTTGCAAGCTGAAAAAGGCCTTGTATGGTTTGAAACAAGCTCCACGAGCTTGGTATGCAAAAATTGATGCTTTTCTACTCACTCAGGGATTTGTGAACAGTCCATCAGAGGCCACTCTGTATGTAAAGAAAGAAGAGACAGATCTGCTGGTCATCAGTCTTTATGTGGATGATCTCTTGCTCATGGGATCAAATGATGACAAAATTGCAGCTTTTAAGGAGATACTGCAACAGACATTTGACATGTCTGACTTGGGCCTTGTACATTACTATTTGGGCATACAGTTTGTGCAGGATAACAGAGGCATTGGGTTGTTGCAATCACGCTATGTTGCTAAACTTCTGGAGAAGTTTAAATTTCAGGATTGCAAGCCTATTAGTACTCCTATGGAGCCTGGGATGAAACTGTCACTACAAGATGACAGTGTTTCCTTTGATGCCACTACATATGCTCAGGCTGTTGGGTGCCTCATTTACTTGTGTAATACAAGGCCAGATATTCAGTATGCAGTCTCTCAGTTGAGCAGATTCATGCACAGCCCACGGTTGTCACATTGGCAAGCTGTGAAGCGTGTATTCCGTTATTTGCAGGGTACCTTGTCTCTTGGATTGCTTTATCCTGAGGGGGGTGACATGCAGTTACACGCTTACAGTGATTCAGATTGGGCTGGTGATTTTGATACCAGACATTCCACTAGTGGAAATTGTTTCTTTCTTGGCTCTTCATGCATTTCTTGGCTAAGCAAGAAACAGACCACAGTGGCCACTTCGTCTTGTGAGGCAGAGTACAGAGCAGCATACACTACTACTGTTGAGTGTGTTTGGCTGCGTCATCTCATGACTGATATGGATATTTCAGTGGAGGAGCCTACACCTATCTATACTGATAGTCAGAGTGCCATTGCTGTGGCCAGGAATCCTGTGTTTCATGCTCGCACGAAACACATTGAGATTCACTATCATTTTGTTCGGGAGAGACTCCAAGCAGGAGATATCAGTCTGATCTACTGTCCTACAGATCAGAATGTGGCAGACATCTTCACCAAGGCATTACCACGTCCGAAGTTTGAAGCATTCCGCAATGCTTTGAATTTGTTTCCTTTTGGTGGATGATGTACAGTGATCACATATCACTCAAGGGGGGTTTGTTCGGTTTTATGCTGTGTATGCACCCAGAGGAGTGCTAGTGATCATCAGTAGATTACTAGGGCATTTTTTACTTCAGTTAGTGGAGGTTTTTTCCCCCAGTTTAGCTCAGTTTCACTTATATGCAGTTTATAAGTGTTTTGGTCCACCCGGCACATTTATGGCCGAACATGTGAACACTTATCTTTAGGGTCACTATCATGTGGCTATTGTACTTCACTTTTTATCAATCAAGCATACTAAAGTCGTGTTCTCTCTGCATCTTGGTTTCCACGCCTGCTTGAACTTGTGTAAACCCTAACCCTAACCCTTCATTTCCTTCAAAGAGTTGTTGTCAAAGCTGTCTTTAAATTTTCAAAAGCTTGTGTTGCGGCTTCAGACCATTGGAATGCAGGAGCGGACTTTAGAAGTTCGGTGAGAGGAGCAGCTATTTCGGAAAATCGATGAACCTTTGTGTGATAGAAGTTGGCAAGTCCCAAAAAAGAACGAACATCATGGATGTTTGTGGGAGTTGGCCAATTGACAATAACCTATATTTTCTTTGGATCCACGGAAATACCGTCTGCTGAAACAACATGGCCAAGGTATTCCAAGGATGTCTTGAAGAATTCACTTTTGCTTGGATTAATATAAAGAGCATTGTCTCGAAGCACCTGGAAAACAATCTTAAGATGTGCCTTGTGGTCTTCCATATTACGACTGAACACCAGAATGTTGTCAAGATAAATAATGACGAACTTGTCCACAAAAGGACGAAAAAGATCATTCATCAGACTCATAAATGTTGCAGGGGCATTGGTTAACCCGAATGGCATGACCAGGTACTCGTAATGACCATATTTTGTGCGAAAAGCTGTCTTATATTCATCACCTTCGCGAATGCGAATTTGATGATATCCAGACTTAAGATCAATTTTGGAGAAGACCTTTGCATGGAGCAATTGATCAAACAATTCATCAATGCGTGGAAGAGGATACTTATTCTTGATAGTTAACTTATTAAGGGCACGATAGTCGATGCAAAGACGCATAGACTTATCCTTCTTTTTCACCAAAAGTACTGGAGCTCCAAAAGGCCTTTTACTTGGTCGAATATGTCGTTTCTCCAAAAGTTCAGTAAGTTGTCGCTGTATCTCCTCAGATTCCGTAAAAGAAACTCGATATGGAGCACGAGTAGGTGGAGCACTGCCAGGAAGAATATCAATAGCATGGTCGACTGGTCGACGAGGTGGGAGAACCGCAGGAAGCTCCTGAAGAAAAAGATCCAAGTATGGAGCAAAGAAAGGTTGCCTGAGATACATCACCTTTGTATCTATGTCCTCGGGAGGGTCGTTGGCTGAATAGACCATTAAAATTGCTGAGGAACAACCACTCTTGCGGACCCACCGTTTCACTTAAAGAGCTGAAAGGGTTGGTGTAGAAGGTTGGTCTCCGATTCCTTCGAGAGCCACAAGCATACCATTTTGAGCAAATTGTATAGAATGGTTCCGGAAACTGATCAGGGGATCATATTGATACAACCATTCTTGACCAAGGATCATATCATAATGTGCCAAATTCATGACTTGGAAATCCAATTTGTCACGATAGTGCTAAATTCGAAAGGAGAGGTGTTTGGCAATGGTGTTACACGAGGATGTGGAACCATCGGCAAGCTCTACTTCATAAACAACAGTACTTGGAGAAGTCTGAATCTTCTATCTCTGAGTCAAGGTGGTTCCCACAAAATTATGAGAACACCCACTGTCAATGAGCACCTGAATAGGGTGACTGGAAATAGAACCTTGAAGAACCAAAACCTGAATAGACCACTGAGGCAACGGTGAAGAGGCAATTTGTGCTGTAGCAGTAGCGGTAATTACTGAAGTATGTGCAATAGCATGGTGATTAACTGCACGCTTTCCTTTGTCAACAACTAGGGGTTTCTCCTCAGAAGTGGGGGGTTCAGCATTAGAATTCTGTTGATGGGTTGGTCTTTTGGGGCACTCAAACCAACGATGAGGTCCATTACAAATTGTGCACAATTCCGTCTTTTGTTAATCCCGTCCAGAAGGAACAGTAGAAGGACGAGGATTGCGAGATTGGTCACGTCTTTGGTCCCCTCCACGATCCGAATTGCGTGGTTGGAAGGAATGAGAACGTCGGAACCGAAAAGAGGACGATCCTTCTGATCGGCGAGGGTGTTGAGAATTATTCCATTGGGGATTAGGCCGGGAGGAAGAAGAGCCAGATGACTCTCTGCGACTATCTCGGCTCATACGAGATCCATTGGCTTTCTGAAAGTCATTAGCTGGACCAGAAGAGGCCGGATTTCGAGAATTAATGTCTGCAACGCGCTCGGCATATCGTATGGCATCGGCAAGATCGACAGGGTTATATTTCTGAACATCGGCACGCATTGTGGGGTTAAGCCCTTCAACGAAGGCATGAAGTTCGTCCGCTGGGGACAAAGAATCAATCTCCAGTATCAAGTTGGTGAACTGGGAGATATAAGAGGCCAAGGAACCAGTTTGGTCCAAATGGCGTAAGCGAGTACGGGCTTGGAAATCCGCATTGGCAGGTATGAACTGCTTACGGAGGACCCGCTCGAATTTTTCCCACGTTGTAACCGTTTTTCCAACGTGCTGTCGTCGTTGCACAATAATAAAGCAGTGTCTTTGAGGAGGGATACCGCAAAAATCACCTTTTTGGAGTCAGAAAGGGTCATGGTTTCAAAGTATAACTGCAGTTTGTAGAGCCATTGGTCTAAGATGCGCTTATTGCGCTGACCACCATAAGAATCAGGGGGTTTAATTTCCAATTTCTTTGTTTTACTGGCTTGTAAAAGACGATAAAGAGTTTTAAGGTCGTCGCCTTATGCCATAGACTCCTGGAGTTGCTGTTGGAACTGCTGTTGAAGTTGCTGCAAAGCTAACTGCCATTCCGGAGGGGCTGGTATGTCAACAGGTTCTGCCATGAGAGGAGATGTTGATGTAGAGGCTTCAGGGTGATGAGGCTCTGGGGGTTTTTGCTGTTGATGACGCCGTTGGACTCTAGTAAGAACCATCGGCCGGAGGGTGCGGCATCTGGAAATCCCGAGAGGAGAGGCTATGTACTGGTGAAGCGGCTATAGACCATCCAGTATAGTAAGGGCGATCATCTGGGACTGGGCTCGCACGAGAGTCTGCTACTGGAGAAGAAGGTACAGGGGTAGGGACAGCTACTGGTGTCAAGGGTGTATACTCCAGTGTAGAGGGGCGCACCATGAATGAAGATGGATGAATATCCTCAGAATAAGTACAATATTCATGAAAAATGATGCTACACTCGGGGAGGATAGCGCCCAGATAAGGATGACGCCTGAGTATAAAACAATAATGATCCAGATCCTGTGCAGAAGTACGAACACGGATCACCCATACGTCGAATTCTCGGAGGTGAGAAGTCGGTGTGGCTATCTGAATGCGGTAATGAGTGGGCTGGAAAAAGGGGGGCACACTCACTGGAACAGGGGCTGAGACTGGTGGAGAAACACGGGTAGGAGAGGGCACTATGGACTGAGAGGGTGTATCCTGTAAATAACTGAAGTCATAGGTTTCCTCTGCCATAAGCCGTCGGAGAAGAGGGTAGTGTGTGTCCACGTGATCGGATAGGTGCTTTTGATCCCGTAAAAAGGGGTATTGGCCCCGGACGAGTGGAGAGCCCGCAAAAGAATGAAATGGCGGGTTGCTGATATGTTAATACTCCACATTATGTGAAATGTGTATACCCAAGAAAATGGAAAAATCACACCTGAAGGAGGTTGCCATAATAAATAGTATTGCTGGAGAAGAAGCACCAAGGTAGTAGCCGTCAAGCCACGGAAAACACCAACTACACGTGGCTGGTCCAAACACCAACATAGACCGCAGAAGCCTAGCAATGAAGAAGGCTGCTTTCGAGGAAGGGAGGCGGCGGCAAGCTGGCGCGCAGGAGACCAAGGCACGCGACGGCGAGCGCGTGGCTGAAAACGGCCGCAAGGGTGGCGTCGTTTCGTAGAAGCCCGTAAGGTAAGTTTATGGTTTGTTTTTTTTTTAAGATTAGAGAGAGACCCACGTGTCAATATGATGTAATAAAATTTTGTGTTTTTGATGGTGTAAAGGTGACGGCCTGGATCGCGTAGCCGACTGGAGGAAAAAGGTGCGCCGCTTATACAACACCGAGAAGAGGGGTGGACGAGGGAGTGCCGCGGAGAGGGTGAGGGCTTCACAACCCACGGGTAGGAAAAAATTTTGCTCTGATACCACTAGCTTTTATAGCTTTATTAACATGATTAAGACTTAATTAATAAACATAAGACAAATGCTGCAAGAAAGATTGAGAGTTGTTTGCATTGAGACAGGGGCCTTTCTTAAATAGAGGCCGAAAGGGTATAAGTGAAGAGACACATCCCTGGGAAGGGGTGTGACTCTTGAGTCAACGGTTATGTCCTTTGGACTTAGGGGTGTGTCTTTTAAAAAATAGACATGTCCTTTGATAGTGACCCATGTGTAAGGGTGTGACCCTCACAGGTGTCCTTTCAGTTAATAAGAGATTAAGGAGTAATTAAGGAGAGATTAAGAGAGTTAGTCACAATCGTGACAAATGCAATCATATCCTTTGCATCTCTCACCATCATCTTGAGTGTACTCTGTGTACCTACTTCACTATGCATGTGAGTGTGCTATTGTACCAAACCCTAACTCTGTGGTTGCAGCTCCCCTCCTAGACCAACATAAATGATAAGAAACCAAGGTACAGCTCATCTTGTTTTCCAACTCCGGGGAGATGGCATCCTCAAAACTACCATGTCGAAGAGGACAATGGATTGTTGTCCCCTTGCAGTACCATAGGCACGGATGAGAGCCTTCTTCTGTCCCTCAGCCTCACCCTCCTGCTTATCATCAAATACCACTGGTAGCACTGAATTCAAAGCGGGTAATAGCTGAATGGCATTAGAGGCTGATGATGGAGGTGTGGATGGGACTGCTACGCTTGCTACTATGGAAGTGGATGCCTTGGCAAACTTTTCAGCCTAAAACTTAGTACAATCTTTCTTCCCGTGGCTCACAGTGTGGCAGAAGAAACAACGGCTCTCTGCCTTGTACCATGTTTGTTCATTCGGCTGGAAGTAACCTCCATTGATGCCCTCCTTAGCTTTTTCCTCAAGAGTCTTCTTGGACGTAGAATCTTTCTTATTGCCCGATTGACCCTAAGAATTTTTCTTTTGGTCCTTTTGGTCTTTGCTTTTCTAAGCCCCCTTTACCCTGGGTGGATAACTGATGGGTAGATAATTGTTGCTGGGGCTTAGGATTAGATTGTACTTGCTTGGGCTTACCTCCGTTCAGCATCAATTCCTGATTCTGAGCTAGGGTCAGTGCCCGTGCATAAGTCTGAGGCTCAAAAATCCTAACTGGGTACCTAATGTTTGTCTAAACCTCTTCTAATGAACTGTTTTAGCTTGTCTTCTTCCGATATACCCAATTGTTGGGCCATGATAATGACCTTGTTGGAATAGGTCAAAACAAGGGAACCACCCTGAGTGAGTTTGTAAAACTCGTCCTCAAGATTGGTCATATACTCCAGTGGAAGAAAACAGGCCTTGAGGTCAGCCACGAAAGTAGCCCAATCAAATTGGAATTGGCCTAAGAAAAGGTCTGTGTGAAGTTGTGACCAATGCTGCCACCAAGTCACAACTTCCCCAGTGAGTTCGGGTGCTACCACATGGACTTTGTCTTGTGGATCTGTAAATTTAGCTAAAGCAAAATGTGCTTCACATTGATGAATGAATTGAGTAGCAGCAACATGATCACACTTACCATCATACTTACTAAAGTTTGGAGAGGTTCGTATGACGGTGGCGGTAGGGACGGTAGTGTGGACGAGGTATTTGGAGCCATCTTCGGAGGGATGCAAGAATCTGTGCCATCATCTGTTAATGCTCGATTTGCATAGCCTCCAAGTTGAGTCTTACCTTGAACTCTCGGTCGGCTTCTTCTCGACGACGCTAGTCTTCCTCATATTTGCGTGTGACTTCCTTATCCCTTTGTTCCTCCGCACGTCTCTGTTCTGCTTTATTTTGTCTTCTTCGCCTTTTCTTCTTGCTTTCGTCATCTTTTCTTCTTTGTTCCTCCGGACCGAGAACATTTGTGCCAGATCTGAGAGGCCTTCTTTGGGATTCTCTTTTTCTGTGGTGGCAAGCTGCATCTTCAATGAATTTATTTCCTCCATCATTGTTCACAAGAGCTCTTATGTGCTTCACGGAAGCATACTTCTTTTGGTGTGTTGCTTTGAAAGCTTTGTGCCTCCATAACTTTCTGCTCGCTTTCTTCTTGATGCAATGTCTCCCCCGACATGGTGGAGGCCTAGGTGTTTTTTCCAGACCGTAGTATTACCGTCCGCCGGATGCTCCCACTTCTTTAGTGTCATGTGCACAGTGTGTATCTATCGTGTGCTATACGCACACAAGACTTGTTTCGAGGTTTGGGGAAGCTTGGAGCTAGGCAGGCTGATTGGCGAGCTGAGTTAGGGATAGACTAACGGGTGGGCACCCAAGTATGGACGGGCGGGCGCCCAAGTGTGGATGCCCGATGACCGACCAAGAGCCTATAAAAGGGTGGCCAAGGTTAGTCATTAGTCATATAGAGTCTCGCGAGATTTGTGAGAGCTCTATGGTCTGTAGCCTGGATCTAGTGCAGACGTGCACCTGCTCTACGCAGCCAAGGCCGACAGCAATCTCGAGGCCCGCGAGGGTAGCTTCGTGGCGGTATGGGACGTCACGAGGTAGAGATTGGTCGGTACATCAACCTAGTTAGCTCAGCTCGTGGCTCGGTGGGGACAGCCAAGACTATGGGCTTGCCCACGACTGTCGTGGTTGGGAGGTGAGTCAGGCCTGCACCCCCTTCTTGTTTATTTGTTTGTTTGCAAGTTTCGAGTCTCGAACCAGGAGCGTTCTACGAGGAGATCCGGTTGGGATTTAACAGTGGTATTAGAGCGTGCCTCGTGAACGAGCAAGTCGGTAGGTAGAGAAGATGAGGTCGAAGAAAGGTATGTGTTCAAGAAGCTTGCTGTTTTATCAAGGCCACGATTCTATTTGGGTTGTGGTAGATCGCTTGACAAAAATGGCTAGATTTTTTCCGACCCGGAAGACTATTACAGCTACACAATTAGCACGGTAGTTTATCGAGCAATTGTTTAGACTGTACGGGTTACCGCACGACATAGTCAGTGATAGGGACTCTAAGTTTACGAGTGATTTTTGGAAACTTGTTTTTGAGAAGTTGGAAACAACTTTGAATTTGAGTTCCTTATATCATCCTAAATATGATGGCCAAACTAAAAGAGTGAATCAGATTTTGGAGGATATGCTTCGAGCATATGTATCCAAAAGACAGAGTTCATGGGAGAATTATCTTCCTATGTTAGAATTTGCATATAACAGTACTAAGCATACAAGTACAGGTTTTAGTCCTTTCATGCTTATGTACGGTTTTCAACCTAGATCACCTGTTACAGTGGGATTCTCAGGACTTCAGCATGACGCAGCACGTAATTTTTTGCAAGATATGCAAGAAATGTTACAAGTTGCAAAGGAATCTATTAGAAGTGCTCAAGACCGAGACAGATTTTATTCTAATAGACATCGTTCACCCAGAGAGTTCTCTACAGGAACGATGGTGTATTTGCGAGTTCCGAAAGATTTCGAGACTTTACGGACAGGTCGATCTCCGAAATTATCCCCTAGATACTGTGGACCATTTTGTATTACATGAAGGATTGGTTCAGTTGCATATGAATTGGATTTGCCTTCTCATGTGAAAGTTCATCCTGTATTTCATGTTAGTAGACTTACGGTAGTACTGGGTGGAACAGACCAGTTAGTTACTCCTCAAGAAATCACAAATGTCGAGGACATGACATTTGTTCCACACGAACCTGAAAAGATTCTTGGATTTCGTGAAAGAAGATTGCGTAATACGCTTATCACGAAATACAAGATCAAGTGGAAGGATCATGTGTTGGATATGATAACTATGCTATGAAGATTGATCAAAACATACTCAAGGTGGATCAAAGATTGTACAAGACATCATTAATATGAGGGACAAAAATTGGTATATGCAGAAAATTGATATGAAATTAACACAAGAAGATACTAATTATGATTAGACATGAACCAAACTTACATAATCACTTGATCACGACTTGTACCTTATTTAGAGACTCCTCTACCCTATTTTTAGTTGCATGAGTTGCATGAACAACATGCACCAACCATTTGTAGGCTTTACACACCAACCACTGACCACTGGCCTATCAACCACATTTAAATTGGACTAAGGAGTTGGGATTACATTTATCCAACAATCCCCCCTTAAGACCAACTTCTTACAAAACATGAATCAAGTCTAACAAACCTCCTTGACACAATGAATAAGAGTCCCCCCTTAACAACAACATAGGGTAGTGTACTCTCCTCTACAACTCGTCAAGTTGGAACAACATAAGTCTTGACTCAACCACATACAGGACATAATCTAAAAAGCATACTCATCATCTACATCTTTTATACTGAGACTAGAACAAAGATTTGTTTCTTCCTGTTGGTTGACTTCTTCAACCACATGTGCCTTTGCTTGCTTTTGATCTTTTTGGTAGCACTTTGAGGATGGATGATTCGTCTTTCCACAATACTCACAAGGATGTTTGGAGAAACAATCCTTAGTAAGATGATTTGTACGACCACAAATAGTACACTTCTTCTTTGCCGATGTCGTAGTAATAGCATATGCATAAGGATCTATCACATCCTTTGTAATCTTCTTGTCTTCTTCTTGCAAAGAATTTATGATACTTTTCAAAGAAGGGACTGGCTCCTTCTCTTTAAGTACCGTCACAATTTGTCTAAAGCTTGAAGGTCTAAAGCTTGAAGGTAAGCTTTTAAGCAGAACAGCAATAGCATCTTCTTCAGGAACAGGAGATTTAACATAAACCAACTCTGTCATTAAGCTTTTCAACCTGTTAATCAAAGCTGCTAAATTTTCATTGCTCTCCATGGTTAGATCAAAGAGTTGCATCTTCAAACTGATCTTGGAATGCTTTGCCTTTGCACCAAAAGTACGTTCTAATAATTCCCAAGCTTCCATAGCTGACTCAACATCATCAATATAATGAATAAAATCATCTTCTAAAGCAGTAATGATAATACCAAGTGCTTGTTCATCTTTTGCTTGAAGTGCAGCCGTTGTAGCTCTTGTAACTGCAGCAGAAATATCAGCTTCATCTTCAGTAAGCGGCTTGACCATACTCCACAGATTTTTCTTCATAAGGTAGCCCTTCACCTTGATTTGCCAGGTATGGAACCCAGTTCCGTTGAATTTGTCGGGGAATTTGGAACTCATGATGATGAAATATGATGATTAATGTTGAATACTTGCTCACATAGATGATTTAAGCCCAAATAGTAAAAATATCATCAATATAAATCAAAATAGGTATCACCATGTGGAAGGAGCAGAAACTACAGAAAAGGGGCGACTAGAAAAACGATGCGTGCAGCTACTACAATGTACCATATGCCTCCAAATTTTGTGTGCTGAATCTTCACATAATAGACTTGCATCACCTCAGAGCAATTGACTCAATTTCTACGGACGGCGGCGAATTGCTGCGCTAAACAAAAATCGACCTGCGCTGATGGCGATGACAAATTCGCTGCGTTGTGTTGAAATTAGCGAGTGAGCTTCGAGTTGTAGCAAGCGTGGGAGCAAAGCAACAAGGCCATGTCAAAATATTAGGGTTTGATCCACTCAGGTGCAAGCACGGAAGCAAACTACAGCAAGTGGTTCAAACAGAAAAAAACTGGCTATGGTGATTAAGAAATTAATTAGGATTTTTGCTAATAAACTAAACCTAATTGAGTCAAGCTCTAATACCAAATCTTGGATATGATAACTAAGCTATGAAGATTGATCAAAACATACTCAAGGTGGATCAAAGATTGTACAAGACATCATTAATATGAGGGACAAAAATTGATATATGCAGAAAATTGATATGAGATTAACACAAGAATGTTGGGGTAAAGGCATTATGCCCACCCTTATAGTGTGTACTAGCCCATAAGTTATAGTACATAGTACACTTAGTACTTTTAATGTACTAAGTGCACTATGTGTACTAGTGCAATATACATGTGTAATAGGGGAGTCACACACTCAACACTTGGTGAGTTGGCTTATCCCCACAACTCTCTCTCTCTCTCTCTCTCCCTTCTTCTCTCTGTGTATGTCTCCCACATGAAACTCTAACCCTAATGCTCTCTCCCATTCAACTGGTATCAGAGCTAGCTTGCTGGCCATGGCAGCGACCAACCATCGTATGACTTCTCCATCAACGTAAAAAAAAAATTTCAATTGCAGGCGTTGTGATAGAAACAATCTTGTATCCCATTGACACCATCAAGACTCGACTTCAGCGGTGCTCTTGTGAGCAAGGCGGGGTTGCTGCTGGTTGACATTGAGCTTGGAAATGCTCTAATGGACAAATAAGCACAGTGCGGTGCTGTCTCTCAGGTGCAACAGAGGCACGATATGTGCTTTGCAATGCTCTCGTGATGAGTATGTATGCCAATTGAGGTACGACAATAGCCGGGCGCTGCTCAAGTGGCCACGTAAGCCAAGTGCGCTGCCTATTCCAAAGGCGTGACATCGTATGCTCACGGGCGCTGTTTTGGGAGGCTGCAGACGGTTGCAGAACGCCATTGTGTTGGACAGCGCTGCTTCTCACTCCCGCAAGGACTGCTGCAGGGAAACATTGTGCAAGCAATGCTCTCGTGAGCATGTATGCCTAATGTGGTACTGCTTCAATAGCCGCACGGGCTGCTGCAAAGGAGTCCTTCACTTGCACTAATACAGCAGCAGCATCATCACCCCCTTTTCCTGCAACAAAAAATCAGAAATTACAAGGTATTTGCTTCAATTTCTTTTGGGATTTGCAATTGAGCAGGTACGGTACAGGTGCCAAATTGCTCAAATTTTGAGCGAAATTGGCAAAATTGGATGACATTGGTCACAATCAGGATCAATTTGCAGGAAATTGGATGTCAAAATTTGGGGCTTTTGATGTATTTGTGCAATTAAGCATTCATACATGCTGTATGATGTGAGAAATCGCACATTCGGGCAAAATTGCAGCAAATTGCAGTGCAAATCAAGGGGCTTTTGTGCCGATTGGATTGATTTGCATGCAGGCACTCGCATTTGATGCTTTGGGCAATGTGTTGATGCCTGTCAAGCACTCAATGTGCCTATAAATCAAGGGGTTTTTATGTACTGGATGTATATGTGGCCAGGGGGAAGCACTGTGAAGACTCTGGATGCCTTCATGTGCGTTAATGTACCATGTATGATCAGAAATTGATCTTAAATCAAGGGGCTTTTCAAGATTTTATGCTTGTTGAGCTTGGCAAAACAGCAGGCAAGACTTTTATGCCTTGAATCCTCAGAAATCAGCTTGCAGTCAAGGGGCTTTTGCCCAATTTCTGTTCGGGACTGTTGTATGCAGTGTTCGGGACTGTAAAAGTCTGATTTTCACTCATTTGGACAGCCAGTGGAGCATTTATTGCTATTGTACCTGCTGGTACAGATTTGGTACAGCTTTGTACAAGTTTTGGCATGGCTGCACATTGATTTGAGTGAGCAAAAATCTCAATTTCAGCTGCTGTACTTGTCGGTACAGGTTTGGTACATCATTGGTGAGCACTTGGTACTGTTGTACAGTACTTTGGAAGGGCAATAGAGCACATTTAAGGTGCTGTCCTAAATCTGCAGCAACCAGATTTTGGTGATTTCATCACATACAGTGGGAGTAGAGTTGCATTTGTGCTTCCGCAGTGGGAGATAAAGCTTGGGAGAACAACTGTGAGCACTTTGTGTGCTTTTGGTGCAGTGTTTGCACACTTGCAGGGAGTCAGGCATTGACAGGTTGCATATTGCTATGGCAACCACAGGTGAGAGCTCTTCATTGCTTCACATCAAGAAGCTTGAAGGCTCACATAACTATGATATTTGGCAAACCCAGTGCTATAATGTGTTGCTCCAGAAGAAGCAGCACAAGCCTATCAAAGAAAGGGGTGTAATGCCCGCTTCTCTTACTACTGAAGAGTGGGAAGATATGGATGAGCTGGCAAGATCTACTATCATGTTGTCTGTGTCAGACTCTTTACTTTTCAGCATTCGTGAAGAGAAGATAGCTTGGGGAATGTGGCAGAGATTGCAGGACTTGTATGCTCAGCAAAGTGCCTCAAGCAAAGTGCCTCAAGCAAAGTGTATTGGTTGAAGAAACTCATAGGTCTTCAAATGAAGGAAGGGGCGTCTATGACAGCCCATCTAAATGAGTTTAATGGTATTGTCAGCCAAGTTATTAATCAAAAGTTGGCAATAGACGATGAGTTCAAAGCCACTTTTCTCTTATGCACTTTGCCAGAGAGTTGGGACACTTTCAGGACAGCCACAAGTAATTCGAATGCTATGCTGTCATATGCAGATGTTGAGGGTGCTCTTCTTCAAGAAGAGATGAACAGGAAGAACAATTCTGTTGGAAAGTCCAATGCAATGAATACACGTGGGAGATCCTAGCAAAGGGGTAAAAGCCAAGAACGGGGAAGGAGCGAGTCCCGCTCCAAAAAGGACTTGGAATGCCATTATTGTGGCAAGAAGGGACACATCACAAAGCAATGCTACAAATGGAAAAATGATCAAAAGGAAAAGGGAAAAGGCAAAGACAAAGACAAAGATGAAGCCAAAGATCTAAAGCCAAAGGGCAAAAGTGGAGTCAAGATTGAAGAAATCAATGTGTCACATGCAGGTGACAGTGAGGATGAGGTCCTCTTCACGTCTTCACTTGATGCCCGTTCACTTCTTACAAGAGATGGTCATGGTATGCACTCATGGATCATTGATTCAGGTGCCTCCTTTCATGTCACAGGTTGCAGAGACTTGTTTGTCAGGTATACTGCTGGCAATGAAGGAGTAGTTTATTTGGGTGATAACCATGCATGCAAGATTCTTGGCAGAGGTGACGTGAGGCTTGTGTTTTCAGATGGCTCACAGCTTATGCTCCATGATGTCAGGCATGTGCCTGAGATCAAGAAGAACCTGCTTTCTACTGGACAGCTTGATGATGCTGATTATGTTACCACATTTGGTCGTGGAAAGTGGAAGATTAGTAAGGGCTCACTGGTTGTTGCCAGAGGCTCTAAGGTGGACACTCTTTACTTCATGCATGCAGGTGTTTGTCACCATGCTAATGTAAATGCAACCGAGCTGCCGGAAATCTCTGTGGCATAGCCGGTTGGGACACATGAGTGTCAAAGGAATGGAGCAATTGTCTCGTTTGGGTTACTTGCCTTCTCTAAAGTTTTCAAGTTTTCAGTTTTGTGAGCATTGTATATATGGCAGGCAACTCCAGTGCCCCCACAAGAAAGCTCTTGGACAGAAAGATGCTCAGTTAGAGCTTGTGCATACGGATGTATGTGAGATGCCTCAGCTGTCTTTGGGAGGGGCAAAATATTTTGTGTCTTTTATAGATGATGCCACACGCAAGGTGTGGGTTTATCCTCTTCGTTTGAAGAGTGATACATTCTCAGTGTTTCAGAAGTTTGTTGCTCATGTTGAGAATCAAACTGGCAAAACACTGAAGGCTTTGCGTTCCGACAATGGTGGAGAGTATATGTCCAAACAGTTTCAGGACTTTTGTGATGCTAAAGGCATCAAGAGGGAGCTCTCTACTCCTTATGATCCTCCACAAAACGGGACAGTAGAGAGGATGAACAGGACCATTCAAGAGAAGGTCCGTTCTATGTTGTCACATGCTGCATTACCTCATGGTTTTTGGGCTAAAGCTGTTATGACAGCCGTTCACCTTATAAACAGGTCACCTAACACGAGGCTTGGTGGGAAAGTGCCAGAGGAAGTAAGGACAGGGAAGCCTCCGTCGTACAAGCACTTGAGAGTGTTTGGTTGCGTTGCGTACGTGCACATACGCAGGGAAATGCGCACCAAACTTGATCCTAAGTCTCACAAATGCATATTCCTAGGATATGGTGACAGAGGTGAAATGGAGTATAGACTTTGGGATCCCGTGAATAGAAAGATTATACGCAGCAATGATGTCATTTTTGATGAAACATGCATGTATAAGGAGCCTGCAAGGCAACAGGAGCCTGGCAGAGTCATCTTTGATGATGATGGACATCATGGACAACAACCAAGGGCTGTAAATCAGCCATTACAGCAGCAAAACCAGCCCTTAAATGGTGCTGAAAGTGGTCCAAATGGACAGCCAGAGATGGCAGAAGATATCCCTTTGGATATACCACAGTTAGAGGAAATACCGGGCATGATTTTTCAGCCTTATGGCATGGAACAGGAGCCACCAATAGGTGATATGCAGGCTGGACAGCAACCTGCAAATGATGGTCATTGGGTACGGAGGTCCACAAGACCCTCCAGAGCCCCTGACAGGTTTGTTCCAGGGGTTGACTACTTGATGCTCACTGACTGTGGGGAGCCCTCATATTATAAGGAGGCTTTACAGAGGGTAGACAAGGCTCTTTGGGAGCGTGCTATGAAGTCAGAGATGGATTCTCTGCACAAAAATGGAACATGGAAGTTGGTGCATTTGCCTACAGGCAAGAAGGTTTTGCCTTGCAAATGGGTTTACAAGCTCAAAGTTGCACCAGATGCAAAGCCAAGATACAAAGCCAGGTTGGTGGCTAAGGGCTTCAAGCAGGAATATGGTGTGGACTTTGATGAGATCTTCTCTCCAGTGGTCAAAATGACCACACTTAGAGCTGTATTAGCTTTGGTTGCTCATGATGATCTGGACTTGATTCAGATGGATGTGAAGACTGCTTTTCTTCACGGTGATCTCCATGAGGAGATATATATGCAACAGCCAAAGGGTTATGCAGTGAATGGAAAGGAGAAGCTTGTATGCAAGCTGAAAAAGAGTCTTTATGGGCTCAAACAGGCACCAAGGGAATGGTATCATAAATTTGATACATTCATGAAATCCCAGAATTTCAAGAGAAGTGACATAGATCACTGCTTATACACCAAGAAAGCTTTGGATGGCAGTCTATTGATCCTCATCTTGTATGTTGATGATATGTTGATTGCCGGGAAATCTCGTAAAGAGATGGATGCCTTGAAGAAGAGGCTGCATCAAACCTTTGATATGAAGGATTTAGGTGATGCAAATCACATTTTGGGTATGCGGATGCTTCAGGACAGAAATCAACATGTGTTGTATTTGTCTCAGAAGGAATACATTGGCAAAGTTTTGCAGAGGTTCAATATGGACGGGGGGAAGAAGACTAGTACTCCTTTGCCTCCATATGTGAAACTCAGTGCTATGGACAGCCCACAGTCGGATAGTGACAGGGCTGATATGGCCAAGATTCCGTATGCTTCAGCTTGTGGCAGTCTCATGTATGCCATGGTTGCTACTAGGCCGGACATTGCATTTGCAGTGGGAGTGGTTTCTAGATACGTGGCCAAACCTGGCAAGAAGCATTGGGAAGCAGTGAAAGGTGTCATGAGATACCTGAAGGGCACACAGGATATGTGCATTTGCTTTCGCAAACAGGATGCATTAGTGCATGGTTACACGGATTTGGATTATGCCGGTCATCCAGATAACCGGAAGTCTACTACCGGTTATGTGTTTACATTCACAGGAGGTGCTGTGTCATGGATATCCACCCCATTCTAGTATGAGATATGGCTCACATTCCACTCCCTCGTCCACGAGGGGTTAGGTCCACTCGCACAGGTGATGCAATTTGATGATCAGTGTGATGCTTAGGCATGTACTTACTAGAGCTCGGGATGCATTACTGAGAACATACCGAGAAGCAAACCTGACATGGTACTTTCCCAAAGAGTCATATTATAGATTTCTTCAGTCGTCATGCATCCTCCACATCAAAGCCCATTGTGAAAGTATGCACAAGCAAAAGCAATCAACATATAGACAAAGTAGAGAGAGTAAGAGAGAGGAAGAGAGTAGGCAATGATCAAGTTCTATTATCATTACAAGGGTTGAAGCAGCCGGCAGATGGGCGTTACACAAAATGCTCTAAGAATGAGTTGATTACAAGTGGGAGAGAGGCCCTTTGTAGAGGGGGGTCAAGAGTTGGCCGACTGCCATGAAGCTAACCGGTAGCAACCCACAACTGAGTAAAGTTGAAAAATACATGTCTACCAATATACGGTCTAAATCCCACATTGGAGATGCACATAAAATTCTAACACCCCCTCTATAGCTCATAGTATCCAAAAGTCCAAAGAAACTGATGAAGAAGATGCAACCATGGACACCCCAGTCCTGGCCGAATACTGAATACACCGCGGAAGATGCACCTACCGCCCTATCTCTTCAAAACACAATGCCACCCTGAACAATAAAGAAATATGCTTGGCTCCGAATTCCCACGCAGGTGTGCAGTGAACTCCATTCACCCCAACAATGGACTGTGAACACATCACGTCTCGGAACCTTGAATAATGAACTTGGAACACATCCAGTCCATAGCTTCTGCTACACCAAGCAATGAATCTGGAACACAACCGATCCATAGCTATCAAAATTGACCTTTACCTGGCAGATTATTATGCTTGGAACTCCAACATGTGTCCCATGCACCAGAAATGAGGAGCTGCTGACAGCCCCCTCTCCCGCCCACAAACCTCCTCTGGCTAGAAGCACACAGGGGAAACCTATCTGTATAACTAGAGAACAACACCATCCTGGTTCTCTTGAGCCAGAAGCGCCCTGGAAGCCCTAGATGAGTCAATAGAAGCATCTGAATCACTGTCATGTGTCCTGTCTTTGCCCTTCTTGTAGGATGAAGACTTGCCCTTGCCCTTGCCCTTGTCCTTCTTCTTGGACAAGCAATCCTTAGATAAATGTCCTTTCTTCCCACACGAGTAGCAACGACTCCAAATCTTCTTCAGCACTGATGCTAAGGCATGATCCGAATCACGAGACAAAACCTTTAACTTACCCTGTGCCATGAAGACTGATTCCTCTTCCAATAGGAGGGAACTTAGGTCATCAAAATCTAAAAGACTGGTAGTGACCTCGCATCGCAAAGCTCTCGCGACCAAATTTGCCCCAACAAGCTTGTCCTCCTTTGTCATGCACGGGGGAGCCATATCCACAGCAAAAGAAACACCACTACTGCAAGAAAACCACCTGAAAACCTCGAATCTCAACACTCCAAGACTTCTCTCAAGCACATCCAACGGATAAGAGCACGAGGACCAATCAGACCCCTCAGAAAACTGAGGAAAGAAAGGGCTGGACAGCAGCAAAACCGTCCACATAAAACCTCTGGAAAACACCCAACGAGAAGGGAGGAAAGCCGGGGAGGAAGAGGAACTGTCGAACCCACTTGTCAGGTGTAACACGCGGAAGCTCGGGGGTCTTCTTTCAGCCCTAAACACCACTTACAACATGCTGATGCAAAAACGCAGACAGAAGGGAGAGTAGAGAGAGAGAGAGAGCTGGAAATTCAGTATATTCATATGGTACAAAAAGGTACCCTACATCTACAGCCATAGGCTGCCTTTCATAAAAGGTGGAATACACCAAAATACTCCTAGTACTTGACCCACACCCAAAGGGGGAGTGAATGAGTCCAACAATGAGCACATGCGCCTATTTATAGGCCTTTGGACAAAGGAAGTGCTTGCCGACTGGGCAATAAATGCAACTTCGCCTCACGACTTGTGCCCCTCCTGTAGCCGACAACTTTCCTTGCAACCGACAAGACTTCTAGTACAACCGACAGCATCCATCTTGCTCTTCTGCGCATGATTGGTCTCCTAGGTCCTTCTCCAAGTCCAACGCTAGCCACTACTACACCTCATGCTCCTAAATTCTGGTTCTTATCATCTTTTTTTGGCTGCCCCTTCTACACTAGCATCAGGATATGTCCATGGGCAAACATGCACATGACATCCCCCTCTACTAAACTTGATGACGGGATTCCAACCTGTTCTTGGATGATTGTCATCATCTCCCTCTGTTCCCTGAGTCCCTCTGTCATCCATCCATCTCTGGCAACCCCTTTCACTGAAAACCTGGCCCGGTCTCCAACACCACTCTGACTCTGAATAAGATCTATGCATCTGTTCCATCCAGTCCCCAATCCGTTCCTGCCCTGACTCTGAACATTGTCTTGGTCTTCATTCCTAAGAAATGAGTCTCGCACTCTCACATCACCCCTTGGAGGATAATCCTCCCTTGGGACCGTTGCCCGAGAACCTATCTGGCTCACAGGACTGCCATCCCCTCCTCTGGCTTTGTGGAACACCACCAACAAACCTCCTGGGAGCTCTTCCCGATCTTGTGTTCCTTGCCTTGGGCTTCGTACCCGTGCACTTTCATGTACCTTGGACTTGTACACCATCATATGGGACTGAATTAGTGTTTAGCTTTGCTGAGCCTGATGCTCTGATACCAATGTAACACGCGGAAGGTCTGGGGGTCTTCTTTCAGCCCTAAACACCACTTAGAACATGCTGATGCAAAAACACAGATAGAAGGGAGAGAGAGAGAGAGAGAGAGAGAGCTGGAAATTCAGTATATTCATATGGTACAAAAAGGTACCCTACATCTACAGCCATAGGCTGCCTTTCATAAAAGGTGGAATACACCAAAATACTCCTAGTACTTGACCCACACCCAAAAGGGGAGTCAATGAGTCCAACAATGAGCACATGTGCCTATTTATAGGCCTTTGGACAAAGGAAGTGCTGGCCGACTGCTGGTCGGCCAGCTGCCTGGGCAATAAATGCAACTTCGCCTCACGACTTGTGCCCCTCCTATATAGCCGACAGCTTTCCTTGCAGCCGACAGGACTTCTGGTACCTAGGTCCTTCTCCAAGTCCAACGCTGGCCACTACTGCACCTCATGCTCCTAAATTCTAGTTCTTATCATCTTTTTCTGGCTGCCCCTTCTAGACTAGCATCAAGATATGTCCATGGGCAAACATGCACATGACATCAGGCTGCACCACATGCAAAGAAATCGCCTTTCACTGTTGTCCAAGCTGTAAAACAGCCCACCAATCACCAACACAACCCCCCCTAGATTGCACCTGGACTCTGCGAGGAAAACGCAAGACAAGAACACCAGCAGAGAAAACACTTGATGAAGAAGGGGCAATACAGCAGAAAACACAGCCTCCAGAAGAAAACGCAGCCACTTGTAGCTTGCCCCTTGACGCCTAGCCAGAAGCTTTGTAGCAGGGGCAGCCCCAGAGAAGAAGCGCTGATGTGGAAGACACTTCGGAGAAGAAAAATGCAGCCACCTGTTGAAAAACACAGCAGCACTTCTTGCTCTAAAAAACACAGATGAGGGAGGGAAGGGGTCGCCGAGAGGTGGAGAGCCAAGACCTAGATGTCTGATATCATGTGAAAGTATGCTCAGGCGGAAGATCAACATATAGACAAAGTAGAGAGAGTCAGAGAGAGTAGGCAATGATCAAGTTCTATTGTCATGGCATGAGATTACAAGGGGTTGAAGCAGCTAGCAGATGGGCATTACACAAGATGCGCTGGGAATGAATTGATTACAACAAGTGGGAGAGAGGCCCTTTATATAGGGAGGTCAAGAGCTGGCTGACAGCAGCCCACGACCTAGTAAAGCTGGGAAAATACATGTCTGTCAATATACGGTCCAGATCCCACACTAGAGATGCACATAAAATTCTAACACCCACCACCCAGACTAGCGGTCTAGTCCTCCACCCCAGAGGGGATGAGTGATAGATCTCAATTTATTTTGCGGGCATGCATTAATATGTCACATGCAGGCCCGTGCCATGGCTTAATCTTCAGCATGAACATTCTAAATCCCTGATCAGTCAATATCTTAGTCAGTATCCTAAGAATCATTAGCAGTAGTATAAGCATCATCTTCAGTAGCATCAGCAGCACATCAACATAACCCTCAGCATGGTCTACAGCATCATCATCATAAGTAGCACAGCACCATCATATGCATCATCACCCACCTCATGGGTTCACAAGGTGCTGTCAGCTGGCAGCCAATGCTCCATACTGCAGTCGGCCATGGGCTACAAAAAGGGCAGCATGTGTGGGCAGAAACCAGAGATATAATCAGCATTTAATTCAGTAATTAAGCCAGGTTTTGTCCAAGCATCAGGCCGACAGAGAATCAGCTGGCCAACTGGCATCCCATATTCATATATAAGCATAACTCATAAAATCAGCAAAGAATTCAGTCATTCAGTCATCATTCATTCATAGAATCAGTAAAGCATCATGTAGAAGGGCCATGGATCAACCCTTATGGGCTGACCACAAGCCTCAGCCATGTACAAGCATAAGCCACCTTTTGGTACCATATGAACAAAGAAAACCTGAGAGTACCACGTGCAAAGTGGAGGCACAGCACGCGAACAAAGGCCAACAACCGGCCAGGTCCCCCCCCCCCCCACCGGTCAATCTTGCAAAATGTTTTATCAAACTTTCTCAGCAAATATGAGAAGCAAAGAGTTGTACATTGGATGCATTGACGATTGATAATACAAGTTCTCATGTGGCCCAAGCAAACAAACAACAAAAGGAGAAGAAGAAGCAACAACTCAAAGACATAGGCAAAAAGCTAATCATAAGAGGATTATCCCCTCTCAGAGAAGAACCAACAGAAGAGACAACACAGGAGAAAATCCAACAATCACCACCACCATCAAAATTGAGTGACAAGATGAATATAATGATGTAAAGAATTGATTCGACCACTCAGAATATTCTCACAGCATTCGAAAACATAGCAAATTGTGTGATGAAGGGCTATTTAGCCCTATTTAGAGGAGTCAATTAGACCCCAACCCACTATGTAGGATATTACACCGCCACATGGTAGCGTGAGGAGCAGAAGGGCAAGAATTCGTTCCAACACCCCCCTGGATGTGAAGCCCAATGCCGAGCAAGAGCCAACAAGGCTCTGATACCATGAAAGAACACATAACCATAGAGTACCACACACAGAGTGGAGGCGCAACACTCAGACAAGCCTTTCTCTATCTTTGGAGGCCGTTGAGGCTGTCCAAGCAGTGGGCCATCTCAGTGAGGCTGTCCAACCAATGGACAATCTCAGCCAACCTAGCCTCAAATCCAAAGGTTGCAATACACCTCGAAGAGAGGGGTAATCCTTTCACAAGAAACGTCAAAAATAACACCTTTCGAAGAGGCAAGAAACTTCAAAAATAACACCTTTCGAAGAGGTATAGAAATTGGCAGTGTATATCTACAGAAGGATAGGGTTGTCCAAAATTTTGAAAAAAGGTTTTGAAGAAATCTGACCCTTCCATCTTATGTCTATGGATCTGTGACCATGATTGCATCAACATTTTATGTTGAGTATCAAAACTTCATATAGGATAGTGGCAGAGGTTTTGTAATATTTCAATACATATAGCACTAACTTTGCTCGAGAGTGCTTGGGTAGAGTGATGCGGCACTATGACATGGTGTTGTGAATCTGTTTCATTTCTCCTATTTCAGGATTGCATACATTTGCAATGCCGCCATGCTGAAAACTTAATGATGTTTAATGCTTGTAAAATCTGAGCCCCCTCTGGATGGTTTTAAACCCAAAGTGCCAGGGCCCAGGCTGGGATTGCAGGTAGCCTGGATCCGGGCCCATGTGGTTTTCTTTTTTTTTTCTTTTTTTCTTTTTTTGGCGGGGTGTGGGCCCAGACATGGCCTAACGACCCGTGTGTGGGACCAGACGTGGCCCACTGTGAGGTGTGTGGATGGTGCCTGCTGCTTTTGGGAGGGGGCAAAGATGGGAATGCCAAATCAGAAGCAGGCAATAAATGAGAGCCTCAAAGCTCAATTCTAGGCGTCTAAAATGAGCTGAGGAACCTCAAATGAAAGCCAAAGAAAAAAAAAAAGGGCAGTTGCTAATCATGGACCAGATCTTCATGATGAAACAAGAAAAATCAGTTAATGGGCACCTGAAATACATCTTCCAACCTGATCTAAAGAGAAAACTGAGAAGGGAAGCAAGCTAAGGGGCGAAATTCCACGAATTTTGCAGAGAAGACCTGAAAGGGCAAAGAGAGCAAACATGAAAATACAGACTAACCTTTGGCTCGTCTTCCTTGCTCCTCGCGCTGACTGACGAGATCTCGCCATCGTTGTTGGAACCCATCAGAGATAAGTTTAGATAAAAGTTAGGGAAAAGTGAACAGATCTATCCGTAAGCTACGTAGCTAGCTCTGCAACTAGTGTGCCGGGGGGGCCAGACACTGGCAGGTCAGGTCCTTGAATTTTTAGTCGAGTTGATTTCTTTTTTTCTTTTTTTTTTTGCTTTTTCCACCACGGAAGTAACCTCCACTTTTTGGAACGTGTGACATAGTTCGAACCTCACATTAAAATGTGTAAGGACCAATTTCCACAAAAGTAAAACTAGCAAGCAATTGTGTGATTGTGTTACAATGCACATGTATATATAGTGTTTACATCGAAGATTCGAATCAGCACGTATGCCTTATTACATCTACGTGCGGTTCATTAATGTGAATCTGCCTAAAATTATAAAGGTATGTTAGCTACCGGCGGCTAACTCCTGGCACTTCCAGTGTGTCAGCTGAACGGCTAGCATCAAAAGTACAACCAACCTGGCAATTTCAAACGGAAGTTGTTTTATTTCCATGCTATTGTCCAATAGTTTCTTGTTTATGTACTATATTTCTCTTATGCCATCTTCGCTATTACGGATCTATACTTACATAAAGGGACCAACAAACCTGACTTCTATTCCACTTTCTGGCCCGCAAGAGATGTTGAAGTGTAGCCAATCACCTGCAAACTTGTTGCTTCGGTAACAAGGGCCATCTTGGGTATTACGAATCGATACTTACATAAAGGGAACCAATAAACCTAGGTTCGATTCCGCCCACTAGCCCACAAGAGATGTTGAGGTGTAGCCAATCACCCACAAACTTGTTGCTTTAGCAACAAGTGCTATCTCAGCTATTATGGATCGATATTTACATAAAGGGAAGCCCAAAAAAATGGCACTTGTTCATAAAGTAAATAGTGATCAACCTAGGAGAAAATAGAGTTCAAACCATTTGAAAATGAGTGTGTCAAAGTTTTATTTTCATAGTTCTAATTTCATACTGCTAAGCTCGTAAACCATTATCAAAATCCACTCATCTACACACAAGAACCAATTGATGGTACTGAAATTACACTTAGATGCACTTGCAAATACAAAACTAAAGGCTCCCCTCCCCTCAACATAGAGATAAAGAGATTGCTCCAACAACATAGCCTTCGTACTATACCTGTAGCATTGAGATGTGTGTGTGTGTGTGTGTGTGTGTGTGTGTTATTAATGTCTACGAAAGACCCAAAGGGTACCATAGGGTCTATGTTAACCCATGGCGGACATTGCGACATACTATATTTTACGTCATTAATTTAAATATTCTGAGTCATGGGTCGGGCTTGTCGGCACCATATGTTAAGGATGAAGGGATTGGGTGATCGCCGATGAGAGGCGCACCTTGGATATCAGTAGGATAAGGGTTAGGGTCGGCCGGCCATGTATGGGCGCCCAAGTGTGAACGGCCAAGTCACCTATATGAGTCAAATGTAACCCTAAAATCCTCATTCTCATGTGTTGTGAATACAAGAGTGCTCTTGCCTTATCTCTTTGGTTTCCTTCTCCTGCGTTTGTGAGAGAGAGAGAGAGTGAGTGAGAGAGCGATCGAGCACTGTGTAGCGGCACGGCGGTGGCGGAGAGGCAGTAGAGCGGCGACGGCGGCTCCTCCTTCACGGCTGCGACGCGGGAATCCTTCAAGGCGGCAGTTAAGCGGTGAGTGACACACCTTTTGCATTCTGTTTTGAGCTTGCCTTCCTGGTTGTATGCTTGCAGCCATTCGTGGCTCGCATACGGTGTCCGGCAAGTCCCCAGCTACGACCTGTGCGGCAAAAGCGCACATTTTTGGCGCCGCTGCCGGGGAGTTGCCCTGCACCAAGCTCCAGTTTGCAGCTCGGCTGCTGCTGCGTGAAGTTTAATTTACACTACTGTAGGAAAGGCGTCTGTGTTGCTGTTGTGGTGTTTCTGTGGTTTTCAATCTCTGTTTCTGCAAGTTGTCTTCTGCATTTCTGTTTCTTTTTGTTATTTTTCCGCTCCGCGTGTGGGCGTGCATTCTGTTATCTGGTTTCCGCGTGTGAGAGGGATTTCTGAATCCCCAGATCTGTGCTGTGTGTGCGAACTGCACCGCGACCAAGGCTGAACCCTAAGGAAACCCTAGAAAACTTATCTCACAAAAAAAACAGAAAATAAAAAATAAAAAAAATTATAAAAAATAAAAAACAAAAAATTAAATTTTATTTTCAAAGAAAGAACCGAACATGTGGAGAGGAAAGATTTTCTAATTGGAGAAAAAATTTTTGAAAAGAAAGAACCCCAATTGACCCACGACCCCGGCCTCGGCCTCGGCCTCGGTCTTTTGATATATATATATAGGAGAGTGAGCCTCCATAGCTTTCTCTCAAGTGAGAGCTTATGGGAAGTTGTGCCCTATATGTAGCCCACTCCCCAAGGAGTAAAGTGAGCATGTGGGATAAAGCCCTCACCCTTTCCTCCACAAGCAAATAGGCTTTTGCCCTTTTCCCCAAAGGAAACGGACTGTTTTGAGGACTACAGGAGCTCTAGATAGGCGAACACGGTGCTGTAAAGCACACTAGGACCCTTTAAACGATACGCTCGTTTCGAGCTATCACACGCCCTAGTCCAAGTTCGACCGTAGGTAAGGGGGTCAAAAACGGGTTAAAAACAACACAAAAACAAGTAAAAACGGGGTGCGAAACACCTAAGAAACCACTTGTGTGAGTTTCAAGGGTAGTTACCAACGCACGTAGGGTACCCACGTCACATGCATCTACGCTCTGGTCGGGTGCTGGAGTCTGAGCCACTAGAAAGCGTTTCAGTCTACGCAGGCTCACACCATCCCTCCACGTTGGCATCTTGGCCTTCGGCTGGAACCCAAGGGAGTGCAACCCAAGATCCACGAATAGTGGATAGTGACTCATCCTCCGACTCAGAAGCCATGGAAGGGCACCCTACCAAGAACCCTGAGGAGACAAGCCAAAACATGCCAGTGTGGGCCCCACAGCCCGGATCTAGCATGTTTAGTCGTTTAATAGAGACCTTTAGTAGAGCTACACGCTCTGAGCATGCGACAAGCGAAGTAAATGAGGAAGGAGGGGTAGTAGATTCGCCATTCACATCTTATGTGGACCCTACCCTCCCAAAGAGTGTCCATGTGGATATTCTACCCACTTCGTTTAATGAGGGCCCTACTGAGCTACCACATTCCGATGCTCTTCCTAAAGTAGAGGTCCCTAGAAGCCAATCCATAAGAAGTGACATTGCGTCCACTTCAAGAGAACCGTTTGGCACACCAAGTCTAGATGGGATATTTCTCAATGAAAATTGGGAATATGATCTACACACAGAGACTCTAACGGACCTATACACGGGTTACACATACCATGTAGGTTGGTTAGAAGTCCTACGATCTACATCTAGTGCCACTAATCTAGAGGAGCAACAACACATGATATGTGAGGTGATTCATAGAATTATCCAAATTGAGAGGCAAAATAGGGGAGTGGACCTAGTTTCCACTGGCCCTATGAGGTTTTTGGATACGGGCAAGGCCAAACAACCAACCCTATCACAATTTGGAGACTCCCTCGGTGAGTCCCATAGACCCTTCATATGTTGTTTCGCCTGGAGTCTCAATGTAGGTTGAGCCCACGAGTAGTAACTTTAGTTTTCCAACCTTGGCTCAACTTTCCATTAAGGAATCCGCAATGCCTACCCCAATGATGAGCATGACAGAAAGCGCACCTGTTACCACTGTAGTTAGTACGACACCACTACCTAGTGGAACAGTACCTACAACAGTGCGTGGCAGTGCCTATCGGCCTTATGTACCTATTGCTACTCATGCTCATGTAGCTCCTACGCCTCCTAGTATGCCGATGGCGTATGCTCCAAGACTGCCTTATCATAACCATTATCCAAGGGGAGCTAGGCCTAGCCACATATCATATCCTACGTCATTTGCCAACTTACTCAGACCAACGCCAACTCCTATCAGCCAGTCTATCCCAGAAGTGCCTCCACCAACTATGCCTGCTCACTTAGGTGATCTCGCAGCATTTGCTCAGACGATCGGACGATCCATTGCAGAAAACATGCGGGGTATGCCTGAGAGAGAACCTAGAAGCAAGGCAGTACAAGTGGCTAAGCTCACTCAAAACTTCAGTGGTAACGAGGATGTTAGGAAGCACATTGAAGTCTTTGAACACGTGTGTGATTCCTTGGAAGAGCACAATGAGCTGCACAAGTGTAAAGCCTTAGGCTTAACCTTGAGTGGGAAGGCCGGAGATTGGTATCGAACCTTAAGGGTTGAAGAGCGCACTCACTACCCCACTCTCAAGAGATTGTTCTTGAAAGAATACATACGCGAGGGTGTGCTTTGGGGGGTAGCATCTCAACTCCAAAAAGCTGAACGCGAGGAAGGGGAGTCAGTGAGAGACTTTATAAGTCGATTGAAACATCTAAATTCTCGATGCACTCCCGATGAACGCTTCAATAACAACCAACTCCTCGATAGATTCATCCGAGGATTGCGCCACGAGGACATTTACAATGGCCTAGTCATTAGAGGTCTTACAACGTGGGAAGCAGTCACTGCCAATGCAATCCAGTTAGAAGACAACTTGATGATTGCAGGTAAAAAGGTGTCTTCAGAAACAAAATCTGTTAGTTCGCAAGTATCTGGGCACGAGCCAATGACGGTAAAACCTATTGCCAAGGAGCCCAAGATATCTAAAATGTCTGTGACCGACCTTACTAAGGCTCTCCAAGAATACTTTAGGGGTAATCGAGCTCCTCAGAATAGCCATATGTACCCAAGGAGAGAGCAACAATGGTGTTCGGTGTGCTTAGGACCACATAGCACGAGTGAATGTCCCACATTTAGAGTCAAATTCAATGGGAATTGCAATGCATGTGGTAAGTATGGCCATCAATCTAAAGATTGCCTAACACTTAAGCGAATATTGGCAAACCAGGCACCACTAGCTTGGTCAAACACACCTCAAGTACCCGCGCTAATGCCTGCACAACCTATCGAGCAACCGTCACAGCACATAGTTCCAAGGAATCCGAATGTAGTCCAGTCTGTGCCGTTACCACCGCCAGTGCTAGGACCACAACCTCCACATCCAAGGATTACCCCTGTAAACCAGATGGGTTGTGAGTCACATAGTGCATGTGGAGATTATGAAGAGGAGATAGACCCCACTGCTCCATACGGGATTGATACGTTTGAAATGATTCCCCAGTACTACATGGAGGATCATTTCGGGCAAGTCAAGCCTGTATATCAAGCGGCTGCTCTTGCCACAAGAGGGCAAAACCTTAATACCATGGCGAGGAGACCACCTCTTCAATGTTACGAGTGTGGTGGACCGCATCGTGTAGCGGAGTGCCCTAATAGGTTACAAAAGATCGCTACTCAGATGCAACCAAATCAAGGGAGCACATCGGGAATGCCGGTACTTACATGTAATCGTTGTGGCATAGATCATTTGATCGCTCAATGTCCACATAATCCTAATGCACCCAAGATTACGCCATTGAATTTGGTTGAGGTCACCAACCAAGCACGAAGAACCACACCCGTTGTACCCGCGAATGTAGTTACACGGTCAATGCTTCAAAATCAAAACTACATTCTTGAAGAAAGGGATACTGCATCAATCGCTCAGGCAAAGAAAAAGAAAACACGGCGGAAGAGATCGCTTAATGCCACGAGCTCCAAGCCTAGTTCAAAGACTAACATAGGGACAGGAGACGACCCCGTGTATATGAATGATCCTGAAGATGATTCCGATTCAATAGAAACCATGGGGACCAAAGCCACTACCTTAAGGGAGGAACCCACTCGGGAGCTCAATGAAGGAGAATCAAGCGAGTACAAAAATAAGGGGAAACAGAAGGAAACTTCCTCGGCCCCACAACCAAGTCAGTTAATGCCCTCTCGACCACCCAAGCTGACTGAGACTCCCCAAGACAAGCCACGTGGGCCAAAAACCCTCAAGAAAAAGATTGGAACTTACCCAAACCCAGTTGAGGAGATTGAACAAGTGCAACACTTAAGGGGTTTGGTGGAAGAAACACAAAGAGAACTGGAGCCAAACCCGAGAAAAATCAAAATTCCAGACACAGTGTTTCCTACGCAAGTTCAGCCTCACAGGAACCATAAACCGTTAGCTATACCGAGTATCATTCGAGAAGAAAGTGAGGATAGAACATCCGGAAGTGGGCAAACACCCTTCTTGCTGGAAAGAATGTTTAGTGAGGGAATGCCTGACCCCATCGAAGAGAAAGTGATTCCATCTTCACCAGTCCCTAGTCAAGGGGCGATGTCTCGAAAAGTACCGTTGAATGTGTCTAAGCTAATGGATTTCATGTCCTCTGAGATCAGAACCACGATCATATCCAAATTATACGGAGATCCTGAGCTATTCTTAGCTCTTCGGGCATTTCTCAATGGAGAACTAAAGGCGGGGCTACCACAATTTGCAAATATTGATAGACCCGACACGCTTCAAGATGAAGGGGAGCATTGGGATCTACAACCCAACCTAGATGAAGATTCGGTCGTTGAAATACCTGTGAACAAGTTGGGACAGTACTTTGAAGGTGACGAATCTAATGCCACCCTCCCCATTACTACCAAGGGATTAACTCTAAAGGGAATCCTTGATGGTGGTGCTGGAGTGAGCATTGTGACTAAAAACTGTTGGGAATCTATGGGAAGGCCTCACCTCGAAGTCACAAACATAGTGGTTAAGATGGCAAACGGAACCATAGCCAAACCTATTGGAATGTTAAGGGACCTCAAGATCAAGGTCCTGGGATACAAGGTAAAACATACCTTCATTGTAATGGATTTCTCCAAGCATCCTATGTCATATCAAATGATCTTAGGACGTCCTTTCATGAGGGAAGCACAAATGGTGCATGACTGGTCGAAAAACCATGTCTATCTACAATTCCAGGACTCTGTCATTCGAGTTGATCTTGAGAATGGTCGTGCGCATCCTTTAGGAAGCAAGGTTATCATTGATAATCGATCAGATACCACTATTCACTCCGTCCCATTAAGGTATTGCTATACATGCAAAAAAGAGACTGATGATGGAAAAGATTCTCCTTACATGGATGTCCTACCGGGTATGACTGAGTCGGATAACGTGGATTGGGTACACCTAGCGGCAACCATAGACACATGGGGAAATAGAGGCACAAGTTGGGTAACACCTGAGGGGCAAGATATGCCACCGTTAGTGCCAATAAACATGATAGGTGTTATGCACATGACTCCTGATGGCGAGAACGTGGCAAACTCCACCGACACTGAAAGTAGCGAAGACTCTGACCAATGCAACTCTGAGTATGAATCTCAAGAAGAAACTGACCCTGAGCCTGATGGAGAAAATGAATCAAATATTCACCCAAATGTGGAAGCAAGGTGCTCAAGGCCTAGGACAGTGGCCTCCTGCAGTTCATCCGAAAGTGAAGATCGACCAAGTGAGTCCGAATCGGATAGAAACAAAAATCAAAAACTTGGTAAGAAGAAAACGAGACATAAGCGCCAACGCTATCGAGCTAATGTACGAACTGCAATAAACAAGGAAAGATCCACTGCAGAATGGCTTAGTTATGTAGGAGCCATTGATGCTCATCGGAAGATAGCGGATAATTGGGGACAATACCTCCAAAGTGTCATGTGGTGTATTCCGCAACCTCATGACGTCGCCCAATTAGAAATCGAAGAGAAGCCGAAACTAAGTCGTACTGCAAGAAGGCGGCAAAACCAAGAGTTGGCTCAACAACAAAAGGAAGCGGAATTGAAAGAAAAAAGTCTGGCACAACAAGAACCAGTAGACTTACACCCCGCACCCGGGCATTTCAAATCATTCACCACAGGGGAACGTAAAGTAGTCTACACAAAAGCCCAACGAACGCCTACCAATGGGAGTAGCGGTGTCTACGATGGCCCTGCGGTAGTTAAGGAGATAGACCTAGCAGATCCGGGTGAGGAGTCTAAACCAGTTTATATTGCTCAAGACCTCACCAAGGCAGAAGAAGCTGCACTTACGAAGCTTCTTAAAGAATTCAAGGACATATTTGCTTGGACATATCATGATATGAAGGGTGTTCCACCCTCGGTGGTGCAACACACGATTCCAATGATTAGCACTGCTAAACCAGTCCAGCAACGTCCCTACCCAATGAATCCTAAGTACGCAAAGATTGTACAAGAGGAAATTGAAAAGCTGGTAAAATGTGGATTCATATACCCAATTGAGCACTCAGAATGGGTTTCTCCGATAGTCATCGTGCCAAAGAAGAATGGGAAACTCAGAGTGTGCGTTGATCTCAAAAAGGTTAATGCAGCCACCAGAAGGGATCATTACCCCTTGCCATATTCTGAACATGTGCTTGAAAGAGTGGCAGGCAAGGAGGCATATAGCTTTTTAGATGGGTACTCGGGTTACAATCAGATCACAATTGCAGACGAGGACCAAGCTAAAACAGCATTTATCACGTAGTTTGGAGTGTTTGCCTTTCGCGTCATGGCTTTTGGCCTGACCAATGCACCTGCAACATTCCAACGATTGATAAACACGGCCTTTAAGGAATATCTAAGGGACTTCTGTGAAGCTTTCTTAGATGATCTTTGTGTTCATTCCTCTTGGGACGAGCACTTGATGTGTTTACGAAAAATATTTGAAAGGTGTAGATTATATCGCATCTCCTTGAATCCTTTCAAATGCCAATTCTGGGTTAAACACGGAGTTATCTTAGGGCATATAGTGTCCAAAAATGGGATTTCCACTGATGAGAGTAAAATCAAGGTCATTCTGGAATTACCCCCACCCACCAACTACAAGGGAGTCCAACGCTTTATGGGCCACGTTGGTTATTATCGAAGGTTTATTCTCTTCTTCGCCGAGATAGCTCGACCATTGTATAAGCTTCTCATCGAGTTTATTTGGACCGAAGAATGTGACCGTGCCTATGAGCTATTAAAGAAGGCCTTGGCGAGTGCTCCAATCTTGAGAATGCCTAACTGGGATTTACTCTTCCATGTGCATATTGATGCATCAAACTTTGCTATTGGGTGTGTGTTAACTCAACCTGGAGAACACAAGCTAGACTACCCCATTAGCTTTGCCAGTCGCCAGTTGAACGATGCTGAGATGAACTACACCACTACGGAGCGAGAAGGGTTGGCAATGATATATGCAGTAAGGAAATTTCGTTATTACCTCCTTGCCACTAAGTTTGTTTTCTATGTGGATCATCAAGCATTGTTGTATCTGGTAAACAAACCATGCTCCACAGGAAGAATCACACGATGGCTATTGATTCTTCTTGAGTTTGATTTCACGGTTGTTGTGAGACCTGGTAAGAAACATGTTATGGCTGATCATTTGTCTCGCATACCCAATGGTGAGGCTCCTACAGGGGTTGATGATGACTTACCTGACACTTCCCTGTTCATGGTGGAGACAATGCCTGAATGGAGTGAGAAGATTGTTAACTTTTTGGTTAATGGCTTTCCACCCAAGGAGCTTCGTAAAGATCTAGCTCGAAAGCTGATCAAAGAATGCGAACCCTATTGCCTGATAGCCGGGACTCTTTATAAAAGAGGAAAGGATGACGTTCTTAGGCGTTGTGCCCGAGAGGATGAGTATCTATACATTTTACAAGAGGCACATATGGGCGTAGCCGGTGGTCACTTCTCAGGAGACTTAACTGCGCGAAAGATCTTACAATCAGGGTATTGGTGGCCCACTATGTTCCAAGATGCATCACTCTTTGTGAAGGGTTGCGATGAATGCCAACGATACAAGAAACCGCAGAGGAAAGATCAGATGCCCCTACATCCGATCAAAGTAAACCAACCATTTGAAAAGTGGGGTTTAGACTTTGTAGGTCCAATTAGTCCAGCGGCCCGAAACACACAATCTCGCTATATTATTGTGGCCACTGACTATATGACCAAATGGGCTGAAGCGAAAGCGACACGTAAGGCAGATGCAAGGACAACAGCCAAGTTCCTCTTTGAAAATATAATCACACGATTCGGTTGTCCTTTTGAACTTGTGAGCGACAATGGTACGCATTTTATAAATGAAGTGATTAAGGAGCTCACAACAAATTTCATGATATCCCATCATAAATCTACTCCTTACTATCCGCAAGCGAATGGCCAAGCCGAGAGTACCAACAAGACTTTAATCTCTGTTTTGACAAAGACAGTTGAAGCTCATCGCACGGATTGGGATCTAAAGCTTACGACAGCTTTATGGGCCTATCGTACTGCATACAAAGTGGCTATTAATTGTACACCATTCAAAATGGTATATGGCCAAGAAGCAGTCATGCCGTGGGAATTTGTCATTCCAAGTCTTCGTGTTGCTACTCAAGAGGGTTGGGATGGTAATCCCTTAGCAGAACGTCTGTATATCCTTGAGCGGCTAAATGAAGAAAGACAATTGGCTGTATACAATGCCCTTGTGGAGAAGGATAGGAGGAAAAAATGGTTTGATCGCCATCTAAAGGAAAAGGACATCAAGGTTGGGGATAAAGTCCTGATGTATGGAGTGCGAAACGAAAAGAAGAAGCTCAAATATGCTGGTAAGGGACCATATAGAGTATGTGAAATTACCCCGCAAGGTACCATCAGAGTGGAGACTCTCGACGGAGTTGAAACCATTGGATTCCTTAATGGGAGTAAATTCAAAAGATACTATGACCCCCTAAGCCAGGAGGAGTTACATGCAATCCATCAAAAGAAGGCAGCTAAAGAACAAGCTGAGCTTAAAAAGATACAAGCGAGAGTCGAAGCCAAAGAACGTCAACAGCGTGCTAGGCGACAACGAGAAGCCAACTTGGGAATTACGCAAGTATTTTTCGAGGAAGCAGAGGAGGATGCACTAGAATCTGACCCACCTCTAAGATACCCAATTGAGTTACAGAGTCCTTACGGGGAGGTGCTGTATAATGCATTATTGGATACAGGAGCTCAACATAATTTGCTATCATATGGCGTGTGGTGTCAACTGGGAAAACCACCTGTAACCAAGAGTTCTATCCAAGTTCAAGGAATCAACAAGAAGAAAACCCCTGTATCAGGAATTCTGCACACTCCGGTTGCCTATGACAAGGGAACCATAATTCAAAGCTTTTTGGTTATGCCTACTGGTACCATGGGAGGGACTGTAATCTTAGGGCGCAAATGGATGATGGCCACCAAGTGCAATATCGATTGGGCAACCAGACAAGTCACAACGCAAGAACCAACACTAGGTCTGACCGCTCAAAATCCCGCACCTAAGTCATCCACTCAAATATTAGATAACGAAAAATCACAAAGTCCAGTGGCAAAACCATCTTCGATTGTTGGCCACCCCTCTAACGCTTCAATGCCAAGAGTGGAAACAGGCAAGGTGGTCCCTAAAGCTTTACTTACTATGCCAAAGAGTACATACAAATGGGTCCCCAAAGCTTCGTTAATAGCTACTTCCCCTGCTCAATCTCGTTCAGCCACCAAGAAGCCTCGTAAGAGGAAAGCAGCTACCTACCCGAGAAAGGGCAATGTAACATCGCGATGGATCCCTAAAAAATTATTAGTAGCCCAAGGGTACTACGAGGGGAATGACCAGATTTGGGTCCCTAAACATAAGGTGAATCCCTCTACATCACCTGTAAAACCTTGCAAACCAATTGTTGCCACCCCAATGACAATTCAAGACCGTGGTAAGGGAAAGGTAACAGAGTGCTCCGCACCACTTCCAGAGTTAGTTTGGATTCCCAAACGATATCGATCATTACCACCTAGCTCAGGAAGGGGGGAGCCACATGAAGCTTCTAGCTCCTCATGCCAGGCACAAACTCATATAGAAGTTTCTACATGCTCTACACCTACTCTTGTCAACACCCAACAAAAAACCGATGAGCCTACATCTCCCCTTGTAATAGTATCGATGGAAACTATTTTCTCCATTCGTCAATGGGAGCGTACACTACCATCTCTGCAATTGGATGTGGCCACAAGGGTCATAAAAAGCTATCTGCCCACATCACAACCTATGACCCGCTGGACAAATTGGTTCCAAGAGGCTGCAACATCATTGCAAATAATATGATCTACCCAAGGAAAGGGGGAGCATGTACTCACGCTCGACATTCTAATGCTTCCTCCTTAACCTTCTCCCCTGACCATGTAATTGCCAAATTCAAGGGGATGTATATATATAGCTTCATACATTATAAAAAACAAAAAAAAACAAAACAAAGAAAAGAAAAACAAAAAATAGTAAAAAGAGCAAGAGCACAAAAAGAGGATAAATATCCGTATACAATCAAGAACTAGATTGACCTGTCTCACAAACCTACTGATGCTATATCTGTGTTTGCAGATATGGCAGATGCACGATCATCATACACTTCATCCACTCCCGCCTTTGATGAGAGGTATCATCTGTATCTTTCTCAGATATTTCACATGTGCTATCCTGTAATTGAAACTGAATGGGATCATATAGATGTATTAGCCAGAGAGGAGAATGTTGAGGAATTAGAATGGCTAATTCGCCTATTAACCATGACTGACCCCTACTCCGTAGAGGACATATCCCCGATAGCCCAATGCTTTCCTTTTCCACAAGATGACTATCCTCGCATCGTTACATTCTTGATGAGTCTATGTGGATGGGAAAATGAAAAGGAAATATCTGACAATGATGAATGGACGGATGAAACTCATGGCACTACTGAGGTTGATTTTATTTATTTGGATGATGCGGATAGAGGCTTAGCCTTAGGGCTAGAGCCAGGACTCTACAACATCCTCTTACCGTATCCTCAGTAGTAGTGTGGTGACTGGTAGGTAGGTTAGTGTTTTCAAGTTTTTTCTAGTTTAGATTCTTTAAACGAGTCTTGAATTTTCACACTCATGTGCCTCTCGAGGTATAGTGCTTGTTAGTTGATTGTACAGGTTAAAAAGTTTGAGGTGGGTTCGCTTCCAAGTCCAGAGACTGCCGCAACGTTTATCAAAATATATCTACATCAAATTGCAAGCTGTCTCGTCAAATCAAGGAGATCTCCAATTACAGGTGTAATTCTTCCATACCCACTCTCTTTCGTTTTTACTGTTCAATCAATTGCATAAACTATAATGCATGACCACATGGAAATTATCAATGTACTACTTAGTTTTTGAAGTTGCTTGCATGCTAGTGTAAATCATTAATGAGCTTAACTTTATTGGAAATATTCCTAGGCAGCATGACGTCTTTAGTTAACCTTGGAATACGATTGTCTTAGGTCTAGGGTCAAACCATCTTAATGTTTGAACACCTGGCTGTGTGTGTGTTGACCTCTAGGACATAGATTTTACCCCTTGTCGAAAAGATGTAAGAACACATTTTAGTTTAGGAGCGAAGATCAAAACAAACTTTAAAAAAAAAAAAAGCCTACAATAAATGGCGATACAAGTCTATGATGTGCTTTAATGTTGGCCTATCGCCTTATTGATACTTGGTAGGCGAGGAGTATTCTACTCCAAACCGATGCCTTGGTTGGTAGGGGGTAGCCTTGCCTAAAGTGAGCTAATAGATTCCTGGATAATGCCTTGTGTTAAACATGGTACCAGGATCGATGTTAGTTTTGCCTTAGGAAGGTCGCCATTGTGTATAAAAATTGTCATGTGCAAAAAAAAAAAAAAAAAAGGCAAAAGGCTCCTGTAACTATGATGTTTCTTGTGTCCCTAGGCTCGTGGTAACTACTTGTTCTTAGAGTAGACACAGTATGGTCATCTGTTTATTTATTAAGCTTGGTTATTTTCCTTGACTTAGGCCAGTTATAAACCTTGATTAACCTTTGACACCTTGCTAACTCTTGAATTCCTTTCAATAATTTTAAACTCCTATTAATTTGCTACACTAGCTCACTCATGTACCCTTAAACTAAGTTCTAATAGCAACATCCATTGTGGTCTCACACGCTTGAATTTATACACTTTATATCTTTTGAATTCCAGCATACCTTCACTCTACTTCCCTGTTTTGCAGACGGTCTACCACAACAACCCTCTCGAGCTTACCATACCATAGCTTCCGAGGACGGAATCTACATCAGGAAGGGGGGTATGTTAACCCATGGCGGACATTGCGACATACTATATTTTACGTCATGAATTTAAATATTCTGAGTCATGGGCCGGGCTTGTCGGCACCATATGTTAAGGATGAAGGGATTGGGTGATCGCCGATGAGAGGCGCACCTTGGATATCAGTAGGATAAGGGTTAGGGTCGGCCGGCCATGTATGGGCGCCCAAGTGTGAACGGCCAAGTCACCTATATGAGTCAAATGTAACCCTAAAATCCTCATTCTCATGTGTTGTGAATACAAGAGTGCTCTTGCCTTATCTCTTTGGTTTCCTTCTCCTGCGTTTGTGAGAGAGAGAGAGAGTGAGTGAGAGAGCGATCGAGCACTGTGTAGCGGCACGGCGGTGGCGGAGAGGCGGTAGAGCGGCGACGGCGGCTCCTCCTTCACGGCTGCGACGCGGGAATCCTTCAAGGCGGCAGTTAAGCGGTGAGTGACACACCTTTTGCATTCTGTTTTGAGCTTGCCTTCCTGGTTGTATGCTTGCAGCCATTCGTGGCTCGCATACGGTGTCCGGCAAGTCCCCAGCTACGACCTGTGCGGCAAAAGCGCACAGTCTATGAGACTAAAAAGCTGTTACATGTGATCTATGATGAAATTGGATGTGATTTGAGAGAAGAGAGAGAGAGAGAGAGAGAGAGAGAGAGAGAGAGAGAGAGAGAGAGATGCATCATGTTTTCTTACAACCTCCCACTTAAGATCTGAAATCCTAATGTGACGAGGACTCATGAGGGGGAGGGGGGGTTGCTAGGTACTTACACTATAGCATGACAACTAGAGAGAGGGAATTGCATCATCCCAATGCTAAGAGAGCAAGCCTAGCAACAAGTAGACGGCAAAACCATAACGCAAGCACCATAGACATTAAGACCCGATTTTGCAACATGAACATTAGTAGTGAGGAGAGCATTTAAGCACTAGAGAGAGAGAGAGAGAGAGAGAGAGAGAGAGAGAGAGAGAGAGAGAGTTCATCACATGCATGACTAGAATCAAACATGCCTAAAGAAGAAGATCACCGTATATTTTTTTGTTAAAATATGGAGTCTTGACTCCTAAAACCTTTTACAAAAATTTGAGATGCTAGCATATTTCTCTATTATTTTTTAATTGCTTGTGGAGGGGGCCCTAGAGGTCCTACAATCATGATTTGTCTTCGTACCAAGTTAGTGTTAAAACCCTAAGATCTCTCTAGATAATTGTTAAGCATAAACATGCATAAATCATACATAAACTCATCCACTCGACCACCCCCGAGCCCAAGGGATGCACACATGAATTATAATGAAGTACATCATACCTTACCTTGATGTCCCATACCATCAAGAGGTATAACTCCAATCCAGTAGCATGTAGCTATAGTGTGAAATGGTAGGTGAGTAGTTATGATCCTCTACACAAGAGAGCATGACATAACCTAGCCTCAAGATAACATCAAGAGACCATAGCCTAAGCCCCCCTTGAGTGTGCCCCATGCCCCTATTATATAGGAGGGCCCTCAAGTGACTCTTGACTCTCCATTTCCCATGTGTGACCCTTGGATGCCTGACCCTAACCTTAACCCTTAAGGTTAGTCCTAACCCATGCTCCACTAGAGCTTGTTTACATGCTCCCATGCTCACAAGCCTAATGTGGGTTAGCCTCCTAGTATATGCACTCATAATGTGCATATAACATATTTTCCCTCTCTCAAAACATTGCACTCTTGCAATGAAAAGAAGAAGAACTGCACTGAACAATATCAACCGACTCCCAAGTCGAATCCTCTATTTCCCTATCTTTCCACCTAATTTTAATCTCAGGGATTAGTCAACTACAAAGTTCCCTTTCCCTGAATTCAAGTACCTTATCAGGTTCATGTGGAACATAGGATAATTCTTTGACTTCAACGAGTTCTTGAGGAGGAGTAACTGTGTTATCCTCACCTCCCAGTTTCCCTTTCAATCTATTGATATGAAAGATTGGATAAACTCTAACAATTGGAGGTAGTTTTAGTTCATACGCAACCATGCCAATCCGATGTATAAATCGAAATGGACCACAATATCTAGCATTTTCCTTAAAACAAAGTCTGAAAATCTTTAGGAACTTTTAAATAAACCAACGCTCCTGATTCAAAAGACCAAGTTGAGCATCCTCTATCAGCATAGTACCGTGCCCTATCCTGAGCACTCCTGATAGAATCTCGAGCTTTGGTCAGCATTTCCTGCATATCACGCAAGAAATCCCTCGATGTCCTTAAGACCGACATCAATAGGTGCCCTAGGTTGATACCCATACATAAGCACGAATGGACTAAAACCAATAGCCTATGTTTAAAACTGTTATAGGCAAATTCCATCATTGGAAGATATTTTTTCCAATTTGATGCTTTTCCAAAGACATATGCATGAAGCATATCCTCTACAATCTGATTTATACACTCTGTTTGCCCATCAGACTACGGATGATCAGAGGAATTCATACTCAAAGTAGTTTCCTCCGTTGTTGTGAACCATTCGAAATAAAGTAGGAAAACATGACATTATAACAGTAGGAACCAGGTATCCATCAGCGGCCCGATGTACCCCACATCTGCTCATGGAATTATCGGCGTCCCGAGTTACCCATATCAACATAGAGAGTCATCAACGTCTCGATGAGTCACATATGTCCATCCATAAACCTATCAGGTGGATTGTATAAATCACCTAGAGGACGGAACTAATGCCAACAAAGGAAGAATCCAAATTTCCTTAATCCGAATACAACAAGATAAACTTGTTGAACTCTAAAGAAAGAGGTTTCAACAAATGAATATGCCGACGAGATTACACTCATCAATACATGCAGGCTATGGATAAAAGAAGTTTATCTAGAGAATGCCTACACTACAAGTTCAAGTGAATTCAAAAAATGAGATTGTCTTTGAATGTTGAGGTCAACATGCCAAGTAATGTAAGCAAAGTAACAATCCTGAGTCCAAATTATCCCATAAGATAATATATGTGAGGGATCTCTAGCGTCCCATACCACCATGATACCACCCATACATACCTTACCAATTTGAAACTCCCTAGTATGCCGTCTAGGCAATATGAATAAAATCCTATATAAAAGGAATAAGATGGCCTTATCCCAGACTTTCACATACTAAAACCTGTCTCTATATACCTGAGACTACATCAAGGAATAACTCTTTCCGAGTACATCATTAGAAAAGAATTTGAATTATTGGCGCCTTTCTAATGATAAATACCCAATAAACACAATAAAGCTAGGGTAGAAAAATAACTCACCTAGATACATAAGCAACTAGGTATCCAAGTTGGAATATGTACAAGAGTACAAGGAACACAATCCAAAATTACGTGTAAAAAATGAAGACAAATGCTACCCTCAAAGCACATGAAATTATCCAAAAGATCAAAAGATCCTTATAAAACCATGGATAAAAGCATAGAAGCTCCTCGAATCCATGAAAATCATAGTTGATCATAAAAATCAATGCATGCCATCTAATGGTCATTAATCATGCCAAAAGAAGTATTAAAATTGGTGGCCAACTTATCAATCCTCCGGAGTATATGAATGTGGTGTTGTTCAAACAAAACTCCAAGTGAAAAAGTGAAACACATTTGTGTAGCACTCATTAAAAACCCCTAGACACAAGTGATCTAGGCAGAACTTGATGAGTCCAAATAAAACTTGGAAAACATCCAATCAGATCCACCAAAACAAACAGATCAACTAACCCATGATAGAATTTGTCTTAGGCTTAAGAAATTAAGCACAGACCACACTTAAACAAGTGCAAAATAAATTATCATGGAAAAGTGTCAAAGGTGAGACACACTTTGAACACAGATTCTAGCCATCATTGAAGAAAGTAAGGAACATGTCCAAAAAGAATGGCTAAACAATGGTAAAAAATCATGAAAATATCGTTCAGAATTAATCTAAATAGAAATATCTACTAATACGAGGTATAATCGTAATAATATGTGAATAACCTGCATCTATCTAATGTCAGCACGAGAAAATGTACTTCAACATTAAATAACCCTCGAAAATATTAAATTCTCCAAAAAAAGAACTACCATGATTTTTTTCTATTTTTTTTCTAATTTTATAAGGCCTCATAATTTAAAATTCCATCAAACCTATCTTATGGCATTCCAAACCTATATTTTTTCAAAAAAAAAAAAGCAATTAGATTTGCCAAAATACCATTGATATTTTAAAAATACCAATTTCCAAGATGTCTAAAATTATTTCTAGAAAATTTCTATTTTTTCATGAGAATCCCATCGTTCACCAAAATTTCCAATTTCGTGAGAATCCCATCGTTCACGAAATTTCCAATTTCGCTCGACAATTCTCAAATCCAATGAAATTTATAATTTTAATAAATTTTTTAATTTTTTGGGTCAAAAAATATATTTTTGCTAGTTCACATATTACAATTTTGTGGGACCCGTTGTGTCGTCAGGATAATATGACCTATTTTTAACAAGGTAATCTCGTGATTTGCGACGCTGATTGTGGCGCTGATTGTGGGAGCAGTTCACGCCGTGAGATAGCAAGAAGTAGTTCACATCGTGAACTGTTTTCTTGCACTTTCACGTGTAAAGTTCCTGTGTTGACATAGAGGAGTTTGGGTGCAAATTACCTATCTAGATGCTTCAAAATGATTGTGCTAGACATAAGGAATGTAATGCGAGTTCAAAACACAACCAATGGCTCCTTTTTTGTGATTTTCACACCCACACAACAAAACGACCAATTTCTCACAAACCTTTACTTCCACTCAAACCTTATCCATTCATTCCTCCATACACAATGCACTACCAAAATGCAAAGGCAATGATGAAACTTGTCTAATGGGAGTTGAAACTCAAAGAGGATAGAAGAAACAAAGGTGTTTCCCCGGCACAGCGGTGCCAAAAATGTTATGGGCTACTACACCTCCAAGAAGGAACTCTATGCATTCACCTTTGGAAGAAGCAATAGAACACAACTATCGTAGGGAACTTACCAATGCTTCGAGCTCGTGTCCCTTAAGGTCTCCAAGCTCACTTGAGAAGATCCAATCCTTTTCACCTACACGCTGTCACCGTAGAGTCTCTCACACCACCACACAAGGCAATCGCTCTCTCTCACTTCTCCACACAAGCATACAAGTATATAGAAGGCACATGTGCTAGAGTACTCTCTCTCACTCTCTCTCTCAAGACAAAAGCAAGAACTCTAATAGCACAAAGGGGGATTGTGTCCATTCATTATGAGAAAATACCTTATATACAATTGGCCCTTATTCACACTTGGGCGCCCAAACCTTACTAACTAAGGCCTTGGGTGGCCAATATCTCATAGTGTTACAACTTTTATAGTGCCTTTGCATAACACTTATTAATGTCCTCAATTTGAGGAGCATAATTGTTAATCTTTGTTGGGATTAACACTCCTCAACCTTAAGCCTCTCCCTCTTAATTGTAAGTATCTCACCTTTTGTGTGGCCCCCTCAAATTTTAGTAACTCCTCTTTATAAAACCTTTTGTGTTCACCCATCAATTCTTTGATGTATCTACACCTGGGTGCTTCCACTATCAGTGCCCCCTCTCAAGGCACCTGAAACTCTCCACATTCCCTAGTCCACCCTCCCGTGGACTATGGAGGGTGGACTAGAAAGCTCCTACCTATGCAACTCCAATTGTTTGTGCTCGTGCAACTCTGAATGTTTTTTTCACCAAGAGAATACGCGAAACTTGTGCTTAGGATGGCACACAAAATGGAAAAGGGGGGTAGCCATACAAGTTGCACAAGAAGCTAGAGGCTTTCTATATACAAGAGGCCATATTCCACCTCTTTAAATACAATTTTATGGGATACACGGATCCAACTAACAAACACTACCAAATAGGACACAACATGGAACTCCAATTATTTATGCTTGTGTAACTCCAAATGCTTTGTGCCACCAAGTGAATACATAGAAAGTATGCTTAGGATGTCACACAAAATGGAAGTGGGGAAGCCATACAAGTTGTACAAGAAGCTAGAGTCTTTCAAGCATAAAGATGATTAAACATCTCAAAATAAGAGCTTTTGGATTATGTCTTGATGTCAAGGCCGAACAATCATTCAAATCTCTCAATCCAAATGAAAAGGTTGATTTTTACATGCTTAAGTCTACTTTCACATTCAATTTTGCTCCAGGTGTAGCCAGATGGACTCCTGTTGCTCAAAGCTTAATATGCCCTTAAGCAAAAAGAAGCAAAAGGAAGAGAATAGATTTGAGATTACATTTCTTGGAGACCCAATATCTCAACCAAAGATCCAATGAGTGAGAAAACCTTGATGATGATGCATTATTATCAAGTTTCCTCTTAGGATTTCTCTTGTGATTAAAGGGGAAAAAAATCATGAACAACCCTACAAGTCTAGGCATAACCTTTTCAAGCAATGCCATAAGCAACTAACCAACAAGTGCATTCTCAGAAGTCTCCTTTTAGACTTTATCTTTGAAAAAGGCATCCTAACCTAAAAAGCACCCTAACCTAAAAAGGAAGGAACCATGATTAGCGAGTTGAGAATTGATGAACTTACAACACAAGAGGTGCTTGACACAAAGTCAAATGAACCCAAAAGCATGGAGTTTTATGAGTAACTAGGATTGAGCCATTATCTTGTTCAAGACAAATATTCAGGCCAAGTCCTTGTTTTCTATATGGCCAAAAGAAAGACACACAATGCAAAGGCCAAAATGAATGCCTGATCCTCATGCTTTTTTTGTAGAGAACTCAACAGTAAACCCGAACACTCGTATTGACCATCTATACAAAGATTGCCCTTTGACAACACCTATACAAAGATGGTATTGACCACCTCTACAAAGATTTCCCATTGACAACACCTATACAAAGATTTCCCATGGAATGGTTGTGGTATTAAGTACCTATACAAAGATTTCCCTTTAACAACACCTATACAAAGATTTCCCATTGATAGCATCTACTACTTCGGTGTCTAAACTAATCCGAATTGGTAAGTAATGATTCCATTAAATATAGTCATTAGACTAAGCCAACTCTAGAGTCACGCAAAAGAAGTAGTAGTAATCATTACAATTTAGAAGGAAATGCATGCCAAAGGAATGGCAGATGAAGAAGACTAGAAAACTCAGTCACATAGGGAAAGGTGATGATGGAATCACCATTCAAATGACTTTCAAAAAGACTATGATTCTTTATCATCTTCTTTCTATAGTGATGTCGCATCTAGATAAATACCTAATAAAGGAAAGACTCATAGTGATCAACTTCAAGTCTCTAAAGGCTTGAGAGAGTACCCTGTCTCCATGGTAGAGAAATCTTGAGTTGATTGAAGAGGCTCTGGAGAGAGAGAGAGAGAGAGAGAGAGAGAGAGAGAGAGAGAGAGAGAGAGAGAGAGAGAGAGAGAGAGAGAAGGCTCATAGCCATAGCCTTGCAATTTGCACTTACCCAATCTCTTATCTTTCTATTTGTAGTAGCAAATACACAACATGCCAATAATGGTTTGAAAAGCATGGCATATTGGAGCAGCTCTAATTGTTCAGGCAGTAGATCCTATTAATAATACTTTTAGCAAGCAACAACTTACTTTGGAGTGCCTCCCAACTACAAAAATGCTCTTAGTAGAACATAACAACTTCCTCCTTGCAATCGTATATATCTCAACTTCCTCCTTGCAACTTCCTCCTTGCAATCATATATATCTCAACTTCCAATGAGTGAGAAAACCTTATAGATTTGTAATAGCTACCTAGAAAAAAAACTAGAGTGCAAGAGGATATATGAGCTATCACAAAACCGTGCTCACCACAGTGCTTGCTAATCTTACTTTTGCAAGAGTCTTATTACGGCATTCGTTTCCATTAGCACCGCATAGCTACTTTAGGGTCTAGAAAGTTGTTGACACTCAACAAATAACACATAATAGGCACAGAGTAGAGTTCTCACCAATTTGTTTGAGTAGCTTGAAGTGAGCCCAAATTAGCTATAAGTAGAAAAGCTCCTCTCGAGTACAGGCATGAACACCCTCTCCTCGATTCTCTTGTGTACCAGGTGTTGCTCTTCTCAGTAATATCCATAAGAGTCAAAGTATGCGCCTCTTCCTGAGGTTGATAACTTAGATTGTTCTACTGAGTAAACTTGGTTGTGAGAAAATGGCCTAACTGTTATATGCACATTATGAGTGCATATACTAGGAGGCTAACCCACATTAGGCTTGTGAGCATGGGAGCATGGGAACAAGCTCTAGTGGAGCATGGGTTAGGACTAACCTTAAGGGTTAAGGTTAGGGTTAGGCATCCAAGGGTCACACATGGGAAATGGAGAGTCAAGAGTCACTTGAGGGCCCTCCTATATAATAGGGGCATGGGGCACACTCAAGGGGGGCTTAGACTATGGTCTCTTGATGCTATCTTGAGGCTAGGTTATGTTATGCTCTCTTGTGTAGAGGATCATAACTACTCACCTACCATTTCACACTATAGTTACATGCTACTGGATTGGAGTTATACCTCTTGATGATATGGGATATCAAGGTAAAGGTGTGATGTACTTCATTATAATTCATGTGTGCATCCCTTGGGCTCGGGGGTGGTCAGGTGGATGAGTTTATGCCTGCTTGATTTATGCATGTTTATGTATAACAATTATTTAGAGAGATCTTAGGGTTTTAACAGGGGTAGCAGAGCAATCTCTAGTTATTGTTGTTATTTTTTCTTTCTTATTGTAATTTTTGGTATTTTTTAAAGTAAATTTTAATATTTACTAAATAAAAATATTACTTTGTTGATTTGTTTTGATGATTTTGCACGTGGATCGTCGATATGGCAGTTGGAACACGTGTTACTACTATTCAATGGACGAATCGATGTTGTGGGGAAATTTCGTGAGTTTAATGCAAAATTTTTTCTATTTTTGTGGTTTAAAATAAGCATTAATGGAAATTTTTACCAAGATACCACATATTTTATTACAGATATTTCTGGTAGAATGGATTTCCTGAATTTTTATAATTTTTAGGAAATTTTTCTTAATTTTTTATAAATTTTTTGAGCATTTTTATGGTTAAAAATATATTTTTTATACATTTTTGCGGGTTTTTCCGCGAGTATGCTATCAAATTTCTACCGATTTTTTGCTGAGATGCAGTAGGGGGCAGCATGTTGATGTATGAAATGCTCTCGCGTGTGCGTGGGACCCTCTTCGCCTCTCAATTCTAATTTTTTCTTCTATTTCTTCTCTCGCCCATGTGAACACCTCTTAGTTGGTATAATTTGATTAAACTTTAATCATAATTAATATCATTGATTATGATTAGTTTTTTTAATCCAATGTTAACCTCTGATTAATAGAGAAGAGATAGTTAAAAATTAAGGCATATTATGTAAAAAAATGAGATATTTAGGTGAAATGATGCATTTTTGACACCTCAGTAAGATGGGAAATCCACTTGAGGTAGGCACCTTTTTCTTCATCATTGTTTGGGTTTTTTAATTCAATTTAATCAAGATATTTCATCTCTCCTCTCTCCTGGTGCAAGAACTACATAGAATCTCACGACATGAACGGTTTCCAATTCACAATGTGAACTGTTTCTACAGTTTCATGACGTAACCAGATCTAGTTCACGAACCTAGTATTGTTAGATAAAGGCTAAGGAAGTGCCTTAATTGAGCACATTGAAACCAGTAAAATTTGATCAAGAAAACATTGATTTGTGAGACCAAATTAATTATTGAAGCACGTGAGAATACAGAAATTAGTTCACGACGTGAACTACTTACCATTTCACGATGTGAACGATTCTCTGACATCCCATGCCGTGAACTGTTATTTGCAGTCTCACGGCCACAAAAAACAAAGAAAATTAGATCGATAGTACCTTACCAAAAGTTAATTGGGGTAGCAAATTAGCTTATCAAATCCCATTCACATGCACTTGAGGTTTGTAAAGCTCATCGGAGACAACCTCACTCCCGACGACAGTGCATAAAATCACCCAAAATCTTCCTATCAAAAGAGTGTTGGTTCGGGCTACTCATCTCAGTGAGCACTCAATTGAGTGTCTTAAGAAATCTAACCACAGTCGAGAGACAAGTAGTGAAGAATCCATGGAAGAAGGGCCATGATTCTCTGGGTTTGGGGAAGAGGAGAAACCACCCTCCCCTATAAGATCTAGTGGTATCATTGATATAGCTTAGAGATATTTCGATCTCCAAATGAGCAACGATGAGGAAGCCCAATCTGTGGGCATAGGTCCATCAACCAACGCTAGACTTGGTCCAAGGTAAGAATTACTAACCCATCCTTCAAGTTCTAGGCTGTCTAACACTGGCACCCCTAGAATGAGAAGAGACTTGGAAATCGCAGCAGCCAGGACAGGTCAAGTATTCTTCCCAACCTCAGAGGAAGTGGAATTAGATTTGAAAAGAATTGAAGTAGAATAAAAACAACGAGAATTGAGCTTAAGGAAACAAGAGCTCGATACTCGAAGGACTACTAGGGCTAAACAAGAGCTCGATACTCAAAGGACTACTAGGGCTAAACAAAAGGAAATGAGAAATGTGAATCTATTTAAATCACGTGGCAAAGAACCAGAAATAGTTATGGGCAGGACGGAGGGAGACATTCCAAAGGTAGAGCCCATTAATGAAGAGCCAAGAGCGGAGGAAGGGATCATGACCCAAGATGAAGGGGATAACCTACCGAGGGAAACTGGTGAAGTAGAGGACTGCCTGTACACCAAGAAGGACATTGAGCAAATGATCAATCATTCCACTACCGTAGTATAGTTGCCGGCACCTAGAGCACCACTGCCTTTACAAACACCACTCGTGCAAATTATTGTAGTTGCTGGAGAGCCAAGCCCTTCCGATTTACCTAGGGGGATGTTTCGAATATAGGACATGTCACCTCTGGAGCCACTTGAGTCTACCACCACAACTACCACAGGCTAAAATTAACCAGGTATACTGATTGAGGAGCCATGAGAGGATATTGAAATGATGTGTGAGGTAGAAATCAATGGTGATTACTATGAGGAAGCTGCAAAGATTGCACTAGAATTTTATGTCTTATACACGCCAGTACCTATGTTTCAAACCACGGTATAGTAGAAAGGTAAGGACATAAACGCAAACATGAGGAGGGGGCCATTACAATGTTTTGGTTGCGGTGGACCTCATTAAATAGCTGAATGTCCTAACAAGAATGTGGTTCATACACATCAAACTCAATAATTAACTACACCACCTAATGACATGCCAGTACTTACTTGTACTAAATGTGGGATTGATCATTTGATCAAAGATTGCCCATACCGCGCAAGTGGTTCTGCTTCCACTTCTAACTAGGTCACCATCCGGACCATAAGTGTGCAACCTAGAAACATCATGCCATTGAATGTCCTGACACGACTAGGGGACAAAGGAAATAACCCAACAGATGCCACCACTTCTAGAATTTCCAGGAGAAGGAGGGTGAAAAAAGTGCGTAAAGGTGACACGAGGGTCACAATTCAGGATGGCTCTGAAGAAGATACTATCGACATGGATCCACTCAATTAAGAGAAGAGAGTGATCAAGCGCTAAAACCAAATGAGCCTAACCAAGAGGCAAGGAGAAAAACCATCAATCCCTAAAGGAATTGGTGAATACCCAAATGCTGAAGAAGAGATAAGAAAGCTTGAAGAAGCCAAGGCCCTAGTAGAAGAGTGTCAATGACATCACAAAGCCAAATTACAAGCTAGCTGGGCCAGGGATACAATGTATCCAAGAAACAAAGCCAAATTATAAGCTAACTGGGCCAGGGATACAATGTATCCAAGAAACAAACTGACAAGGGAAAGAGAATTGGACGTACCTACTCCAATTCTAGAAGAGTCGGAAGAGGGATCTCAAGGAAACCTTATGTCAAGAATGTTTGAGGAGGTTGCGTAGGATGAGTCCATTCATTCATTCCCTAGGGATGGATATGAGATGCACATATGGAAGGAACCCTCATGTATGGATATGAGATGCGCATATGGAAGGAACCCTCACTTGTCAGGGAGCCCAGAGACATAGGCAGTCTCGCAGCTGTACTGTCCACTTCCGTGTAAATTCCATTGGGACAACTGCTACGCATTTTACCAACATTGTGGGAAGATATAAAAGACTGGGTAGAGGGTGGGACTAAAGCTAGTAGACACTGCAGAGGAGATTCCGTCATCTCTAGCAGAAAGAAACTTAAAACATGCAAGGGAAAGAATGCCTAGATTCGTCAAAATATTGGTTAATCAATTGGGGCGTTACCATTTATGAAAGTGACGACACTAATGCTACAATCCTAATTCATCATAACGGATACTAAGCAGTGGCTATCCTAGATGGTGGGGCGGGAGCCAGCATCATCACAAAATGATGTTAGGAAAATTGGGGAAAACCCGATTTGAAAAGAGCAGATCTTATTGTTAAAATGGCAGGCATAACATCTTCAAGACCCATTGGGCTTTTAGAGAATGTGCGACTTAAACTCTTTACGTTCCGCTACCATCATACATTTATGGGGTAATGGACTTTCTGCCCGCCAACAAGACTCATATGACATAATATTGGGGAGACCCTTCATGAGGGAATCCAAATTGGTGCACAATTGGGCATTAGACCATGTGTATGTTCGAAGGGACTCACAAATTCTAAAGATAGATCTGCGAACATGGAAAGCACACCCCATGGAAAGGTAATTGTTTTGCTAATGATTCGATCATAACTGAGCAACCCACATCCGTACAAATATACCAGCCCATGGTGGAAGCTTAAAAAAAGGAAGAGGAAGTGGAAATGTATGCATCACTTCCTCCTCCAGATTTCAATGAAAACTAGATGCATATGCTAGCTACCATAGATTTGATGCAACCCCGAGGAACCCAATATGTTGAATATGGGATTATTCTCACTACCTCTGTCTGTACGGTCAATTGGCAACCCATTGAAGAGGAGGAAGTTTCAAGCATGGAAGGGATTGGATCACAAGGCCATACTAGTTCCCGACGCCTTAGAAGATGGTGGAAGAAGAAATGGTATATCGCTCGACGAAAGGCCCTACTATGAGAAGAAAACCCACGGATGCCCAGCGACGGCGGCGGCTGAGATACCTTGAAGCTATTAAGGTACACGACGAGTTTTCTAAGAATTGGGGTGAGGAATTGAGCAAGATATCCCTTGAAGGGAAACATAGAGAGGAAGTCACCCTTCGAGAACCGAAAACGCCTAAGCTTACGAAAGTTGGGTGCCAAAAATGAAACAAAGCTTTGATGGAAGGCGAGCGACGCGAGGCTAAGAAGGTGATGGCTAAAATAAAAAGTGAGGGTACAAATAAACCAGACCCACTTTCAATGCTGGACCATTTCAAAACATACACAATTGACGAAAGAAAAGTGGTCCGATTGACGACAAAAAGGGTTAAGGAAAATGGTTTATCCACATCGTACGATGGCCTAGCTGAAGTCAAGGAAGTTGATATTGTAGAGCCAGGGGAGAAAACCAAACTTGTTTATATCGCTAAGGACTTGACTTTGGCTCTAAAGAAAAGGAGATGGTTACTCTCCTTAAGGACTTTAAGGATTGTTTCGCGTGGAACTACAAAGAGATGAAGGGTGTACCACCTAAATTGGTGCAACACACGATCCCAATCATGGACGGATCAAGACCAACCAAGCAAAAACCATACCAGATGAATCCTAAATATGTAGCAACTATAAAGGAGGAAATTGATAAACTCATTACTGCGGACTTCATCTATGAGATAGAACATATGGATCGATTGTCACCAATTGTAATAGTGCCAAAGAAGAATAGGAAACTTAGGTTTTGTGTCAATCTCAAAAAAGTCAATGCAGCTACTAGGAAGGACCATTATCCATTGCCTTATATGGAACATTTTTTGGAGAGAGTAGCTGGTGAAGAAGCTTACATCTTCTTAGATGGATTTTCAGGTTACAATCAGGTGTCTATAGCGCCCGAAGATCAGCATAAGACAACTTTCAATACAATGTGGGGGACATTTGCTTACAAAGTCATGCCTTTTGTTCTCACCAAGGCCCCAGTAATATTCCAACGATGAATGTGCATAGCCTTGAAAGACTACTTGCAAAAGTGGTTGGAGGTATTCATTAATGATCTGTGTGCACACTCTCGATGAACAGACCATTTGGCTTGCTTGAGAAAAGTATTTGAGCGATGTCGATTGTATCGTATATCCTTAAACCCTTTAAAGAGCCAATTTTGGGTCAAGCACGGTGTGATATTATTGGGACACATTATTTCTAAGAATGGTATCTCCACTGATGTGAAGGCAAAGTCAGGTTGTTCTGGGAATTGCCCCCACCCATTAATTACAAAGGTGTGCAGAGATTTATGGGCCACGTTGGGTATTATCGCCGCTTCATAATATTTTATGCTGAAATTGCCAGATCATTATATAAGCTACTCATTATCTTTGAATGGACTGAAGAATACCAGGAAGCATATGATAGATTGAAGTAAGCACTGACCAATGCGCCAATTTTGAGACCACCTAACTGCTAGGACCTTATATTTCATGTGCATATCGATGCCTTGAACTTTACTATTGGATGCGTATTGGCACAGCCTGGTGAGTTTAAACTAGACTACACAGTCTGCTTCACTAGTGGCCCATTGAATGATGCAGAGGTGAATTATACCACCACAGAACGAGAAGGGTTGGCCATGGTTTAGGCTATCAAAAAGTATTGACATTACCTATTGGCTAACAAATGCGTATTCTTTGTGGACCATCATGCCTTATTATACTTGGTGAACAAGCCTTGTACCACAAGAAGAATCACACATTGGTTGTTATTACTATTGGAATTCAACTTCATGGTCTGGTAAGAAAGGGAACACAGCATGTGTTGGCCAATCATAGGTCGAGAATTCCAAATGGGGAACCGAAAACTGGTGTTGAGATGACCTCCCAGATGCTCGTTTGTTCAAACTAGACATGGTGCCCGAATGGAGTGAAGGAGTATCAGATTATCTAGCTTATGGTTTTCTGCAAGAATGACCCTTGAACAAGGATAAAATGCGTCAGCTTGTTAAGCTGGCTGCACCTTATCAATTAATCGCTGGAGAGCTATACAAGCTGGGTAAGGATAATGTCTTAAGGAGATGTGTGCGGGAAGACGAATTTGTCACAAACACAATATTAGATGAGGCACACTCACATCAGGGATAGCTGGAGGACATTTCACTGGGGAAAATACAGCTCGCAAGGTGCTTCAAGTAGGATTATGGTGGCCTACATTATTCGGGGATGCCATGGAATTTATTAAAAGTTGCAAAGAGTGTTAGCGATTTGCAAGTAGGATTATGGTGGCCTACATTATTCCGTCACAAAGGGATAGGATGCCACTTACCCCCGTTATTGTAAGACAACCTTTTGAGAAATGGGAAATTGATTTTGTCCAATTGTGCATCTATTTCACGAAATGGGCAGAGGTCAGAGCCTCTAAGCGAGCTAATGCACGAACAACAGCTAAGTTCTTATATATGAACAAATCATTTAGAGATTCGGCTATCCATTAGAATTAGTCAGTGATCGTGGTTCACATTTCATTAATGAGGTGATTGATCACTTACTTGCTGGATTCCTTGTAGTCCACCAGAAGTCATCCCCTTATTATCCCACGGGCTAATTGTCAAGCGGAGAGTACAAACAAGATTTTGTGTACTATCTTGACAAAAACATTACAAGCAAGTTGAACGGATTGGGAACATAAGCTAACGGCAGCTTTATGGGCATATCGAACATCATATAAGGTAGTGACAGGATATACTCCCTTCCATCTAGCTTATGGTGTTGAAGCAGTAATGCCTATAGAGACCTAGTTCCTAGCCTGAGAATTGTGGTGCAAGAACGATTGATTGAGAATGCATTAGCCGAAAGGCTAGTTGATTTAGAGAAACTTGATGAAACCCAACTAATTGCATCACATGGTCTTATGGTTGAAAAATTATGAAGAAAACGTTGGTTTGACAATAACTTGAAACAAAATGAACTAGAAATAGGGAACCTTGTCCTCATGTATGGTGTGGGAAGCACCAGAAAAAAGAAACTCAAGTACAGAGGATTAGGACCTTTTCGAGTGTCCGAAATCACACCTCAAGGGTCGGAGTTAGAATTGAAACAATTGAGGGTGTACAAATGGAGGGTTACATCAATGGAAGCAAGCTTTAAAAATATTATGGACCACTGACCCAAGAGATTCTCGTGCAAGAGCATCTTTTTAAACAACGGAAGGAGCTAGCAAAAGAAAAAAAAAAGCAAGATCAGGAAGAAGCTAAGGCAACAGAGGCCAAGGCCAAACAGATACTCTAAAAGAGAGTATTGCATGCACGAACATGGCTTCACTAGCCCTCCTTGATGAGGATGAATTGGACATTGAGCCAACATGACTTAGGGTGAAAGTCTCTACTACAACTAAAGTCATACGACGAGCATTGCATTAATAGATAGAGGATCGTCATAATCTGATCTCTTATGAGACATGGGTAGCTCTAGACAAAACCACACCTTGATGCCACCAATGCACAAGTACAAAGTGTGCACTTGTCAACTACGAAATCTGAGGGATCTCTAAATGTTAATGTTTTCATCAGAAATAATCTTTTGGTTGGAAAGGTGTTTATGATACCTGCAGGATCTATGGAGGAAGAAATGATCCTGAGACGATCTTGGATTTGTGCCAATAAGAGAACGGTACAAGTGGACAAGGGCAACAATGTTATTATCGTGCCCTATGGAGCCCAATAAACAAAGGGAAGCAAGCTATGATTGATGGTATGGAAACGCCAAGGATGGTAACACAGCAGCTCACGTACCAAAGAAGACATTGACCCCACAATCCATACACAAAAAATAGCCAAAGTCACCAGGTACTCAGCAGTGGGTGCCTAAGGATCAACTTGGAAACCAGCTATATATTGATGCAAAGGCAGTAATTAAAGAATTGGGAAAAAAAGTTCAAATTACAGACAAGGGACAAAGATGGCCTTCAAATGTTAGCCGGCAGTATTCCAAACGAAGCCGCAATCCACAAGGCACTCGTAAGCAATGAATTCGAAGAGAATTGCTAGCGACACAAGGCTATTACCAGGGCAATACAACAATATGGGTGCCCAAATCCCACCCAAAGTCCATCGTTGTTGCAAAAACAAAGAAAGGAATAGTAAGAGCAACTAAAGCCAAATCTTGGCTAAAACAAATGCTAGGAATGCACAAACATTGGTGTGAAGAAAGAAACCAATTCAACAAGATGAATTAAAGATAGCAAACCCACCAATTGCACCCACCAAAATAGAGGAGTTGGGCAATGGTATTGATGAGAAGGAAAAAGAAAAGGTGCAACAAATGGAGACAGAGACAAATCACAATCAACAAGATTTAGAAGAGGCACTCTTCAGTTGGATGGAAGGAAAGATCAAGCATTCTCGCATGGAGTTAAAACGATTGTAACAACAAATGTCCAGAAGTGTCAAAGTACTACCTTGGTTTCCATGGAAATAAACAAAAACGAAGTAAAAAGGTATCCATTACTCAAAAGTGGATACAAGGTAAAAATGGTTTAAAATGAAACACGATCATTCACTTCATTCAACCAACATTTGATTACATAATCGAGTGTTTGTGCATGAAAGAAATATACAGTATCAACCTTGCATGCACTCTATACGAACCTGTTTTCACGTCGTGAACTGGTTCTAAATGGTTCACGCCATGAAACGATCACTTTTTCTTCGACCAATCATGGGAGGCCATGTGGCATACTTCATTAAGGCAGCTGCCCAGTCCGATGGAAGTGCCATAAAATCGAAATTCTTTCCTTTTTTATGCATTCTTCATTTGTCATTATGCATCATGTGATATCCCCGAGCTTGCATCTCCACACGCACTCGCTTTTCGACGGCCGGATCATCTGCCTGCGCAATTGACATATCCGAGTTAAGGTGGGAGCTTGTGCCTTGCCTTCGCGTTTTCTTTCTGTTTTTACGTTTCTTTCCTTTTTTAACATAATCAAAAGTGCATGATAGGAAAGTCATACAAGTACACGAATTTATTTAATTGTGCATGTGTGTGTATTTGCTTCCCTTGTCTGCATAAACCTATATTCTCATCATTTCACAAAACCTCACAATCACATTTGTAACTTGCACCTTGCACTCACGGTTCTACGTTTTCATGAAGTCTGATTGCTGCATATACTAGTGTTTTGTTCCTTTTCCCTAAACACGACATAAACCTACACTCACCAATTAACTCTCAAAAAATACAAAAAAATAGGATACATGCACTAACAGTCTCCAAGTTTCACACCCTGCAGTCTCACGGTTCCAAACTAACTCACGGGATTCACACCCTACACTTTGACGGTTTTAGCCCATCTCATGGCTTTAACCTATCTCAGGGACAAACTATTTCACTTGTTTAACCAATTCACGGAATAATAGTCTCACGGGTTTCACACCCTGCAGTCTCACGATTCCAAACTCACTCACGGGTTTCACACCCTGCACTTTCATGATGTTAGCCCATCTCACGGCTTTAACCTATCTCATGGACAAACTATTTCACGGGTTTAACGAGATCACGGAATAATAGTCTCACAGGTTTCACACCCTGCAGTCTCACGGTTCCAAACTAACAGTGATGAATCAAAACTTGTTTTATCCTCAATAAGTGACGTACTAGAACTCTTTTTCAACCTTGGTTTTGATAGTTTGTTGTTCCTTGCTTTTCTTGGGTTTAGAAGGTTTTGTTTTCTCTTTTGGTTTTTGCTTTAAGGCATGTTCTTCTACCCATTTTGAAGTGTTATCTTTTGCATTCTTTTTTACTGTCTCTCATGGCTTGGCTTATAAGTGTGTAAGCACATTCAAGGGTACTGTGGACAATTACTTGTTTTGTATAGAGTTTGTACACTTAAGATATTAAGAGTTGTATTTTGTGAGAAGTTGCATTGTAGAAACTTGCCTTGGAAAATCTTGGAATATCTGGTCAGTGTCACATCATTCACACATGGGTTGCAAAGTCTCAGTGACTATGGGGGCGGTCCCTCCGAGACCGGGCCCGGAAGACTCCCCTTGCCTAGAAGGCACGAGTGATTCTGCCAGGAAGGTGAAAAATCTTTTAACTAGGAGATTACTTTAACGAGTCAAGTCTTGACTAAATTAAACTGATCTAACCAAGCCTGAAGTCACATGGTCAAATCAAGAAGAGACTTGCACTTGGTCCATGGAATCACCGCTTTTTTCCTCATTTTTGAGGCACAGTCGATGATCCCTTCCCACAGAACAAGGTCTTCTAAGGATTTAAACTGATTAACGTAACTAATCGTATCTAGTTGTTTCTCAGGAATCCTCTGATCCAGCCCATCCGGCCCATGGGTTAGCCAACCACCTAACCACTGAATTGGTGGGATTCCTTTATAAAGATTTGATTGAGTTTTTGCCCGGGTACCGAGGAAAAGAGTTCCTAGGCCCCCTAGCTGGCGATTCATACAAAAATCAAATAGGCACACCACATACACACCCAATATGAAATTGCCATTTATAACAGATTCGACTGGCCTTAAGACAATCCTTGAATAAAATCATAATATTTTCGATCATCATTTTCCAAAATTCCAAGTCCATTGTATTACAAAAATGCATCATCTGAACTCTCCGTTTTGAAGACCACCTAGCCAACCAACAATGAGATCCAGTATCAAATTTTTGTTTCCAAAAACCTTTCCTTTTTGTTCATTAGATATCTTCCTCGACGTATGCCTGGGTGTCCTAGCAACCGCGAGCCTGTGCATCGCCTGGTCATAACCCTCTAGGATCCTTCTTAGGTGTCCTTGCACTTCACTTAGGGAGATCGCTTCGTCAGCCCTCGCCCATCGTACCGAAAGTGCACCATTTTAACCGTATCGAGGCTGGTCAAGACCTCGTTAGGCTTTGCCGTGGGCGACGTCCCTTGATGACTCCCCCCGCGAGCTGTTCCAATGAGCCTCCTTTAGAAAAACATAAGCCAAATGCTTCCTCCAGCATTCTGGCGTAAAACAATCCTTTGAATGAAAAATAGAGTTTCCAATGCAAGTGAGATTCCGGTTTGAGATTGGTTCCAAAGACCCTTTTTCCAATAATTCCCAGTTTCAATAATGAGGATCCTTGATCTCTCATGAGGGTAATCTACTCGTCATTTTATCCATTTATCCAACTAGATTCTTGGTGAGATTGGTCAGGGAAAAACTAGATTAGTTCCGGTAGTCTATTCTTTGGATTTAGTAACTGGAATTGGTCACGAAGTTTTTGTTTGATTTAGTTCGAGAGACGGACAATTAGGTTTATTGTCCGACCTCACGTAGTCTAACTAAATTCATTCAGTTTAGCTCTACCAGGATTACTTTCAACTAAACATCTAGTTTTTGGAAAAATATCCATTTAGTGATTTTACCAATTCAATTATCCAAGATTTTCTTTTTCTCGCATAAATTCTCAACCTTAATTCATTAGGTAGAATTATGATGGAAATTCATCTTTTGACATTAGAATTTAATTCAAATCCATCTTTTCTCAATTATCATGGAAATCCATCTTTTAACTAAAATATCAATACCTATTTTTTTTGATTAAACTTGAAATCCTTCTTTTTCTCATTTCAATGAGTGCAATCCAATTATCATGGGAATTCCTCTTTTCCCTAAATTAAATCTATTAAAATTTTTCTTAAAAATTACATAAAAATAACCATTAATTCCTTTAAGCTAAAAATTCCACTTTTCTCATCTAAACATTTGAATTCCAATATAGTAGAAATTCCTCTTTTATCATTTAAACTATGCAAAAAGATAAAATTTTAGGAGATTTTTCTTATCTATGCAAAAAGATAAATTTAATTAAATTTTTCTCTTAAAATTTAAATAAAAATCTCCATTAATTCCTTTGCACTAGGAATTACACTTTCTTCATTTAATTAATTGGATTCCAATATGGTGGGAATTCCACTTTCATCATAAAAATTTATCTATATAAAAAGATAAATTTAACTATAATTTTTCTTAAAAATTAAATAAAAATCTTCATTAATTCCTTTGCACTAGGAATTATACTTCCCTTATTTAAATATTTGAATTTCAATATGGTGGGAATTCCTCTTTCATCATAAAAGTTTATCTATACAAAAAGATAAATTTAACTAAAATCTTTCATAAATTATACATTATTTTAGCATTCCAATTTTATTCTCTAAATCATTGGAATACATCGATTTCCAATGTCTTGGGGATTACTCTTTTAACATAAAAATAAATTACAAAAAATTTCTCTTTTCTTAATTTACTAATTATGCATAATCATAAAAAATAAATTTCTTCATGATTACAATGAGAATCATTCAATTAATCTAGGATGATAATTCCTAGAATATGGTAGGAAGTCCTCTTTTCATATTATGAATAAAAATGTTTTATGTGTTTATTTTACAGAAATTTTACCATAGCTCCGCTACTATTATTGATAATTCTCAATTTAATTGAGAGAATGAAGTTTAATATTATTAGTATGATTAGAATGACCACTAATTGGATCATTATACAATTATGGATTGATTCATAATTTCTATATGAAATAAATATCATAAAAGCATTAAAAAGCCATTATTTTGGCCTCCAATTAAACAAGCATAAAAATTACTTTTGGATTAGAGAAATGCTTCATGAGAAGCTTCATTTGGATTGAGAATAGGTCATAGGAATGACCTTTCTTTGGGGGGAGAGAGAGATGCTTAAAAACCATTAAAATTAAGTATAAATGAAAATTTATGTGTTTCTTTATTACAATACATTAAAACATTTCAATAATATTCAAAAGCCATTCAAATTAAAGCTTCTCAAGCTTGAGAGGGGTTGAGAAGAAAGAAACATTTAGAAATTATAGAAGAAAGACCATAATCCACTCTTTACCTCCTAAAATTCTTGATTCTTTAGTCACTGTAGAGGCCCCCAACCAATCAATTGGTTTGGTATGTCGTAGGAGTCACCAAGGAAGATTGAAGAGAGAGAAAAGCTCCAATCTCTTCAATTTTGTAGAGGGTTTTAGAGGATAATAGAAATTAAGCTTAGTTTAGAGTAATACCGGCATAGTTTAGTTCACATATAATAATACAAAGGAATGAGGGTCTATTTATAGGAGAGGGAGGCCACTAACTGAGTCCAACTGAGTTCTAGAATTTTCCAGCTTCAGTTTGGCTGAGTTTGGACAAGTTTTGGACCAGTTTGGCTCCCTTTTTGATTTGGTTTGATTTAGGAGAGAGGAGAAATAAAAATATCCTATTATTTTGAGTTTTAAACTCATCCAAGCATGTGAAATAGGCACCTCCTTGAAGGTCACCCTTTTCCTTACACATGTGTCAAAAATGAATGATTACTCCAAAATATCTCATTTTTTTAATTAATACACCATAATTTTTAACTAATAAACCTAGTACTTGGTCAACTCTTCATCTTATGTGGGCATTTACTCATTTTTGGGTATTTTTTTTATTCTTTAGATTTATCTTGTCGCGCAACACTTGGATTAATCTTATTGGTCCATAGGAACCTTAATTGGACCATAATCAAAAAATTTTCAAAAATCTGGACCCTTAGGCTAAGGTCTTCTCAATCAATTTTAATTAATTCCAATTGCACCTTGGAAAATCTATTTTGCTTTTCTGTTTCAGGGAAATATTTTTTTGATATTTGAAGAATTTATCTATCTAAAAATATCCCAATTTTGATTTACCACTCTCTAGAATTTTGATTTACCACTCTCATTTGACACCACTATAATTGCAAGCAACGAGGCTTTTCTGCTGTCTTGTAGTGTTGCTAGCCTATCCGAAAATTTAAATTTAAATTAAACTTTTTATGTTTTATGCATTTAAAAGTGACAAAATAAAAAACGCGAGTTTTCCTTGTCTTTTAATGAATGTTGATTTAGAATTTATGGGGAAACTTAAAAAACGCAATGAAGTGCATTAAACAAAATTGTCTGCTGATATGGAAACTCCAAGGTCTGAACACAGAGACAATCATAAAGAGTCACCATGGGCAGCATATGAATGTGTATGCTCATACTAGATGGAGGCTCAAGAGTAAACATAATGTGAGAATCTAGAGCGAAGGAACTCGGCCTCACAAAATATGACCATGTTCCTTTTGTTGTGAAGATGGCATGTTAATGCAAAGTCCAGCCCCTAGGATTAGTCCGAGGATAACACATTCAAATCGTTGGATATGAATTCCCAATCAGTTTTCTCGTTTTCCAAATGGAAAATGAGGCGTCATACCTAATGCTGTTGGAAAGATCATGGCTCCAACAAGACAAGATCAAACACAATTGGCACAGGGAGCAAATCAATCAGAGAAGTGAAAAAGAAAGTAAAAATCTCCACAAATCCCAAGATGAAAGTGAACCCCTCTGTCGGGCCACTATATGCAGAAGGACTGTGTATGTAACTTATTGTTATTTCACATTCAACCTTTAAACTTTAACACCTCATTTAATACACTTTCTTCAAATTATTCTCTTTTCTATTTCAAATAAGGTTAACTACGTGTCTGTGACAGATACTTGTGTTGGTGTTTCTGAAAGATACTCATGTTAGTGTTTGTGAAAGATACTCGTATTGGTGTATGTAAAGGATACTCTTTTGATGTCCGAGAGACGGATGATCTAAGTGATATTTATCTGTGGTTGGGCGACGGATAACTTATCACAATCTAGTGTTGAGAGGGATTCTATCTGTGATGAATTTACATTCTGACTCCCTTCACTTGCTAAATTGAGGTCAGTTGTGCAACTTGAACAAGAGGGAATGTTATGATAATTAATTTATTATTGGGTGATCCAATAAGCGAAAAGAATATCTTGGGTGACCCAAATGTGATTAATTTGTTTGTGAGTGAATCCAACTAACTGTGACATGTGTGACACATGTAAGTATACACGCGAATTTAGATGCCAATATACACACGTTGGTAGACGCATTTTTGAAACTTCAAGTTGTCACACCAAGTACTCCAACTCTATCCCTGAATCCAATGCCAAAACCTAATGTTATTCCTTAGGGAGGCACATGTTATAAGGGTGGATTCAAACATGCTTTCAAGTATTTCCAGACAGAGTAGTGAATTACCCTAATGGTAGAAGCATCAACCACTTCGATGAGCCTTAACTTGTTGCATGTACAAGGAAGACTTATTCATACAGTCACCCTTAATGCTATTACAAGGCTCCAAGCCAAGACCAAGGCAATAGCCAAGGGAACATCCAAGGCTACAAATAAGAAGAAATATGAAGCTTCAACCTCAAAGCAAGTAGCTAAAGAGCCTAAGGTGCAAGCCCCAACAAAGGCTATAGTGGTCCCTAAAAAGGTTAATGAACTAGAAATAGAGGTCCAAAAGAAGAAGATCTCAAAGAGCACACAAAAGAAGACCTCAAAGAGCACATAAAAATGTAATGCACAATCGATTGTCAAGGATAATAATGTCATGACTATCGGGATGAGAACTCTCGGGTTGTGTCCCCTTCAGTGGAAGGTGGACATGCAAAATGATTTCGGGGGCAAGCGACCGCATGCGTAAGCAGGCAACTTCTTGGGGTGATTTTGGGTAGGCAAGCATACGTGGTGCCTTGGTGAATCAAGTATCTCTTTGTCATAGAGCCACAAAATGCAACTTCCCATGTGGATGCATTGGGTTGTTTGTCGTATCCCCAGTTTGTTGTCTCACCGAAATGCTCTTTTGTTAGGGGGTGAAGGTAGAGCTTCCTTTAGCCTTCATGGTTGTTCTCTCTCACAAAAGGTGGGTGGGTGGAAAAGAAGCTAATGAGAGGAAGGGGGGAGCCACATGAAGCTTCTAGCTCCTCGTGCCAGGCACTGGTTGAACTCACTCACAACCAACTAGGGTCACCTTCATTAATTTAAAAGAGTTGATTGGATTCACTCATAATCAAACTCGTACATTGGATTCACTCACAATGTTTTCATACGCATCACACGTATTCACAAAGTATACCACACGTCTCACACGTGTCACAGCTAGTTGGACTCACTCACAACCAACTAGGGTCACCCTCATTAATTCAAAAGAGTTGATTGGATTCATTCACAATCAAACTCACACATTTGTCTTTGGGATGTCTTGCTCCTTGATTCTGATCTGGTAGTACCCGGATTTGAGATCTATCTTTGTAAACTAACTGATCCAGATGTTCATCAATCCTAGGAATAGGATACTTATTCTTAATTGTTAATTGATTCAGTCCTCTGTAGTCAATACAGAGTCTTAACGTTCCATCTTTCTTCTTTTGAAAGAGAACGGGCGCCCCCCCAAGGTGAGACACTAGGTCTGACAAATCCCTTCTCTAACAGTTGTCTTAACTGCTCCTTAAGTTCTATGGCTTCAGGGACTGGCATTTTGTATGCACGCTGGGCTACTGGCTGAGCTTCGGGGGTTAATTCGATCTCATGATCTACTTCACGAGATGGAGGCATCTCAGTCAGCTCTTCAGGAAATACATATGCATACTCACTTAACCACTCTGGTCCTTTAGCCTTGCATTTTATGTCTAGCGGATTCATTTTAACGACATACACAGCTTGCCTTTTTCTGAGCCCTTTTAATAATTTGGAAGCCTTGACTAATTGTAGCACTGGGGATCCAGAAATTCCAATTTCTTGAACTTTATTCCCGTGAAGGTCTAGGAAAGAGATGGTTCCTTTGTGACAATGAATGTCAGCCTCATTCTTTTGGAGCCAATCCATTCCAAGGATTCCGTCATATATTCCCAGGGGTAGGACTCTGAACTGGCACTTTGTTACATTCCCAGCTAAGATAAACTGAATAAGGTCAGTCTTAAGGTGAGTGAAAAGAATCTTCCCACTGGCTAATTCCACTTGCATAGGTTTCCCTGATTTTTGATTTAGGACTAATTTGAGCAGACATCCTGGGGAAATAAAAGAATGAGTACTGCCTGAATCAATCAAAAGCTTGAATTTCTTACCTTGGTACTCTGTTGCAGTCTGGCGACTGAGAATTGAGACGGTTATTCCCCTGATGCTCAATTGCTGCATATATCTATCCTTTCTCTTCCTCCACTTCCTCAGCTATGGTGACTGCTCTGGCTGTTGCAGTCTGAGGTGGAACTCTCTCTCTTTGGTTATTCCAATTTTGGGAGGGAGTTCGGAGACTGCTTTGCATGGAGGTTGCAGGCTGAGCTGGCACTCTTTTGGGGTTACCCTGATTTTGGCACTGGGGATCCTGATTGGACTGATATGAAGGAGTCTGTCTCGGAACTCTGGGACCCTGGCTTTGCTGGCCCACAGAAGGAGATGGGCAATCCTTGAGCTGGTGCCCAAGTCCCTGACATCCGAAGCATCTGTTCTTGCTTCGAAGGTCTTCCTTTTGCATTCTAGAGAGAGCCGGAGTTCCTGAGAATGAACTTCGGGGGAAAGGTCTTCCTTCATTTCTGAAGCTTCCCGTCTCCACATTTTGGTTAGGACCTTGGTGTCTCTTTGGAGGCAGAAAGTTGGAAGAACTTTTCGGCGTCTCTTTGGAGGCGGAAAGTTGGAAGAACTTCCCGGTGTCTGAAATCGCTCTTGAAGGATGAGGGAGCTAGCTTTGGCGGGACTTTTACGATGAAGGCTTTAGCAAAGTCCTTCACCATTTTGATAGCTTCTGTCATGGACACTTGCTTGGCATTTTTGACCAGTGTATCCAAGGGTTCGTTCATTCCCCGAATGAACCTGGCCATGAGTTGCTCTTTATCTAGAGGTGGTGAATATTTGAGTAGAAGAGCAAAGGCCTGGTGATATTCCTCGATGGTTTTGCTCCTCTGCTTTAGCTCTAAGAATTCATACATTTTGGTTTTCAAAAATCTAGGGGGACAAAATCTCTTTCTCAAATAGGTTTTAAGGTCGTTCCAGGACTGAGTATTTCTGTCCAGACGGTTGGTGTCACAGTGGTTCCTCCATGCCACCTTGGCTATTTCCACTATTTTCAGCCTGGTAAGAGCCATTTTGCTCCGCTCATTGTAGCTTGTGATGTCAAAATATTCTTCCATGGCTTCCACCCATTTCTCAACGGCCTCGCCCAGGTTCTCCCCTTCTCCTTTGAAGGGTCCTGGCTGAGTCCTATGAAGAGCCTTGCAAACATTAGGATCAAGCTCATCATCTTCAGAGAGAGGGTCTGGCTGATGGCCACGGTTTCCTCGTCTCATGATTCTGCCAAAAATATATATTATTAAATTTTTATTTTGATATCGTCCATGAGATCCTAAGACTTAAGAGGTTTGGAAAACAATTTCTTAAACAAGACAATGATCTTATTGGAGATCTATGACATATGTCTGATAACAGATTTTTTTTAACAGTTCGTCCATAAACAATCACAGTTTATACAACAGGGAATTTTTCTCTAGAAAACATTTCTTTATTTATATAAAAGTTGCAATATGTACATAGAGCAGCTCGGCTCCAGAATTCAAAATCTCCTCGGGAGATGCATAAGACAACGATACTGGGCCATAGCCATGTCGCCCCCCTGATACAAACGTTCACTTAATGACAAGGGAGCTATTATCTTCTCCTTAGGAATAAAGTAACTAAGGAGTCTGTAGACTTGGCACATGAAAGTCTAAAATTTCGAGGCATTGAATGATATAGAACGACACTACGCACCATTTTCAGCTTTAATAGAATCATTGCCAATGAGAGGTTCTGCCTCAGCATGCCGGTCGCAAGAGGCGTGGACATACTACCCTGCAAACCACTTATGCTGTCGTCTCTCCGCTGGGTCAGGAAAATATAAATCCTCGAAATGCCGTGCGAGTCTTGCTTGGCTTGTTCGAGTTGAAGCGGAAGAGATGAGATGCTCGAAGGCGAATGTAGTCATATCTTGAGACTGGGTGAGGTCGGGAATACCAGATAAATAGGGAACTTCCATCTATAAAAACAATTTCTTTGACTAAAAATTCTTCATTAAAGAAGCTTACGGAATGAAAATACATTATAAAAAATGCTTTTTCTGAGTGTTTACTATCGATTTCTGATAAGAATTTGTTTATCATTATTAGCTTTCAACAATGCTCTGATACCAGCTGTGAGGTTCCTGCCCGCCCGCTCTCCGGGGCTCCTGCCGGGGCGACGGAAGCGGCGTCGGCCTCTCGCGTGGGGCGGGGGTCCTGCACACTCGGGGCCTTGCCCGCGGATGTCCGGGAGGGACGAGAGGCTAGCCTGGGGGGCGGGCGGTCCCTCCGAGACCGGGCCCGGAAGACTCCCCTCGCCCGGAAGGCACGGGCAATTCTGCTAGGAAGGTGAAAAATCTTTTAACTAGGAGATTACTCTAACGAGTCAAGTCTTGACTAAATTAAACTGATCTGACCAAGCCTGAAGTCACATGGTCAGATCAAGAAGAGACTTGCACTTGGTCCATGGAATCACCGTTTTTTTCCTCATTTTCGAGGCACAACCGATGATCCCTTTCCACACAGAACAAGGTCTTCTCACGATTTAAACTGATTAATGTAACTAATAATATCTAGTTGTTTCTCAAGAATCCTCTGATCCAGCCTAACCCCATCCGGCCCATGGGTTAGCCAACCACCCGACCACTGAATTGGTGGGATTCCTTTATAAAGATTTGATTGGGTTTCTGCCTGGGTACCGAGGAAAAGAGTTCCTAGGCCCCCTAGCCAGCGATTCATACAAAAATCAAATAGGCACACCACATACACACCCAATATGAAATTGCCATTTATAACAGATTTGACTAGCTTTAAGACAATCCTTGAATAAAATCATAATATTTTCGATCATCATTTTCCAAAATTCCAAGTCCATTGTATTACAAAAATGCATCATCTGAACTCTTCGTTGAAGACCAACTGGCCAACCAACGAGATCCAGTATCAAATTTTTGTTCCCAAAAACCTTTCCTTTTTGTTCATCAGATATCTTCCTCGACGTACGCCTGGGTGTCCTAGCAACCGCAAGCCCGTGCATCGCCTAGTCATCAGAACCCTCTACCTGATCCTCCTTAGGTGTCCTAGCACTTCACTCAGGGAGACCGTTTCGTCGGCCCTCACCCATTGTACCGGAAGCGCACCATTTTAACCGTACTACCGAGGCTGGTCAAGACCTCGGCAGGCTTTGCCGCGGGCGACGTCCCTTGACGACTCCCCACCAGCTATTCCCAACAAACCTCCTTTAGAAAAACATAAGCCAAATGCTTCCTCCACAGCATTCTGGTGTAAAACAGTCCTTTGAATGAAAAACAGAGTTTCCAATGCAAGTGAGATTCCAGTTTGAGATTGGTTCCAAAGACCCTTTTTCCAATAATTCTCAGTTTCAATAATGAGGATCCTTGATCTCTCATGAGGGTAATCTACTCGTCATTTTATCCATTTATCCAACTAGATTCTTGGTGAGATTGGTCAGGGAAACACTAGATTAGTTCCGGTAGTCTAATTTTTGGATTTAGTAACTGGAATTGGTCACAAAGTTTTTGTCTGATTTAGTTCGAGAGAAGGACAATTAGGTTTACTGTCCGACCTCACGTAGTCTAACTAAATTCATTCAGTTTAGTTCTACCAGGATTACTTTCAACTAAACATCTAGTTTTTGGAAAAATATCCATTTAGTGATTTTACCAATTCATTTATCCAAGATTTTCTTTTTTCGACGTAAATTCTCAACCTTAATTCATTAGATAGAATTATGATGGAAATTCATCTTTTGACATTAGAACTTAATTCAAATCCATCTTTTCTCAATTATCATGGAAATTCATCTTTTAACTAAAATATCAATACCTATTTTTTTTGAATAAACTTGAAATCCTTCTTTTTCTCATTTCAATGAGTGCAATCCAATTATCATGGGAATTCCTTTTTTTCCTAAATTAAATCTATTAAAATTTATCTTAAAAATTACATAAAAATAACCATTAATTCCTTTAAGCTAAAAATTCGACTTTTCTCATCTAAACATTTGAATTCCAATATCGTAGGAATTCCTCTTTTATCATGTAAACTTATCTACGCAAAAAGATAAATTTAATTAATTTTTTCTCTTAAAATTTAAATAAAAATATCTATTAATTCCTTTGCAATAGGAATTACACTTTCTTCATTTAATTAATTGGATTCCAATATGGTGGGAATTCCTCTTTCATCATAAAAATTTATCTATATAGAAAGATAGATTTAACTATAATTTCTCTTAAAAATTAAATAAAAATCTTCATTAATTTCTTTGCACTAGGAATTATAATTTCCTTAAATTTAAATATTTGAATTTCAATATGGTGGGAATTCCTCTTTCATCATAAAAGTTTATCTATACAAAAAGATAAATTTAACTAAAATCTTTCATAAATTATACATTATTTTAGCATTCCAATTTTATTCTCTAAATCATTGGAATACATGGATTTCCAATGTCTTGGGGATTACTCTTTTAACATAAAAATAAATTACAAAAAATTTCTCTTTTTATAATTTACTAATTATGCATAATTATAAAAAATAAATTTCTTCATGATTCAAATGAGAATTATTCAATTAATCTAGGATGATAATTCCTAGAATATGGTAGGAAGTCCTCTTTTCATATTATGAATAAAAAATGTTTTATGTGTTTATTTTACAAAAATTTTACCATAGCTCCGCTACTATTACTGATAATTCTCAATTTGATTGAGAGAATGAAGCTTAATATTATTAGTATGATTAGAATGACCACTAATTAGATCATTATCCAATTATGGATTGATTCATAATTTCTCTATGAAATAGCTAGGGGACCTGGGAACTCTTTTCCTTGGTACTACCCGGGATAAAACCTAACCAAATTCCTAATTGGATCCCATCACTATAGTGGTTGGGTGGTTGGCTAACCCATGGGACTGGATGGGGTTAGGTTGGACTGATGGATCTGTAAATTGAGACTCAATTTCTGTTTAGTTCGATAGATGAAGTAAATCTCGGACAAAAATTGTTCTATGGAAAAAGAAACAACGGCTATGCCTCTCGATGAGGAAAAAAGCGTTGGTCTCTATGATCCAAGTGCAATTTGTCCCTTGATCTGACTATGGAACTTACGAGTTCGGTCAGATCAGTTGAGTTAGTTAAGGCTTTTGACTACGTTAGGGAAAAGTTATCCTGGTGGAATCGCCCGTGCTTTCCGGGCAAAGGAAGTTTTTCCGAGTTCGGTTTTGGAAAAACCGACGGATTAGTCTCTTGTCTGGATATCCGTGGGCGAGGCCCCGAGTGTGGGACCCTGCCCCGCGCAAGAAGTGCTACTTTCGTTCGCTGCTAGCACACAAAATCCGTTGCGCGGTGGGGACAGGGATCTCACAGTTGGTATCAAAGCTATTTGGCTAATGAGGATCAATCGAGAAGCCAATTATGTCAAAAATTTATCAAGAAGCACTAAAAGGTTGTAATTGTGTAATAAAATTCATACAATTTGATATTCAAACTGAAATTCGTAAATTGGTAATTGGGTCTTCAGATGGAAGTACCGTAATTGTATGGAATCCCTGACTTGCTTGAGGCCTAGACATGATGGTATTTACCTTATAGTTCCAAGAACCATGACTACCCGTATATACCGAGGGTATAACTGTAGCTCTTGACTGGCAGTATATACGAGTAAATCTAAGACTTGAAATTATAAGCATTAATGCTATCCAGGTGATGAATTCGAATGTGATTGATATGATTTTTAAATTCTGGTTGTGAACTGATGAATTGATTTGGATTCTGATTGAAAAATGATGATTCCTGAAATTTGGTTGAAATGTAATAAGCCAAGAAAACCACAATGAGGATGAATGGGACGAGTCCTTGTGATAATGTTCGTAGCTAGAATGATGTTAATGACTTCAACCAATCACTATGAGATTAGTGGATTGTGCTGCCAGATTACTACTGTTAACTTTTGATCAGGGTCGAAGTCCCGCCAAAGCCAGCACCATCACTTTTCAAAAGGTTTTTATTCCAAGAAGGTGATTCTAACCTTCCTCTGCCTGAGAGATATCAGGGTGAAACCCAGGATATGGGAAGTTCCAGAATGGAAGAAATGTCCTTTTCTCGAGACTCAATTCCCTGGATTTCAACTTCAGAAGTTCCACCCTTGAACAAGAGAGTGAAATGCTATAACTGTCAAGGATTTGGACATCGCAGTATGGATTGCTCAACTCCTTTTGGATCAAGGTTTTCAGGGCAGGGAAATCATGGGTCAAGATTCCAGACTCCAGCCCCTTCCTTCCAGAGTAATCAGGGTTCTATCCGCCAAAATCAGGGAAATCCCAGAGGTAGACCCTCTATCCAACCTGCACTCTCAATCCAAAGTAATGCAAGATCTCCACCTCAGAATAGGGGAAGTCAAAGAGAGTTGTTCCCAAATCGGCCGTCCACTTCCAAAGCAGTAACATTGGAAGTGATTGAAGAAGAAGAAGAAGATGAAAAAGATCATACTCCACCTGCGAGATAAGGACATCTCGCGTTTTTTAAAAGGGGTAGAATGTAAGATTCCTCCCCCAGGTCCTCATGATGTCCAATATCTTCCCCTATAGTCAAATCCCTCTTTAGAAATATAAAAGATCTTGTTTCTATCAATTTTGGCCTAGAGAGAGAAAATCTTCTAGAGAGTGGTAATTCAATTTTTAAATATTTTTGGATAGAAAAATATCTCATCTTATTAAAATAAGTTCCCCTGAAACAGAAGTTCAAAAAGATTTTCAGAAGGTGCATTAGAAATTAAGTATAATCTGTTCAAGAGGCATTATCCTGGGAGTGAAGATTTTTTCGAAATTTTAAATTAAGGTTCCTATGGACCAATAAGATTCATCCAAATGTAGGGAGGATATAAATAGAAGAATAAAAGGAAAATCTCCCAAAAATGAGTAAATACTCACATAAGATGAAGAGTTGACTAAGGACATGGTTAAGAGTTAAAAAAGAGAGATATTTAGGTGAAATGATGCATTTTTGACACCTCAGTATGGGGGAATTCCCCTCATGAAGGAGGCGCCTATTTCACATGCTTGAATGAGTTTTAAACTCCCAAATAATGAGATATTTTTATCTCTCCTCTCTCCTGTTTCAACTAGATCCAAAAAGTGAGCTAAAAATGGTCAAAAATTGACCAAACTGATCCAGAAAATTCTAGAATCAGTTTGCTTGGTTAGAGGCTCACTTTTTCCTATAAATAGAATCCTCCCGCTTTGTTGAAGTTCAATAGTGTTTTGCACTGTTACCCTGCCTCTCCCAAGTGCCAAAACACTGAATTTTACTCATAATTCATTAGTTTTTGACCTTCCCTCTTCCAAAAGATTGGTGGCTACTCTTGTTTCCAAACAAGAGTAGAACCCTCAAACCATCAAGCCAAAGGAAAGCTCTCAAATTATCAATGTAAGTTGGAGATTCTTCTCTTTTTCATTTATTTTATGGTTTTTATGGTTTTTTATGATTTTTGTCTTCTCTACATTGCAAATGATGTTATGCCTCATTGCAAAAGGCATTCCCCTCTCTTCTCTAGTAAATCCAACCATTCTTTATCCTAGGTGAATGATTAATGAATAAAATCAAGTTTTTCATAATGTTTCTCTTAAATAAGTAGAAAAATGTTACTTTAGAATGATTTAAATACTCTTGATGCATTTCTAATTAATTTTAGAGACTTAAAATTGAAAAATGGTCAGCCATACAAAGGAGGTTATGGCAAATTTTTTTAAAAATTTGGAAATAAGTATTATCTTTCATTATTCTAAAAGAGTAATCCTTATGATTTCTATATCCTAAAGTGTCATTTTCATGCATAGAAGATGCATTTTGATTATTTGTATAAAAGAAATTTAGTTTTGTTATAAAAGTATTACTTTCATTTATAATTGATTTTCATGCATAAAGTATGCATAAAAGATTATTTTTTTATAAAAGTGTTGCTTTTATCATATTTGATTTTCATGCATAAAGTATGCATAAAAGATTATTTTTTTATTGTAAAAGTGTTACTTTTATCATAATTGATTTTTATGCATAAATGGGTGCATAAAAGATTATTTTTTATTATAAAAGTGTTACTTTTATCATAAAAGTGTTACTTTTATCATATTTGATTTTCATGCATAAAGTATGCATAAAAGATTATTTTTTATTATAAAAGTGTGATTTTTATCATAAATAATTTTTATGCATAAATGGGTGCATAGAAGATATTTTTTAATATTAAAAGTGTGATTTTTATCATAAAAGATTTTTATGCATAAACATATGCATAGAAGATATTTTTTTATATTAAAAGTGTGATTTTTATCATAAATGATTTTTATGCATAAACATATGCATAGAAGATATTTTTTTATATTAAAAGTGTGATTTTCATCATAAATGATTTTTATGCATAAACATATGCATAGAAGATATATTTTTTATATTAAAAGTGTGTTTTTCATCATAAAAGATTTTTATGCATAAACATATGCATAGAAGATATTTTTTATATATTAAAAGTGTGATTTTCATCATAAAAGATTTTTATGCATAAACATATGCATAGAAGATATTGTTTTTATATTAAAAGTGTGATTTTCATCATAAAAGATTTTTATGCATAAACATATGCATAGAAGATATTTTTTATATTAAAAGTGTGATTTTCATCATAAAAGATTTTTATGCATAAACATATGCATAGAAGATATTTTTTATATATTAAAAGTGTGATTTTTATCATAAAAGATTTTTATGCATAAACATATGCATAGAAGATATTTTTTTATATTAAAAGTGTGATTTTCATCATAAATGATTTTTATGCATAAACGGGTGCATAGAAGATAATTTTTTTATATTAAAAGTGTGATTTTCATCATAAATGGATTTTATGCATAAATTAGATGCATAAGAGAAATTCTTTTATTCTAAAAGTGTAATTCCTACTAAATTGGATTTATGCATGGAAAGATGCATAAAGAATTTATTTTAATCCAAAAGTGTCATTCTTATTTAAAATGAATTTATGCATAGGAAGATGCATAAAAGATTGATTTTTATTTTGAAAGTGTTATTTTTCTTAAAATGGAATTTATGCATAAATAGATGCGTAAAGAAATATTATATCAAAAATAAGAATTCTCTTGTATTCTATAAATAGATATGAGGATGTGAAACGAATCAGATAGATGAAAATGAACGAGGAATAGATGGAGATGTATGAATGTGGAATGTGGATATGGATGTATGGATGTGGATGTATGAACGCGGATGTGAATGTATGATATAGATGTATGGATATGAATGTGGATGTGGATGTATGGATGTGGATGTATGAATGTGAACGCGGATGTGAATGTATGATATAGATGTATGGATGTGAATGTGGATGTGGATGTGGATGTGGATGTATGAATGTGAAAATGGATGTATGGATGTAGATGTGAATGTGGATGTATGGATGTAGATATGGATGTGGATGTATGGATGTGAATGTGGATGTGGATGTATGGATGTAGATGTGAATGTGGATGTATGGATGTAGATATGGATATAGATATGGATATATGAATGTGGATGTGGATGTGGATGTATGGATGTGGATGTAGATGTATGAATGTAGATGTGAAAATGGATGTATGGATGTAGATATGGATGTGGATGTGGATGTGGATGTATGAATGTGGATGTGGATGTGGATGTATGAATGTGGATGTGAAAATGGATGTATGGATGTAGATGTGAATGTGGATGTGTATATGGAATAATGAATGCAAATATGTATGTGAATGGATATAAAGTCGATATGAGCGAATGGATGAGATGAGATGTCATATGAATCAGAATGTGAATGAATAATATAAGATGTGAACGAATGAGATGTAATGAGAAATGGATGTGATGAGTAGTAATGTAAATTAAGAAAGATAGGAATGGATGTTATGTGAAGTGAATGAATCTGATGTGATGGGATGGAAAAATGATGTATCTGGTCAAGAATGGATATACATATGATTTGGATTTGGGTTAAGTAGTATGGATTGATGTGGAACAATCTAGAAAGATGTGAGTTCATTATAGAAACTGTATTTGTGAACTATTTGTAAATGACTGTTTTATGTCAAGAATGCTGGGAAAGCATTTTGACTGTCTTAAGAATGTGGTCGTGGAGACCTACCTAATAAAGTTGCAATAGCTGACAGAGAGTCAACGGAGGACGTCTCGCGTAGCAAGGTCGGCCAAGGTCTTGACCAGCCTCGATTCGATTTAAATGGTGAGCTTCCGGTATGGTGGATGAGGGACCAAGGAAGCGGCCTATGAGTGAAGCGCTAGGTGACCTGCGAAGGATCCTAGAGGGTGCTGACCATACGGTGCTAAGGCTCTGGGTTGCCGAAGATACCCACACGTGCGTCGAGGAAGATATTTAGAACAAGGAGTAAGAGTTGTTTTCTGAAACGGGGCATGGATCTGGTTGATTGACCTTGCTGGTCCTCAAACGGATGAGTCCATGGCTCTTTTATATGGATCTGTTGGTTGATCTTGCTGATCTTCAACGAAGATTCCGTCTTGATTTTTATAAGTGATTATATTGCCGGGTACTATGAGCTAGGAACTATGGAAAAGACCCCTGAGTGAACAGGTGGGAGCGTTCTGGTTGCCAATGATGCCATAAGTACACCGATGAAGGAATGATTGGAAATAAGAGATTTTGAGGATTGTGATTAGTGACACAATGGTTTCATTAAAGGATTGTTTTAAAGATAGCTGATACTGAGAAAAAGGTAATTTCATATTGGGTGTGTAAGTGGTGTGACTAGTTTTATGTTTGCATGAACATCCGGCTAGGGGGCATGGGAACTCTTTTCCCTGGTACCTGGGACAAAACCTAACCAAATTCCTAATTGGATCCCATCACTACAGTGGTTGGCTAACCCATGGGACTGGATGGGGTTAGGCTGGACTGATGGTTCCGTAAATCGAGACTCAATTTCTGTTTAGTTCGATAGATGAAGTAAATCCCGGACAAAAATTGTTCTATGGAAAAAGAATCAACGGCTGTGCCTCTCGATGAGGAAAAAAGCATTGGTCTCTATGATCCAAGTGCAATTTGTCCCTTGATCTGACTATGGAACTTATGAGTTCAGTCAGATCAGTTGAGTTAGTTAAGGCTTTTGACTACGTTAGGAAAAAGTTATCCTGGTGGAATCGCCCGTGCTTTCCGGGCAAAGGAAGTTTTTTCGGGTTCGGTTTTGGAAAAACTGACGGATTAGTCTCTTGTCCGGATATCCGTGGGCGAGGCCCCGAGTGTGGGACCCTGCCCCGCGCAAGAAGTGCTACTTCCGCTGCTAGCACCCAGAATCCGTTGCGCGGTGGGGACGGGGATCGCACAGAGGAGGTGGGACAGTTGGTTGGGGATAATTCCGAGAGTGATTTTTAAGATATATGTATGGTCTTCCATCTGCATATGTGCATGAATATGGTGGATATGCAAGTTATGATTAGGATTAATCAACACACTAATCAACTTCATTTTAAAAGCACAAAATCAAAATAATATGAAGATATTATTAAGGAGAGAAAAAAGGGGCTTACCTCTAAGAGATTAGGGATAGATAGTAGTGATATACAACCTGCAAAAAAAACCAAAAAATAAAAATTAGAACACAAAAAAAACCTTCAAAAATAAGAAAACATGAAAGAAAGAAAGATGGAAACATAGGAGAGTGCGGATATGTAGCAGAGAGAGAGAGACAGAGAGAGAGAGAGAGAGAGAGAGAGAGAGAGAGAGAGAGAGGAAAACCAACAAAAGCTCATCGGGGGGTTGAAGATATGCAACCTGCAAAAAAAACCCCAAAAAAAGAGATTAGAACATTTAATTTGCCAAAAATTAGGAAGGAAGCAAAATGCTAGAGTAGGAGAGTGTAGGGATGTAGGAGAGAGAGAGAGAGCAAATGCAAATAGGGGGGGATGGGTGATTAACTCACCGCGCATAAGAGAAGGGAACCCAAAAATGAGAAAAACAAAGTTCGCGTTTCAGCTCTATTATTTTTTCTAGTGTCAGAATATGCGTCAGAGATTTCGTCGGTAGAAGTGTCAGTATAGACGGTGCTAAAAAAGTCAATAAATGCGTCGAAATACGTGTCCAAATTATTACTGATGTCATTTTTAACTATTTTTAAGACATATTTTCTGACGACGAAAGATATTATATTGTGAAAATGTTTATAAGCTTTGAAATTTCCTGCCCCGACACATTTCCCATTAGAATTTAAACTTTGGTTGACTAGACTATGGCCTAATATATAAAGGGCCATTCCTCCTCTCCCAAAAAACACAAATTTACAGTCATGGATGGTGTGAACACTACAAACACGGGCGTACACCCAAACGTAGAGGAGAAATGCTTGTGCCCTTGCAATCAGGTGCAAGTACCAAATCTCTCGAGACGACGAAGAATTTGCAATGACCATGTAAAGAAAAACGGTATATTTCTAGTTGAGCATCTAAATGCATTACTTGGTGTTGCAAATGTGTGTCCTCAAAATGAGCAACAAATCGATTACTTGGACCTTCATCGTACTAGAAGGATAACGACATAAGCAAGTACTAATCAGCCTCATGGTGGTGAAGAAGAAACTATGGTGGACTCTCTGACGTATTCGGAGCAAGACATGGATGACATGATAGACACCCTACATGACACAGGAGATATCGAGCAAGAAACAACACAAGAGATGGGCGGTGTCCATCGACGTATGGATCAGGCCTCAAGAGAAGAGCAAGAGTTGTGTAGACTGGCTCGTATATGCCTCTGTATCATGGTACACGTATATCTATTTTGTGTACATGTCTCGTAATACTAAACTTGCATCAATATTTGGATGGTCCGATACTAGCATATCATAACTTGTTGCGTAAGTACTTATCACCCTTTCCATTTTTAATCTCTTTCTTTTACCTTTTTTAAATCATCATTTTTAATATGACAGGTCATTGAGAGATCAAATATTGCCAGAAGGCAATGAGATGCATGCGGACCGTACGCATGCAAAACCCATATTACAATTCATTAGAATGGACTACAATTCCTACCGCGCTTGTCCAAATGATTGTGTGCTTTATCGGCACGAGCATGCAAGCATTGCACAATGTCCATAGTGTGGAGAATGCTGATAGGAGAAAGGATTCCTACAAAAGTACTTAGGCATTTTCCTATCATTCCACAAATTCAAACCATGTTCAAGTGTAAATCCATGGCATCTATGATGTCTTGGCATCGAACCACTAGATCCACGGACGATGTTATGCGTGTGCCCCGCTGATTGCCCTGCATGGAGACACATTGAAGAGAAGTGGCCAAAATTTAATGAGGAATCTTGTAATATTCACCTGGATGGTGTGAGCCCGCCGTTTGGTCTTAAAAGTTCAACATGGAGTACATGGCCAGTTTTTCTTGTGAACTACATTCTTCCACCGTGGTTAGCAATAAAGAAGGGACATCTTTTTCTCTCATTAATAGTCCCTGGGAAGTACAAGGTGGCCAACATGGATGTGTACTTAGCCCCGCTGATAGAGGAGCTACAAAGTTGGAAGGAATTGATGTTCATGACATGTCAAAGAGGTTTGGACAAAGGGAGTTCTCATTACAAGGAATACTAATGTGGACTATGCATGATTGGCCAGGCTACGGAGAATGTAGTGGTAAGCTATTTTGTTATTATGTAATAGCTATTGATATATATGTGGATGGTTTTGTAATATTATTTGTTTTAATACAGGACTATCAATCTCTGGATACAATGTATGCCCTTTGTGTGGACCTAGACTAGATTCTCATCATTCAAGAGGCTTGAGAAAGATGGTGTATGAGGGTCACAAGAAGTATCTACCAGAGGACCATGAGCTGTGTGAAAGCTATTTGGGTCGACCTCCTCCTACACTAAAGGCAAGCGATTGGAAGAGAGCATGGGAGGACAACAAAGGGTCTCCACCCCTGGAATGAAGCGGCTGTCCATATTTTACCGACTACCATATTGGGAAGGTCTTCTAATTAACCATTTGCTTGACCCTATGCATATTTTTAAAAATATAGCCATAGTGCTTTGGAAGACTATTAATGGGGTCACAAAGAACAAGGGCCAAAGGGAGGATTTACAAATAAGTGATTGTATGCGACACTTATGGCCCCGAACCAGAGGTGATGGTAAGTTGCTATTACCTAAAGCTCCTTGTGGGTATTGACAAAAGAAGATAAAGCTTAGGTTAAGAAGTGCATTTAGGAGTTTTATACTCCGTCTGGATGTATGCATTGCCTAAAGGGGGCGTCTAGGATAACAAGCTCTCTGACTTAAAATCACATGATTGGCACAAGTTCTTGCAATTTGTCTTGTTTGTGGCCATAAAAGGTTGCCTCACCGATAACATAAGGGATACAATATACAAGATTGGCACCGTGGTCCATTGGAGTTCATTGAAGGAGATAAGAAAAGACACTTTAGAAGTAGCCCGCTTAAATGCCATACTAAAGCAATTACATTAGTGGAGAAATTTCCTCCAACAAACATCTTAACCATACAAATGCATCTCCTAGTTCATGTTGTGGATGGGGTGGTTGTGGGCAGGGGTCGTCCATTCACATTGGATGTTCTTTTTGGAGAGGTTCATGAAGACGGTAAAAAGATTTGTTCGTCAAAGAGCTCACCCAGAGGAAAGTATGGCAATGGGATGGCTTGTGCAAGAATCCCTCGTGTACATCATAGAGTTTCTTAGTACCGTAGACCCTGAAATGCCTAAACTGTGGTCAACGGAAGAGGATAATAGGGTAGTTGGAGAATAACCACAAGGACAAGGGATTGAGAGAAGCATGGCTATGGCCTTATGAGAAGATCAATAAATTTCGCATCTTAAAATCAAAGAGTATGCAAAAGTGTATCGAGCGGTATGGAGAGGCCAAGAACGAAAGGAATCGAGCTCGTCAAGCTTTTCAAAGGAGTCGGACTATGGCTTGCCAACCATACCCTCAATTGCTTGCTATACTTCTAGAATTTCCATCAAGTAGATGGCTCCAACAAACCTTACAACTTTGTAATGAAGTTATTACGGATGAGGAAGAGAAGCCTGCATATGGTTGTGACTACCGTGTAGGTGATTTCATTCATTCTAAGCCTCAATATGTTCACATGTTTTCTAAATATTGTTTACAACTTCTCTATAATCTAATGATGTGTTATTTTCTTTTAGTATCAAAAATTTATAGCACTGTAGTCATATGGACGCCATTTTTGAGTGGAGCGTATCGATAAGAAGAGAACAACATTCGATTGTGGTGTTAAAGCAAATTTTATGCAGGAAAGCGAGACTAGTGCAAGTGATTCAAATATGGATGTGAACATGCTCCATTACTTTGAAACCATCCCAGATATCATCAAGGTTGGCTTTAGAAAGTTTCATATGTTTATCTTTGATGTTAAGTGGTTCAAGGTAGTCTCACAACAGGAGCATATGCAACCATATGAAGAGACAAATCCGGATTAGTTCAAGTGGACTCCACAAAGATATGGATAGACCAAAAAGACACATTTGTACTACCAGAGCATTGTGAGCAAATAATCTTTAAGGAGGACCCAAGAGATCTAAGATGTTGATTTGTAATCCAAGTGGCACTATGTAGTAAACAAATATATGAAAACATGGAAATAGGCAGAGATGAAGCAAAGATTGGTGTGGGCCAGCAAGATCAAGTTTCACTACATGTCAAACTACATCAAGAGCAAGGGCTAGAAGAAGGCACTACAAGAGAATCATTGTTTTTCCACGCTTAGTTTCCATGCCTGGTCACGTTGTATAGACCCTATTATAAACGCTTATTCAGATGTCACACAGCCGTCGAAAACCGTTGTCGAAACATAGGCATCATGTAGTAGTGCCTTGACCCCATCAACAAGGAGCATTCTGGTGTGACAATTGAGTGAGGACACGATAACAAGCTACTCCACCCACATTGGAAAGTGGCATTTATGGTTGGAAGAAAGCAAGGCCCAATGACATATGCTTCGGCAAGGCTAAGGTAAGCTCCAAGGCAAAAAAAGAGGGGCTAATCTTCACCAATTGGCTATCTTTGGGGGGGTTTTTCATAAAAACATTTGCCACATATCTTAAAACATTCGCCCAAATTTGGCCGTTTTGAAGGGTTTTGGAAAATATTCGCACAATTTTGGATATTTTAGGGCTTTTTTTGAAAACATTCTCCCCATTTTTTTATAATTTTAGATTTATATAGGAGGAATAATCGCCAACCCACCTACGCTTATATATTCATGGAGGCATTTTTACCCTGGTAAGCTCTTGACTTGAACATTTGCACATTGTTGTTGTCGTTAAATGTTTTTGTAGATAGGGATGGGAAAATAATGAATAATGCATGGTGTGTGGCTATGGCAACCCTCACGGCCACACCTGCATGAAACACACATTAAAGCATGTGAACCCTGCTTTAGAAAGGGGATGGTGTCCCAAGGATTTGAATCCAAAACCTCCCTTTCAAAACTCCTAAACTCAAACGAGTAGCTAAAGGCCTAGAAGACAACATCATTTCTTTATGGCGTTTATGAAGGTTGAATGACCATTTTCTTTTTGTATGGCTTAAAGCATGTGAACCTAAAGCCCTAGAAGACACCACCAGTACTTTATGGCTTTTATGAAGGTTGAATGATCATTTTCTTTTTGTATGGCTTAAAGCATGTGGACCCTACTTTAGAAAGGGGATGGTGTCCCAAGGATTTGAATCCAAAACCTCCCTTTGGAAACTCCCAAACTCAAACCAATAGCTAAAGGCCTAGAAGACACCACCATTGCTTTATGGCTTTTATGAAGGTTGAATGACCATTTTCTTTTTGTATGGTTTAGAGCATGTGAACCCTGCTTTAGAAAGGGGATGGTGTCCCAAGGATTTGAATCTAAAACCTCCCTTTGGAAACTCCTGAACTCAAACCAGTAGCTAAAGGCCTAGAAGACACCACCATTACTTTATGGCTTTTATGAAGATTGAATGGCTATTTTCTTTTTGTATGGCTTGGGGTACATGGTTTAGATCATACTACGACCCACTTGTGTAAGTCTCTAGGTACAATTGCATAAGAGAGACCGGGGGGGAGAGAGAGAGAGAGAGAGAGAGAGAGAGAGAGAGAGAGAGAGAGAGAGAGAGAGAGAGAGAGATCTTAAGGCCAAAAGACTAAACTAGATTATGCCTGGATCAATGTTGCAAAAGTAAATTTATTGCATTTTTGTCTTGGAGGGGGAAGTGGGAGAGAGTGTGTCTCTCTCTTAAGACCAACATGAAGTGGATTTCCATTAGTATATACAAAAAGAAGATTTACTTTGGTGGAATATCTACATATGCATATATAATCCTCAAGAAGAAATATACAATCAAGCGACTATAAACTAGTAGTCTCATCTTAAAGTAAGAAGAAAGGAGAAGCATGTTCTGCAGATCCTCTTGAAAATCGAGAAGTGAATCATGATGATGGTTACAACGAAGGTGATTGAGGTTGCTATAATGATAGCCGGAATCGAGATCCACTCTTCGATGAAACGGTGCAATGCATTGAGCTTGTGCAATCGGAGGTGCGGAGGATTCCACTCTACACGCTGGCAGTATTGGAGGTCCACATAAATTGGTGTCTCCTATGTAGGAAGCGTTGGAGAATGTCAAGAAATGGCGTCCTACAGGGACTTTCCCAGAAGGGCGAGGATTGTAGGACACATTGAAGTATCCAAGATCATCGAGGTTGGTGAAATCAGCTGGAATGGGACCTTCTAGAGAGTTGTAAGAGAGGTCCAGAGATTCTAGGTTGGTGAGGTTGGAGAGAGCCGCTGGGATGAGCCCCGTGAGTTGGTTTCTGGCGAGGTTGAGGGACACCATGCCGTGAAGATCTCCTAGCCGTGCAGGGAGGGAGCCATTCAATGCATTTCTTGAGAAGTCAAGGGAGATTATGAGAGAGAAGCAAGCAAATCAAGAGGTAAGATGTGATTTTATGGTTTTTTCTCTAATATTCTAAATGTTTTCACTTCTCAACCCCTCTCAAGCTTGAGAAGTATTCAAATGAATGGTTTTTCAATGCAAATGAAGCTCTCTAATGAATTCTAATGATTAATCACAAAAATATTATTTTATTATGCTTAATTTAGGATGTTTTTTAAGTATATCTCTCTCTCCCCCAAAGAATGGTCATTCCTATGACCAATTCTCTATTCAAATGATGCTTCTCATGGAGCAATTCTTAATTCTAAAATCAAACTCTATGCTAGTTAAGCTAGAGGCTAAAGAAACGGCTTTTTAATGCTTTTATGTTACATAAATTATGATGAACTTATGATTTAGACCCACAAATTGGATTTAGATCTATTTATAGTTAATATATCATAATAGTATTACTAAGTTTTATTCTTTTCAAAATTATTAAAAATTATCAGTAATAACAGCGGAGCTCTGGCAAAATTTTTAGAAATTGATAAATAAGACATTTTTATGCATAATGTAAAAAGAGGACTTCCTACCATATTCTAGGATTAGTCATCCTATGCTTAAACAATAATTCTCATCATATCCATAGAAAATTAATTTTTAATGTTTATGCATAAATAGTTAATTAGAGAAAAAGATAAATTTTTAGTAATTTCATTTTTATGATAAAAGAGGAATTCCCATGATAATGGAGATCCATGTATTTTCAATAGAGAAAGAGAAAACTGGGTATATTAAAATAATGAATATTTTTATTAAAAATTAAAGAGAAAATTTAGATAAAATATTTTTATACATGAATAAATTTAAATGATGAAAGAGGATTTTTTTCTAAAATTTTGCCAATTGCTTGGCCTAATTAAAGATTCTTTTTCTGACAACTATTTACATATTCCTTCTCAATTCCTCAAATGAATGATATTCAATATTCTTCTTTTGAATAAAAGAATTCATGGGATTTGTAGAAATCAATTCTACCCATATTTCCACTTTTGGTAAATAATCATAAATCAAATTATACTAAAAATTCCTCTTCTTCCTATTTAATTTCTTGGATCCCAATTACCATGGGAATTCCTCTTTTTTGCATTTAATTATTTACATTCCAATGTCATGGGAATTCCTCTTTTTCCATCAATTATTTCTCATAAAATAAATTTATCTAAATTAAAACATCCATTATTTCTATATGCTAGAAATTTCTCTTTTCCCATCTAAATGATGGGATTCCAAATGTCATTTAAATGGAAAAAGTGAAATTCTTGTCATATTTAAATTAATGGATATTTTTATTTAATTTTTAAGAGAAATTTTAGTTAAAATTATTTTATGCATGAATAAATTTAAATGATGAAAGAGGAATTCCCATCATATTTAGAATTCAACCATTTAAATGGAAAAAGAGGAATTCTTGGTATATTTGGAATAATGCATATTTTTATTTAATTTCAAGAGAAATTTTAGATAAATTCATTTTATGATAAAAGAGGAATTCCCATGACAATTGGAATCTAATCATTAAATGAGGAAAAGAGGAATTTTAAGCTTATTTAAAAAAATGGATAATGGTATTTAATTAAAAGAAAAATTTTTATGATATTTAAGTAGAGAAAGATGTGAATTAAATTTTAATGACAAAAGAGGAATTTTCACCATAATTCCACCTAGGGAATTAAGGTTGAGAAATTAAATGGTAGAAACAATATCTTTAGATATTTAATGTGGTTAAATCACCAAATTGGTATTTAACCAAAAATTAGATTAAATGAAAGAAGAGTATTTTCATTAAAACCCAATATTCTCTAATAAGATCATTTCTTAATCTACTATGGAAAAGAAAGAATGAAATTCACAAAGTTGGAATTTTCTTATGATTAGAAGTTCAGTAGAGTTGTTTATCTGAGAAAATCCTTGTTAGAACTACACCGAATGATTTTGGTTAGACTACGAGAGAGACAGACAATAAACCTTCTTGTCCATCTCTCGATCTAAATCAAGCAAAAACTTCGTGACCAATTCCAGTTCCTAAATACAAAGAATAGACTACCGCTGAATTAAACTAGTTTTCCTTTGACTGAAATCACCAAGAATCTAGCTGAACAATCCGTCAAATGATGGGTAGATTACCTTGATGAGAGACCAAGGATTCTCATTATTTTCCTTTGACCGAAATCACCAAGAATCTAGTTGAACAATCCGTCAAATGATGGGTAGATTACCTTGATGAGAGACCAAGGATTCTCATTATGAAATCGGGAATTAAAGAAAAAGGGGTTTTGTGGAACCAATCTCAAACTAGGAATTTTACTTGCATAGAACCTCTATTTTTCATTTAAAGGACTGTTTTACGTGAGAATGCTTGAGGAAGCATTTGGCATGTGTTTTACTAAGAGGAGGTTTGTTGCAACAGCTTGCAGGGAGTCGTTGAGGGACGTCGCTCGCGGCGGCAAAGCCTATTGAGGTCTTGACTAGTCTTGGTACGGTTAAAATGGTGCGCTTCTGGTACAATGGGCGAGGACCGACGAAGCGGTCCCTGAGTGAAGTGCTAGGACACCTAAGTAGGATCCTAGAGGGTTCTGACCAGGTGATGCACAGGCTCGTGGTTGCTAGGACACCCATGCGTGCGTCGAGGAAGATTCGGATAGACTAAAAAGAATGACTTTTTTGAATCAAATTTTGATATGGGATCTCGTTGGTTGGCTAGCTGGTCTTCATCGGAGAGTCCAGAGGACACATTTTGTAATACAATGGACTTAGAATTTTGGAGAATGATGATCAGTAATATTATGATTTTCATTGAAGGATTGTTTTAAAGACAGTCGAATCTGTTATAAATGGCAATTTCATATCGGGTGTGTACATGGTATGCCTACTTTAAATTTTGCTTGAAAACTGGCTAGGGGGCCTAGGAACTCTTTTCCTTTGTTGGTGCCCGAGAAAAACATAACCAAATCTTCATAAAGTAATCCCACCAATACATTGGTCGGGTGGTTGGCTAATCCATGGGCCAGTTGGGGTTCTTGCAAAACAATTAAGATACGATTAGTTATGTTAGTTAGATTAAGTCCTCAGAAGACCCTTGTTCTGTGGGAGGGAATCAGCGACTGTGCCTCGTAAAGGAGGAAAAAAGCGATGATTCTATGGACCAAGTGCAAGTCTCTTCTTTGATCTGACCATGTGACTTCAGGTTCGGTCGGATCAGTTTAACTAGTTAAGACTTTGACTCATTAGATTAATTCCCCCGTTTAGAAGATTTTCCCTAGAGGAATCGCCTGTGCCTTCCGGGCGAGGGAAGTTTTTCTGGGCTCAGTTTTGGAGGAACCGCCGGACTAGTCTCTTGTCCGAATATCTGCAGGCAAGGCCCCGAGTGTGGATCCCCGCCCCGCACACAAGAGGCAGACGTTGCTTCCGCTGCCAGCGCCCCTCGGACGGGGGAGCGGGGGTCTCACAATGAGCATAGTTGTGTATTGGGAAAAAACTCTAGAAATTCTCAACAAGGGCATTCCCGAGAGCTAAAAATATCCCAATATCACAAAAGAAGAAGCACAAAATGTATTGTGATACAATCAAATATGGACGAAATCAGGATTGGTAAACTAAGAAATTGATTTATGAATTAGGGTGATCTTGGCCCAACATCTGTCGTATCTTCCATCAAGTCCATACATGCTAATTGGTCTATCTCAAGATCCATATGTCCCATTGTAAGATCAACAAAAAGATCTATCCCGCTACTAGTGGACTCAATGTCATCATCATCATTACTCTCGAATTTAATTCCTTCTATGTCTAAAGCAATGAAGTTATTTCTCATATTATGAATGGCTCAAATCTCTTCCCACCTTGATTTCTTTCATGGTATCAGAGCCAATTATGTTCCCAAGGCCATCATTAGGTTAATTTACTAGTTGCTTAGAATATTAATCAAGTTATTAAAAACCCACCATTAGTGGAGCCAAAATAAGCTTTCCCAAAACTATACCCACCTGTATTATTGGAGGACCTCCACCGCCTTCTACAGGTCATATCTTGCATAGGCTTTTGTGGATGCTGTTGTGGATTACTTTTCTTCTTCCTTGGCTTTCGAGTGCTACGTTGAGGAAGAGGTTTTGACTGTCGAGGCACCCAAGTTTGATTGGCACCTTCATAGTGGCCTCCTTGAGCTACAAGTGGCTACTTTTCCACCCACATTTTAATACTATTAAGATATCTTGATTGTAGTTGTCGTGGTGGAGTTTTCTTTTGGGGTGATGTGGAAGGTTTGGGGCCCTCCTTGACTTTGGTTGGCGCTGAGGCTATAGGTTTGAGACTCATTGGCATTTTTTATGATGAGGTTAGAGTCTCTTGTGAAGTGGCTGTCGATGACGAGGCCTTTGAGCATGTGGTTGTCTCCTTTTTGGTGAAGTTTGTTGATGAGTGAAGATGCATAGGCTCCGAGGTCTTTCCTTTGAGTTCCCTATTAGGGATAGATGGTTGGGATCTGGGAAATTCTTCATGAATAGCTGCTGATTGCGAGAATTTGGCATCGAACTTCGTAATTGAGGATGGGGTTGAAGGAGTAGAGGCTTTATCAGAGTTGGTTGTTGATGGCAGGTCCTTGTGTAGAGGGGCTTTTGTGGAAGAGGCTTGTATCCTTTTGCATTCAGCATCATAGATATCCATGAAAGTTGGATTCTCTTCCTCGCAGTATGGTATTGTCAACTTTTTGTCTCGTTGACCATCATGATAACTCTATCGCTAGCAAAGCACAGTGGTGCTTTGGTAACAATAGTCCATTTATGTCCCAAGATCAAATCTGCTTCCAACACATACTCAACCACAAAAAACTTGCAAGTGAAGGGATTTTTTTTCAATATACATTGTATGTTCAAAGTACCCCAGACATGGCATGTTCAAGTCTTGTGTAAAGGTAATCCTTTCAGGATGGGCCGTGAGTGTTGGTTGACCTAACAAATTCCATAGCTCTAGGGTTATGAGATTGTGTTCTCATGTTGGATAAAGCTGTGCTTGAGCTGTGGTGTTTGGGTCTCAGCTTTTTCAAGAGTACCTAATGCATACAATGGCACACTTGGCCCTCTTCTTAATGAGGACTATTTGAAAACTTGCGAATCCTAACATTCCTGGTCTATGTAGTTTCTTATGTCCTTGTATAACTCAGGTTGAGCCATTAAGGGTGCAAGTGTTGATATGATGCTGGCTTTATTCATGAGAGAAGAGCATTCCTTCGAATGAGGTTTTGAGAGACTGTTTTAATCTTGTAAGGGAATTATCGAATTCCTCATGTGCTTTCTCAAGCCTATAGTTTGTACAATCTGTCTCAAATGACTCTTCTGTATAGAGAGTATGTCTTCCTCTTGAAAGGGAAAGCGGCACTCTTCTAGAATTTGTATCTTGGTTGTTGCTGGTGTGGGTTTGGCATTATGAGGCTCAGCCACAACCGGTGACCCTGTAAGACATTCAACCATGCTAAGCATGCACTCTTGAGCTCGTTTTTTGCATTTTGCATATGTCATGTGATCATTATTATCCATTTGGGGTGGTTGTGTGGGTTCTAGTTTCTTGATTGGTCTATGTGGTGCACTGAGCGAAGAGTAAGAACTTGTCTCTTCCTCACTTTAGTGATGTTCTAGAACTTGTTTCGTTCTCTGACTTTCTTTGGTTTGTCACTTTTTCACTATGTTTACCCATTGGACGAGATCGAATTTTCTTTTGGTTTTTTGTATCATGTGTCACACATATGGGAGTTGAGGCTTGTGTGGCGGTCTTTGAGGTGGATGCATCTGCATCATGTATAGCTTTTGGCTCTTTTGTGTTTATGTCCCCTTTTGGGTTTATGTCCTCTATAGAGTCCTTTTCCCTGTCTTTTACTTCGACCTTGGTTTCGACAGTTTTTTGTCCCTTGTCTTTCTTGGGTTTAAAAGGTTTTGTTTTCTCTTTTGGGTTCTGTTTTAAAGCATATTCTTCTACCCAATGTGAGATGTTGTCTTTTACATTCTTTTGGACTGTTTGTCGTACCTTGGCTTGTAAATGTGTAAGCACATTCAATGGTTGTGTGGACAATTGTCTGTTTTGTACACTTAAGATATTAAGAGTTGTATTTTGTGAGACAAGTTGCATTGAAGCAACTCGTCTTGGGCAATCTTAGAACATGTGATCAATGCCATATCGTTCACACATTGGTCGCAAGGTGTTAGTGACTATGGGCATGGAAGTATTCCAAACTGTGCAGTCTGCCACCTTGTGAGGTCCACGATAATAGAAACACTGAAGTGTCCAATTAACTGCTTCCTAAGCAGTTTCTACCCTTTGGACTGTTTCTATTTTGTGCACAAGAGATGGAGGCTTTGAGTCCATTGTGGATGAAGCAGGACACTTTTGGGTGGTTTCAAGATCAGGGTGCCCAATTTTGTCCACTCAGGCACCCTGTAAACAGTAAAAAAACAGGCATTTGTTTACCTTTAACGGCTAATCTCTCCCAGTAAATGAAGGAATTTCATTGCAAGTTCTTTTGTTGGAACATCATATTCAAAGTTGAAAATATATTTGCATAATTTGATTAAGCATTAGATAGTCAAAAGTCCTCATTTTCTTAGGTACAAAGTCAATGTATACACCCTATTCCAAATTTGAACTGATTCCATAAAATGCTAATATCTTTTACAAATAAACTCATATGAGATTCCCACTTTGTACCTTAAATCTTCACATAATATGGAGCTTGATTTTTTGAGAAAATTTTAAGATATTTGTCTATTTTCTTTAAATATTTCAAAGTCTTTAAAGTGTTATAATATACGCCACTTTTTATACCCACAATATCTACCACTTAAAATCCTCAATCTTGTAGATCAAAAGAGTGGGTAGATATTGAGACATTAGTAGAATGTGGTGGTTAGTAAAAATTGCAAATCCAATGGTTGGATTTTTAATGATCTCTTTTTTAAAATTCTTCCAGACTATCAGAAGGTCTGCAAATATTAATAATCTAATTAGTAAAATTACATTTTTGATGTGAATCATCTAAAACCTATAGGGACTAGTGTACTTATAATGGTGCATCTATGGAAAAATAAATTGGATCACTCTAAGTATGGAAAGATTATTTGTTTATCATTTCATCATATTTTTGATTAATTTTGATTAATTAGAGTAATTTATATTAATTTAAGTTATATTGGGTTAATTTAGGGCAAGCATTTTTACTATTATTTGCTTGATCTCATTTTAAGTACCTTGCCTCCCAAAATTTGTTCTCCAAGCATTGTCCTAATCTAGCATAAACTGGATAAAACTGGACACCCTGATCTTGCAACAACCCTTTTTAGTATCAAGATCAAAGGTTTTACAATACATGCAGTATAGAAAAACAGGTGCCTTGTATGCACAATGAGGATTGGGATGGTCGTAGTGATTGCATTCAACACAAAGCATTTTGCTCCTAAGCATTAAGGATGTTTGGTTTTGAAGGTTTTCATCATGTCTTATAGATGTCTGCTGTGATGTTTTAAGCAAGGCTGCATAGAATTCGGGGAATGTTAATTCCGAGATCGATATTTCTTTTGCCATTGCTTCACCTGGTTTAGATGAGGAACATCTCGTAGCATGATCATCTTCTAGCATGTTGTCATCTAAACGTATTGCCTCTTTACAACATTGATCGAATGTTTTCAGATTGGATACAATGATCAAGTTGTGTAAGCTGTTATTCTTCAAGCCCATCATGAAACATTGCTTCAATTGAGAATCGTTTAATTTTTTCCATGACTCACAATGTGAGTCCAAGAGTTTTATCCAAAGGATAAAATCTCTAATGGATTCATTGGGTTAGCATTTAATTGAATAAAGTTCTGTTGTTACACTCCACCGATCACCTTGTCTGGAAAAGCTAGGTATAAAGGCTGATTTCAAGGTTTTGAAGTTGGTCTTGATCGTTGGCATCAATGCGATGAACCATCGCCGACTAGCTTTTCCCTCTAAGCATAAGTTCAATGCATGTACCTTAGTGGGGCAGTTGGGATTTCCAAAGGCTTCACATCTCTGTTCAAACCTTTGAATGAATTGAACAGGGTATCTTGTTCCGTTGTACTTGCCCAAAATCTTAGAAATTTGTACCGACGTATTTCTGTATGAATCATTGAGGCCGTATGTGAGTGCTCTTGTTGGAAGAGACTCACTGAGTCCTTGGGCCACCCCCTTCCTAGGCTAGTCAGTATGTCCAAGGTGTGGGGATCCAGGAAAGGGTTGGTACTTATAGGACTTGCGGGAATGTTAGGCAAAGGGCCAAAGCCTGGTAGGATTGAAGTCATAGGGGGTGTAAAACCCGATGACACGCTTGTTATAGGCATGGCCAATGGCATTGGGAGGTGAATTTGTGGCATGGGTCTCAATAGCTCGAAGATGTCAGCCATTGGGTTTAGTCCTGGTGTGACCCCAAGCCATCCTTCCATCGTGGCCATGTCGGAGTGCCTAAATGAGAAATTACAGTTTTTTTTTTGTTAGTAATTTAGTGTTAGTATGTTAATTTGTGAATGTATAGTATGTTAGTGCTGAGTTACTAGGCATGAAAATGACGTGAAAGTCCAGGATGTGAAAGTCTAAGACATGAGAGTTTAAGATGTGAAAGTCTAAGACGTGAGTGAGAAGACGTGAATTATCAGACGTGAAAGTCTAAGACTTGAATTAGCAGACGTAAGAGTCTAAGACGTGAATTGTCAGACGTCGGATTTTTTTTATTTTTATTTTTTGGAGTCTAGTGGGAAATACGAATTTCCCTTTTTGGGGGGAATATTTTTTGAATTTAGAATGAAAGGGGTATGGGCATTTTCCCAAAAAAGATAAGTGGATTAAAAAAAGTCAACCCTTTAAATGACACACCTTACACCCTTCATAAATGACCCCCAAAATGGACAAATTAACAACTCATGAGCATCTTCTCATTGAATGCTCATTAGCCTTAATGAGTTATGTAAAAAGGTGATTAAGGATTAATGCAAGATTAATCTTTCCCTCTTTTAAACTAATCAAGGACTCTAATTAACTCCTAATCCCTAATTAATTCATACAATTGAGCACACCATTGGATAGAGCAAGGAAAAACTAATCTATGTGCATCAAGAATTGTATAAATTAATCTAAATTAGGAGATTAATTAGACTCTTAATTACTCCTAATGCTTGCTAACACTCTAATCCAAACAATTTCAACAAAAAACACACAATTAAACTAAAATTAATGATCTTAGATCTATGTTTAAAATAAAGAGAGCTAACATTCACTAAAAAATGCATTCTCTTGCATTATTTGATGCAATGGATTGCAAACTATGCCTAATACAAACTATGTGCAAGCTCTAAGAACATGAAAAACCACAAAAATAATAACAAAAATAACAAATTAATCTAAAAATTAAGTAAAAAACATTCTTTTCAAAAACAAAAAAGAGAGCTATTCTACACTAAATCTCACACAAATCACCATCAAATCCACATCTTTTTCATCATGGAAAACCCCTAATCAAGATAACGGGCAATGGGTTATGCGTAGATTAGAGACAAAATGATGGAAAAAGCGAAGGGATGACTCCTCGGCAGACACCAAAAATGTTAAGGCTCACCCTAACCCTCCTTAAAACACATCCAAAAAGAGATTACCTGGTGAACTGCAAACTGTCATCCTCGTGATGATCTTTCCAATGGCCAAGCTCATAACCCTTGAGGTCTCCAAGCTCTACAACTCCTTGAGAAACAATTCCACCATGTCTCTTGCCGAGTGTTGTCACACCGCCGTGTTGCACTACGGGTCCTCGTCTCTCCTCTCACCTCACTTCACTCACACACACTCGCTAGAATGCATTAGGGAGAGAGATTAGCAAGAGGATTAGCAAGCAAGAGCAAGACTCAAGTGCACAATGGGAGAGTATATTGTATTATGAGAGAAATTCTCTTATATACATGGCCATAAGTATTCACACTCACTTAAACTGTGGCCGATCGGGCACTTTAGGCTCATAAGAGGCCTAATGCTATTACAATGACTACTCTCATAATATATCCATGAAGTACATCACTTAGGACTTCATCCTAACTTACTACCAGACGCTCTTGAAGCGAGAATCGCCATAAATACTCTGTCACACCATTACGGGTGCTCGTCCAAGTTGTAGCTTTGGACACTATTGCTTCATATCATGAATGCATGACCCTTTGGTATATCTACTGTGACTCCTTGATGTAAGATAATGGCAGTAGCTCTTGTTAATCCTAGAATTGGATTAACAGTTAATGACCTCATACATAAAGCCTTTATGCTTAAGACTCTATGCATAAGGCTTAAACATTATGATTAAGCCTTGAGCATAGAGGCTTAATGCATAAGCCTCAAAGATTTATGCATACAGTCTTTATGCATAAGGCTTAAACATTATGCTTAAGCCTCGAACATTGAGATTTAATAGTTAAGCCTCTACACATAAGGCTTAAACATTATGCTTAATCTTTGAGCATAAAGGCTCTATGCATAAAGCCTTTTTGCATAAGACTTCATGCAATAAGTCCTTATGCATAAAGGTTAAGCATAAAGGCTTCGTGTAATAAGCCCTTAAGGCTTCATGCATGAAGCTATAATGCATGTTACATAAGGCTTCATGCATCAAGACCTTATTCATAAGGCTTAAGCCTTATTCATAAAGCCCTTATTCTTGATTCTCTATGCATTATGCTTAAGCCTTATACATAGAGGCTTAATGCTTACGCCTCAAATCTTTATGCATAAAGCCTACATAAAGCCTTTGTGCATAAGGGATTTATGTAGAAGGCCTAAGCCTAATGCATAACAGCTTAATCCATGAAGCCTTATGCAACATGCAATATGTACATAGCTTTTATGCATAGGCTTATGAATAAAAGAATCATTCAATAAGGCCTTATGCTAAAGGCTTCATGCACATTAAGCCATAATGCATGTTACATAAGGCTTCATGCATTAAGACCTTATGCTTAGGCCTATATGCATAAGGCTTAAGCATAAAGGCTTTATACATAGAGCCATAATGCATAAAGGCTTAAGCATAAAGGCTTTATACATAGAGCCATAATGCATAAAGGCTTCGTGCATAAAGCCTTCATCAGCTTTATGCATAAGCTTTAAAAAATGATTGTATACATAATAAGAAAATTCTCCCAAGCACCCGATAGTGCACCATAAACAAGTAAAGAAAGGGTTTGTGAAAGACAAGTTCTCTTACCTTAATTTAGAGGAGTTAAGTGTTTGTTGAGAAATAGAGTTTTTGTTGAAAGACAAGTTCTGATCTACAAGTAAAAGCACAAAAATAAGTAAATTAGAGCTATGCAAGTGAAGACTATTGAGAAGAATAAGAAAAAGATGAAGATAAGAAACCAAACCTAAGTATGCACATAGTAATTGAAAAAAGGGGAGAGAATAGAGAATATAAACCCTTACCTTCACCATGAAACCATAAAAACACATAAATGAAGGAGGAGAGCATGAATTTCATGCTTGGGGTCCTTGAGGTGCTTCAGTTATGGAAGATGAAGGGAGGAGAATAAACGCGTTTAGGGTAGGTTTTTGGGAGAACAAAGAAAGCATGTGCACCGGGTGAGAGAATTGATTTTGTAACAGTGCGTGACTATAGCCATGCACAGCTATACACACATACATAGCCATGTGTGGCTATAGCTGCATACTAGGAAAAAAATTCTCTTTGCATGCAACTAGGACTCTCTCACTACTTTCTCACTACGTCACGGGCTACATCATCATCCTCTTGTAGTGTTGGTAGAGCCCAATCATGCTATATATTAACGGGAAGCTCTTGAAGAGTAGATTCTAAATATGCCAACTTCAAAAAATTTAGAATTGATTTGTAAAACTTTTACCACATGCCCATTTTTTGACTAATGATCCCAAATACAAGGATATTTGTAGCAATATTTACAAGAAATTATGATAATTGTCTGCTACTAAAGATTACATTAATAGTCCCAAACAAGAAAACTATGAAAAAAATAAAATATTTCTTGCTAAATAAAAAAGAAATAAGACGTTATAGCTCATTCGTCAGCTAGATCCATGGCTCCAAATACGTCTATTTCTAGAAAGCCCTCTCCATCTGCATCTTCATTAATGGGTGTAGCCTTGTTTGCTGTAGGACTAGAAGGTAGTTCATCCATATCATCCTCTTCTATTTCAAGCATTGAAGGTGGTTATGTTGAAAATTGTTCTTCTATTTCTTCTTTGAATTCTGAATTAGCCTTTATTTTTGCTTCTGGTTCAAGTTCTAGTTGTTGAATTACTATACCTTCATTTGATCCTTCTTCTAGTTGTTCAATTGGATCAATATCTTCTTCTTGTGCTTCTTGAGTGGGTTCCTCAACCTCTACTTTATCTGATATTTACATATCTTCAAATATTTGTTTACTTCGTGGGTCAATTTGGATTATGAACAATCACCTATGATCTCTCGGGTTTGTCAACCTGTACTTCATCTGATATTTTCATAAATTCAAATATTTGTTTACTTCGTGCATCAATTTGGATTACAAACAACCAACTATGATGTCTTGGGTTCGCCTTGAAGATGACCTACGCACAATGCTCTGGTAGCACAAATGTGTCCCTTTGGTTTGTCCATATCTTTGTGGAGTCTACTTGAACAAGTCCGCTCTTATCTCTGTGCATGGTTTCTTATCATCCTTGAGTCACCACCTTGAACCACTTCACATAAAAAAGAGTCAAAAATAAACATAGACAACTTTTTGAGCCCAGCCTTGATAATGTCTTATATTGTTCCATAGTATACAAGCATGCCAACTTCACTCAGGTCACTTGCACTTAAAAGACTTTCTTGCATGATATTTGCCTTGACACCGCAATCAAATGTGCTTCTCTTCTTATCTATTCGCTCCACTAAAAAGTGAAAAATGCATAACCAAAGTGCACTAAATTTGTGATATTGTAAGCAAAAGAATATCATGAAATTGTATCAAGAATGAAAACTTATACAAGACTATGTCTTATATGGTTTCTTATGTACATATAAAAAATCATTGACATGGTAATCAGAACCATATGCAAGCTCCTCCTCCTCATCGCTTATAATCTCGCCACTATGTTTTGCTTGTCGTATGGTTTGTTGAAACCATTTACTAGAAGGAAATCTTGGAAGTTGAGGGAGTGAATATGGGTATGGAAATGCTATGATTGTTTGACTCTTTCTAAGATTCAAATTATCTCGATCTCTTTCTCTCTTTCCTAGGTTATACCTCTCAATTCATTTCTCCATATAGCACATGAGTTGAGGATGCAAAATTTATTAATCTTATCTCACAATTCCATATCCATTATTCTGTGAAGGCATTGTCCTTGAGGCTCTTCCCCAATGAGTCGATCATCCTCTTCTTGTGTCCAGAGTCATGGCATATCAGGGTTTGAAATACTAAGAAATTATGTTATGTATACAAGAGATTCTTGAACAAGCCATCCCATTGCCATATTTCCCTCAGGGTGAGCTCTTTCAAAACGAACAAAACCTTTCAGTGTCTTTATAAATCTCTCAAGGAAAAACATCCATCTGCTCTATGAACAACACCTACTATAGTAATCTCATCAACCACATGAACCAGTAGGTGTAATTGAATAGTCAAAAAACTTGTTGGAAAGAATTTCTCCACCATTGTAACTTATTCAATGGAGTTTAGATGAGTTGCTTCAATGGAGTTTATACGAGCTGCTTCCAATGTATTTCTTCTAATCTCCTTCTTTGATAGAGCCACCATACCACTGCACTAATCTTGTATATTATTGCTCTTATGTCCTTGGTGAGGTAATCCTTAATGGCTATTGGCATCACAAACTATAAGATTTTATGCCAGTCATGAGACTTCAAGCCACTAAGCTCTTCATTATTTGTGAATTCTCTCTTCAAGAAATGCATACAACCAATGGCAGTACGAAACTCACTGATGAAATTATTTACATGTCGTTGCTCTTCTTTGGTTAAGACCCAAGGTTCTCTAGGGAGAATCACCTTCTTATCAGGTATGCTCCATGCCCATAAGCGTTGCATGCAATCCACCTCTTGTAGATTATCCATTTGTGCCTTGCTCTCTTTAGCACCTGTGATGGTTTTCCACAGTATATCGGCTATGTTCTTGAATATGTGTGTAGGGTTAAGAAAATGATTGACTATAAGATCACTCTAGTATGGGAGTAGATGGAAGATGGATAGCCGCTTCATTCTAGGAGGTGAACAACTAGGATCCACTTCCCATGCCCTCTTCTGATCACTTGGCATTAGCACACGAGGAGGCGTTCCTAGAAATCTCTCTCGCAACTCATGGTTATTGGGGAGATACTTTTTGTGGCCTTTGTAAACAACTTTCCTCAAAGATGTTGAGTACTAGGCTTCTAATCTAGGCCCACATATAGGGAATGCATTTCAACCAGATATTGAAAGCCCTACCAAAAATTCTAATCATTGTGATGAGATATGCAAATAATACAAAAATCGTGAAATTATATTTATCAAGAAATTGTAAAATAATTAACTTACTAGAGTACTCTCCATAGCCTGGCCAATCATGCATGGTCCACATAAGTTGCTAATTTTTTGGGTTTAGAATGCTAAACTTGGCTCCATAGTAGGGGAAAAGATAATGAATACCTTTCTTTTGGGTCCCTTTTTAGACTAGTAACTCCTAGATCATCTCTTATTGTTACTCTAGGGTGGTCCACTCACTTTTTGAAAACGTTGCCACTATTTATAGAGTCCATTCTCATTTATTATTATTTTTTATGTGTGAGATTCCTTGGACCACTTGCCTTTTTAATGTGGTCCCACACCTCTCTCTTTCCCAAATTTGAAAAATGCGGGTATAAGAGGGACCCTAAAATTAGGGTTTTTTTGAAAATTTTAAATTTTTACATTGTTTAATAAAAAAAGGGTCCCTCAATCATATGTAACCTCCAAAAGTACCTTTTCAAAGTTATTTTTACACAAATAACTACCTCTTTAAGCCCCATACCTTTTCCATTATATCTCATGCATATATATGTGGTCCCACACCTCTCCCTTCTCCAAATTTGCAAAATGTGGATATAAAGGATCCTAAAATTAGGGTTTTTTTAAAAAAAATTAACATTTTTAGTCAAAAAAGGTTCCCTCAATCATATGTAACCCTCACTACCTTTTCAAGGCCATTTTCAACAATAACTACCTCGTCTTTCATTAATCATCCTTTCATCTTACTCTAATCCTTCCTTCATTGCTGACCTTACTCTAATCCTTCCTTCATTGTTGACCTTAGTCTAAACCATGCCTCATTTAAAAGATATTACTAATGCAAGAAAATGTAAGATAGATCTTCATATTCGTGTAGAAGAGGAATATGCATCAAAATCAAATGTCCTTACGTAAGACAACCATTGGATAATGCATCCACTTCTTCACTAAGTAGGGATTAGGAAAAGAAACATGTAGAGTTATGGGTTGATGGTGTGTGACCCATTAACCTTAGATAACCCACCATTCACTAATCTGACTAGTTTAGCACGTCACATAGGTGATGGTAAAAATGGGCTTCTTGGATATTGTAAACATCTAGTCTGTGGGCGGGGCTTACATGCAACATATATACAAATCAAATTTGCATATTCAATCAAATATTAAAGACTTAACAAAACAAGTGAAAATTTTAGAGAATAAAAATAAATAAAAGGAGATATTAATCAAGGAACAAGAGAAAGAATTAAATAAGCTTAGAGTCAAATTAGATCATTTGAAGAAAACCCCAGTTGGTGCAAGGGAACACCAAAGATGTTGAAATTAGAGCATTGTGATGAGCTATGGTGGATCAAATACTAGAATCAACATTACTAACAAAGTGATTAGTAAATAATTAAGATATAATTAGCAAATAGCTTAATGTAATTAGTAATTAGCAAATAGCTTAATGTAGGCATGGATAATCAAAAACCAACAAATTCTCATTAGGCCAATGCCTCAATTTATAGAGTTTACATCCAAGCATCAAATCCCACTGATTTCTCCTTGATTCACTCCACCTCTCCAAGAATATCTCCACCTCTTTTGCTTGATTCTCTCCACCTCTCACTTTTCCCAGAATATCTCCCAGAATATCTCCACACTTCCTAAATCTTCTCATGCTACCCTTTATTCTCTCTCAGTAGATTCTTCTCACCTTTTCACAGGTTCTTTCACATTTACACATTCTCTTTTACAGCCTCTAAACCAAGGGCTTGTTCCCGCACACACCCTATTCACTTGTATATTTCAACACCTCCTCTCAAGTGAATACTCTCTAGCACACCTGGACCCTATACCAAGTTTCTCTCTTACTTGATAGCCCGTGACCAGTGCCTCAAGTCCCTAACTCATAGTCCTTTGACACTCTCTCTCTCTATGTGTCCAAGGCTACTACAAGTGCCCGTGACCTTGACTAAAGTGCTCACACATACATCTATCTACCACGTGGCCTACATCATCGGTGGCTCAGAGGTGGTTTTACTTTGTTGGGGCAGGTTACATTAGGTTGTGGGGTCTCTCTCTCTCTCTCTCTCTCTCTCTCTCTCTCTCTCTCTCTCTCTCTCTCTCTCTCTCTCTCTCAGAAAAGATGATCCGACTCCACTTCCTTTGGAGCCTCCATGAAGTTTGCCGATGTCGTTCCTTCTCCACCCCACCGGGTTTGCTGTAGCAGTCTCTTGCCATGTGTCCTAGCTTTCCACATTTGTGGCAAGTGAAGGTCCTTCCTCCTACTTTGCCTCTTCCTCGTCCTCATCCTCGAGAGAATCCTCCTCGGGTGAAGAATGCTTTTTCTTCTCCTGCTGTTGAGTCGAGCCATTTCTTCTCTTTGCCTCTGCTCTCTTGCTAGCTCTAGTAGAGCTGCTTCTATCTCGTGTAGCTTCAATTCAGGTACATTCTTTAGTGTTGCTACAATCTTTTCATATTCACCTTTGTCCACACTCTTCAGAAGCACTGCTAGTGCCTCATCATCTTCTACCTTTTTGCCAATAGCTACCAACTGTTGCTTAATGCTTTTATATTTGTTCAAGTGTGTGATTAAAGATTCACTTTCCTTCATATCCAATTTGTAGAATTGCATTAACAGATTTATCTTTGAATTTTTAGCTTGTGTGCCAAATAATTTATTGAGTTCATCCCATGCATCTTTTGTCCATTGTATCCCTGTGATGTGATGAATGATTTCATCATTGAAACTGAGTGCAATAAGTCCCAATGCTTTTTCATTCCTGCTCTTCCACTCATTTTTCCCTCTCGTCTCTGGGCATTCATCTCTTCCCTCAACTAGCCATAGATTTTTCCTCATGAGCAAATACATGGTTTCTGTCTGCCATGTGTAAAACTGCTCCCCATTAAATTTGGCTATTTCTTGTGCTGTACTCATGGTGATGTGAAGGGGGTCTTACCTCTTGATCCAATTTCAAGATTCAAGGGCAGTGTCTACCCTTTTACAACTCAATCTAGTGTTTAAGAGATGATTACAACAAATTTATCAACATAAAATCACCAGAAATTACATTAAATCAAGGTTAACCAATTTGTACGGAATGGTTGGAGTATCAAACCAACTCCGAATTGCAATATGAAGTTATAGGGATCTGTATCAGATACCTAATGGTCAATTTGAACCCTCAATTGTACCAAAATATAGTGATTAGCACTGATTAATCATTGATTAGTAAATTAATCCATTGTTTTGTGTGCAAAAAATAGAGTATGCAAGGAGTCCAGATCTGGTGCCTTAGACTTCAAATGAGCTCAAATGCTTTCAAAGACATCAATAGAAATGAGTCTAGTAGAGGATTAAGCCAAGAAACACAAGATTTGACCAAATATTGAAAGCTTAATCTCTGTTTTACCAAAGTCACCTGCAAATTTGATGAAGAGCTTGGATCTCACTGTAGACTTGATGACATTGAATTCTGTCTTCACCAGCTTGTAGAGCATGCTTGAAAACCCCCGGGGCTAAGAGGAATTAGACCCACTGTAGCTGAGCAAGACAAGATGTCAATTTCTCTCAAAAAAAATGGCGCATGTAAATGTGCAAAAATCGGGAGCTATAGGCGGCGGTTTGCTACGTGGATTCAACTGGCTGGAGCACAAGGATGTTGGTTACCTATGGCTAGAAGGGTTTGGCTTCATGTGATGTGTGCAAGGATCTAGAGCTCCTCCACCAGCTGGGGGTATAGAGGTGAGTTAAAAAAAGAGGAAAAATTATAATTTTCTACTAATCCTAATTAGAAAAATAATTAGCAAGATAATGAGCTCACAAAATGATGGATTCTAGGCATGGCTCTGATACCATGTTGAAATCAGAGCATTGTGATGAGCTATGGTGGATCAAACACTAGAATCAACATCATTAACAAAGTGACTAGCAAATAATTAAGACGTAAGTAATTAGCAAATAATTAAGACGTAAGTAATTAGTAAATAATTAAGATGTAATTAGCAAATAGATTAATGTAGGCATGGATAATCAAAAACTAGCAAATTCTCATTAGGCCAATGCCTCAATTTATAGAGTTTACATCCAAGCATCAAATCCCACTGATTTCTCCTTGATTCACTCCACCTCTCCCAGAATATCTCCACCTCTTTTGCTTGATTCTCTCCACCTCTCACTTTTCCCAGAATATCTCCACACTTCCTAAATCTTCTCATGCTACCCTTTATTCTCTCCCAATAGATTCTTCTCACCTTTTCACAAGTTCTTTCACATTTACACATTCTCTTTTACAGCCTCTAACCAAGGGCTTGTTCTCGCACACACCCTATTCACTTGTATATTTCAACACCTCCCCTCAAGTGAATACTCTCTGGCACACCTGGACCCTATACCAAGTTTCTCTCTTACTTGATAGCCCGCGACCAGTGCCTCAAGTCCCTAAACTCATAGTCCTTTACACTTTCTCTCTCTATGTGTGTCCAAGGCTACTACAAGTGCCCGCGACCTTGACTAAAGTGCTCACACATACATCTATCTACCACGTGACTTACATCATGTGACTTACATCATCGGTGGCTTAGAGGTGGTTTTACTTTGTTGGGGCAGGTTACATTGGGTTGTGGGGTCTCTCTCTCTCACAGAAAAGATGATCCGACTCCATTTCCTTTGGAGCCTCCATGAAGTTTGCCGATGTTCCTTCTCCACTGGGTTTGCTTAGCAGTCTCTTGCCATGTGTCCTGGCTTTCCACATTTGTGGCAAGTGAAGGTCCTTCCTCCTACTCTGCCTCTTCCTCGTCCTCATCCTCGAGAGAATCCTCCTCGGGTGAAGAATGCTTTTTCTTCTCCTGTTGTTGAGTCGAGCCATTTCTTCTCTTTGCCTCTGCTCTCTTGCTAGCTCTAGTAGAGCTGCTTCTATCTCGTGTAGCTTCAACTCAGGTACATTCTTTAGTGTTGCTACAATCTTTTCATATTCACCTTTGTCCACACTCTTCAAAAGCACTGCTAGTGCCTCATCATCTTCTACCTTTTTGCCAATAGCTGCCAGCTGTTGCTTAATGCTTTTATATTTGTTCAAGTGTGTGATTAAAGGTTCACTTTCCTTCATATCCAATTTGTAGAATTGCATTAACAGATTTATCTTTGAATTTTTAGCTTGTGTGCCAAATAATTTATTGAGTTCATCGCATGCATCTTTTGCCCATTGTATACTTGTGATGTGATGAATGATTTCATCATTTAAATTGAGTGCAATAAGTCCCAATGCTTTTTCATTCCTAATCTTCCACTCATTTTTCCCTCTCGTCTCTGGGCATTCATCTCTTCCCTCAACTAGCCCCCACAGATTTTTCCTCATGAGCAAATACATGGTTTTTGTCTACCATGTGTAAAACTGCTTCCCATTAAATTTGGCTATTTCTTGTGCTGTACTCATGGTGATGTGAAGGGGGTCTTACCTCTTGATCCAATTTCAAGATTCAAGGGCAGTGTCTACCCTTTTACAACTCAATCTGGTGTTTAAGAGATGATTACAATAAATTTATCAGCATAAAATCACCAGAAATTACATTAAATCAAGGGTAACCAATTTGTACGGAGAATGGTTGGAGTATGAAACCAACTCTGAATTACAATCTCAAATTATAGGGATCTGTATCAGATACCTAATGGTCAATTTGGACCCTCAATTGTACCAAAATACAGTGATTAGCACTGATTAATCATTGATTAGCAAATTAATCCACTATTTTGTGTGCAAAAAATAGAGTATGCGGGGAGTCCAGATCTGGTGCCTTAGACTTTAAATGAGCTCTGTAAGATTCCTCCCCAGCCTCTCAAAATGTCCAGCATCTTCCCCTATAATCAATCCCTCTTCAGAAATATAAAAGACCTTGTTTCTAACTGTTTTAACCTAGAGAGAGAAAATATTCTAGAGAGAGAATATTTAGATTTTTAATATTTTTGGATAGAAAATTATCTTATCTTATTAAAATAAGTTTCCCTGAAACAGAAATTCAAAAAGAACTTTCCAATGTGCAATTGGAATTAATTGGAAATGTGTATAAAGGACCTTAGCCTAAGGGTCTAGATTTTTAGAAATTTTTAGATTATGGTCCAATTAAGGTTCCTATGGGCCAATAGCATCAATCCATGTGTAGGGAGGAGATAAATCCAATTTGTAAAAGAAGATACCCAAAAATGAGTAAATGCTCACATAAGATGAAGAGTTGAAAATGTACAAGGTTTATTAGTAAAAAATTATGAGCAATATTAAAAGTATGACATATGTAAGGAAGGGGAGTTCTTTAAAGGAGGTGCATATTTCACATAAGATGAAGAGTTGAAAATGTACAAGGTTTATTAGTAAAAAATTATGAGCAATATTAAAAGTATGACATATGTAAGGAAGGGGAGTTCTTTAAAGGAGGTGCATATTTCACATAAGATGAAGAGTTGAAAATGTACAAGGTTTATTAGTAAAAAAACTATGAGCAATATTAAAAATATGACATATGTAAGGAAGGGGAGTTCTTTAAAGGAGGTGCATATTTCACATAAGATGAAGAGTTGAAAATGTACAAGGTTTATTAGTAAAAAATTATGAGCAATATTAAAAGTATGACATATGTAAGGAAGGGGAGTTCTTTAAAGGAGGTGCATATTTCACATGCTTGAATGAGTTTTAAACTCATAAAAATTGAGATATTTCATCTCTCCTCTCTCCTAATTCAAGTCTAGTTCCAAAAAGTTAGCTTAACTGACCTAAAAATGGTCAAAAATTGACCAAACTGATTTGGAAAATTCTAGAATCAGTTTGTTTGGTTAGGAGCTCAATTTTTCCTATAAATAGAAGCCTCCCCCTTGTTGAAAAATATATAGTGTTTATGCATCGTTACTCTACTCCACCTAAGCCAAGAACTGTGAATTCATTTAATAATTCACTAGTTTTTGGAGCTTCCCTCTTTCTTCAATCCCAATTAGTGGCTCCATCAACATACTTAACCAATTGATTGGTTGGGGGCCTCTACCGTGAACAAAGAATCAAGCAATTTGTAAGGTAATTAGTGAATATTGATCTTTTCTATAATTTCTCAATGTTTCTCTCTTCTCAACCCCTCTCAAGCTTGAGAAGCTTAATTGGTATGGTTTTTTAAATGCTATTGAAGTTAATTGGTGAATAGTAGTGAAGAGTTACATAATTTAATAAATGCTATTGAAGTTAATTTCTATTTATGTTTAAATTCTAATGGTTTTTATGTAATTTCTCTCTCTCACTCAAGAAATGGTCATACTCATGACCCATTCTCAATCCAAATCAAGCTTTTCATAAAGCTTTTCCTTAACCAAGATTAAACTATGCTTGAGGCCAAATTAATGGCTTTTTTCTATGCTTTTAGTTTATGTATATTGATGATTCAATCCACTATGGATGAATGATCCAATTAGAGATCATTTTAATTATTTCCTTAATGATAAGCTTTATCCCTTAGAAAAATTGAGATTTATCAGTCATAGCAGCGGAGCTATGGCAAAATTTTTATAAAAATTATGCATAAAATAATTTCATTCAAAGCATAAAAAGAGGACTTCCTACCATATTCTAGGAATTATCATCCTAGATTAATTGAAAGAATTTCATTATAATCATGGAGAAATTAAATAAAAACCATTAGAATTTAAACATAAATAGAAATTAACTTCAATAGCATTTATTAAATTATGTAACTCTTCACTACTATTCACCAATTAACTTCAATAGCATTTAAAAAACCATACCAATTAAGCTTCTCAAGCTTGAGAGGGGTTGAGAAGAGAGAAACATTGAGAAATTATAGAAAAGATCAATATTCACTAATTACCTTACAAATTGCTTGATTCTTTGTTCACGGTAGAGGCCCCCAACCAATCAATTGGTTAAGTATGTTGATGGAGCCACTAATTGGGATTGAAGAAAGAGGGAAGCTCCAAAAACTAGTGAATTATTAAATGAATTCACAGTTCTTGGCTTAGGTGGAGTAGAGTAACGATGCATAAACACTATATATTTTTCAACAAGGGGGAGGCTTCTATTTATAGGAAAAATTGAGCTCCTAACCAAACAAACTGATTCTAGAATTTTCCAAATCAGTTTGGTCAATTTTTGACCATTTTTAGGTCAGTTAAGCTAACTTTTTGGAACTAGACTTGAATTAGGAGAGAGGAGAGATGAAATATCTCAATTTTTATGAGTTAAAAACTCATTCAAGCATGTGAAATATGCACCTCCTTTAAAGAACTCCCCTTCCTTACATATGTCATACTTTTAATATTGCTCATAATTTTTTACTAATAAACCTTGTACATTTTCAACTCTTCATCTTATGTGAAATATGCACCTCCTTTAAAGAACTCCCCTTCCTTACATATGTCATATTTTTAATATTGCTCATAGTTTTTTTACTAATAAACCTTGTACATTTTCAACTCTTCATCTTATGTGAAATATGCACCTCCTTTAAAGAACTCCCCTTCCTTACATATGTCATACTTTTAATATTGCTCATAATTTTTTACTAATAAACCTTGTACATTTTCAACTCTTCATCTTATGTGAAATATGCACCTCCTTTAAAGAACTCCCCTTCCTTACATATGTCATACTTTTAATATTGCTCATAATTTTTTACTAATAAACCTTGTACATTTTCAACTCTTCATCTTATGTGAGCATTTACTCATTTTTGGGTATCTTCTTTTACAAATTGGATTTATCTCCTCCCTACACATGGATTGATGCTATTGGCCCATAGGAACCTTAATTGGACCATAATCTAAAAATTTCTAAAAATCTAGACCCTTAGGCTAAGGTCCTTTATACACATTTCCAATTAATTCCAATTGCACATTGGAAAGTTCTTTTTGAATTTCTGTTTCAGGGAAACTTATTTTAATAAGATGAGATAATTTTCTATCCAAAAATATTAAAAATCTAAATATTCTCTCTCTAGAATATTTTCTCTCTCTAGGTTAAAACAGTTAGAAACAAGGTCTTTTATATTTCTGAAGAGGGATTGATTATAGGGGAAGATGCTGGACATTTTGAGAGGCTGGGGAGGAATCTTACATTCTCTCCCACTTGAAAAACGCGAGATGCCCTCATCTCGCAAACTGGGGGTAATTTCGCAAGATGCACAAGTATGAGACTGAGAGAATTTTTTTAATTAAGATCAACCACCAATTAAAAAAAGTCTCAAGAGAGAAAGATTCAAGATAAGAACAAGATTTAAACTTTATTCATTCTCGGAACTTATACAGTAAAGATAGAAGAACTCTTTACACTTCCATAAGCCCGTCCATCATATGATCACAAAAGCAGCACTCACAAGCTGCGCACGTATAAGGTAACTCATCTATGGGAATGATTCTGTTGGTTATTGCTGCGCCTATCTCAGTGGTATGAGGTGTTCTAACAAAAGGACCTCTGAGAGGCAAGCCAAAAACGGGATAAAGGCATATCTTCTGATGAGGAAGAAAACACGCCAGTAAGAAGACCCGCTCAGAAAACCCAAGATGTCTTGATCTCATGACGCAGTAGTATCGGGGACCCAAACCCAAGGCTTCGATAACCATGGCCAAGCAGACATTGTTACGAAAGTGCTGCTGACCCCAGGGTGTTACCCTAGTTATGTCTTGATAGGTCCGCCATTTGGTCTGAGCTACAGAAGTTCCCAAGTGAGGGAAAAGTGAGCGCTCATACTGTTCTATAAAATCCTTCTTCACAGACTCACTTGCGTCTTGAAGGTGAGGAATCATTATGGATAAAACTAGTTCCTGTTTTGCCAGGCCATGAAGGAGATTAAGAAGAAGGGAGATCGATGGAAGTAAGATTACTGTGAGCGATAAGTAAAAGTTACGACTTATATAAAGGAAGGAGTTAGCGTAACCTAGAAGCCAACGGTATCTTGCCACTGAAGTTTTACCATCTTTCCATGATTTGGGTTTGGCACAAATTTCTATAGAAGGCATTAAGAACTTTGAGATGAGGAGATAAAAGAAGCTTGTAGGCTAAGTCACCTACTTTCATTGAATTCAGATATAAGGCTCACAATATCTGGGGGATAAGTTCTTATACTCCCCAAGAGATAAAGAACTTCTTTTGGGCCGTACTCGAATGAAAACCAAAACCTTGGTATCCAAAACACCGATTTTCACTTCTGAATCCTTAAAACAGGCGTGACTCCTGGGAAGTAATCTAGGGAAAGGGTCTTCCTTTCTTAAACAGAATCTTTCTTTTATTTTAGATTGGGAATAATTATAAGATCAAAAAGGGAGATTCTTACTCCTGTATACCTCTAAGGCTGGGGGAGGAATCTTACAAGCTCAAATGCTTTCAAAGACATCAATAGCAATGAGTCTAGTAGAGGATTAAGCCAAGAAACAAAAGATTTGACCAAATATTGAAAGCTTAATCTCTGTTTTACCAAAGTCACTTGTAGATTTGATGAAGAGCTTGGATCTCACTGTAGACTTGATGACATTGAATTCTGTCTTCACCAGCTTGTAGAGCATGCTTGAAAACCCCCGGGCTAAGAGGAATTAGACCCACTATAGCTGAGCAAGACAAGATGTCAATTTTCCTAAAAAAATGGCACCTGTAAATGTGCAAAAATCGGGAGCTGTAGGCAGCAGTTTGTTGCGTGGATTCAACTGGCTGGAGCACAAGGATGTTGGTTACCTATGGCTAGAAGGGTTTGGCTTAATGTGATGTGTGCAAGGAGCTAGAGCTCCTCCACCAGTTGGGGGTACAGAGGTGAGTTAAAAAAAGAGGAAAAATAATAATTTTCTACTAATCCTAATTAGCAAAATAATTAACAAGATAATGAGCTCACAAAATGATGGATTCTAGGCATGGCTCTGATACCATGTTGAAATTAGAGCATTGTGATGAGCTATGGTGGATCAAACACTAGAATCAACATCATTAACAAAGTGATTAGCAAATAATTAAGACGTAATTAGTGAGTACTAGCAAATAGCTTAATGTAGGCATGGATAATCAAAAACCAGCAAATTCTCATTAGGCCAATGCCTCAATTTATAGAGTTTACATCCAAGCATCAAATCCCACTGATTTCTCCTTGATTCACTCCACCTCTCCTAGAATATCTCCCTCTTTTGCTTGATTCTCTCCACCTCTCACTTTTCCCAGAGTATCTCCCAGAATATCTCCACACTTCCTAAATCTTCTCATGCTACCCTTTATTCTCTCCAAGTAGATTCTTCTCAACTTTTCACAGGTTCTTTCACATTTACACATTCTCTTTTATAGCCTCTAACCAAGGGCTTGTTCCTGCACACACCCTATTCACTTGTATATTTCAACAAAAAAGAGATAATAGAAATTGATAGGCTTGCAATAGGCGGTAGTGCTAAGAAAATGTAAATCATGGCAACAAGGTGAATAAGAATAATTGAGTGTTGAATAATTTAAGTAAGAGTTCTACAACTAACACTTTTCTTCAATGTTTACATTTCAAGAACTTTTTGATTGATGCATTAGCATAGGGAATACACAAACTTATACCCAGAGTCTTTTGAAAGTTTGCATTAGGAAGCAAGACATGTTGGCTATTGTTCGTGACCCCAAGTACAAGGGATTTTGTTATGTTTTGATGAAAGACATCATGAAGGACATTGAGGGGATTTTGAGTGTAAATGATATTCAAAGTGCTTGTGAGATGAAGCAGGCCTATGAGTCCATCCATGCCATCATAAGGAGGCTTTTTACAAGGGAGGGATCAAAAGCCAGTTCTTCCACCTCCGTACAAAGTTGCATTGGCAAAGAAAAACAATGCACATGTAAGATCACTTGTCGATGAGTATTTCCATGTAGAGGGAACAAGAGTATTGAAGGACAAATCAAAGGGTGATATCAAAGTAGATTACGATGCTTTCAACAACATTTTCGTGGATTTAAAGAGGCTTCAACAAGCAATGATGAAATTTTATAAAGTCTCTCATGAAGGTTAGTATAATTTAAACTTTCTTATTTATGGTGAAAAATCAAATAACATGTATATCTAATAATGTGTTGCTGCATGATTGTAGAGTCTATGGGAGTGGTCTCTTTTGTATTGAAGCTAGACGAGTGTCAAATTATCAAAGGGCATAGATTGGAAAGAATGGGACTTACACTCATGAATGAGGCAATGGCACATGCAAAGGACAAGGACAAGGTGCCTTCTTTTAGTGTTCAACATGAAAAAGACAATTGGTTTGGTTAGGACTTTTCGAGGTGCCAAAGCTGAACCAAGAAATGCTAGATTGGATGCTTCAAATATTTCCTTGGATTGTTGAAGTCATCAAGCAACAAATAAATGGTGAAAAACTTGAAGTTCCAGGTGTGGGTACCTTTGTAGTGGATTGGCATTTAGGATGAGATTTGAAAACAATCAAATGTATGCTTGGTTGTGACACAAGTTCCACCTCTTTACTTCCTTGCTCTCTATGCATGAAGAAATCAAAGAAAAAGTGCAAGAAGAAAGATGAATTACGATGGATTGATGGAGTCATGTCATGCAACTTGGAAGCACCACTAGACAGGGATGCCAAGGATCCTATATGGAATCCCATTATTTCATTCCCATGTGTGAAAATTCACTTATGCACTTTACATGCCATGATGAGAATATTTGATAAGTTGCTCAAATTGTACATTAACTTTGCATTCACTATGAAGCCAGCCGCTTCGTTCCATGGAAGCCATTTCCAAAGTGGAGGATCTACTCAACTCTCTAGGAGTGCATAGAGGCAACGCCAAAATAGTGAAAGATGAAAAAATGTCAGAAGATACTCACATTGTGGCACAACAAGTATTAATGAGTGGAGCAAAGGCTAAGTGTTTTTTGCACAACAGTCGGGGAAAAGCTCCAAAGCAAGATGAGAGTTGTGGAAAGAGTTATGCAAGTGTACTACTGACCATGACAAGGATGCAAGTCTTTGTAATACATAAGTGTGCAACGGTTTGGCTTGTTTTGACAAGATGGTGTTGATCATGTTGTTAAGTACTACCAACGTAGAACAACAAAGCATATTCAAGACAACAGTCATCGAGTTTACTCAGTTGGTCATTGTAGTTGGGGGGAAACATCAATCACCATTTACATTGTAGTTGGGGGGAAACATCAATCACCATTTACATGGTACATTTTTAAAAAAAATCAAGTTATTACAATCTATATATATTTATAATGACATGTGGAGTGTTGAGAGATGTAATCATGGTGTTGTGTGTATGTGTGTGAAAGCACCCTAGAGATGCAAGATATTGTGGAACAAGGAGTAAGAGTTGTTTTCTGAATTCGGGCATGGATCTAGTTGATTGACCTTGCCGGTCCTCAACGGATGAGTCCATGGCTCTTTTATATGGATCTTTTGGTTGATCTTGCTGATCTTTAACGGAGACTCCATTTTTGTTAAAGTGAATACTTGCCCGTTACTATGAGCTAGGAACTATCGAAAAGGCCCTTGAGTGGAAGAGGGTTAACGTACTGGTTGTTGCCAATGATGCCATAAGTACACCGATGAAGGAATGTTTGGAAATAAGGATTCAACTAGATAATTAGAGGATTATGATCAGTGACACTATGGTTTCATTAAATGATTGTTTTAAAGATTGTTGAATTTGTGAAAAAGGCAATTTCATATTGGGTGTGTAACTGGTGTGACTAGTTTTAAGTTTGCATGAATATTTGGCTAGGGAGCCTGGAAACTCTTTTCCCTACTAGTACCCAGGACAACCTAACCAAATCCCTAATTGGATCCCGTCACTACAGTGGTTGGGCGGTTGGCTAACCTATGGGACTGGAAGGGGTTAGGCTGCTGGACACTGATGGATCCCTAAAATGAGACTAAATTTCTATTGGTACGATAGATGAAGTAAATCTCGGATAAAAATTATTCTATGGAAAAGAATCAACGGCTGTGCCTCTCAATGAGGAAAAAAGCATTGGTCTCTATGATCCAAGTGCAATCTTTCCCTTGATCTGACTATGGGACTTAACGGGTTCAGTCAGATCAGTTCAGTTAGTTAAGACTTTTGACTACGTTAGAGAAAAGTTATCCTGGAGGAATCACCTATGCTTTTTGGGCAAGGGAAGTTTTTTCGAGTTTGGTTTTGGAAGAATCGATGGATTAGTCTCTTGTCTGGATATCCGTTTGGGCGAGGTCCTGAGTGTGGGACCTGCCCCGTGCAAGAAGTGCTACTTCTGCACCCCAGAATTCATTGCGCAGTGGGGTCAAGGATCTTACACTCTCTTTTTCACATATAGTGAAAAATCTGCATTGGATATCTGAAATCCAATGGTAACAAGATACTCCCAAATCTTGTTTGACCATGCTCTAAGTGCCTGCTTCAAGCCATACACGGCTTTACGTAACCTGCACACAAAATCTGGACGTGCATCACTCTCATGACCTGGTGGCTGCATCATGTACACTTCTTATTGCAAATCACCATGCGCAAGAAGGCAGCCATAGCAATGACAGCTCTCACGGTTGCCATTCTTGCAATCGGGCTGAATGTCTCCTCATAGTCTATGCCATAAGTCTATGCATAGCCCTTGGCAACCAATCTTGCCTTGTACCTTCTCACTGAACCATCAGCATTGTGCTTGACTTTATAGACCCACTTACATCCAATTGCCTTATTTTCCTTAGGCAAAGGCACTAACTCCCATGTTGCATTTGCATCCAATGCTACCATCTCCTCATCCACATGGCATCTGCCCATATCTCATTTCCAATTGCTTGCTCAAAGCAAGTGGGCTCAATCTCATGTATTTCTTTTACTATGTAAGTATAATAAATAATGGGCTGTATATCCATTATATCTCAACCTATCAATAGGGTATCTAGCCCTTGTAGACCTGCCTACACCTGGATCACTGCCCACTAGGAGTAACCGTAGATGGAATGCTAAGCTCCTCATCAAGGCTCTGCTCAGAACCACTAGAGTCACCATCCACATATGAGTGACCTGCTGGCAGATCAGGCACAAAAGGTTGATCTACCTTTTCCTTCCCTTTCTATGATACATGTGTACTTGCATCATTCCTCAGCCTGCCTGACCATGGGCTAACATTGGATCAACTGCTCAAGGACTCCCCAGGTCCACTCAGCACCTGTGATTATTGATCTACATGTGAGACCCCACCCCCTCCGCGATGCCCCCTCTCTGGGGCACTGATGGTGGAAGTAGCGTCGTCAACCTCTCGCATGGGGCAAGGATTCATACTCGAGGCCTTGCCCCCATGGATGTCTGGACAAGAGACTAGCCCAGGGGTTCCTTCGAAACCAAACCAAAAAAACTTCCCTCGCCGCCCGGAAGGCATGGGCGATTCCACCTAACGGGAGATTTATCTAACAGGTCAAGGTCTTAACTAATTAAACTGATCCAATTGAGCCTCTAAATCACATGGTCAAATCAAGGAAGAGACTTGCACTTGGTCCATAGAATCACTGCTTTTTTTTCCCCTTAAGCGAGACACAGCTGCTGCTGATTCCTTCCCACATAATAAGAGTCTTCCTAGGACTTAATCTAACTAACGTAACTTAATTGTATCTATCTGGTATCACACCAATCGCCCGATCCAACCTAACCCCAACCGGTCCGTGGGTTAGCCAATCGCCCAACCACTGTATTGGTGGGATTCCTTTATATAAAAATTTGGTTATATTTTTTCCCAGGTATTGAGGAAAAGAGTTCCCAAGCCAAAGCCGTCGCTCCAAAATGAACCATAGATTCGGCTTTTTAAAACAAAATTGCCTTTTTAACAGATTCAGTTGTCTTTAAAACAATCTTTCAATGAACCATAGTATTATTAATCATAATCCTCCAAAATATCTAGTCCATTGTTTTACAAAAAATATCATCTGAACTCTCCGTGTTGAAGACCAGCTGGTCAACCAATGAGATCCAATATCAAAATCTAGTTCATAAAAATAATTCCTTTCCAGTTTATCCATATCTTCCTCGACATATGCATGGGTGTCCTAGCAACCACGAGCCTGCATCACTTGGTCAGAACCCTCTAGGATCCTACTTAGGTGTCCTAGCACTTCACTCAGGGACCGCTTCGTCTCGGTCCTCGCCCATCGTAACCAAAAGCGCACCATTTTAACCATATTGAGGCTAGTCAAGACCTCGACAGGCTTTGCCGTAAGCGACGTCCTTTGACGACTCCCCACCAGCTTTTTGTAAAGAATCTCTCCTTAGTCTTAAATTATAAGCCAAATGCTTCCTCCAACATTCTAGCGTAAAACAGTCCTTAAAAAAAAATAGAGTTTCTATACAAGTAAAATACCCGGTTTGAGTTTGATTCCACAAAACCCTTTTTTCCACAATCCATATTTTCTTAATGAGAATCACTACTCTCGCAACAACAGCGTAATTTACCCATCAATTTCACTGAATTTCCAACCTACTTCTTGGTGATTTCGGTTAAAGGACAACTTCTCTAATTCAGCGGTAGTCTATTCTTCGTATCAAAGATTTGGAATTGGTCACGAGGTTTTCGCTTGATTTAGATTCAAGAGATGGGCAAGTAATTTACTGGCCGCTATTCTCACGGTCGTAGTCTAACAAAAAATTATTCGGTTTTGTAAGATTCCTCCCCAGCCACTCAGGATGTCCAGTATCTTCCTCTGTAGTCAAATCCCTCTTTAGAAATATAAAAGATCTTGTTTCTACCAGTTTTGGCCTAGAGAGAGAAAATCTTCTAGAGAGTGATAATTTAATTTTTAAATATTTTTAGATGAAAAAATATCTCTTCTTATTGAAATAAGTTCCCCCGAAACAGAAGTTTAAAAAGATTTTCAAAAGGTGCATTAGAAATCAAGTATAATCTGTTCAAGAGGCCTTATCCTAAGGGTCAAGATTTTTTTTGAAATTTTAAATTAAGGTTCCTATGGGCCAATAAGATCAATCCATGTGTGGGGAGGAGATAAATCCAATTTGTAAAAGAAAAATACCCAAAAATGAGTAAATGCTCACATATAAGATGAAGAGTTGACTATGGACAAGGGTTATTAGTAAAAAAGTATGAGTATCATATAAGATGAAGAGTTGACTATGTACAAGGGTTATTAGTAAAAAAGTATGAGTATCACTAAAAAATGAGATATTTTGATATAATGATTCCATTTTGACACATGTGTAAGGAAGGGGAGTCCCTTCAAGGAGGCACCTACTTCACATGCTTGAATGAGTTTTAAACTCAAACATAATGTGATATTTTTATCTCTCTTCTCTCTTGGATCAAACCGAATCAAAAAGGAACCAAACTAGGTCCACATCTAGTCCAAATTCAACCAAACTGAATCTGGAAAATTCTAGAAATCAGTTGGTCTTGGTTAGAGCCTCCCTCTCCTATAAATAGAATCTGAGTCCTTTGTAAAAAAATAGGAGAAATATACTATGCCAGAATTATGCTGAAATAATGATAATTTTTACTATTCTCTAAAATTCTCTCCAAATTGAAGAAATTGGAGCTTCCCTCCTTCTTCAATCTCCATTGGTGGCTCCATCAACATACCAAACCAATTGATTGGTTAGGGGCCTCTACCGTGATCAAAGAATCAAGCAATTTGTAAGGTAAAGTGTGAATTTTGATCTTTTTTCATAATTTCTCAATGTTTCTCTCTTCTCAACCCCTCTCAAGCTTGAGAAGCTTAATTGGAATGGTTTTTTAATGCTATTGAAGTTAATTGATGAATGGTAGTAAGGAAATACATAAATTTTCATTTATGCTTAATTTTAATGGTTTTTTATGATTTTTGTCTTCTCTAAAATGATTATGATGTTATGCCTTATTGAAAAAAGGCATTCCCATCTCTTCTTTAGTAAATCCAACCGTTCTTTATCCTAGATGAATGATTAATGGAAAGAATCAAGTTTTTCATAATGTTTTTCTTAAATAAGTAGAAATTGTTTACATTAGAATGATTTGGTGAAATTCTAGTTCATGTTAGAGAGTTAAAAATTGAAAAATGGTTAGCCATACAAAGGAAGTTATGGCAAAATTTTCTAAAATTGTGTAAAATAAGTTTTATTTTTTTATTCATCAAAAAGAGTAATTCCCATCGTATATGTATTCTTATAGTGTTAATTCTCATCCTGGTATAAGAAAATACATACTTAAAATATTTTATTTAAAAGTGTTATTTTCTTTAGAATTAAAATCTATGCATAGAAGGAAGTATATTGAAATTATTTTTCTGATTATAAAAGTGTGATTTTCATTATAAATGATTTTATGCGTAAATTAGATGCATAAAAGAAACTTTTTTATATTAAAAGAGTGATTTTCATCATGAATGATTTGTATGCATAAACATATGCATAAAAGATATATTTTTTATATTAAAAGTGTGATTTTCATCATAAATGATTTTATGCATAAATTAGATACATAAAAGAAATTCTTTTATATTAAAAGAGTGATTTTCATCATAAATGATTTGTATGCATAAACATATGCATAAAAGATATTTTTTTATATTAAAAGTGTGATTTTCATCATAAATGACTTTATGCATAAATTAGATGCATAAAAGAAATTCTTTTATATTAAAAGAGTAATTTTCATCATAAATGATTTGTATGCATAAACATATGCATAAAAGATAATTTTTTATATTAAAAGTGTGATTTTCATCTTAAATGATTTTATGCATAAATTAGATGCATAAAAGAAATTCTTTTATATTAAAAAGAGTGATTTTCATCATAAATGATTTGTATGCATAAACATATGCATAAAAGATTTTTTATATATTAAAAGTGAGATTTTCATCATAAATGGATTTTATGCATAAATTAGATGCATAAGAGAAATTCTTTTATTCTAAAAGTGTAATTTCTACTAAAATGGATTTATGCATGGAAAGATGCATAAAGAATTTATTTTAACCCAAAAGTGTTATTCTCATCAATTTTGATTTTATACATAGAAAGATGCATAAAGAAATCTATTTTTAGTTCAAAAGAGTTATTTTCATCAATTTTGATTTTATGCATGAGAAGATACATAAAAGATTGAATTTTAACTCAAAAGTGTCATTCTCATTTAAAATGAATTTATGCATAGGAAGATGCATAAAAGATTGATTTTTAATTCAAAAGTGTCATTCTCATTTAAAATGCATTTATGCATAGGAAGATGCAAAAAAGATTGATTTTTATTTCGAAAGTGTTATTCTCCTTAAAATGGAATTTATGCATAAATAGATGCGTAAAGAAATCTTATATCAAAAATAAGAATTCTCTTATATTCTATAAATAGATATGAGGATGTAAAATGAATTAGATAGATGAAAATGAACGAAGAATGGATGGAGATGTATGTATGTGAAAGAATGGATGTAGATATATGTATGTGAAAGTATGGATGTGGATGTATGAATGTGGATGTGGATGTATGGATGTATGGATGTGGATGTGGATGTGGATGTATGGATATGGATGTGGATGTGGATGTATAAATGTGGATGTGGATGTATGAATGTGGATGTATGGATGTGGATGTGGATGTGGATGTGGATGTGTGAATGTGGATGTGGATGTGGATGTGGATGTGGATGTGGATGTGGATGTGGTAATGGAAGTGTGGATGTATGAATGTAGATGTGGATGTGGATGTATGGGATGTGGATATGGATGTATGGATGTATAGATGTAGATATGGAATGTGGATGTAGATGTATGAATGTGGATGTGGATATGGATGTATGAATGTGGATGTGGATGTATAAGTGTAGATGTGGATATGGATATATGAATGTGGATGTGGAAATGGATGTATGGATGTGGATATGGATGTATGAATGTGGATGTGAAAATCGATGCATGGATGTGGAAATGAATGTATGGATGTGGATGTGGATGTGGATGTGGATATGGATATATGAATTTGGATTTGGAAATGGATGTATGAATTTTGATGTAGATGTGGAAATGAATGTATGGATATGGATGTGGATATGGATGTATGAATGTGGATGTGGACGTATGAATGTGGATGTGGATATGGATATATGAATGTGGATGTGGAAATGGATGTATGAATGTGGATGTGGATGTGGAAATGAATGTATGGATGTGGATGTGGATATGGATGTATGAATGTGGATGTGGATGTATGGATGTGGATATGGATGTGCATGTATGAATGCGGATGTGGAATTGGGTGTATGGATGTGGAATAATGAATGCAAATGTGTATGTGAAATGATGAGACATCGATATCAGTGAATGGATGAGATGTGATGAACATGTGAATTGGGATGTGACTAAATGATATGTGATGTGAATGAATCTGATGTGATGAGATGGAAAATGATGTGATTGGATGAGAATGAGTACTCATATGAATGGAATGTGGAATAAGTAATGTGGACTGATGAGGGATAATGTGGAAAGACAAGAGTTCATTATAGAAACTGTATTTGTGACCTGTTTGTAAATGACTGTTTTATGTCAAGAATACTGGGGAACCATTTTGACCGTCTTGTGATTAAGGTCGTGGAGACCTAACTAATAAAGTTGCAACAGCTGATGGAGAGTCAACGGAGGACGTCTCACGTAGCATGGTCGGTCGAGGTCTTGACCAGCCTCGATTCGATTTAATTGGTGAGCTTCTTGTACGGTGGATGAGAGACCAAGGAAGTGGCCTATGAGTGAAGCGCTAGGTGACCTGCAAAGGATCCTAGAGGGTGCTGACCATACGGTGCTCCGGCTCTGGGTCGTCGAAGATACCCACACGTGCATCATGGAAGATATTGGAACAAGGAGTAAGAGTTGTTTTCGGAAACCGAGTATGGATCTGGTCTCCTCAACTGATGAGTCCATACCTCTCTTATATGGATCTTTTGGTTGATCTTGCTGATCTCCAATGAGGATTCCATCTTGATTTTTATAAGTGAATAATTGCCGGGTACTATGAGCTAGGAACTATTGAAAAGGCCCCTAAGTGAACAGGTGGTGAGCGTTCTGGTTGCCAATGATGCCATAGATACTCCGATGAAGGAATGATTGGAAATTAAGATTCAACCAGATACTTGGAAGTTTATGATCAGTAACACTATGATTTCATTAAATGACTGATTTAAATACAGTTGAAATTGGAAAAAAAAACAATTTCATATGGGGTGTGTAAGTGGTATGACTGGAGTTAAATTTGCTTGTTGAAAATCCGGCTAGGCGGCCTGGGAACTCTTTTCCTTGGTACTTGGGACAAAATCTAACCAAATTCTTAATTGGATCCCATCACTACAGTGGTTGGGCGGTTGGCTAACCCATGGGACTGGATGGGGTTAGACTGGACTGATGGATCCATAAATCAAGACTCAATTTCTGTTTAGTTCGATAGATGAAGTAAATTCCAGACAAAAATTGTTCTATGGAAAATAATCAACGGCTGTGCCTCTCAATGACGAAAAAAGCGTTGGTCTCTATGATCCAAGTACAGTCTTTTTCCCTGATGTGACTATGGGACTTATGGGTTCAGTCAGATGAGCTCAATCAGATAAGGCTTTTGACTACGTTAGGGAAAAGTTATCCTGGTGGAATCGCCCGTGCTTTCCAGGCAAAGGAAGTTATTCCGGGTTCGGTTTTGGAAAAACCGATGGATTAGTCTCTTGTCCGGATATCCGTGGTGGGCGAGGCCCCGAGTGTGGGACCCTACCCCCCGCAAGAAGTGCTACTTCCGCTGCTAGCACCCCTGAATTTGTTGCGTGGTGGGGATAGGGATCTTACAGTTGGTATCAGAGCTATTTGGCTAATGAGGATCAAGTGAGAAGCCAAATATGTCAAAACTTTATCACGAAGCACAAAAGTTGTAATTGTGTGATAAAATTCATACAATTTGATATTCAGACTGAAATTCGTAAATTGGTAATTGGGTCTTCAGATGGAAGTACCGCAATTGTATGGAATCCCTGACTTGCTTGAGGCCTAGACATGATGGTTTTTACCTTATAATTTCAAGAACCATGACTACCCGTATATACCAAGGGTATAACTATAGCTCTTTACTGGCAGTATATACGAGTAAATCTAAGACTTGAAATTATAAGCATTAATGCTATCCAGATGATGAATTCGAATGTGGTTGATATGATTTTTAAATTCTGGTTGAGAACTGATGAGTTGATTTGGATTCTGATTGAAAAATGATGATCCCTGAAATTTGGTTGAAATGTAATAAGCTGAGCGAAACTGCAATGAGGATGAGGGACGAGTCCCTGTGATGATGTTCTTAACTGGAATGACGTTAATGACTTCAGCCAAATCACTATGAGATTAGTGGATTGTGCTGGGGCAGATTGCTACTGGTAACTTTTGATCAGTGGATCAAGTTAAGGGATGATAAATTAAAAATTTGAAAAATTGAAATCCCCATGGAGGACTGTTCAGATGGAAAAATTCAGTCTGATGGACCATTATTGTGTTAAAGATATGAATAAGATAATTCTGAATGAATTGTTAACTGATAATGCGTTCTATATGAAAATCTTTACCCCATGATTATGTGGAGAGCCGACCTATTTAAAGAACCCCAGAATCAGTTGAATCAAAAATCGGATTGAATCATAAATAAAGAAACTTAACAAGAATTTTCGTATTGATAGGAACATGGATTGAGGTCATCGTGTTAGAAATGTTAACCCCCAACTATATGAAGAAGAGCTCGACCTGGATGTTTGTAAAACTCTTCATAGTTCGCAGCCTAGTCCCTTCAAGGGTGAAGGGGAACAGTTAGGTGAAGTTGTAGAAAAGTGGATTGAGGCCATGGAGGAATATTTTGATGTAACTGGCTACAATGAGAGAAGCAAGATGGCTCTCGCCAGGTTAAAGATTGTGGAAACGGCCAGGGTTGCATGGAGGAATCACTGCGAGACAAACCGTCTCGATCGAAATACCCAAACCTGGACCGATCTCAAGGCTTACCTTAGAAAGAGGTTTTGTCCCCCAGGCTTTCTTGAAACTAAGATGAATGAGTTCTTGGAACTAAAGTATGAAAACCAGACAATTGAAGAGTACCATCAAGCTTTTGCCCTTCTCCTTAAATATTCCCCTCAATTGGATGAAGAGCAGCTGATGGCCAGGTTCATTCGGGGAATGAACGAGCCTTTGGATACTTTAGTCAAGAATGCCAAACCTATCTCAAAGGCCGAAGCAGTAAGAATGGCGAAGGATTTCGCCAAAGCCTTTGATGTAAAAGTCCCGCCAAAGCCAGCACCATCACCTTTCAAAAGGTTTTTATTCCCAGAAGACGATTCCAACTGTACTCCGCCTAAGAGACATCAGGGTCAAACCCATGATATGGGAAGTTCCAGAATGGAAGAAATGTCCTTTTTCCGAAACTCAATTCCCTGGATTTTCACTTTAAAAGTTCCACCCTTGAACAAGAGAGTGAAATGCTATAACTATCAAGGATTTGGACATCGTAGTATGGATTGCCCAACTCCTTTTAGATCAAGGTTTTCAGGACAGGGAAATCAGGGATCAAGATTCCAGACTCCTTCCTTCTAGAGTAATCAGGGTTCCATCCGCCAAAATCAGGTAAATCCCAGAGGTAGACCCTCTATCTAACCTGCTGTTTCAATCCAAAGTTATGCAAGACCTCCACCTCAGAATAGGGGAAGTCAAAGAGAGTTGTTCCCAAATCGGCCATACACTTCCAATGCACTAACGCTGGAAGTGATTGAAGAAGAAGAAGAAGATGAAAGAGATCATACTCCACCTGCGAGATGAGGTCATCTCGTGTTTTTTAAGTGGGGTAGAATGTAAGATTCCTCCCTAGCCTCTCAGGATATCCAGTATCTTCCCCTGTAGTCAAATCCCTCTTTAGAAATATAAAAGATCTTATTTCTACCAGTTTTGGCCTAGAGAGAGAAAATCATCTAGAGAGTGGTAATTCAGTTTTTAAATATTTTTAGATGGAAAATATCTCTTCTTATTAAAATAAGTTCCCCCGAAATAGAAGTTCAAAAAGATTTTCAGAAGGTGCATTAGAAATCAAGTATAATCTATTCAAGAGGCGTTACCCCGAGGGTCAAGATTTTTTCGTCGAAATTTTAAATTAAGGTTCCTATGGGCCAATAAGATCAATCCATGTGTGGGGAGGAGATAAATCCAATTTGTAAAAGAAAAATACCCAAAAATGAGTAAATGCTCACATAAGATGAAGAGTTGACTATGTACAAGGGTTATTAGTAAAAAACTATGAGTATCACTAAAAAAATGAGATATTTTGGGTATAATGATTCCATTTTGACACATGTGTAAGGAAGGGGAGTCCCTTCAAGGAGGTGCCTACTTCACATGCTTGAATGAGTTTTAAACTCAAAAATAATGTGATATTTTTATCTCTCTTCTCTCTTGGATCAAATCGAATAAAAAAGGAACCAAACTAGGTCCAAATCTAGTCCAAATTCAACCAAACTGAATCTGGAAAATTCTAGAAATCAGTTGGTCTTGGTTAGAGCCTCCCTCTCCTATAAATAGAACCTGAGTCCTTTGTAAAAAAATAAGAGAATTATACTATGCCAGAATTATGCTGAAATAATGATAATTTTTACTATTCTCTAAAATTCTCTCCAAATTGAAGAAATTGGAGCTTGAACCCTCCTTCCTCAATCTCCATTGGTGGCTCCATCAACATACCAAACCAATTGATTGGTTGGGGGCCTCTACCATGATCAAAGAATCAAGCAATTTGTACGATAAAGTGTGAATTTTGATCTTTTTTCATAATTTCTCAATGTTTCTCTCTTCTCAACCCCTCTCAAGCTTGAGAAGCTTAATTGGAATGTCTTTTTAATTCTATTGAAGTTAATTGATGAATGGTAGTAAGGAAATACATAAATTTTCATTTATGCTTAATTTTAATGGTTTTTATGATTTTTGTCTTCTCTAAAATGATTATGATGTTATGCCTCATTGAAAAAAGGCATTCCCATCTCTTCTTTAGTAAATCCAGCCATTCTTTATCCTAGATGAATGATTAATGAATAGAATCAAGTTTTTCATAATGTTTTTCTTAAATACGTAGAAATTGTTTACATTAGAATGATTTAAATACTCTTGGTGAAATTCTAGTTCATGTTAGAGAGTTAAAAATTGAATAATGGTCACCCACCATACAAACAAGGGCGAAATTTTCTAAAATTGTGTAAAATAAGTTTTATTTTTTTATTCAAAAAGAGTAATTCCCATCGTATATGTATTCTTATAGTGTTAATTCTCATCCTAGGTATAAGAAAATACATACTAAAAATATTTTATTAAAAAGTATTACTTTCTTTAAAATTAAGTTCTATGCATAGAAGGAAGTATATTGAAATTGTTATTCTGATTATAAAAGTGTGATTTTCATCATAAATGATTTTATGCATAAATTAGATGCATAAAAGAAACTCTTTTATATTAAAAGAGTGATTTTCATCATGAATGAATTTGTATGCATAAACATATGCATAAAAGTTATTTTTTATATTAAAAGTGTGATTTTCATCATAAATGATTTTATGCATAAAATAGATGCATAAAAGAAATTCTTTTATATTAAAAGAGTGATTTTCATCATAAATTATTTGTACGCATAAAGATATGCATAAAAGATATTTTTTTAATATTAAAAGTGTGATTTTCATCATAAATAATTTTATGCATAAATTAGACGCATAAAAGATATTCTTTTATATTAAAAGAGTGATTTTTCATCCTAAATGATTTGTATGCATAAACATATGCATAAAAGATATTTTTTTATATTAAAAGTGTGATTTTTATCATAAATGATTTTATGCATAAAAGAAATTCTTTTATATTAAAAGAGTGATTTTCATCTTAAATGATTTGTATGCATAAACATATGCATAAAAGATATTTTTTATATTAAAAGTGTGATTTTCATCTTAAATAATTTTATGCATAAATTAGATGCATAAAAGAAATTCTTTTATATTAAAAAGAGTGATTTTATGCATAAATTAGATGCATAAAAGAAATTCTTTTATATTAAAAAGAGTGATTTTCATTATAAATGATTTGTATGCATAAACATATGCATAAAAGAGTTTTTATATATTAAAAGTGAGATTTTCATCATAAATGAATTTTATGCATAAATTAGATGCATAAGAGAAATTCTTTTATTCTAAAAGTGTAATTCCTACTAAAATGGATTTATGCATGGAAAGATGCATAAAGAATTTATTTTAACCCAAAAGTGTTATTCTCATCAATTTTGATTTTATGCATTTTAAGATGCATAAAGAAATCTTTTTTTAGTTCAATTGAAATATTTTTATTAATTTTGATTTGATGCATGAGAAGACGCATAAAAGATTGAATTTTAATTCAAAAGTGTCATTCTCATTCAAAATGAATTTATGCATAGGAAGATGCATAAAAGATTGTTTTTTAATTCAAAAGTGTCATTCTCATTTAAAATGAATTTATGCATAAAAGATTGATTTTTATTTCAAAAGTGTTATTCTCCTTAAAATGGAATTTATGCATAAATAGATGCGTACAGAAATCTTATATAAAAAATAAGAATTCTCTTGTATTCTATAAATAGATATGAGGATGTGAAATGAATTAGATAGATGAAAATGAATGAAGAATGGATGGAGATGTATGTATGTGAAAAATGGATGTAGATATATGTATGTGAAAGTATAGATGTGGATGTGGATGTGGATGTGGATGTATGAATGTGGATGTGGATATATGGATGTGGATGTGGATGTATGAATGTGGATGTGGAAATGGATGTATGAATGTGAATGTGGATGTGGATGAACGAATGTGGATGTGGATGTATGAATATGGATGTGGATGAATGAATGTGGACGTGGATGTATGAATGTGAATGTGGATGTGTGGATGTGGTAATGGAAGTGTGGATGTATGAATGTAGATGTGGATGTATGAATGTAAATGTGGATGTGCGGATGTATGAATATAGATGTGGATATCGATGTATGAATGTGGAATGTGGATATGGATGTATGAATGTGGGATGTGGATATGGATGTATGGATGTGGATATGGATGTGGATGTATGGATGTAGATATGGAATGTGGATGTAGATGTATGAATGTGGATGTGGATATGGATGTATGAATGCGGATGTGGATATGGATATATGAATGTGGATGTGGAAATGGATGTATGGATGTGGATATGGATGTATAAATGTGGATGTGGAAATTGATGTATGGATGTGGATGTGGATGTGGAAATGAATGTATGGATGTGGATGTGGATATGGATGTATGAATGTGGATGTGGATGTGGATATGGATATATCAATGTGGATGTGGAAATGGATGTATGAATTTTGATGTAGATGTGGAAATGAATGTATGGATGTGGATGTGGATATGGATGTATGAATGTGGATGTGGATGTATGAATGTGGATGTGGATATGGATATATGAATGTGGATGTGGATGTATGAATGTTGATGTGGATATGGATATATGAATGTGGATGTGGAAATGGATGTATGAATGTGGATGTGGATGTGGAAATGAATGTATGGATGTGGATGTGGATGTGGATATGGATGTATGAATGTGGATGTGGATGTATGGATGTGCATGTATGAATGCGGATGTGGAATTGGGTGTATGGATGTGGAATAATGAATGTGAATGTGTATGTGAAATGATGAGACGTCGATATCAGTAAATGGATGAGATGTGATGAACATGTGAATTGGGATGTGACTAAATGATATGTGATGTGAATGAATTTGATGTAATGAGATGGAAAATGATGTGATTGGATGAGAATGAGTACTCATATGAATGGAATGTGGACTGATGAGGGATAATGTGAAAAGACGAGAGTTCATTAGAGAAATTGTATTTGTGACGTCTTTGTAAATGACTGTTTTATGTCAAGAATGCTGGGGAAGCATTTTGACCGTCTTGTGATTAAGGTCGTGGATACCTAACTGATAAAGCAACAGCTGCTGACGGAGAGTCAACGGAGGACGTCTCGCGTAGCATGGTCGCTCGAGGTCTTGACTAGCCTTGATTCGATTTAAATGGTGAGCTTTCAGTACGGTGGATGAGGGACCAAGAAAGCGGCCTATGAGTGAAGCGCTAGGTGACCTGCGACGAAGGATCCTAGAGGGTATTGACCATATGGTGCTCGGGCTCTGGGTCGTCGAAGATACCCACACGTGCGTCGTGGAAGTAATTGGAACATGGAGTAAGAGTTGTTTTCTGAAACCGAGTATGGATCTAGTTGATTGACCTTGCTCGTCCTCAAGTGATGAGTCCATAGCTCTCTTATATGGATCCGTTGGTTGATCTTGCTGATCTTCAACGAGGATTCCATCTTGATTTTTATAAGTGAATAATTGCCGGGTACTATGAGCTAGGAACTATCGAAAAGGCCCCTGATGAGTGCACAGGTGGTGAGCGTTCTGGTTGCCAATGATGCCATAGATACTCCGATGAAGGAACGATTGGAAATTAAAATTCAGTCAGATACTTGGAAGTTTATGATCAATAACACTATGATTTCATTAAATGATTGATTTAAATACAGTTGAAATTGAAAAAAAAAACAATTTCATATGGGGTGTGTAAGTGGTGTGACTGAAGTAAATTTGCTTTGAAAATCCGGCTAGGGGACCTGGGAACTCTTTTCCCTGGTACCCGGGACAAAACCTAACCAAATTCCTAATTGGATCCCATCACTACAGTGGTTGGGTGCTTGGCTAACCCATGGGACTGGATGGGGTTAGACTGGACTGATGGATCCGTAAATCGAGACTCAATTTCTGTTTAGATCGATAGATGAAGTAAATTTCGGACAAAAATTGTTCTATGAAAAAGAATCAATGGCTGTGCCTCTCAATGAGGAAAAAAGCGTTGGTCTCTATGATCCAAGTGTACAGTCTTTTTCCCTCATCTGACTATGGGACTTATGGGTTCGGTCAGATGAGCTCAGTCAGTTAAGGCTTTTGACTACGTTAGGAAAAAGTTATCCTGGTGGAATCGCCCGTGCTTTTCGAAAAAGGAAGTTATTCTAGGTTCGGTTTTGGAAAAACCGATAGATTAGTCTCTTGTCCGGATATCCGTGGACGAGGCCTCGAGTGTGGGACCCTGCCCTGTGCAAGAAGTGCTACTTCTGGTGCTAGCACCCCTGAATTTGTTGTGCGGTGGGGACAGGGATCTTACAGTTGGTATCAGAGCTATTTGGCTAATGAGGATCAACTGAGAAGCCAAATATGTCAAAACTTTATCACGAAGCACAAAAGGTTGTAATTGTGTGATAAAATTCATACAATTTGATATTCAGACTGAAATTCGTAAATTGGTAATTGGGTCTTCAGATGGAAGTACCGCAATTGTATGGAATCCCTGACTTCATTAGGAACTCAATGGAGTCTTCTTGGGCCCTTTAATTTGCCATGAGGTTATGGAAACGTTTAACTTTTTGACAAATAGGAGCCCGCCATGTAAGCAAAAACCATTGGTTTGTAAGAGAGGTGTAAGAGTGGTCAAAGGGTACACTTTTTCCCCCAAAAAGGGGGGGGGGGGGATTTTACAATTTTCAGACCTCCATAACTTCTACATACAAGCTCCGATCTGAGCGGAGATTACAGATCCGTGATCTACGCATCAAGAGCTTTCCATAGATATGTTACATGATATGGTTTTATCCGCTAGATTTTAAATTCCATTTTCCCCCCCAAATTCAAATTCGAATAAAGTAGCTGTTTTGAAGCTTCAAATTAGAAAACGTTTCTTCTTAAGAGAAAAGGTTTGACTCCCTTAAACTGCCAAATAAAAGGGCCCAAGAAGACTCCATTGAGTTCCTAATGGCTTGAGGCCTAGACATGATGGTATTTACCTTATAGTTCCAAGAACCATGACTACCCGTATATACCGAGGGTATAACTGCAGCTCTTTACTGGCACTATATAGGAGTAAATCTAAGACTTGAAACTATAAGCATTAATGCTATCCAGATGATGAATTCGAATGTGGTTGATATGATTTTTAAATTTTGGTTGAGTACTGATGAGTTGATTTGGATTCTGATTTAAAAATGATGATCCTTGAAATTTGGTTGAAATGTAATAAGCTGAGCGAAACCGCAATGAGGATGAATGGGACGAGTCCCTATGATGATGTTCTTAACTCGGATGACGTTAATAACTTCAGGCAAATCACTATGAGATTAGTGGAGTGTGCTGGCAGATTGCTACTGTTAACTTTTGATCAGTGGATAAATTAAGGGATGATAAATTAAAAATTTAAAAATTTAAAATCCCCATGGAGGATTGTTCAGATGGAAAAAATCAGTCTGATGGACCATTATTGTGTTAAAGATATGAATAAGATAATTCTGAATGAATTGTTAACTGATAATGCGTTCTATATGAGTAACTTTATCCCATGATTATGTGGGTAGCCGACCTATTTAAAGAACCCCAGAATCAGTTGAATCAAAAATCGGATTGAATCATAAATAAAGAAACTTAGCAAGAATTTTTGTATTGATAGGAAAATGGATTGAGGTCATCGTGTTAGAAATGTTAACTCCCAACTCGGTGAAGAAGAGCTCGACCTGGATGTTCGTAAAACTCTTCATAGTTCGCAGCCTAGTCCCTTCAAGGGTGAAGGGGAATAGTTAGGTGAAGTTGTAGAAAAGTCGACTGAGGCCATGGAGGAATATTTTGATGTAACTGGCTACAATGAGAGAAGCAAGATGGCTCTCGCCAGGTTAAAGATTGTGGAAACGGCCACGGTTACGTGGAGGAATCACTGCAAGACAAACCGTCTCGACCGAAATACCCAAACCTGGACCGATCTCAAGGCTTGCCTCAGAAAGAGGTTTTGTCTCCCAGGCTTTCTTGAAACTAAGATGAATGAGTTCTTGGAACTAAAGGAGGAAAACCAGACAATTGAAGAGTACCATCAAGCTTTTGCCCTTCTCCTTAAATATTCCCCTCAATTGGATGAAGAGCAGCTGATGGCCAGGTTCATTCGGGGAATGAACGAGCCATTGGATACTTTAGTCAAGAATGCCAAACCTATCTCAATGGCGGAAGCAGTAAGAATGGCGAAGGATTTCGCCAAAGCCTCAAACCCACGGTATGGGAAGTTCCAGAATGGAAGAAATGTCCTTTTCCCGAAACTCAATTCCCTGGATTTCCACTTTAAAAGTTCCACCCTTGAACAAGAGAGTGAAATGCTATAACTGTCAAGGATTTAGACATCGTAGTATGGATTGCCCAACTCCTTTTAGATCAAGGTTTTCAGGAAAGGGAAATCAGGGATCAAGATTCCAGACTCCATCCACTTCCTTCTAGAGTAATCAGGGTTCCATCCGCCAAAATCAGGGAAATCCCAGAGGTAGACCCTGTATCCAACCCGCTGTTTCAATCCAAAGTAATGCAAGACCTCGACCTCGGAATAGGGGAAGTCAAAGAGAGTTGTTCCCAAATTGACCGTCCACTTCTAAGGCACTAACGCTGGAAGTGATTGAAGAAGAAGAAGAAGATGAAAGAGATCATACTCCACCTGCGAGATGAGGACATCTCGCATTTTTTAAGTGGGGTAGAATGTAAGATTCCTCCCCAGCCTCTCACGATGTCCAGTATCTTCCCCTATAGTCAAATCCCTCTTCAAAAATATAAAAGATCTTGTTTCTACCAGTTTTGGCCTAGAGAGAGAAAATCTTCTAGAGAGTGGTAATTCAGGTTTTAAATATTTTTAGATGGAAAAATATCTCTTCTTATTAAAATAAGTTCCCCCGAAACAGAAGTTCAAAAAGATTTTCAGAAGGTGTATTAGAAATCAAGGCCTTATCTTGAGAGTCAAGATTTTTCAAAATTTTAAATTAAGGTTCCTATGGGCCAATAAAATCAATCCATGTGTGGGGAGGAGATAAATCCAATTTGTAAAAGAAAAATACCCAAAAATGAGTAAATGCTCACATAAGATGAAGAGTTGACTATGTACAAGGGTTATTTGTAAAAAACTATGAGTATCACTAAAAAAATGAGATATTTTGGGTATAATGATTCCATTTTGACACTTGTGTAAGGAAGGGGAGTCCCTTCAAGGAGGTGCCTACTTCACATGCTTGAATGAGTTTTAAACTCAAAAATAATGTGATATTTTTATCTCTCTTCTCTCTTGGATCAAACTAAATAAAAAAGGAACCAAACTAGGTCCAAATCTAGTCCAAATTCAACCAAACTGAATTTGGAAAATTCTAGAAATCAGTTGGTCTTGGTTAGAGCCTCCCTCTCCTATAAATAGAACCTGAGTCCTTTGTAAAAAAAATAGGAGAATTATACTATGCCAGAATTATGCTAAAATAATGATAATTTTTACTATTCTCTAAAATTCTCTCCAAATTGAAGAAATTGGAGCTTGAACCCTCCTTCCTCAATCTCCATTGGTGGCTCCATCAACATACCAAACCAATTGATTGGTTGGGGGCCTCTACCGTGATCAAAGAATCAAGCAATTTGTACGATAAAGTGTGAATTTTGATCTTTTTTCATAATTTCTCAATGTTTCTCTCTTCTCAACCCCTCTCAAGCTTGAGAAGCTTAATTGGAATGTCTTTTTAATGCTATTGAAGTTAATTGATGAATGGTAGTAAGAAAATACATAAATTTTTATTTATGCTTAATTTTAATGGTTTTTATGATTTTTGTCTTCTCTAAAATGATTATGATGTTATGCCTCATTGAAAAAAGGCATTCCCATCTCTTCTTTAGTAAATCCAGCCATTCTTTATCCTAGATGAATGATTAATGAATAGAATCAAGTTTTTCATAATGTTTTTCTTAAATACATAGAAATTGTTTACATTAGAATGATTTAAATACTCTTGGTGAAATTCTAGTTCATGTGAAATTCTAGTTCTAGGTCACCCACCATACAAACAAGGGCGAAATTTTCTAAAATTGTGTAAAATAAGTTTTATTTTTTTATTCAAAAAGAGTAATTCCCATCGTATATGTATTCTTATAGTGGTCATTCTCATCCTAGGTATAAGAAAATACATACTAAAAATATTTTATTAAAAAGTGTTACTTTCTTTAAAATTAAGTTCTATGCATAGAAGGAAGTATATTGAAATTGTTATTCTGATTATAAAAGTGTGATTTTCATCATAAATGATTTTATGCATAAATTAGATGCATAAAAGAAACTCTTTTATATTAAAAGAGTGATTTTCATCATGAATGAATTTGTATGCATAAACATATGCATAAAAGATATTTTTAATATTAAAAGTGTGTTTTTCATCATAAATGATTTTATGCATAAATTAGATGCATAAAAGAAATTCTTTTATATTAAAAGAGTGATTTTCATCATAAATGATTTGTACGCATAAACATATGCATAAAAGATATATTTTTTTATATTAAAAGTGTGATTTTTATCATAAATGATTTTATGCATAAATTAGACGCATAAAAGAAATTCTTTTATATTAAAAGAGTGATTTTCATCATAAATGATTTGTATGCATAAAAGATATTTTTTTATATTAAAAGTGTGATTTTCATCATAAATGATTTTATGCATAAATTAGATGCATAAAAGAAATTCTTTTATATTAAAAGAGTGATTTTCATCTTAAATGATTTGTATGCATAAACATATGCATAAAAGATATTTTTTTATATGAAAAGTGTGATTTTCATCTTAAATGATTTTATGCATAAATTAGATGCATAAAAGAAATTCTTTTATATTAAAAAGAGTGATTTTCATCATAAATGATTTGTATGCATAAACATATGCATAAAAGATTTTTTTTATATTAAAAGTGAGATTTTCATCATAAATGGATTTTATGCATAAGAGAAATTCTTTTATTCTAAAAGTGTAATTCCTACTAAAATGGATTTATGCATGGAAAGATGCATAAAGAATTTATTTTAACCCAAAAGTGTTATTCTCATCAATTTTGATTTTATGCATAGAAAGATACATAAAGAAATCTATTTTTAGTTCAAAAGAGTTATTTTCATCAATTTTGAATTTATGCATGAGAAGATGCATAAAAGATTGAATTTTAATTCAAAAGTGTCATTCTCATTTAAAATGAATTTATGCATAGGAAGATGCATAAAAGATTGATTTTTAATTCAAAAGTGCCATTCTCATTTAAAATGAATTTATGCATAGGAAGATGCATAAAAGATTGATTTTTATTTCGAAAGTGTTATTCTCCTTAAAATGGAATTTATGCATAAATAGATGCGTAAAGAAATCTTATATAAAAAATAAGAATTCTGTTGTATTCTATAAATAGATATGAGGATGTGAAATGAATTAGATAGATGAAAATGAACGAAGAATGGATGGAGATGTATGTATGTGAAAAATGGATGTAGATATATGTATGTGAAAGTATAGATGTGGATGTATGAATATGGATGTGGATGTGGATGTATGAATGTGGATGTGGAAATGGATGTATGAATGTGATTGTGGATGTGGATGAATGAATGTGGATGTGGATGTATGAATATGGATGTGGATGAATGAATGTGGATGTGGATGTATGAATGTGAATGTGGATGTGTGGATGTGGTAATGGAAGTGTGGATGTATGAATGTAGATGTGGATGTGGATGTGAATGTATGAAATGTGGATGTGCGGATGTATGAATGTAGATGTGGATATCGATGTATGAATGTGGAATATGGATATGGATGTATGAATGTGGGATGTGGATATGGATGTATGGATGTGGATGTATGGATGTAGATATGGAATGTGGATGTAGATGTATGAATGTGGATGTGGATATGGATGTATGAATGTGGATGTGGATGTATGAATATGGATGTGGATATGGATATATGAATGTGGATGTGGAAATGGATGTATGGATGTGGATATGCATGTATAAATGTGGATGTGAAAATCCATGTATGGATGTGGATGTGGATGTGGATGTGGAAATGAATGTATGGATGTGGATGTGGATATGGATGTATGAATGTGGATGTGGATGTATGAATGTGGATGTGGATATGGATATATGAATGTGGATGTGGAAATGGATGTATGAATTTTGATGTAGATGTGGAAATGAATGTATGGATGTGGATGTGGATATGGATGTATGAATGTGGATGTGGATGTGGATGTGGATATGGATATATGAATGTGGATGTGGAAATGGATGTATGAATGTGGATGTGGATGTGGAAATGAATGTATGAATGTGGATGTGGATGTGGATATGGATGTATGAATGTGGATGTGGATGTATGGATATGGATATGGATATGCATGTATGAATGCGGATGTGAAATTGGGTGTATGGATGTGGAATAATGAATGCGAATGTGTATGTGAAATGATGAGACGTCGATATCAGTGAATGGATGAGATGTGATGAACATGTGAATTGGGATGTGACTAAATGATATGTGATGTGAATGAATCTGATGTGATGAGATGGAAAATGATGTGATTGGATGAGAATGAGTACTCATATGAATGGAATGTGGACTGATGAGGGATAATGTGAAAAGACGAGAGTTCATTAGAGAAATTGTATTTGTGACCTCTTTGTAAATGACTGTTTTATGTCAAGAATGCTGGGGAAGCATTTTGATCATCTTGTGATTAAGGTCATGGAGACCTAACTGATAAAGTTGCAACTGCTGATGGAGAGTCAACGGAGGATGTCTCGCGTAGCATGGTCGCTCGAGGTCTTGACCAACCTTGATTCGATTTAAATGGTGAGCTTTCGGTACGGTGGATGAGGGACCAAGAAAGCGGCCTATGAGTGAAGCGCTAGGTGACTTGCGAAGGATCTTAGAGGGTGTTGACCATATGGTGCTCGGGCTCTGGGTCGTCGAAGATACCCACACGTGCATCGTGGAAGATATTGGAACAAGGAGTAAGAGTTGTTTTCTGAAACCGAGTATGGATCTGGTTGATTGACCTTGCTCGTCCTCAAGTGATGAGTCCATAGCTCTCTTATATGGATCCGTTGGTTGATCTTGCTGATCTTCAACGAGGATTCCATCTTGATTTTTATAAGTGAATAATTGCCGGGTACTATGAGCTAGGAACTATCGAAAAGGCCCCTGAGTGATCAGGTGGTGAGCGTTCTGGTTGCCAATGATGCGATAGATACTCCGATGAAGGAACGATTGGAAATTAAGATTCAACCGGATACTTGGAAGTTTATGGATCAGTAACACTATGATTTCATTAAATGACTGATTTAAATACAGTTGAAATTGGAAAAAAAAAATCATATGGGGTGTGTAAGTGGTGTGACTGGAGTTAAATTTGCTTTGAAAATCCGGCTAGGGGGCCTGGGAACTCTTTTTCCTGGTACCCGGGACAAAACCTAACCAAATTCCTAATTGGATCCCATCACTACAGTGGTTGGGTGCTTGGCTAACCCATGGGACTAGACTGGACTGATGGATCCGTAAATCGAGACTCAATTTCTGTTTAGTTCGATAGATGAAGTAAATTCCGGACAAAAATTGTTCTATGAAAAAGAATCAATGGCTATGCCTCTCAATGAGGAAAAAAGCGTTGGTCTCTATGATCCAAGTACAGTCTTTTTCCCTGATCTAACTATGGGACTTACGGGTTCGGTCAGATGAGCTCAGTCAGTTAAGGCTTTTGACTACGTTAGAAAAAAGTTATCCTGGTGGAATTGCCCGTGCTTTCCGGGCAAAGGAAGTTATTCCGGGTTTGGTTTTGGAAAAACCGATAGATTAGTCTCTTGTCCGGATATCCGTGGTGGACGAGGCCCCAAGTGTGGGACCCTGCCCTGCATAAGAAGTGCTACTTCCGGTGCTAGCACCCCTGAATTTGTTGTGTAGTGGGGACAGGGATCTTACAGTTGGTATCAGAGCTATTTGGCTAATGAGAATCAACTGAGAAGCCAAATATGTCAAAACTTTATCACGAAGCACAAAAGGTTGTAATTGTGTGATAAAATTCATACAATTTGATATTCAGACTGAAATTTGTAAATTGGTAATTGGGTCTTCAGATGGAAGTACCGCAATTGTATGGAATCCCTGACTTGCTTGAGGCCTAGACATGATGGTATTTACCTTATAGTTCCAAGAACCATGACTAGCCGTATATACCGAGGGTATAACTATAGCTCTTTACTGGCACTATATAGGAGTAAATCTAAGACTTGAAACTATAAGCATTAATGCTATCCAGATGATGAATTCAAATGTGGTTGATATGATTTTTAAATTCTGGTTGAGTACTGATGAGTTGATTTGGATTCTGATTGAAAAATGATGATCCCTGAAATTTGGTTGAAATGTAATAAGCTGAGCGAAACCGCAATGAGGATGAATGGGACGAGTCCCTATGATGATGTTCTTGACTGGGATGACGTTAATGACTTCAGGCAAATCACTATGAGATTAGTGGAGTGTGCTGGCAGATTGCTACTGTTAACTTTTGATCAGTGGATCAAGTTAAGGGATGATAAATTAAAAATTTAAAAAATTGAAATCCCCATGGAGGACTGTTCAGATGGAAAATTTCAGTCTGATGGACCATTATTGTGTTAAAGATATGAATAAGATAATTCTGAATGAATTGTTAAGTGATAATGTGTTCTATATGAGTATCTTTATCCCATGATTATGTGGGTAACCGACCTATTTAAAGAACCCCATAATCAGTTGAATCAAAAATCGGATTGAATCATAAATAAAGAAACTTAACAAGAATTCTCGTATTGATAGGAACATGGATTGAGGTCATCGTGTTAGAAATGTTAACCCCCAACTCGGTGAAGAAGAGCTCGACCTGGATGTTCGTAAAACTCTTCATAGTTCGCAGCCTAGTCCCTTCAAGGGTGAAGGGGAACAGTTAGGTGAAGTTGTAGAAAAGTGAATTGAGGCCATGGAGGAATATTTTGATGTAGCTGGCTACAATGAGAGAAGCAAGATGGCTCTCGCCAGGTTAAAGATTGTGGAAACGGCCACGGTTACGTGGAGGAATCACTGCGAGACAAACCGTCTCGACCGAAATACCCAAACCTGGACCGATCTCAAGGCTTACCTCAGAAAGAGGTTTTGTCCCCCCAGGCTTTCTTGAAACTAAGATGAATGAGTTCTTGGAACTAAAGTAGGAAAACCAGACAATGGAAGAGTACCATCAAGCTTTTGCCCTTCTCCTTAAATATTCCCCTCAATTGGATGAAGAGCAGCTAATGGCCAAGTTCATTCGGGGAATGAACGAGCCATTGGATACTTTAGTCAAGAATGCCAAACCTATCTCAATGGCCGAAGCAGTAAGAATGGCAAAGGATTTCGCCAAAGCCTTTGATGTAAAAGTCCCACCAAAGCCAGCACCATCACCTTTCAAAAGGTTTTTATTCCCAGAAGACGATTCCAACCGTACTCCGCCTAAGAGACATCAGGGTCAAACCCACGATATGGGAAGTTCCAGAATGGAAGAAATGTCCTTTTCCCGAAACTCAATTCCCTGGATTTCCACTTTAAAAGTTCCACCCTTGAACAAGAGAGTGAAATGCCATCACCATCACCTTTCAAAAGGTTTTTATTCCCAGAAGATGATTCCAACCATACTCCGCCTAAGAGACATCAGGGTCAAACCCACGATATGGGAAGTTCTAGAATGGAAGAAATGTCCTTTTCCTGAAACTCAATTCCCTGGATTTTAACTTCAAAAGTTCCACCCTTGAACAAGAGAGTGATATGCTTTAGTTGTCAAGGATTTGGACATCGCAGTATGGATTGCCCAACTCCTTTTAGATCAAGGTTTTCAGGACAAGGAAATCAGGGATCAAGATTCCAGACTCCAGCCCCTTCTAGAGTAATCAGGGTTCCATCCACCAAAATCAGGGAAATCCCAGAGATAGACCCTCTATCTAACTTGGAGTTTCAATCCAAAGTAATGCAAGACCTCCACCTCAGAATAGGGGAAGTCAAAGAGAGTTGTTCCCAAATCGGCCGTCCACTTTCAAGGCACTAACGCTGGAAGTGATTGAAGAAGAAGAAGAAGATGAAAGAGATCATACGCCACCTGCGAGATGAGGCTATCTCGCGGTTTTTAAGTGGAGTAGAATGTAATATTCCTCCCCAGCCTCTCAGGATATCCAGTATCTTCCCCTGTAGTCAAATCCCTCTTCAAAAATATAAAAGATCTTGTTTCTACCAGTTTTGGTCTAGAGAGTGGTAATTCAGTTTTTAAATATTTTTAGATGGAAAAATATCTCTTCTTATGAAAATAAATTCCCCCGAAACAGAAGTTCAAAAAGATATTCAGAAGGTGCATTAGAAATCAAGTATAATCTATTCAAGAGGTGTTATCCTGAGGGTCAAGGTTTTTTCGAAATTTTAAATTAAGGTTCCTATGGGCCAATAAGATCAATCCATGTGTGGGGAGGAGATAAATCTAATTTGTAAAAGAAAAATACCCAAAAATGAGTAAATGCTCACATAAGATGAAGAGTTGACTATGTACAAGGGTTATTTGTAAAAAACTATGAGTATCACTAAAAAAATGAGATATTTTGGGTATAATGATTCCATTTTGACACTTGTGTAAGGAAGGGGAGTCCCTTCAAGGAGGCGCCTACTTCACATGCTTGAATGAGTTTTAAACTAAAAAATAATGTGATATTTTTATCTCTCTTCTCTCTTAGATCAAACCGAATTAAAAAGGAACCAAACTAGGTTCAAATCTAGTCTAAATTCAACCAAACTGAATCTGGAAAATTCTAGAAATCAGTTGGTCTTCGTTAGAGGCTCTCTCTCCTATAAATAGAACCTGAGTCCTTTGTAAAATTCCGGACAAAAATTGTTTTATGAAAAAGAACTGTGCCTCTCAATGAGGAAAAAAGCATTGGTCTCTATGATCCAAGTACAGTCTTTTTCCCTGATCTGACTATGGGACTTACGGGTTCGGTCAGATGAGCTCAGTCAGTTAAGGCTTTTGACTACGGTAGGAAAAAGTTATCCTGGTGGAATCGCCCGTGCTTTCCGGGCAAAGGAAGTTATTCCGGGTTCGGTTTTGGAAAAACCGATAGATTAGTCTCTTGTCCGGATATCCGTGGACGAGGCCCCGAGTGTGTGGGACCCTGCCCTATGCAAGAAGTGCTACTTCCGGTGCTAGCACCCCTGAATTTGTTGTGCGGTGGGGACAGGGATCTTACAGTTGGTATCAGAGCTATTTGGCTAATGAGGATCAACCGAGAAACTTTATCACGAAGCACAAAAGGTTGTAATTGTGTGATAAAATTCATACAATTTGATATTCAGACTGAAATTCGTAAATTGGTAATTGGGTCTTCAGATAAAAGTACCGCAATTGTATGGAATCCCTGACTTGCTTGAGTCCTAGACATGATGGTATTTACCTTATAGTTCCAAGAACCATGACTACCCGTATATACCGAGGGTATAACTGTAGCTCTTTACTGGCACTATATACGAGTAAATCTAAGACTTGAAACTATAAGCATTAATGCTATCCAGATAATGAATGCGAATGTGGTTGATATGATTTTTAAATTCTGGTTGAGAACTGATGAGTTGATTTGGATTCTGATTGAAAAATGATGATCCCTGAAATTTGGTTGAAATGTAATAAGCTGAGCGAAACCGCAATGAGGATGAATGGGACGAGTCCCTATGATGATGTTCTTAACTGGAATGACGTTAATGACTTCAGCCAAATCACTATGAGATTAGTGAAGTGTGCTGACAGATTGCTACTATTAACTTTTGATCAGTGGATCAAGTTAAGGGATGATAAATTAAAAATTTGAAAAATTAAAATCCCCATGGAGGACTGTTCAGATGGAAAAATTCAGTCTGATGGACCATTATTGTGTTAAAGATATGAATAAGATAATTCTGAATGAATTGTTAACTGATAATGCGTTCTATATGAGTATCTTTATCCCATGATTATGTGGGGAGCCGACCTATTTAAAGAACCTTAGAATCAGTTGAATAAAAAATCGGATTGAATCATAAATAAAGAAACTTAACAAGAATTTTCGTATTGATGGGAACATGGATTGAGGTCATCATGTTAGAAATGTTAACCCCCAACTCGGTGAAGAAGAGCTCGACCTGGATGTTCGTAAAACTCTTCATAGTTCACAGCCTAGTCCCTTCAAGGGTGAAGGGGAACAGTTAGGTGATGTTGTAGAAAAGTGGATTGAGGCCATGGAGGAATATTTTGATGTAACTGGCTACAATGAGAGAAGCAAGATGGCTCTCGCCAGGTTAAAGATTGTGGAAACGGCCACGGTTACGTGGAGGAATCATTGCGAGACAAACCGTCTCGACCAAAATACCCAAACCTGGACCGATCTCAAGGCTTACCTCAGAAAGAGGTTTTGTCCCCCCCAGGCTTTCTTGAAACTAAGATGAATGAGTTCTTGGAACTAAAGTAGGAAAACCAGACAATTGAAGAATACCATCAGGATTTTGCCCTTCTCCTTAAATATTCCCCTCAATTGGATGAAGAGCAGCTGATGGCCAGGTTCATTCGGGGAATGAATGAGCCATTGGATACTTTAGTCAAGAATGCCAAACCTATCTCAATGGCCCAAGCAGTAAGAATGGGGAAGGATTTTGCCAAATCCTTTGATGTAAAAGTCCCGCCCCAAAGCCAGCACCATCACCTTTCAAAAGGTTTTTATTCCCAGAAGACGATTCCAACCGTACTCCGCCTAAGAGACATCAGGGTCAAACCCACGATATGGGAAGTTCCAGAATGGAAGAAATGTCCTTTTCCCAAAACTCAATTCCCTGGATTTCAACTTCAGAAGTTCCACCCTTGAACAAGAGAGTGATATGCTTTAGTTGTCAAGGATTTGGACATCGCAGTATGGATTGCCCAACTCCTTTTAGATCAAGGTTTTCAGGATAGGGAAATCAGGGATCAAGATTCCATTCTCCAGCCCCTTCCTTCTAGAGTAATCAGGGTTCCATCCACCAAAATCAGGGAAATCCCAGAGGTAGACCCTCTATCTAACCTGGAGTTTCAATCCAAAGTAATGCAAGACCTCCACCTCAACATAGGGGAAGTCAAAGAGAGTTGTTCCCAAATCGTCCGTCTACTTCCAAGGCACTAACGCTGGAAGTGATTGAAGAAGAAGAAGAAGATGAAAGAGATCATACTCCACCTGCGAGATGAGGCTATCTCGCGTTTTTTAAGTGGGGTAGAATGTAATATTCCTCCCCAGCCTCTTAGGATGTCCAGTATCTTCCCCTGTAGTAAAATAACTCTTCAAAAATATAAAAGATCTTATTTCTACCAGTTTTGGTCTAGAGAGTGGTAATTCAGTTTTTAAATATTTTTAGATGGAAAAATATCTTTTCATATTAAAATAAGTTCCCCTGAAATAGAAGTTCAAAAAGATTTTCAGAAGCTGCATTAGAAATCAAGTATAATCTGTTCAAGAGGCCTTATCCTGAGGGTCAAGGTTTTTTCAAAATTTTAAATTAAGGTTCCTATGGGCCAATAAGATCAATCCATGTGTGGGGAGGAGATAAATCCAATTTGTAAAAGAAAAATACCCAAAAATGAGTAAATGCTCACATAAGATGAAGAGTTGACTATGTACAAGGGTTATTTGTAAAAAACTGAGTATCACTAAAAAAATGAGATATTTTGGGTATAATGATTCCATTTTGACACATGTGTAAGGAAGGGAAGTCCCTTCAAGGAGGCGCCTACTTCACATGCTTGAATGAGTTTTAAACTAAAAAATAATGTGATATTTTTATCTCTCTTCTCTCTTGGATCAAACCGAATAAAAAAGGAACCAAACTAGGTTCAAATCTAGTCCAAATTCAACCAAACTGAATCTGGAAAATTCTAGAAATCAGTTGGTCTTCGTTAGAGGCTCTCTTTCCTATAAATAGAACCTGAGTCCTTTGTAAAAAAATAGGAGAATTATACTATGCCATAATTATGCTGAAATAATGATAATTTTTACTATTCTCTAAAATTCTCTCCAAATTGAAGAAATTGGAGCTTCCCTCCTTCTTCAATCTCCATTGGTGGCTCCATCAACATACCAAACCAACTGATTGGTTGGGGGCCTCTACCCTGATCAAAGAATCAAGCAATTTGTAAGGTAAAGTGTGAATTTGTAAGGTAAAGTGTGAAATTCTAGTTCATGTTAGAGAGTTAAAAATTGAAAAATGGTCAGCCATACAAAAGAGGTTATGGCAAAATTTTCTAAAATTATGTAAAATAAGTTTTATTTTTTAATTCAAAAAGAGTAATTCCCATCGTATATGTATTTTTATAGTGTTAATTCTCATCCTAGGTATAAGAAAATACAAACTAAAAATATTTTATTAAAAAGTGTTACTTTCTTTAGAATTAAGTTCTATGCATAGAAGGAATGATATTGAAATTGTTATTCTGATTATAAAAGTGTGATTTTTATCATAAATGATTTTATGCATAAATTAGATGCCTAAAAGAAATTCTTTTATATTAAAAGAGTGATATTCATCATGAATGATTTGTATGCATAAACATATGCATAAAAGATATTTTTTTATATTAAAAGTGTGATTTTCATAATAAATAATTTTATGCATAAATTAGATGTATAAAAGAAATTCTTTTATATTAAAAGAGTGATTTTTCATCATAAATGATTTGTATGCATAAACATATGCATAAAAGATATTTTTTTAATATTAAAAGTGTGATTTTCATCATAAATGATTTTATGCATAAATTAGATGCATAAAAGAAATTCTTTTATATTAAAAGAGTGATTTTCATCTTAAATGATTTGTATGCATAAACATATGCATAAAAGATATTTTTATATTAAAAGTGTTATTTTCATCTTAAATTATTTTATGCATAAATTAGATGCATAAAAGAAATTCTTTTATATTAAAAAGAGTGGTTTTCATCATAAATGATTTGTATGCATAAACATATGCATAAAAGATTTTTTTAATATTAAAAGTGAGATTTTCATCATAAATGGATTTTATGCATAAGAGAAATTCTTTTATTCTAAAAGTGTAATTCCTACTAAAATGGATTTATGAATGGAAAGATGCATAAAGAATTTATTTTAACCCAAAAGTGTTATTCTCATCAATTTTGATTTTATGCATAGAAAGATGCATAAAGAAATCTATTTTTAGTTCAAAAGAGTTATTTTCATCAATTTTGATTTTATGCATGAGAAGATGCATAAAAGATTGAATTTTAATTCAAAAGTGTCATTCTCATTTAAAATGAATTTATGCATAGGAAGATGCATAAAAGATTGATTTTTAATTCAAAAGTGTCATTCTCATTTAAAATGAATTTATGCATAGGAATATGCATAAAAGATTGATTTTTATTTCGAAAGTGTTATTCTCCTTAAAATGGAATTTATGCATAAATAGATGCGTAAAGAAATCTTATATCAAAAATAAGAATTCTCTTGTATTCTATAAATAGATATGAGGATGTGAAATGAATTAGATAGATGAAAATGAACCAAGAATGGATGGAGATGTATGTATGTGAAAGAATGGATGTAGATATATGTATGTGAAAGTATGGATGTGGATGTGGATGTGGATGTATGGATGTGGATGTGGATGTATGAATGTGGATGTGAAAATGGATGTATGAATGTGAATGTGGATGTGGATGAATGAATGTGGATGTGGATGTATGAATGTGAATGTTGATGTGTGGATGTGGTAATGGAAGTGTGGATGTATGAATGTAGATATGGATGTGGATGTATGAATGTAAATGTGGATGTGCGGATGTATGAATGTAGATGTGGATATCGATGTATGAATGTGGAATATGGATATGGATGTATGAATGTGGGATGTGGATGTGGATGTATGGATGTAGATATAGAATGTGGATGTAGATGTATGAATGTGGATGTGGATATGGATGTATGAATGTGAATGTGGATGTGGATATGGATATATGAATGTGGATGTGGAAATGGATGTATGGATGTGGATATGGATGTATAAATGTGGATGTGGAAATGGATGTATAGATGTGGATGTGGATGTGGATGTGGAAATGAATGTATGGATGTGGATGTGGATGTGGATATGGATGTATGAATGTGGATGTGGATGTATTAATGTGGATGTGGATATGGATATATGAATGTGGATATGGAAATGGATGTATGAGATTATATTTGGCACACTACCAAATAGGTTACATTCTTAGATTATATTGGATCTGGTTGATTGACCTTGCTGGTCCTCAACTAATGACTCCGTACCTCTCTTATATGGATCTGTTGGTTGATCTTGCTGATCTTCAACGAGGATTCCATCTTGATTTTTATAAGTGAATAATTGCCGGGTACTATGAGCTAGAAACTATCGAAAAGGCCCCTGAGTGAACAGGTGGTGAGCGTTCTGGTTGCCAATGATGCCATAGATACTCCGATGAAGGAACAATTGGAAATTAAGATTCGACCGTATACTTGGAAGTTTATGATCAGTAACACTATGATTTCATTAAATGACTGATTTAAATACAGTTGAAATCGAAAAAAGAAAACAATTTCATATAGGGTGTGTAAGTGGTGTGAGTGGAGTTAAATTTGCTTGAAAATCCGGCTAGGGGGCCTAGGAACTCTTTTCCCTGGTACTCGGGACAAAACCTAACCAAATTCCTAATTGGATCCCATCACTACAGTGGTTGGGCGGTTGGCTAACCCATGGGATTGGATGGGGTTAGACTGGACTGATGGATCCGTAAATCGAGACTCAATTTCTGTTTAGTTCGATACATGAAGTAAATTTCGGACAAAAATTGTTCTATGGAAAAGAATCAACGGCTGTGCCTCTCAATGAGGAAAAAAGCGTTGGTCTCTATGATTCAAGTACAGTCTTTTTCCCTGATCTGACTATGGGACTTATGGGTTTGGTTAGATGAGCTCAGTCAGTTAAGGGTTTTGACTACGTTAGGAAAAAGTTATCCTGGTGGAATTGCCCGTGCTTTCCGAGCAAAGGAAGTTATTCCGGGTTCAGTTTTGGAAAAACCGATGGATTAGTCTCTTGTCCGGATATCCGTGGGGTGGGCGAGGCCCCGAGTGTGGGACCCTGCCCCGCGCAAGAAGTGCTACTTCCGCTGATGCTAGCACCCCTGAATTTGTTGCGCGGTGGGGACAGGGATCTTACAGGTTTACTTCTAACTTTGATTACTAAAAGGATTTCCTTCAGATAAATTAACATAAATTCTAACTGTAAGGAAAATTCTAACTTTATGAAATTCATTCCTTCCTAACCACAATAGAATTAAGAAATAGTTCTATATGAGAATAATAGGATTTTATAAAAATACTCTTCTTCCAATAATCCAATTTTGAGTATATATCATTTTGTTGATTTATCTACATATAAATATCTTAAAATATTCTTTCCACCAATTTAATCTTCAACATTAGTATACCCTAATTTTCTACATGAAATTATAGCAAAAATTCTTCTTTTAACATCAAAAATAAATTAGACCTTTTTCTACTTATATACAATGAAAATTTCTCTTTTTAAATAAATAAAAATATCCATATTTTTGAATATGCCAAAAATTCATCTTTTCACATTTAAATGTTTGAATCTCGAATATCATGGGAATTCCTCTTTTTACATCTAAATTCTTATGCATGAAAATAAATTTATCAAAAATTCCTCTTTTCTCTTAATTAAATATTTATGCATAAATACTAAAAAGTATTTTCCATGAATATGATAAAAATCATTCTTTTTGAATAAAATATCTAAACCTAGAATATGATAGGAATTCCTCTTTTTGCTTTATTCAAAATATGCATAAAATTAAGATTTAGCTTTTTTTGAAAAATTTTACCATAGCTTCGCTACAATTACTGATAATAATCAATTTTCTATTTGAAATGAAAACTTGTAATGAAAATATGATAGAAACTCTTCTTTGAGTCTTAAAATTAAATTATGTATACTTAGCATAATTATAACCATAATTTTAAGCATAATTATGATTATTTTTCTTGATTAAACTAAATTAACCATTCCTCATTTCTAAAATTGTTAGTATATTCCTCTTTCAATTTAGAATGAGTTAATGTGATTTTTCCTACTCATAATCAAGTTAAAAAGAACTAACCACCATTTTTACTAAATTAAAAATCATGAAAATATCAAAAATCAGGCGATTTTGAGCACTGCAGGTAAGTCATCGATTCTCTGCAGAACTCTGTTTTAAGAACTACAAGAAGACAGATTGGTTGTGCAGACATTGTGTGTGCTGCAAGGAGGTTAACAATTGCCATTGGGTGTATGTATGCACATTGAGGTCACTGGTTGTGACACTTGAGTGTAGTACAGTACCGCTGTAGAAAATACAACAATTTGTGTAGGACAAACCACCAGAGTACTATTTCTGGTAAATTTGTGTGTCTAGAAAGATGTCAAATGATGGCATAAACCAGATTGTTGCTGAGAAGCTTGATAAGAACTTCTATGCTTGGAGGTTCAGGTTGACAAATTTCTTGATGGGAAAGGGTTATTTTGGGACTATATAGAAAGTGAGTATGAAGAGGCACCGGAGATACCGGAGATCAATCCGACTGCTGTAGATGTGAAAGAGTTCAAGGATTGGAACCAAGGAGCCAGAAAAGTTATGTATTGGCTCTCTAATCAGTATACAGGACACCATGATTGGGCACATACAGGATGCCAAGTCCCCCAAGGAGGCATGGGACACCTTGGTAAAACTCTATGAAACGAATACCAAGGCACGAAAGATACAGTTGAAGAATGAACTTCATACTGTGGAAAAAAAGAGTATGTCTGTGAATGACTATGCATTGAAGATCAAGGGTATTGTGGAATCCCTTGCATCTATTTGTGTTCACTACTAGAGCTTGAGGGCATACCGACGTTAAAATACCGACGCAAATGTCGAACGTCGGTATGCCCGTCGTAATGTTGGAGTATACCGACACGTATACCGAAGCACATACCGACGCTTATTCCGAAGCATATACCGACGGATATTCCGAAGCATATACCGATGCATATTCTGAAGCATATACCGACGCTCGTAAGTTTTTTACAGCCGAGAGCGTATTTTCTCTGTTTTTCGCAGCGTTGCAGAGAAGGTATGCAACGTCTCTTATCTCTCCTTCTCCTCTTTTCTCCTCTCTCGTCTTTTCTCCTTCTTTCTTCTTTTCTCCTCTTCTCCTTCTCCACTTTTACTAATATGTTCTTGCTTTTGCTTTTTAATTTAGGATATAGGACGTTTAGGGTTTTGTGTTTTTTTGGCTCTCTATGCATGTTGAGAGCTCTCTATGTATGCATAGATCTCCTAACGCATGCATAGAGATTTTAGGGTTTTGTATTAGTTCTTATTCTTGTGTTTAATTTACTAATTATTTTGTTTTTGCAGCTCTTTCACCAATCCTCTCCTTCAGCTTCGCAAAAAAGAGGTAGATCCTCTTTTGATTTTCCTTGTTTATGCTTTTTTCTACGTATTATTGCATCCCTGTTTTATGGTTTAGGGTTAGTTTAGGGTTCTTGTAAGCTTATACATAGGATTAATTCAAGATCTATGCATAAAACCTATCATAAGCTTGCAATCTCTATGCATAGCCTTCTTGCAAGCTTTATGCATAAGCTCTATTCATAGAGCTTGCGAGCTTGTGAAATCTCTATGCATAAGCTCTATGCATAGGCTTTATGCATAGAGTTTGCAAGCTTATAAAATCTCTATGCATAGGTTTCTTGAAAGCTTGCATGGACATTGTACATAGAGCTTGCATAGCCTTCTTGTTGAAAGCTCTATGCATAGCCTTCTTGTAAAATCTCAATGCATATGCTCTATGTATAGGCTTTATACATAGAGGTTGTAAGATTATGAAAGCTCTATACATAGGGCTTGTAAGCTTATGCAAGCTCTATACATAGAGTTTATGCATAGAGCTATATGAATCTAGCTGAATGCATGAATTAAGATCTATGCATAAAGCTTAATACATAATGTTTTATGTATAAATCTTATGGATGAGCTTTATGCATAAGGCTTCACATGCATTATGTTTTTATGCATAAAGCTTTTTTTGATGTAGAGTGCCTTGCATGGATGGAGAGCATAAGCTTTTTGAATGTTTATACTCTCTTATACATATAACATATATTTCTTATGCTCTGTTTTTCTATGCATAAGGTATTCTCTTTATTCATAGAGTTTATATATGTTATCAAGGTAAGATCTCTTATCCATGTAAAACAAGATCATGTTTATTACACCATTGGGTGATGGGATTAAGGGTTAGCATAGTGCATAAGGCTTATAGCATAGAGCTTATGCATAAGACTTATGCATATGGCTTATGCATAGAGCTTATGCATAAGTCTTGCATAGAGCTTATGCATAAGACTTATGCATAGATAAATTATCAACTTGTATTTGAGAAAATCTTAATAGTAACGATCAGATATTGCCATACTTGCAGGCTTTTGAAAGACCAGATATTGCCCCCTGGCAACGAGATGCCTCCATCTCGTGCAGATGCCAAGAAGTTATTGAAATCCATAGGCATGGATTACAATAATATTCATGCTTGTCGCAATGATTGTTGCCTCTTCCGCCATGAATATGAGCATTTGCAAGAATGTCCCCATTGTGGCTCTAACAGATATAGAGAAGATGTTCAGGGGGAAGCTGTCCCGGTAAAGGTTCTCAGGCACTTTTCAATCATCCCAAGAATAAAAAGCATGTTCAGGTGCAAATCTATAGCAAGCTTGATGACATGGCATGCCACAACTCGATCCATAGATGAAGTGATGCGTGTGCCTGCTGATTCACCCGCATGGAGACACATTGAAGAGAAATGGCCGGCTTTTAAGGAAGAACCTCGAAACCTCCGTCTTGGCCTAGCAATGGATGGTGTAAACCCTTTTGGTTTAAGGAGCTCTTCATGGAGCACATGGCCTGTTTGCCTTGTGAATTATAATCTTCCACCATGGTTAGCAATAAAGAAAGGTCATTTGTTGCTCTCATTAATAGTTCCAGGAAAGTACAAGGTGAAGAACATGGATGTATATTTGGCACCACTTATTGATGAGTTACGCACCTTGTGGAACGGAATTGAAGTGAAGGACATGTCAAAGCAGCAAAGTGGCCAAAGACTTACAACTGTGCAAGGTATTCTCATGTGGACAATGCATGATTGGCCTGGCTATGGAGAATGCTCAGGTTTGTCTATATCGGGTTACAATGCATGTCCTGTATGTGGTCCTCGACTTGATTCAAGATACTCAAAAGCATTATGAAAGAATGTCTACCAAGGACATGTTAGGTATCTTCCAGAAAATCATGAATTGCGGGATGGTAATCTAGGAAGACCTCCTCCAAGTGCATTCAAGGCAAGCGATTGGAAGATCAAATGGGAGGAATGTGGCAACTTGGCATGTCCTGGGATGAAGAGGCTCTCTATCTTTCACCAACTCCCCTATTGGGGTGATCTCCTTATAAACCATTTGCTTTACCCGATGCATATTTTCAAGAATGTAGCTGACATTCTATGGAAGACCATGACAGGAAAAAAGGAGACTAAAGGCCAAAGGGATGACTTGGAAGAGATTGGTTGCATGCAAGAGTTGTGGGCTCGCACTAGACCCAATGGAAAGGTGCTACTTCCAAGAGCCCCATGGGTTTTTAGTAAGATGGAGGAACAACAAGTCAAGAGGACAATTTCAGAGTTTCGGACTCCTACAGGTTGTATGCATTGCTTGAAAAGTGCATTTACAAAGGATGATGATCTTAGTGGCCTCAAGAGTCATGATTGACACAAGTTTCTACAATTTGTGCTACCCATAGCAATAAAAGATTGCCTCACTAAAGACATTAGAGCTACTATCTATAAGATTGGCACATTGGTGCGCTGGATTTCTTCAAAAGAGATAAAGAGAGACACTTTGGAGACAGCGCGTTTAAACTCCATAGAGGCAATCTGCATGGTAGAGAAGTTTTTCCCTACAAGTTTATTAACAATCCAGATGCATCTGCTAGTTCATGTTGTAGATGAGGTTGCAGTTGCTGGAACAGTCCATTCAAGATGGATGTTCTTTTTGGAGAGGTTTATGAAGACATTAAAGGGATTTGTTCGCCGAATGGCTTGCCCAGAGGGTAGTATGTCAGAAGGGTGGCTGATACAAGAGTCCCTTGTTTACATCACTGAATATTTAAGTTCCTCAGATCCAGAGATACCTCGACTATGGTCTCAAGAGTCTAACAGGCGAGTCATTGGTGAGGAACCTCAAGGCCAAGGCATTAAGAGAAAGATGGATAACAATTTGAGGGAAAAAATCAACAAATTTTGCATCTTGAACTCTCATGTAATGGAGAAGTGGATTGAGACATATGAAGCTCTCAAGCGACAGCGAGTACAAGATCGTTTAAGTTTCAGAAGGAATCGCACTACAAGAAATCTCCCATATCCAGAAGGTATGCAAGCTCTTCCAGACTTTCCCACAGGTAGATGTCTAGAAGCTACAATTTTAGAAGCCAAACATGCTGGTTTAACTATAACAGAGGAGGAGGAGGAGCTTACAAAAGGATGCGATTGGCATGTAAGTGTTTAAGTTCTACATGTCTCTCTTTTTTTTCTCTACATGTCTCAGTGTTTGATTCTCCATCAACAATCTTTATGTGCTATTTGTAGTATCACAAATATGGGGTGTTTTGGTCACATGGACGTCATTTTCGAGTAGAACGAATAGACCAAAGAAGAGCAACCTTTGATTGTGGTGTCACAGCACAGTTTGTTCAAGAAAGTCGTGCAAGTGCAAGTGATGATAAGACCGTTTACTGGAATGCTTGATTACTTTGGAACCATTCAAGATATATTAAAGGTTGGCTTTAGAAGTTTTGAGTTGTTTATCTTTGATGTGAAGTGGTTCAAGGTAATCACGAATGGGCCACATGCAACTGTACGTAGAGACAAGAGTGGCCTCATCCAAGTGGACTCCACAAAGGTATGGACCGATCAGCAAGATACTTTTGTGCGCCCAGAGCATTGTGAGCAGGTTGTCTTTAAAAAGCGGATCCAAAAGATCCACGCTGGCTATTTGTGGTTCAAGTCGCCCCCCCGCTGTAAGCAAATTTTTGAAGAATTTGAGCTACAACAAGGTGATGTGGATGCACAGGGTGGTGGAGAGCAGCAAGAACAAGCCAATATCAACAATGAAGAGGAGCAAGCAAATGAAGAGGAGCAACTAGAGCAAGATCCAAATGAAGAGGTGCAAACCAAGGAAGCTGAAAAACATGTTGAGGAAGAAGACATAGATGATGAAGACATCCTTCATCAAGGGACTTTTAATGATAAGGATGCTGAAATGTACATAGACATAGATCTCTTTGGGGCTACTGATCTTAATGAGGATGATAGAATAGATAATGATTTTTAAAATGATGTATCTTAATGATTATGCAAATAGTTATGACATATTTGTAATGATTTTATGACATTGAAGGTCCTTTCATTGTTTACCATTGTTAATGTTTACCATCATAATCACTACTGTAGGAGCAAGTTGATATAGTTTTACCAATGTTGTTTATCATTGTTAATGTTTGTCATATGGTTCTTTCATTGTTTACCGTGTAATTTTCATTTCGCACAAGTTTGTCATATGGTTTTTTGTCCAACAGGCCATGGGTGACTCACCGCCCTACGACTACAGTCCTGATTTCTCATTTAATCCTACACCGCAGGGCATGAGTCCCCAGCAGTTATATGGTTTTCTTTCGTCCATGACTCCAGAGCAGAGAGCCATGGCTCAGAGTTATTGGGGTTCTGGAGCAAGGACATCTGCCTCACCATCTAGCTTCCCGATGCCAGTTCCCACACCCGTGTGGGTACGACAGCAGCTCCCACACCTCATACCACATAGCCTTCCACTCCTCTTACAGCTCGATCTACCACCTCTTCACATAGACGGCGCTCACGTAGTAGGTCTTCAGGGGGAGGTTGTTGTGGTGGTAGTGCCACAGATGCTGTGACACCACCACCACGTGAGCGTCGTCCTTCGCTCTCATCTGTGCCATAGGGTCACCTTCCACTCCCTGGGGTGCACATGACCATGACAACAGCAAGATATACACAATTAGGGATGGGGCACCAATAATGAATAGTGCAGGGAAGGCAATGAAGACACGCATTCGACAATTGTGCACTATACAGTTTCACGACTCTGTCATGACTAAATGGGATCAGCAAGATAAGGGGAAGAAAAATTATATAAATACAAAGATAAAGCAAGAGTTTCAGCCATCTGACCCTATGAATGTCGTCTCTAATGAGTGGATACAGTATACAGCTCGCATTTTGATGGGGCATCATAGGTCAGAGACGAGGGACGCATTTAGAGAGGGGAAAGAGAAACCTGTTTGGCTAGATGACAGGGAGTGGGCAGCCATTGCTCAGGAGCTCACAGAGACACCAGAGAGGTTTCAACAACAAAGAGAGGCGGCAAGGGCAAGACTCCAAACAGTAGGGGCTTCTCATCTTGGGAGTGGTGGTTACAAAACCATGCGCCATGAATTCGTAAGTATTTGTAGCAATTTTATTTATGTAAATGTATGTATGTGGGCTAAATGTTGATTTCTAACAGTTATAATTGTTAATCGTTTGTGTAGGAGTTGGCCATGAATCGCCCACCAAGTAGGCGAGAGGAGAAGTACGCTCACAAACATGGCCTTGTGGCCTTATTTGAGATGCTTGAAGAAGAAGGAGAGACCGTCAATTGGGAGGCATTACCATGATGTAAGATGACCTTCAAACTAATGGTATATGATCAAAACATTCTTGAGTATTAATGTTTAATTTAATTTCTTGTTTATCGATCTGGAAAATAAAAAAACGAGCACGGTTGTTTTTGTGCTCTATTTTAGACAGAATGGTGCTGTCTGTTTACTGTTGTTGATCCTGTTCATTGGAGGCAGCCAGGCAACACTATTTTGCCCAAAAAAAATTTCTGGTACAGCGTCGGTATATTCCCCGGTATGTACACCGGTATATTCATTGGTATATCTGCCGGTACTGGCGTCGGTATAAATGCCGGTGAACATCCGTATAGCGCCCGGTATACACCCCGGTATACACCCTGGTATAGACGCCGAAATAGCCGTCGGTATTAGGGCCGGTGAGCGTCGGTATAGACACCGGTATAGGCGTCGGTATTGTTACCCGACGCTTATACCGACGTCGTGGTTTTGGCGCGTATACTGGCATTTATACTGATGAGACGAGGCTTTTTTAGACCCCGTTGAATGACGTCAGTATAAGCGCCGGTATTAGGCTAACATGTAGTAGTGGTTTCAGTAGATGATGATGATAAGGTGGAAGTCTATCTATGTGGTCTCGGGCCACAATATAAGGCGTTCAAGACGTCTATTCAGACTTGGGAAAACATTCCCAATTTCACAAATTTGGTGTCGAAGAGAAGAGCTTGGGTGAAGACCAACAGCCTTCACAAAATAAAAACAGTTCAGAGCAACAGGCCTTCTACACAAGTTTAGGAAGAGGACCAGGTAGAGGAAGCCGTGGATGCGGCCAAGGAGGTGGCCGAACAGGTAATCAGAATTATGGCCAGTAGCAGCAGCAACAGGCCTTCTACACAAGTTTAGGAAGAGGACCAGGTAGAGGAGGCCGTGGACGCGGCCAAGGAGGTGGCCGAACAGGTAATCAGAATTATGGCCAGTAGAGCAGCAGAAGCAGCAATAACACGCAGGTGGAAGAGGCCAATTCAGAGGAAGGGGGAGTCAAAGAGGTCGTGGAAATTGGCAAAGGCAGTATAATGATACACGTGGATGCTTTTATTGTGGTAAGTCTGGACATGTGCAGGCAGATTGTGGTAAGCCTGGACATGTGCAAGCAGATTGTTTTATAAGAAGCAGGCTCTTACTGCAAAATGGAAAATTGCAGCAAAACAACTATGCATCGTCAAGCTGAAACAATGAGAATAATGAAAGGTTGTTTGTTATGCAGCATGTCATTAATGAAAATGTTGAAGCAGCACATAAAGATGATGTATCGTACATTGATTCAGGTTTCGAACCACATGACAAGTCATGGGGAGTGGTTCAAGGAGATGAAAAACCTTGAAAGACCAGGTTTTGTGGAAACAGGGGATGACACTGCTCATCCAATTTCCCATGTTGGAGATGTGCCATTGTATGAAGGATGGCAAAGTGAAGTACCTTGCAGATGTACTTCATGTTCCGAACATAACAAAGAATCTGGTTTCAGTTGGCCAGATGATTGAGCAGGGTTTGCAGGTTCGGTTTAACCCTGATAGCTGTTATGTTAAAGAATTTAAAGACAAGTGCAGGTTGGTTACAAAAGGCAACAGAGTGGGCAGAATGTTTACATTGAATGTAAACATGCCTGAAGTGAGTGCTGCGATGTTTGCAAATGGTTCAAGAATTGTTGCAGACACAGACATTTGGCATAAAAGAATTGGACATGTGAATGTGCAGAGAATGAAGTCTATGCAGACTAAAGGAATTGTGATAGGGCTACCAAAGTTTAAAGTTGAAGGTATGCAAAAAATATGTGAAGCATGCCAATTTGGAAAGCAAACAAAGCATGTATTTCCACGTGACAGAAATGTGAGCAGAAATGCACTAGATGTTGTGCATTCAAATGTATGGGGTCCTACGAAGACCATGTCTATGGGAGGCTACAGGTATTATGTGAAATTTATTGATGACCATACAAGGAAAGTGTGGGTATACTTCATGAAGGAGAAGGGTGAGGTGTTCACTCATTTTAAGAATTTCAGAGTTATGGTTGAAAAGAAAATAGGGAAATATGTAAAGTGCCTAAGGTCGGATGGAGGGGGAGAGTACTTCTCCAATGAGTTCTCTGAGTTTTTGAAGAATAATGGTATTCGGAGATAGTTTACATGCAGATACACTCCCCAACAAAATGGAGTTGCTGAGCGGAAAAATAGGAACATTGCTGAGATTGCGTGAGCATTGATGGGAGAGAAGAATATGCCGCATAGCTATTGGGCTGAGGCTATTTCTACAGCAGTTTACATCATGAACAGGACTCCAAGTGCAGCTATACATGATGTAACTCCAAAGGAGAGGTTTACTGGCAGAAAACCTGATTTGTCTCATCTGAAAGTTTTTGGATGCATTGCATATGTGCATGTGCCAGATGAGCTGAGAACTAAGCTAGATCCAAAAGCTAAAAAATGTGTGTTTATTGGGTATTCCCTTGAGCAAAAGGGATACTGGTGTTATAACCCTACTACACGTGAGTTGAGGGTAAGCAGAGATGTTGTTTTTTATGATATGAGCAGCTAGTATGCTCCTAAAAAAGAAGCTATTGGGGCTGATGTGAGTGGAAATGTGGTTGCACAGAATGCAAGTCAGCAATCATAGTCTTTGAGTGGACCAGGAGAGTTCTCATCTAGTGGTTCAGTTGATAGACCATGGAGTGGCAGGCTACGTCATAATACCAGTCCTGCAAATGCAAAGAGAAAGTGGTTGAGTCCCTTAGTATACCTGACATTTCTGCAGAGCATTCTCATGTTGATGGAGAGTCTAGTGACTCAAAGATGAGCTTTGATGAGTATCTTGGGATACTAGCATCTTGCTTGAGGCCTAGATATGATGGCATTTGCTTTATAACACCAAGGGCCGTGAAAACCCCTATATACCGTGGGTATAACTGTAGCTCTATATTGACAATATTGTAGAGCGGTTCTCTCTACCATGCAATATAGTGGTCATAGAGTACTACCGATCAACAAATGTGTTAAGAAACACAATGTTAATCCAAGGACTCGACCCGATTAGTGCATGAAGGCTTATCCCTTGAGCGAGAGCTCACATACACGAACCACCACTTGACGATTCAACCATTCAACACCTCAATCAATCTCTCAATCCCTTAAATCCACTACACTAATCAAGAGAACAAGCAATGCATATGGCAATCTCTTAATCCCATTCAAACATTGATTAAATCTTAGCTTTCCCTAATGCCAGCAAACCCATAAGCGTGCATCTACTAACCCACAAGCTTAAGCAAGCAACATTCACAAACCCACAAGCTCATAGATAGAGTCTATCCATGAATAACTCATTGCCAATGAAGTGGGCAAGAGCTTGCATCAATGGAGACTACACACACACACACTACAAGCATGCATACATAAGAGAAAGAAAGAAGCATTCAACTAATCATAGATTAATCTACTTCAATGATGCTAAAATAGATTAAGAGAAAGAAGTGGAGCTATACTCATTGGAGCTTGATGCTTATTAGAGTACAATAGAGAGAGAGTTAGAGAGTTGCCATAGCTTCAGAGCTCAAGAGCTTCACTCAATAGCTTATGAGAATGGCCAAAAAACGTCCCCTTTCTTTAGCTAACATCTCTTTTATAGAGATATCACTAACCCTAACCCTAGGACTCTTTCACACATGGGCGGACAACCCCATAAGTGAGCCTTGCTTAATACACTTAGAACTCTCATTTAAAACCCACATTGGCCTAAAACGATTTACATTGCACTTTGGCACAAAAATATGGAAAAATTGGTCATGTGCTTCTTTCCGTGTGTGGGCAGCATGCATTTGTTGAAGCATGGCTTCAGTTAATGGTTCATTGTATTTCTTGAGACGACTTCCATTAATGAAGTTAGGCATTTGCTCACCTTCTAGTGTCTCTAAACGCACTGCACCACTTGGAGTAAGCTCATTAATCACAAACGGTCCTAGGCCACGTTTCTTGAGCTTTCGCTTATGCTTCTTAAGTGTGTACAAGAGCACAAGGTCCCCTTTTTTGAATCGGCCAGTTGTTACATTTCGATCATACCATTGCTTTTGTCTCCTCTTCTCGGCATACATCCCCATTTCCGTCAATAAGCGGGTCTCATCAAGCTTTTCCAATTCATCAATGCATTGAGAAAGCTCATGACCAGTCCAGTCCAATTGTTGAGCAACTCGTAGAGTAGGTACAAGAAATTCAATGGGAAGAATTGCATCTAGCCCAAAAGCAAGCTCAAATGGGGTTGTGCCCACAGATGTTTTATAGGCTGTTCTATATGCCCAAAGAACTGAGTGCAACTTGTGCTCCCAATCAGTCCTATGTCCCTCAACAATCTTTGTGAGTGCTGTGCAGAGAATCTTGTTAGTACTCTCAGCTTGACCATTTGTCTGGGGATGATAGGGTGTAGAACGCTTGTGAATTACCATAAATTCTTGAAGTAAAAACTCTATGACCTCATTCACAAAGTGCACACCTTGATCACTAGCGATTTCAATAGGTAAGCCATAGCGTGTAAACACATAGCCTTTGCCTCTACCCATTTGGTCAAATAGTCAGTTTGCGACTATAATATATTCGGCATGCGTGTGACAAGCTGGAGGTTTAATGGGATCGACAAAATCAATACCCCATTTGGCAAAAGCACGTGTGCTTAACATAGGCCGCAATGGCATATTGTCCTTTGTGATGGGAGGTTTGGTCCTTTGACAATCGTCACAACGTTTTACATATTCTTCGGCATCCATTTGTAAGGTTGGCCACCAAAGCCCAGACCACCTAATCAACTTAGCTGTGGTATTGCCCGAAAAGTGTCCACCCCCAACACCTACATGTGTATGAGTCAAGATTTTCAAGTAGTCAGCTTCACATACACACATGCGCAAGTTGCCATCCTTGCCCCTCTTGTAGAGTTGGCCCTCTATCAGCATATAGTTGGCCGCTTCAACTTCAATAGCATGCTTTCAATATTTAGGAATTGTTCGATCAGTATGACCATGCTGAAGATAGTCCACAATATACTTACTCCAACTTGGTGTAGTTGAAATTTGGAATAATGTGACATTATGAATTGGTTGTTGAATTTGACATGAAGCATAGTTACGAATAAATTTTTTAGCATCCGCATGCATGGTAGGCCACCATTGCCCATCCTGAGTTATACGTCGCACACAAGTAGCTGATGCATGGATTCCACCAATACCCTCATGTGCCCATTCCAAGATCTCCTCATATTAGTCAGGGTTAGGTATAAGCTGCAACACTCCATCATTACCCTGATGATATAATCTCCCTGAGATTAACTTGAATGGTCGCCATAGGTCCACATTAAGACCCGCTAGTTGTATCTGCCCACTTGTCAAAATTTCTAAGATGGGTTCAGACCATTTAGGAGTTGTCTCTACAAGGAAAAGTGTTGAATCTAACATATCATCATCCACACCCACAAGAGCTTCTCCAGAGGTGATTCGAGACAAATGATCTGCCCTAAGATGAGTTGTTCCTTTTCGGACTGCCACTTCAAAATCAAACTCAAGAAGGATGACAAACCACCTCACAATCCTTCCAGTTGCACAAGGCTTATTCACCAAATATAGCAGTGCTTGATGGTCCACAAAAAATATAAATTTGTTTGCCAAAAGGTAATGGTGAAACTTTTTCACTGCATATATCATGGACAAACCTTCTCTTTCTGTTGTGGTATAATTCTTCTCAACATTGTTTAGCATATGAGATTGGGAAATCCTTATTATGTTCTCCCGATTGAGCCAAAATACATCCAATTGCAAAGTTTGAAGTATCAATATGGACATGAAAGATTTGGTTCCAATCTGATGCCCGTAAGATGGGTGCAGACACTAATGCTTGCTTCAACTTTTCAAAGGATTCCTCACACTCGTCAGTCCAATTAAACTTTACAAGAAGAGCATATAATGGTCTAGCTAGGACAGCGTACATGTAGATGAATCGACGATAATAGCCACAATGTCCCATGAATATTTGTACACCTTTAGGGTTGATAGGCCGAGGTAATGAGACAATGACATCAATTTTATCCATATCTGTTGAAATACCATTACGAGAAACAATATGGTCCAAAATCTTCCCTTGTCTTACCATGAATTTGCACTTGTCAGGATTCAAGCATATACGATAAACTTGACACTTTTGAAACACAAGTCTGAGGTGTTCTATATGATCATCACGCTCTTGTGAGTGAACACATAAATCATCCATGAAGATATCAAGAAATAGCCTAAGGTACTCCTTAAATACATGACTCATTAACCGCTGAAAGGTTGCAGGTGCATTTGTTAGACCAAATGGCATAACACGATAGGCAAAGATGCCATCTTCAGTAGCAAAGACTGTCTTGTGTTAATCCTTTGTATCAATTGACACTTGATTGTAACCAGAGAATCCATCCAAGAAACTATATGCCTTTTTCCCTGCAACACGTTCCAAAACATGATCCGTGATTGGAAGTGGGTAATGATCACGTACAGTAGCTGCATTTACCTTCTTGAGGTTTACACATACTCGAAGTTTTCCATTTTTCTTGGGCACCACTACAATAGGGGAGACCCATTCAGTGTGTTCAATCTCATAGATAAATTTTGCCTCTAAGAGCTTGTCTATTTCTTCTTTTATCTTTTGTGCAAAATTCTCATTGTAAGTATAAGGACGTTGCATGGAAGGCTTTGCATCCTCTCGCAATGGAATTATATGCTGACATGTGCTTGGATCAACTCCTTTGAGGTCTTTATAACTCCAAGCAAAAACATCGCGATACTCCTTTATTATTTGAATTAATAACTTCTCCTCATCTAAGGACAAGTCTGTGGCAATCCACACATAGCGAGGCTCTTTTCTTGGCTCAGCGATATCAAATTTTTTTGCATCTTCTGGACCATCATATGAAACCCCTGGCATGCTTGGCTTTTGTCGCATGGGCTGTTGTAGAACAATCTTCCGATCTTGAAGAGTGTACTATGTGAAGTTGGGGGGAACATTGAGACCTTGTTCTTGTCCACTTGAGTCGTCACTAATTGAAGACCATGCAGTTTTGATCTCTCTTTTGCAATCTTGCATCAGAGTTTTTTGTTCAACCGTTATCTTTGCACTTCCGACACTCTCTTTTGAATCTGTTTGAGACTTGAGTTTTTGTTTTGGTCTCTTTGTTTTTTGCAATTTTTGCTAACAGTTTTTAGATTTTCTTCTGGTTGGAATCCATCTGATCGTTTTACTTGGTCTTTGATACTATCTTGTGCTTGGACATAGTATAGATATCCATTCTTTCCTGAGAAGTGAGGTGGTGGTCGAGAGTGTTCATTCTTAAACTCCTCGTTTTCTTTTTGTATTCTCTCACGTCGTTTTCTCTCATCTTGTTTACGGATTCTCTTATGGCTCTTACAGCATTTACGTTTGGGTCAGCTTCGAGGGATCTCTATTTGAACCTCCCTTCCTCTCAAGAGTAGGCATGCCTTTCCTAACTCTTCCTCGGGGATTATCACATCATCATCAAAATCAGAGTCCCATCCATCTTCCTTATCAGCATCATTAGCAGATTCAAGTGTTAAATCCTCCACCGAGACTTCCTCTATATGCAGTGCTGTTGTGGATGCATCCCCATAGTACAAATCATCTAGAAGGTCACGTGGTTGTACCATTCGTATAGGAATAATGTCATATCCATCTGAGTCACAAAATTGAATTGGCTTAGGTAAAGCACATGTCGATAATGTTGCGAGGACATGACTCCATTCTAGGGGATCAATTAAGTGCTCAGGGAAGGATTGTGGAATGTATGCCTCATCTGATACACTTACCCTTAAGTCTCTCAGTGTTGAAATCCTTACATGAGACTCCACACATCCACAGATCTTCTCGCCCATCTGACAATGTAACTCTTGAGCCCTCAGATGAAGCAGAATCAAACTCATCATGTCAGAGGTACAAATAATTGTATCCCCAATCTTGAATCATTTGAAATTGTCGCATGAATGGTCTACCCAATATCACTTCATAGTTTGAATGCTTTCCAAAATCCACTACTGCAAATGTGTGCTCATATTCAATCCCACACATTGTGGTGACCAATATGTTCTCTAGCAGCCCAATGGGATGTTCTAAGGTTCCATCTGCTAGCTGCAAGCGCATCCTTGTACTCCTAATAGCTGGTTTGCCCCACTTTTCCCAAATGGACCTTGTCACAATTCCCACTCCTGCACCACTATCAAGTATTACAGTTGAAGCTACTTTTTGCACTTCTAATGGGAGGGTAGCATTTCCCTGATCGTCCTCACAAAATTTTCCTACTTTGTTGATAGGAACTGGCATAACATGCTTTGTCTCAGGGTGTATGGTACATTGATGGTGACCCTTTTGTAGCAATACCTGCTCTGACAAACATGTGGCAATATCATTCCACAACTCTGGTCGAAGCTTTATATCAAATCAAGCAAAGGTAAGGTACAAGCCACTGGTGCTGACAAAATAGCTTGCATGATACCCATATCCATCTCCTTTGTCAACCTTCTATGCATGGAGGGTATCCTCAAGGTTTGAGAACAATTCTCATATTCTCCCAAATAAGATGGTAAGGTTTCCATTGTATGCTTACTTCTAGGAGAAACAATTGTTTGAACTTCCTCCTAGATGCTTGGGCGTCTAAAGTTGTTTTCTGTGCCCTTGATAAAATCCACTTCAGAGAATGGAGGTGAAATAATAGAGGACATATTCTCATTAACTTTCTCATGAACTGCTGTCTCATTTGCCATGTCCTCGTTATCATCAATAACTTCATCATTGCATGGGAAGGCAAGAGTAGGTGGTGGCAGAATGCCTTCTTTCAATGGGGTGTCAATTGGTGCAGACTTCTCGCTATGAGCTTGTGAGATCAGCTCACTTTTCATTTCCCAACTTGATGACACTTCTGGTATGGTTTCTAACGAGGTGGGGTCCCAAGGGATAAGTGGAGGTGAGCCCTCAAGTATTGATTGAGCTTCCCTAATGAGTTGCTGATGTACAGCTAGATTGATCTTCTCCTCACGAGGGTTTGGGTATTCTTGAAGCTTCTTGGGTAGCTCAGATAAAGCTGCAATGTGACTTCTATGAGCATCAATGATGGTATCTAGAGTCTCGTTCACCTTATCCACAAAAACAAAACCCCTCCTCGGTTGTACTAGCCTCATCTTGATTAGCACTAGGCCCAGGTTGAGGTTGATGCTCCTCATGCACTTTTTGGGATCTAAAAGCTTGATCCTTCATGTTTTGTTTAGAGACTTCTTGAGAACTAGTGGATGCACTCTTAGTTTGCTTGTTACGGTTCTTTTTCCTCCTAGTGGTCCTTTTTCTATTGGAATGTAGGGTCTTGTCCACTAGATTTGCCTTTGCATCCCTCGTTCGAGGTGTCTCATCAGTCTGCATTTTGGCATTTTGTGTCTGTGATCTAGTCATGACTCTAAGTGGCACGACATCCTCATTCTCTGATGAAGGTGGCGATGGAACTGCCCCTACAAAGTTGAGTGAGACCTTTGGTTGAGAGGTGCCTTCCTCATGTGGTTTCAGCAAAACAATCCTTTGGAAAGTGTTCTAAACAACACCCTAGACAATATCTTTCAATTGGTGGAAACTGTGGTACTGTTGTATTGGATCGAGCTGCTTGCCTTGGGCGATGTGGACAATCACGAGCCCAATGGGGTTCTCTACACTCATAACAGGGGCCCATTAGTTTGGCTTCTACTTTCCTTTGCTGCCATTGACCTGAGGGGCCTGGAGTCCTAGGTTGGTAGCCGCCTAGCAACATCAAAGAATTTTGTTCCCCCGGTTGAGGCTCCAGTGCTTGGCTTGGATATGCGGGACTTTCAAAGAGATTTTCCTTGGATGAATATGATGCATGTTCCTCCTCCACATAGCTTGGGTTTACCAAGTCTCTACACATATTTGAATTGTCGTGGTCAACAAACCTCGCAGGAGCAGTCCCAGGAGCAGGAGGTTGAGCTCCAAGTACAGGTCGTGCTTGCTCTTGTGCCATCGGTGGCTTACATTCAAAATTAGTATACTGTTGATGCATTTGTGGAGCCACTGCACCCCTTTGCTGCTCACGCTCTTGTCTCATTCTTGCAATGCGAGTACATTCCTATGTGGTGTGGGTATAATTCCAAGCACAGGCCTGGCACCACTTCTTTGTGGGTTGGTTTGTGAGGACTAGAGGAGAAAAGGTATTACATTCTTCGATTTTATGGTTACCACCACATGCTCCACAAAGATGAGGACCTGTAGGTAGTACACTCCTCATTCACTGCTGTTGTTGTTGTGGCTGCATGGGTGGGTGATAGGTTTGTCCCAATCTCCTTAGTACTAGGTTAGCTATCTGGTCTGGATTTACTAGTGCGCTAGACCCTGAACTTTGGTCATCACACCACTGATCTCTAGGTTGCACCTCAGGGCCAGTACCATCTTGGAATTTGAAGTTATCTGTGAAATCCATAGCATCATGGCAACACTCATTGAAATTTGTATGCTTCTTTGCATAGAGATGTGTGTGCAGTGTTGAATTTTTGAGTCGTTTTAAGAAGAGAGAAATGAATCGACTCTGGGTGGGCTTCTCATCTTCTGGGCAACGATTAATATATTGCTTCATCCTATTTACACAGTCTCTAACACTCTCAGTCTCGCCTTGCTTGAAAGAGTAGATGTTTGCTACTATGTCATGCTGAATCCCCATCAAGGAAAAAGCAGCAATGAATCTCTCTTCCAAAACTCGTAAAAGAAGATTTGTCTGAAGCCTCTAGTGCGCCTGAAACCAAGCAAGGGCCTTTCCCTCAAGAGTGAGCCCAAATCCTTCAATTTGCGTATGCTTGTCAGTCACTTGCTTAGCTTGAACTACTTGCCTAAATGCTGCTACATGGTCATATGGATCTCCCGACCCTTCGTACTTCTTTACCAGTTTCTGAAGAGTTGATGGCCTTACTCGTCTTGAATACTCATCATCGGGCCTACGACCTCTCATTCTTAGTGGTTCCTCTCTTTGGTAAGATGGTCCATATGCATCCCAAATTGGTGTGGGTCCCCTATTACCTGCCTCACCAACCCTCTCCAAAGATCCTGTTACCCGCATTTCAGGAGGTGCATTTATGGGAGGCCGAGTTGGCTCCCTTACCCTCCGATTGTCATAGTGAGAGAAACGTTGTTGTGGTGTGATCTGTGGTCGCACTTTTGGTGTAGGAAGGATAATATCTTGGTGCTAGAGTTGGGCTACTTGCAGTGGTCCACTTTGATGTTGAGGGTCTCTCTCTAGTGAACTCTCATAGGGGAGGAGCAATAGTTTCTCCAAGAAAGGCTGTCTCTCCTAGTTTAGCTGTATTAGTTGAGCACTTCCATGAATAATGGTTGTCCTCTCCACGTGAGCTCACGAATCTCCTTCCAATCTAAGGTTCGGTATTCATTGGCCCATTTATCAATGATTCGGTTCTTGTATCCAGCAAGCTTCTCGACTACCACCACAAGCGCTAGAGGAAGATCTAGCTTTGGCAATCTAGTTGTGGCATAATATCCTTCTAAAGAGTCCTTATAGACCTCTTGAAGTGGGTCATCCTGAAAGACCTTTGTCACTGGAATTTATCATACAAACTCCCATTGGTTCTCAGCCCCCTGATCTATTTTGCTCTTGCCTTTCCTGTCCCTTTCCAAATTTAGATCTACAAAAAGTAAATCATCTATGGATGGCTTTGAGGACTGGGCATGGATGGTCCAGGCATGTCCGGCTCAATGAGCCAGTCATCTCTAGACTCCCTTGCTCCGGAAGGCTTTGATAAATCTAGGAACTCACTCTTAGAGAGCTCTCCTAATTTGACTACATTCTCTGGATGATAGGTGACTTCGTAGTGAACGCCATCTCCACACCCATGTACATGTTACCCTAGTCATTGACTAGAGGTGCTCTATCAAGCTCTAAGAAAAAGTCTGCAATCTTAACGAGATACCGTTGTTGTGGATCCCTAAAGATCTCAGCTCCTTGAGCATTCGTGTAGACATATTGAAGTCTCACATTGAGTGGTAACCCCATGATGTCGGCTTCAAATGGATTAAAAGATCTTGTGGGTGTCCTATTTGGGGCTAAGGGATGACTATTTAACGGCCCGATATTGTCCATAAACAATGAGCTAGTTGTCCTGGAAAGGGTATCAGATTGGGATTCGAAAAAGGTTTCAGCAATATCTGCCAAATTTCCTACCAATTGGGTCCCACTTTCCTGCGTAGATACTCTAGAAGGTGCCCTAGACCCTATGGCACTGTCTATATGACGTCCCGACCGCAAGTACATAAGGTCAAATTTTAAGAGTTTTTTTTTTCCAAAAAAATCCAAAAATTTTCAAGTTGGCTCAAACTTTGCCAGAACCCATTTTGAACCCCCTTGAACACATTAGGCTAAAAAAAATAGTGTATTTTTCAGGATCGAAAATCACCTAAAATTTACCAGTTTTCCATATTGACTCACTATGGGAAAATGGTTCCGGGACCGAAATTTCGACGATGGGTGTTTTCTAACTCCTCTCGAAAAGTTAGATAACCTCCCAATTTTTTGCGGCAGAAAATGAAAAATTTTCCAGATTCTTTTTTTTTGCACCCCTTTACCCGGTGCGGGGCCTTTATGGTGCGGTGTGTGGGTCTCTCCACGCGGTGCGCTGTTCACGCACAGCCGCCTTCTTTTATTATTATTTTTTTCTTTTTTGAAGTGCGTGTGCAGTGAACTCAATGCGTGTGCAGCTGTGAGATTTGCAGCGAATTCGAAATGTTCAATCTTCATGTGTGTGTACAGATTTCAGCTTCTCTATAGGTGCAGGTTTAACAAAGAACTAAAATGCACAAAATTAAAGATGCAGAAAACTAAACTAAGCTAAGAACAGAAAATAAAACGAACATGCAGAAAACTGAAACTGTAAAAATTATCCTCAAACAAAATGAAAGAAATGCAAAAACAGGCCTCTCTCTTTCGCACACAAATTGAAATTGGTAGGTTTAGCGCCTACTTTCAATCCTTCCCGTGTATTGAATCCTTGTCCTGACCTCAAGGGAGAAGCGTAGCTAGCCAATCGCACTCAAATTGCAAGACAATTAAAGAGAATTTAACAACATATTAGTCTTAAATAAGTACCAAAATTAGTCCCAAAGTCTGCTCTCCTATCCAACAGTTTTGCAACCGATTGGAGCTTAACAAGGAGTGGTAGTGTGTGTATGGTGCTCAACTAATGTAGGCACTCTTTCCCCGACAGCGGCGCCATTGTAGACGCTACCGCCATTGTAGAGCGGTTCTCTCTACCGTGCAATATAGTGCTCATAGAGTACTACCGATCAACAAATGTGTTAAGAAACACAATGTCAATCCGAGGACTCGACCCGATTAGTGCATGAAGGCTTATCCCTTGAGGGAGAGCTCACATACACGAACCACCACTTGACGATTCAACCATTCAACACCGCAATCAATCTCTCAATCCCTTAAATTCACTACACTAATCAAGAGAACAAGCAATGCATGGCAATCTCTTAATCTCATTCAAACATTGATTAAATCTTAGCTTTCCCTAATGCCAGCAAACCCATAAGCGTGCATCTACTAACCCACAAGCTTAAGCAAGCATAGAATGTAACATTCACAAACCCACAAGCTCATAGAGAGAGTCTATCCATGAATAACTCATTGCCAATGAAGTGGGCAAGAGCTTGCATCAATGGAGACTACACACACACACACACACTACAAGCATGCATACATAAGAGAAAGAAAGAAGCATTCAACTAATCATAGATTAATCTACTTCAATGATGCTAAAACAAATTAAGAGAAAGAAGTGGAGCTATACTCATTGGAGCTTGATGCTCATTAGAGTACAATAGAGAGAGAGTTAGAGAGTTGCCATAGCTTGAGAGCTCAAGAGCTTCACTCAATAGCTTATGAGAATGGCCAAAAAACGTCCCCTTTCTTTAGCTAACATCTCTTTTATAGAGATATCACTAACCCTAACCCTAGGCCTCTTTCACACATGGGCGGAAAACCCCATAAGTGAGCCTTGCTTACTAACACTTAGAACTCTCATTTAGAACCCACATTGACCTAAAACGATTTACATTGCACTTCGGCACAAAAATATTGAAACATTATGTGCGTCTTTATGTTCCCATGGCTACAATCCCGCTCTCTCGCATTGATTGCTTCCGGCCTCCTTCCATAATCCGTGTTCCCGTGAGTGTTCCCGTGGAACAAATATATACGAGTGAATCTAAGACCTTGAAATTATAAGCAAAAATGCTATTCTAAATGATGATTTGATTTTTTGAATGCTGGTTGATATGATTTTAGAATTCTGGTTGAAAATTGATGAATTGATTTGCATTCTAATCAAAGGATGATGATTTTTGGAATTCTAGCTGAAAGTAGATGAGTTGAATAAGTCATGAGATGATGATGAATGGAGAGAATTCTAATGATGATGTTAGTAACTTGAAAGACGATCAAGACTTTCAACAGATCACTATGAGATTAGTGGATCATGCTGACAGATTGACCCTTGGCCCAGTGGACCCAATTGTGGAATGACGAATCAAGAACCTGTATAACTGAATTTCCCATGGGGAATATTCAGTTGTTAATTAAAAATTACTGGTCTGATGGACCATTATTGTGTTAAGGATATGAATGATCTATTTTTTGATAATGAGTTCTGTATGTTTCTTCCTATAGAAAGGATCTTTATCCCAGGATTCTGAGAGGGTTGACCAAACTTTAAGGAATCCCAGAATCAGTTGGATCTAAAGTTTAATTCCTTTTTGGATTTGAATTATAAATAAAGTGGTCTTTTCACTTGAGAATCTTTGAGCATCTTGTTAAATTGGAAAAATAGACTTGACAAAGAAAAAAAAGAGTCCCACAACAGATAGCCGCATAGCAAGAGCTGCCACAATAGCTAATGTAGTGGAGGAAGAAAGAGTACGGATAGATTTATGTCACCATTGATGATCAAGTCTAAAATCTTCAGTTCTCTATCATGAATTTGATTTTTGGAATTAAGTACCGCCCTGAGAGTAAGAAGATGATTTTTATCGAGATTACCCCAGTTATTCGAGATGAGGGCATCTCACGTTTTTCAAGTGGGAGAGGATGTAAGATTCCTCCCTTCAACTTTTGATGATGTAAAGATGTAAGAACCTCCCCTTTAGTCTCTTGTAATCATCCCCCCTTTCAGAATGGAAAAAGATCTTGATTAACCCTGTTTTGGTCTAGAGAGACGTGACACAATTTTGAGATATTTTTGGATACAAAGTTACCCTTTAATTTTAAGATGAATTCCCCTAAAACACAAGTTTAAAAAGAGTTTTCCAATGTGCATTAGAAATTAATTGAATATGTGCGCACAGGACACCTTAACCTAGGGATACCTGTTTTCAGAAAATTATGGATTAAGGTCCAAAGAGTGTTATAGTGGGCCGATAGGATTAATCCAAGTGTTTGAATAAGAAAAATGTAAGAAGAAAAGAAAATCTACCAAAAATGAGTAAATTTTCACATAAGATGAAGAGTTGGCTAGTATTGGTACTTAAGCATTAAAAAAATGTGAATTTTGATACCTTAGGGAAGAGAGAATCCCACTCCAAGGAGGCGCCTAGAAATCACATCAAAGGGGTCATTTTTTATTCAAAAAATACATGAGGTGGCTAGATATTTCATCTCTCATCTCTCCTCTTCCAAACTAGATCAAAAAGTGGGCATAACTAGTCCAAAACTTGTCCAAATTGGATCAAACTTAAGCTGGAAGCCGCTAGATCCCAGTTGGCTTGGTTGGTGGCCTCCCTCACCTATAAATAGAACCCCATTCCTTTGTATTTTCATCTTAGTGTATTTCCATGCTAGTGTAATTTTCATTTTAGTGTATTTTCTTCATCCCTCTTCCTTGTCTCTCCCTTGTGAAGTGTTGGTGCTTCACTAAACCTCTTCTTCTCTTGAAGATTACCCTCTTCTCTTAGTGGCCAAGCCTCTTCCTTGAGGGCTACACATCTCCTTGTAAGATAAAGAATCAAGCACACCAAGGGTAAGCGTAAACCATGATGTTTATACTATCTTCTCTCCTCTACATGCTTGGGAAGCATTTTGTCTCATGGTTTCTTCTTAAAACCATGCCCTTCTTGATTTATGTTGTTGTTTAGATGAAGTAATGTTGATCTCCTATGATTAAGTGTATTATTTATGATTATGTTTATGCTTAGGTTTAAGCATAAATAATTGTTATATTAAAAGTGGAATTTTGAGCATTCTCAGTTCATAGAAAATGGGACAATGCTATGGAAAAAAATTTATCATTAGAAAATAAATTTAAATTTATGCATAATAAATTTTATGCTAAAAGTGGAGGTTTGAGCACTATTCATTTGCCAGAAAAATAAAGAAGGTTATGCACAAATTTTTCTAGATTCATTCAATTTATCGGAAATAATATGGAATGATGTGAAATGACCTAGAATTATGTGGAATGATATGGAGTGATGTGGAATGATGCAAAATCATGTGAAATGACATGGAATAATGTGGAATGATGTGGAGTTATATATGGAATGATGCGGAGTGATGTCAAATGATGTGGAATGATGTGAAATGACATGGAATGATGTAAAATAATGTGAAATGATGTAGGATGATGTGAAATAATATGGAATGATGAGGATTGATGTAATGAGAAATGACAAGGAATGATTAGAAATGATGTGGAATGATGAGAAATGATGTGGAATGATGAGGAATGATATGGAAAGATTAGAATTTTGCTTGAAAACTGTATTTGCATGTGAAACCTTTTTTTAAAAGATTGTTTTACCTCAAGAATGCTGGGGGGGGGAAGAATTTTGACTATCGTATGGAAAGAGGTCGTGGACCTAAGTGGAAAATGTTACAACATGCAGACGGAGAGTCAAAGAAGGACGTCTCACGTGGCAAGGTCGTCGGCCAAGGTCTTGACCAACCTCGGTTTGGTTAAAATGGTGAGCTTCCGGTATTATGGATGAGGGGCCAAGGAAGCGGCCTATGAGTGAAGTGCTAGGTCACCTGTAAAGAATCCTATATGGTGCTCGGGATCTGGGTCGCTGAGGAAACCCATGCGTGCGTCAAGGAAGAATGGAACATTGAGTTGGAGTTGTTTTCTGAACACGGGCGTGGATTTGATTGGTTGAGCTTGCTGGTCTTCCAATGGATGAGTCCATGGCACCTTTTTGGTAACTGGATCTCGTTGGTTGATCTAGCTGATCTTCAATGGAGAGTCCATATGGATTTTATGGATAAAAGAGATTATACTCCTGGGTACTATGAGTTAGGAACCATGAAATGACCTGAGTGAAGTACTTGTTAGTGAGCCTAGAGGGACTGACTAGGTGGTGGACGCTCTGGTTGCTGATGATGCCATAGGTACGCTAAGGAAGGTATGAATGGAATTTGGATTTTATGATTAGAAATTAGAAAAGTTGGAACTTGGACTAGAATACTGAGGATTATGATGAAAACAATGTGGTTTATTGCAATTATGTCTTGAAAATAGCTGAATCTAAGAAAAGGTAATTTCATATTGGGTGCATAAGTAGTGTGTCTATTTAATTTTTGCATGAGTGCCGGCTAGGGGGCCTAGGAACTCTTTTCCTTGGTACGCGGGAGGACAAAACATAACCAAAATTTTAAAAGAGGGATCCCACTAATACAGTCGTTGGGTGGTTGGCTCACCCATGGGATTGGATGGGGTTAGGCTGGATCGGTGGATTCCTACAATAAAGTTCAATTCTATTCAAGTTACGATAGTTGAAGTAAATCACGGGATAATTCTGGTTCTATGAGAAAGAATCAACGGTTGTGCCTCTTTTGATGGGGAAAAAAGCGTTGGTCTTTATTATGAATCAAGTGTAAAGATTGTTCCTCCTTCAAGTCGATCATCCGAGTGAAGGATAGCCTAGACTCTTGACCTCGTTAGATAAGTTTTCGTTAGAAGATCCTCCTGGAGGAATCGCCTATGCTTTTTGGGTGAGGAAAGGTTTTTTTCGGGTTCGGTTTTGGAGCCGTCGGACTAGTCCCTTGCCCTGACATTCGTGGGTGGGTGAGGCCCCGAGTGGGAAGCTCTGCCGCTGCGCGTGAGGTTGCTACTCCTGCTTCTAGCACTCTACAGTTTAATGCGCAGAGAGGGCATGGGGTCTCACAGTGTAGATAAATTGGCCGCTGCACTAATGCAACAATGACTTAATAATGGAGAATCAACCAAGGCCGGGATCAAGGAGGCCATCCACATCTCTATCCTAGAAGGGAACTCATCTGGTGCCCGACCTGTCAAGAAACCCATACTGGCACCAACGAGTGTCCTCATCTGAGACTCCATCCAAGCCTCTATTGTACATATTGTGTAAAGTGAGGCAATCATTAAATCTCCAACTGCTATCACCACAAGGCTGCCCTAGCTTAAGCCATGTCTCAGGCACTTCTCGCCAATCCCAGGCAACCGCTGGCTTTGCCAGCTCCAGCGCATCATAATGCACCTCAACCTGGCCAAGAAGTGGCCCAAAGAGGAATCCGTAGGGTACCAGAAATGCCCTTACCACCCCCCGATTCTTCCACCTCAGCCCCCATTACCCAGAGTCGCCAATTCATTAGATAACCCTCATGGAACTCCTTGAGGATGGGAATGAGGGAGAAATCCTAGAAACTCCCACTTATGAAACCCAAAAGCCAACAAGCCCACTTTCATAAATCCTAAGTCACTATGTCATGGAGGGTGATCAAATGTACCCCGTGTACTTAGCAGCCCTGATACTGCAGGCTAGAGACATGAATCAAAGAACTAAAAGACCACCCATATAGTGCTACAATTGTGGTGGACCTCACCGAGTGGCTGAGTGTCCCAACATGAAGGGTATAGTGAGTGCCCATGTAGGTGCTCCCTCCCTGGATTGTGTATCGATCACCTTTATAGAGACTGGCTGAGGCCAAGATCAACTGGAAAGGCTCATGAAGCTAATCCTAGCACCAGTCTTAACCTGCAAGTATGAGAGATGGTTTCATTCGAGCAGTCCCTCTCAATGCTGTGACCAGGCTACAAAATAGGCAAAGGGCTGCCACACACGTTGTAGTAGAGGCATCACCCTCACAAAGTCAAGAGCCCCTGAACAAGCATGAGAAACTCGGCACTCACAAAAGAAAGCCACCAAGGTTGGAAAAAGAGAAGTCCAAGTGATTACCAAAAGCAGTTTAGGCTTTGGCACAACAACTCATCCGTCGACTTCTTCCTTCGAAGAAGAAGAATTGTTATGGGCTGCTGCCCCTAAGACATAGATTACCCTAATCTTATTGAGGAAAAAGAAAGACTCTTGGTAGCCCAAGAGTTAGTCCGTGAGAGTGCCAAGCTCAACTGGAAGCTAATCCTCCTACTGCCTACCTTGAACCATGCCCATCGGTCTCAAATCAGAGACCTATGCATGATGCTCAGGTATATCCTTGCGAGCTTCCAGACGGACCACTCCCGCAAGAATTAACAGAAGTAGAAGCTACCCCCCAACAGGGAGACAGGGTGGCTGAATATCTTAGAAACTTGGGAGATGAACATCATAGGGGAATGAATGTAGAAATCCATGTTCCCATCCCATATACTTCAAAAATCTTAAGACAAAGCAGACCCAACCTTCTTCAAAGGATAGCCTCCGTTCCAAGAGACACCTGAAGGACTAGATGGAGGGACGTCTCAGAGCAGCAAGGTATGTACGAAACCATGGAGCTTGATAGATTTGATTAATCTGAGGAGGAGGAATTTCATATACCTCATAAGGTAAGAGGAACCCCCACCAAGGGTTGAGTTACTAAACTTGGGTATTACTTTGAAGGCGATGAACTCAACGCATCTTTACCAATAACCTTCGATGGTCTCCAAGTTAGTACAATCTTGGTGGATGGGGGATAACACCCAATTTCTAGTTAAACGCGCTGATGGAGCCATTGCTAGACCCATTGGTCTACAAAGGGATCTAAAGATCAAGATCCTTGGAACTACTCACCACCACACTTTTGTGGTGATGAATTTTGGATGTCAGCCAGTTTCATATGACTACATCCTTGTGGCAGACCCTTTATGAGAGAATTGAAGATGATCCATGACTAGGACACTGACCACATTTACATTCAGAGGAAAGATCTAACCTTCAAGATCAACCTACGCACGTGGAAGGTACACCCTATGAGTGGCAGACCATTTACAGAGGACTCGGTCATGACTACACAAACTACTCAAGTCCATCTATGCCACACATGCCATAAAACTCTGGAGGATGAAAGAGAGAGTGAGGATTGCGCACCACTCCCATAGTTGGAAGACTCTGAGAATTGGATGCATATCCTCACTAAGTCAATCCAGCTGTCAGACCATTGTATGCAGAAGGGCTAAACATGTTGGAAGGCATTGAAGAAGGTGAGGAGGAAAGGATCGTTAGGATTTAAGTTTAGGCCCGCATTCTGTGGATAATTATTTTTTCACAAATAATTTTTTACTTATCTAAAGTCAGTAGGTTCTCTCCCTCTTTGCAAATAATTTTTTCACAAATAATTTTTTGCTTATCTAAAGTCAGTAGGTTCTCTCCCTCTTTGCCTCTCTCTCTCTCTCTCTCTCTCTCTCTCTCTCTCTCTCTCTCTCTCTCTCTCTCTCTCTCTCTCTCTCTCTCTCTCTCTCATACGCATTTTAAAATAGGAGGATAGAAAATAAGGTTATATCCTCCAATTTTGATAATTAAAAATTGTTGAGATTAATTATTAAAAAAAATTAGAATACTTTAACTTCTAAACTAGTTCAAATCTTTACCTCTAGTTTACTATTTTTTCTCTACCTCACCAACCATTCTCTCTCTAAAAACATCTTCTCATTTTAAATGTAGGCAGCAATATCTTCCAACATCTCTAACTCATAACTTTATGCAAAAGAAATACTCTCAAATTTCCATGTATTGACCAAAGGAAAAAGTGCTAAAATTGTGAATTTTTCCCAAAATTCCTAAATTGGTGTTTTAGTAATTTTGATTCAAAAACATTAATTCTAGTTTAGTTATAAATATATTAGTTAAACATTAGCTAATTGGTCTAATAAACTATAAGAATTGCATGGCAAGGTGGACATAGAGGAGGTAGCTTGGAAGATTGTAGCTGGTTTAGCTACTCAAGAGGGATTAGATTAGTTTGGCCATGGCGAGATGAGCAGCACGATGAGCATAGCCATTCATCTGATGATGACCAGTCCTCGGCTAACTCACCCACCACATTCTGTTTCACCCATTATTCGTGTATTTATGTGTGTGCTTGGTATAATGCTTTTGGTTATATATGCTACCTTTTCTTGTATATTCTTGACTTTAGATTGTCTTCTTGGTTTGATCGGATTGTATTCCCATCTTGAACGAATTGTACACTTACATTTTTATATATACATGAGCATTTCTATTTCAAAATTGTGCACAAATACAATGTGTTAAGTTAGTGTGCTTACCATTAATATAATCCTCCATGCTTGAGTAATGTGACGTCTGCTTGAGTAATGAGACATAACTTTGTGTATGATCAATCCACAAGAGAGAGAGTACTAATAACTAAATGGATCGATAGATGTGATGTTGTGAATAGATGTGATGAGATATGATGTGAATAGATGTGATGAGATGTCATGTGAATCAGGATGTAAATGAATGATATGGGTTGTGAGTGGATGATATGTGATGAAAATGGATGTGGATGTGTATGTGATGAAAATGGATGTGGATGTGTATGTGAAGAATGGATGTGAATGTGTATGTGAAGAATGGATGTGAATTTGTATGCAAAGAATGGATATGAATGTGTTTGTGAAGAATGGATGTGAATGTATATGTGATAGAATGGATGTGGATATATGTGAAAGAATGGATATGGATGTGTATGTAAAAGAATGTGATGTGACATGAATATATGTGGATGTGAAGTGATAGATATGAATGTATGGATAGATCTGAGTAGTCGTACATGTGAACGATTGGATGGATGTTGATGAATGAGATGAGATGTGTATGAATGAGATATGATGTGGATAGAAGTGATGTGATATAATGTGGATAGAATACATGTGATGGGATGGTGATGAGAATGAATGTGATGGATATGAATGAATGAATGTGATGGACATGAATGAATGTGATGTGATGGATGTAAATGGATGCGATGTAAATGAATGTAATGGATGTAAATGGATGCGATGTAAATGAATGTGATGGACGTGAATAGATGTGATGTGATGTGAATTGGGATGTAAATGAATGAGATGTGATGTCATGTGAATCGGGATGTTATTGTATGAGATGTGATGTAAATTGGGATAGATGTGAATGAATATGATGTGATGAGATGTGGATATGGGTAGATGCGAGTGATGAGAAGTGATGCGGATAATTGAGAAAAGATATGATGAGATGGAAAAAGATGTGATGTGAATGGGAATACATATAAAATAAATGAGGATTGATGTGGAACAATGTGGAAAGACGAGAATTCGTTATAGAAATTGTATTTATGACCTATTTTAAAATGACTGTTTTATGTCAAGAATGCTGGGGAAGCATTTTGACCGTCTTGTGAATGAGGTCCTAGAGACCTAATTGATAAAGTTGCAACAGTTGACCGAGAGTGAACGGAGGACGTCTTGCATAGCAAGGTCTCGGCGGTCTTGACCAGCTTCGATTCCATTTAAATGGTGAGCTTCCAGTACGGTGGATGAGGGACCAAGGAAGCGGCCTATGAGTGAAGCGCTTGGTGACCTGCGAAGGATCCTAGAGGGTGCTGACCATACGGTGCTCGGGCTCTAGGTTGCCGAAGATACCCACACGTGTGTTGGGGAAGATATTGGAACAAGGAGTAAGAGTTGTTTTCTGAAATTGGGCATGGATGTGGTTGATTGACCTTGCTGGTCCTCAACGAATGAGTCCATGGCTCTTTAATATGGATCTGTTGGTTGATCTTGCTGATCCTCAACAGAGATTCCATTTTGATTTTTATAACTGAATATATTACCGAGTACTATGAGCTAGGAACTATCGAAAAGGCCCCTGAGTGGATAGGTGGTGACCGTTCTGGTTGCCAATGATGCCATAGGTACGCCGATGAAGGAATGATTAGAAATTAGGATTCAACCGGATATTTTGGAGGATTATGATCAGTGACACTATGGTTTTATTAAATGATTGTTTTAAAGACAGTTGAATATGTTAAAAAGGCAATTTCATATTGTTGGGTGTGTAAGTGGTGTGACTAGTTTTAAGTTTGCATGAATATCCAGCTAGGGGGCATGGGAACTCTTTTCCCTTGTACCCGGGACAAAACCTAACCAAATTCCTAATTGGATCCCATCACTACAGTGGTTGGGTAGTTGGCTCACCCATGGGAGTGGACTCATGGATCCCTAAAATGAGACTCAATTCTATTATGGTACGATAGATGAAGTAAATCCCGAATAAAAATTGTTCTATGGAAAAGAATCAACCGGCTGTGCCTCTCAATGAGGAAAAAGCATTGGTCTGTATGATCCAAGTGCAAGTTTCTTCCTTGATCTGATCGAGTGTCTTTACACGTTCGGTCGGATCAGTTTGATTAGTGGTGACTTTGACTACGTTAGAGTAAAAATATCCCAAAGGAATCGCCCGTGCTTTCTGGGCGAGGGAAGTTTTTCCGAGCTCGATTTTGGAAGAACCGAGGGATTAGTCTCTTGTCCGGATATCCGTGGGCAAGGCCTCAAGCGAGGGATCCTGCCCCGTGCAAAAAGTACTAGTTTCACTACTAGCACACCCGAATCCGTTGTGTGCGAAGGGAGCAGGGATCTTTCAGCTTGTATCAGAGCGAATTGGCTAAAGTGAATCAATCGAGAAGCCAAAAATGTCATAAATTTATGAGAAGTAGCAGTAAAAGGTTGGAACTATGTGATGAAATTCATAATACAAATTGATATTCAGAATGAAATTCATAAATTGATAATTGGGTCTTCAGATGGAAGTACTGCAATTGTATGGAATCCCTGACTTGCTTAAGGCCTAGACATGATGGTATTTACCTTATAGTTCCAAGGACCGTGACTACTCGTATATATACCGAGGGTATAACTGCAGCTCTTTACTGGCAATATATACGAGTAAATCTAAGATCTTGAAATTATAAGCAAAAATGCTATCCAGATGACGAATTCGAATGTGGTTGATATGATTTTAAAATTCTGGTTGAGAACTGATGAGTTGATTTGGATTCTAATTGAAAAATGATGATTCCTGAATTTTGGTTGAAAAGCGATAAGCTAAGCAAAGCCACAATGAGGATGAATGGGACAAGTCCTTGTGATAATGTTCGTTAACTGGAATGACGATAATGACTTTAGCAAATCACTATGAGATTAGTGGATTGTGCTGACAGATTACTACTGTTAACACTTGACCCTGTGGATCAAGTTAAGGATTGACAAATTAAAAATCTGTATAATTGAAATTCCTATGGAGGACTGTTCAGATGGAAATTTTGGTCTAATGGACCATTATTGTGTCAAAGATATGAATGATATGATCTGAATGAATTGTTATCTGATGATGAGTTCTATATAAGGGATCTTTATCCGAGGATTTTGTTGGGTTGACTAGACTATAAGGAACCCCATAATCAGTTGGATCTTAAGGGAAAGAGTTGTCCTCTAGTTTGCGAGATGAGGACATCTTGCGTTTTTTAAGTGGGGTAGGATGTAAGATTCCTCCCCAGCCCCTCATCAAGATGTCCAATTTCTCCTCCTATAATCAATTCCCTTTTCAGAATAATAAAAGATCTTGTTTCTACTTGTTTTGGTCTAGAGAGAAAAAATATTCTAGAGACAGATAATTCAGTTTTTAGATATATTTGGATGGAAAAATATCCCTTTTTATTAAAATCAATTCCCCTGAAACAGAAGTTCAAAAAGAAATTCCTAAAGTGCATTAAAAATAAAATATAATGTGCACAAAAGACCTTAGCCTAAGGGTCCAGATTTTTTAAAAATTTTGGATTAAGGTTCCTATGGACCAATAAGATTAATCCAAATGTAGGGAGGAGATAAATTAAAGAATAAAAGAAAAACCCCCAAAAATGAGTAAATTCTCACATAAGATGAAGAGAGTGGACTAAGGACCAAAGAAAACAATTAAAAAACAGAATTTTGACACCTCGGAGTCGAGATCTCCCCTCATGAAGGAGGCGCCTTTTTTTCTCATCATTACCCCCAATTTTAAAACATTAAAACGAGATATTTCATCTCTCCTCTCTCCTATTTCAAAACTAGATCCAAAGAGTAAGCTGAACTGACCAAAAAAGGTCAAAAATTGACCAAACTGATCTGGAAAATTCTAGAATCAGTTTGTTGGTTATAGGCTCACTTTTTACTATAAATAGAAGCCTCTCCCTTTGTAAAGCTTAATGGTGTTTATGCACTGTTACTCTCCTCCTGTCCTAAGCCATCTACATTGAATTTTTTAATTATTCAATTATTTTTGGCCTAATCCTCTCCAAAGTGAATTGGTGGCCACTCTTGCTTCAAACAAGAGTAGAACCCTCAACCCCTCAAGCCAAAGGAGAGCTTACAAGCTCCATGTAAGCTAAATTTTTTACTTGTTTAATGAAGAATCTATGGTTTTCTTAATTTTTATGTTTTACAGCAAGTTAATTGAATTAAATTCAAATGCTATGCCTTGATGAAAAGGCCACCCCCTTCTCTTCTTTACATTCTAGCCTTTCTTAATCCTAGAAAGATTAACTAAGGGATTAATTAAACTCTTCTTATTGTTTACTCTCTTGAATTTAAAAAATTGTGTAGATTAGAGTTCTATCAATCTAATTTGGGTTAATTTGAGTTAAAATAGAATGATAAAAATGAGAAATGGTCAGCCATACAAAGGAGATGATAAAGTTTTCCAGAATTTTGTGGAAAAGAAAGTTTGTTTTTATGTTATTCCAAAAGAGTAACTCCCACCATTTTTGCATCTAAAAGAAATATTTTAATTACTCCATGTACATATTCACCTATGAATATGCATGGATATCACTGATATTAATTATTAAATTTGCTTTTTATACATAGAAAGATATATAAAGGAATTATTTTTATGCATAGAAAGATGTATAAAGGAATTATTTTTATTTCAAAAGTGTTATTCTCATTAAAATTGATTTTTATGCATAGAAAGAGGCATAAAGGAATTATTTTTATTTCAAAAGTGTTATTCTCATTAAATTTGATTTTTATGCATAGAGAGATGCATAAAGGAATTATTTTTATTTCAAAAGTGTTATTCTCATTAAATATGGTTTTTATGCATAGAGAGATGCATAAAGGAATTCTTTTTATTTCAAAAGTGTTATTCTCATTAAATATGATTTTTATGCATAGAGAGATGCATAAAGGAATTCTTTTTATTTCAAAAGTGTTATTCTCATTAAAATTGATTTTTATGCATAGAGAGATGCATAAAGGAATTATTTTTATTTCAAAAGTGTTATTTTATTAAATTTGATTTTATGCATAAAAGGATTTTTTTATAAAAGTGTTATTCCCATTAAAGTTGATTTTTATGCATAAATAGATGCATAAAGAATTTTTATATCAAAAGTAGAATTCTCTTAAATTCTATGTTTAAATTCTATGAGTATCTGATAAATGAATAATTAAATACTCTAAGAGAGAAATTTCTATCGTTTTATATTCACCCGAATTGTAAAAAGAAAATTCAGGAGATCTATCGAGATCCAGATAAATGATTAATTTATTCCTCATTGAAATTCGTAATTAATTTAGAAATCAGTTAAGTGAATATTCAAAGAAAGAAATTCAGTAAAATAGTAATTGAATTATCAAACCTTTTCGAGAAAGATAGTTCAGGAAAAATCTTATCCGACTCAAACCTTGAATCAGACTATGACCAAGACCAAACTCTTTCATCAGTTTTGCGAGGAAAGAAGGTGTGACCAGTTTAGAAAAATACACTCAAACCTCCGCCAAATCTGAAACTAAGTTCGAGACCCTTCGAATTGATCTATGGATCAAGGTTATAGAATTCGAGGAATTCTGGTGTGAAATTCAAAATTCTAATCAAGAAGTATTGGGGATACTGATTCAAGAAATACTCCTTGTATTCAAAAGAAAATCAAACTGAAAACTTGCTTAAAAACCTTGTTTTCTTCAAGGACCGTCTTACGCCAGAATGGATGTGATGTGAATAGAGGTGACAAGATGTGAGGTGAATAGATGTGATGAGATGTGATGTGAATCAGATAAATGTGAATGAATGGGTGGATAGATGTGATGTGAATAGATGTGATGATGAGGTTTGATGTGAATAGATGTGATGAGATGTCATGTGAATCAAGATGTAAATGAATGATATGGGTTGTGAGTGGATGATATGTGATGAAAATGGATGTGGATGTGTATGTGAAGAATGGATGGGAATGTGTATGTGAGGAATGGATGTGAATGTGTATGTGAAGAATAGATGTGAATGTATATGTGAAGAATGGATGTGAATGTGTATATGAAGAATGGATGTGAATGTGTATGTGAAGAATGGATGTGAATTTGTATGTGAAGAATGGATGTGAATATATATGTGAAAGAATGGATGTGGATATATGTGAAAGAATGGATATGGATGTGTACGTGAAAGAATGTGATATGACATGAATATGTGTGGATGTGAAAGAATGTGATGTGACATGAATATGTGTGGATGTGAAGTGATAGATATGAATGTATGGATAGATGTGAGTAGTCGTACATGTGAACGATTGGATGGATGTGGATGAATGAGATGGATGTGGATGAATGAGATGAGATGTGTATGAATGAGATATGATGTGGATAGAAGTGATGTGATATAATGTGGATAAAATTTATGTGATGGGATGGTTATGAGAATGAATGTGGTGGATATAAATGAATGAATGTGATGGATATGAATGAATGTGATGTGATGGTGGATGTAAATGGATGCGATGTAAATTAATGTGATGGACGTGAATAGATGTGATGTGATGTGAATCTAGATGTGAATGAATGAGATGTGATGTCATGTGAATCAGGATGTGAATGAATGAGATGTGATGTAAATTGGGATAGATGTGATATGTGATGTGAATGAATATGATGTGATGAGATGTGGTGTCATGTGAATGAATATGATGTGATGAATAATATGTGATGTAAATTGGGATAGATGTGATATGTGATGTGAATGAATATGATGTGATGAGATGTGGATATGGGTAGATGCGAGTGATGAGAACTGATGCGGATAATTGAGAAAAGATATGATAAGATGGAAAAAGATGTGATGTGAATGGGAATACATATAAAATAAATGAGGATTGATGTGGAACAATGTGGAAAGACAAGAATTCGTTATAGAAATATTTATGACCTGTTTTTAAATGATTGTTTTATGTCAAGAATGCTGGGGAAGCATTTTGACCGTCTTGTGAATGAGGTCGTGTTTGGTGGAGACCTAACTGATAAAGTTGCAACTGCTAACGGAGAGTCAATGGAGGACGTCTTGCGTAGCAAGGTCGCGGCCGAGGTCTTGACTAGCCTCGGTTCGATTTAAATGGTGAGCTTCCAGTACGGTGGATGAGGGACCAAGGAAGCGGCCTATGAGTGAAGTGCTAGGTGACCTGCGAAGGATCCTAGAGGGTGCTGACCATACAATGCTCAGGCTCTGGGTCGCCGAAGATACCCACACGTACGTCGGGGAAGATATTGGAACAAGGAGTAAGAGTTGTTTTCTGAAATTGGGCATGGATCTAGTTGATGATTGACCTTGCTGGTCCTCAACGGATGAGTCCATGGCTCTTTTATATGGATCTGTTGGTTGATCTTGATGATCTTCAACGGAGATTCCATTTTGATTTTTATAAGTGAATATATTGCCGAGTACTATGAGCTAGGAACTATCAAAAAGGCCCCTAGTGGACAGGTGGTGAGCGTTCTGGTTGCCATTGATGCCACAGGTACACCGATGAAGGAATGATTGGAAATTAGTATTTAATTGGATATTTTGGAGGATTATGATCAATGACACTATGGTTTCATTAAATGATTGTTTTAAAGAGAGTTGAATCTGTGAAAAAGGCAATTTCATATTTGGTGTGTAAGTGGTGTGACTAATTTTAAGTTTGCATGAATATCCGGCTAGGGGGCCTGTGGTACCCGGGATAAAACCTAACCAAATTCCTAATTGGATCCCATCACTACAGTGGTTGGGCGGTTGGCTAACCCATGGGACTAGATGGGGTTAGGCTGGACTCATGGATCCCTAAAATGAGACTCAATTCTGTTATGGTACAATAGATGAAGTAAATCCCGGATAAAAATTGTTCTATAAAAAAGAATCGGTGGCTGTGCCTCTCAATGAGGAAAAAAGCGTTGGTCTCTATGATCCGAGTGCAAGTTTCTTCCTTGATCTGATCGAGTGTCTTTACAGGTTCGGTCGGATCAGTTTGGTTATTATTGACCTTGACTACGTTAGAATATAAATATCCTGGAGGAATCGCCCGTGCTTTCTGGGCATGAGGGAAGTTTTTTTGGGTTCGATTTTGGAAGAACCGAGGGATTAGTCTTTTGTCCGAATATCCATGGGCGAGGCCTCAAGTGAGGGGTCCTGCCCCATGTCAGAAGTGCTACTTCCGTTGCTGCCAAGCACACCCGAATCCCGTTGTGCAGAGGGGACAGGGATCTTTCAGCTGGTATCAAAGCGAATTGGCTAAAGTGAATCAACAGAGAAGTCAAAAATGTCATAAATTTATGAAGTAGCAGTAAAAGGTTGGAATTGTGTGATGAAATTCATACAAATTGATATTTAGAATGAAATTCATAAATTGATAATTGGGTCTTCAGATGGAAGTACCGCAATTGTATGGAATCCTTGACTTGCTTGAGGCCTAGACATGATGGTATTTACCTTATAGTTCCAAGGATCGTGACTACCCGTATATACCGAGGGTATAACTGCAACTCTTTACTGGCAGTATATACGAGTAAATCTAAGATCTTGAAATTATAAGCAAAAATGCTGCCACCCCCGATAAATTTCAACGGCAATCAAGTTACTACAATCTTGGATGGAGGAGCCGGAGTGAGCATTGTGACCAAACAATGTTGGGAAAATGGGCACTGAAGTTCATCTATGACAAACATCCCATAAAACACTGAACGATGAAAGGGAGAGTGAGGATTGTGCACCACTTCCAAAGCTAGAAGACTCTAACTGGATGCATATCCTCACTACCCTAGACATCTTGCCTAGAAAGCCTAGTACTAGATTTGCCACAGTGGATGGGCAAGTGCTTATATCATTATATATGCTTAGTTCAACATATATGCCCATAAGTTGTTTGATCCAAGCCATCAAGTAGTGCACGCTCCCATAAAACTCATAGGCCCGAAGGATTCCCTAAGCTAGAGAGGTATATCTTCCCAGGCAATTCTGAAACCCATTGGTTGAAATATGTGTGGGTGCCATGGAAGCACATGAGCATTTCAATGAAATGTGGAAAAAAGAGTTTGCAAACAATTCTCTTTTGGTCCACACTACTTCCCATAGCCAGTTGAACCCATTCAACCAGAACCAGCCCCCCCTGAAAAGCTTTGCCGCTCTTCACGCAACAAAAAGTTAGCACTCATAGAAAAAGAAGCCAAAAGGCTAATGGATGAGGAAAGTGATAAAGCCGAAGAAATAGGGTAGGTGCCCAAGCACTTTAAGACCTTTCAAATGGCTGACCACTTTGTTCAATAGGATTCGGCTCATAGGTCTAATAGTGGGCAACCTAGGACCTCATATCATGGTCAACAGGCAGCCAAGGTCAGGGAATTGAACTTGGCAGGCCCGGGTGAAGACCCGAGGCCCATGTTCATTACAGAAGACTTTTCAAGGGAAGAAGAAGCCTAGCTCATCACTCTCTTAACTGAGTTCCAAGACTGCTTTGCTTGGAAGGACACGGATATGAAGGGTGTACCCCCAGAAGTGGTTTGGCACACCATTCCCATTGTCTGAAATATCCCTGTCCCCTCCGTGCAACGAATTCCGGGGTGCTAGCAGTGGAAGTAGCACTTCTTGCATAGGGTAGAACCTTTGACTCGAGGCCTTGCCCACCACAGATATCCGGACAAGAGACTAATCCCTTGGTTCTTCCAAAACCGAACCCGGAAAAACTTCCCTCGCCCCCAGGATATTTTTATTCTAACGTAGTCAAGGGCCTTAACTAATCAAACTGATCCGACCGAACCTATAAGTCACATGGTCAGATCAAGGAAGGGACTTGCACTTGGATCATAGAGATCAACGCTTTTTTCCTCATCAAGAGGCACAACCGTTGATTCTTTTCCATAGAATAAAGACTATTTGGGATTTACTTCATCTATTGTAACATAACAGAACTCAGTCTCATTTTAGGGATCCATCAGTCCAGCCAAACTCATCCAATCCCATGGGTTAGCCAACCGCCCAACCCACTGTAGTGATAGGATCCATTTAGGAATTTGGTTATGTTTTGCCTCGGGTACAAGGGAAAAGAGTTCCCAGTAGCTGGCGCTTCAAGCAAACTTAGTGTTTCTAAAGAATAAAAGCTTGTAATGGAAATATGATAGTAGTTCCTCTTTTATGCTTAAAATCAAATTATGAATTTAAATCATAATTTTAACCATAATCATAAACTTAATTATGATTATCCCACTAGATTAAGCTAATTCCATTATTTCTCTTTTTCCAAATTGATAGGATAATATATTTCTCATTTAAAATCAATCAAAGTAGTTTTTAACTACTTATAAATAATCTAAAAGAAATAACCATTATTTTGTTAACCCAAAATCATAAAAATATCATTTTCTTGATCTCTAGCTTTTCAAGCCTAGAGTTTAGCTTTGAATTAAGAGACTATCATTGAGAAGCATCCTTTTTCAAGGGATTTAGCCATAAAGATGGCTATTCATTTAGAGAGAGAGAGATTTACTTAAAGAAAGCATTACAAATAAGCATAAAGATTAACTTTCTCTTAATTAAGCATTAAGACTTTAAGGGAAATCTTGATTTGAATTAAAATAATTATTTAGAAAGCTTCTCAAGCTTGAGAGGGGTTGAGAAGAAGAAAGTCGTTGAGATAAATTAGAAAAAACCATAAAATTTGATTTTACCTCCAAGTTTGGCTTGATTCTCTATTAGCACTCAAGCCCCCAACCAATCAATTGGTCCACCAAGAGGAGAAGAGCAACTCCAAGAGTTGTTGGAGAGAGAGATAGCTCCAACCTCCCAAGAGAGAGGCAAATTTAAGGGATAATAGAAAATATGATTATTTTAATATAATACTGACATAATATAGCTCCAATATATTTTTACAAAAGACTAAGGGTCTATTTATAGGCGAGGGAGGCCACTAACCAAGTCCAACTGGGTTCTAGAATTTTCCAGGTTCAGTTTGACTCAATTTGGACAAGATTTGGACCAGTTTGGCTTCCTTTTTTATTTGGTTTGATCTAGGAGAGAGGAGAGAAGAATATCACAATGTTTTTGAATTAAAAACCCTTCCACACATGTGAAAAAGGCACCTACCTCAAGAGTCCCCCTCTCCTTTCCAAGGTGTCAAAAATGCATCATTATTCTAAAATATCTCATTTTTTTAGTAATATCTCATAATTTTTAACTAATAAACCTTGTACTCAATCAACTCTTCATCTTATGTGAGCATTTACTCGTTTTTGGGTATTTTCTTTTATTCTTTTGGATTTATCTCATCCCAACACTTGGATTAATCCAATCGGCCTATTGGAACCATAATCCAAAAATTTCTAAAAATTGTAGACCCTTAGGCTAAGGTCCCTTATACACATTTTCAATTAATTCCTAATGCACCTTGGAAAGTTCATTTTGAACTTCTGTTTTTCAAGGGAATCCATTTTAGACACTAGGAGGATTGTTATATCCAAAGATATCTCAATTTTGGATGATCTCTCTCTAGGCCAAAAGAGGGTAAAACAAGATCTTTCTTCTATTTCAGAAAGGGGAATATTTTCAAGAACAAAAGGGGAGGTTCTTACACCTTTACACCTCTAAAGCTGGAGGGAGAAATCTTACATGGTCGATGGAGCTAGGCCAAGTCAAACAACGAGCTTACCCAATGAACCCCAAATACTCCAAGATGGTTCGTAAAGAGATTGAAAGACTTATTGATACTGGATTCATCTATGAAATCGAACATATGAAGTGGATATCACCGATCGTGATAGTGCCCAAGAAAAACGGAAAGGTCACGGTGTTCGTTGACCTCAAAAAGGTCAATGCCACCACCATAAGCGATCACTATCCTTTACCATTCACTGAACATGTGCTAGAGAGAGTAGCGAGAAAGGAAGCTTACAGATTTCTAGATGGATTCTGAGGATACAACCAGGTGTTGATTGATCCCAAGGACTAGCACAAAACTACTTTCGCTGAATGGGGTACATACCCATATAGAATCATGCCCTTTGGGTTGACCAATGCCCACAAAACCTTACAACACTTAATGTGTATGGCTTATAAGGAATATCTCTGGAAATTCTTGCAAAGCTTCATGGATGACCTATGTGTTAATTCTTCCTAGAAGGAGCACCTCCCATGTTTGCGCAAGGTGCTAGAGCGATGCAGACTATACCGCATCTCGTTGAACCCTCTTAAATGCCAATAATATTCTTAAATATTCTCCTTTTCATTTGAACCTAAGCATCAACATGCCATAAATATCTACATAGAAATATGATGAAACATTCTCTTTTTTATATTAAAATTAATTATGCATATTCCTATTTAAAGATTTGATAAAAATTCTTCTTTTGATAAACAAAAATATTCATGTATATACAGACAATGAATATACACATTTAAAATATTTTCACACATCTACTTGTAATTTTTAAATTGTCTAGGCATAAGCATACCATGAATATACATAATAATATATTCACATAACCTCATTTGTCATCTAAATAATCATGCATATATATGCATGAATATAATTATGAAAATATAGTAAAATTTTCTCTTTTTTGACATCTAGATATTTATGCATACACATTTTATGAATGTATATTAAAAATGTAACGAAAAACCTTCTTTTAGCATTTAAAATATTTATGCATAGAATATCATGAAAAATCCTCTTTTAGCATTATTAAATTTATGCATAAACATAATTATATAAAAATATGGTGGGACTTCCTCTTTTAATATAAAAATTCTTTATACATAAACCTAAGCATAAATATAAGCATAATTGCATCTAAGCATCTTGTTTTTTTTTAAAATATCCAATTATAACTTCCATACGAAAATAGATATATAAATGTTATCATAAGCTCTCTTTCATCTCATAAATGAATAAATATAAAATTTCTTATCATGAAATCAAGCTTAAATGAAATAACCTCATTCTAAGTAGATTAATAATCATAAAAATATTTTATCTTCATCCCTGCCTTGTTAGGCTTAGAGTTTTGGGTAAGAAAATGAGATTAGAGTTTAGGTTTAACCTTCCAAGAAGGATTTAACCCATAAAAGTGAGTATTCTTTCAAAAAGAGTGATTACAAATCAAAAATAATACATTTATAGAATGCTTCCCAAGCATGTAGAGAGGTTGGGAAGAAGATTAACATCTAAGAAGAGAGTAAACATCATTGCTTAGGATTACCCTTGGTTTTGGCTTGATTCTTTAAGGAGATGTGTAGCCCTCAAGGAAGAGGCTTGGCCACCAAGAGAAGAGGGTAATCTCCAAGAGAAGAAGAGGTTTAATGAAGCACCAAAGCTTCACAATGGAGAGGCAAGGTAGAGGGATGAAGGAAATACACTAAAATGAGAATTACACTGGCATGTAAATACATTAAGATGAAAATACAAAGGAATGGGATTCTATTTATAGGTGAGGGAATCCACCAACCAAGCCCAACTGGGATCTAGAGGCTTCCAGCTTCATTTTGATCCAATTTGGATAAGTTTTATACTAGTTAGGCCCACTTTTTTATCTAGTTTGGAAGAGGAGAGAGAAGAGATGAAATATCTCACTTTTTTTAACAAAAAATAAAAAAATGATGAGGATTTTAGGCACCTCCTTAATGGCCTCTTCCCACCCCCATGAGGTGTCACAAGGCCTCCCAAAAGTCTTCTTTAAATATCTAAAACTCATGATTATTGCATCTTCACCTCATGTGAGCCTTTCTTTAGTATTTATTTTATTTTTTAATTTTTTATGGATAATTCTAAATTTTTTCATTTTTCTTTTAGTTCTATTTTCCAACCTTAATGGATAAGGATATCATATTTTTAAATTCAGAATAATTTAATAAGGCTTAGAACTTTCAACTAGGGGACTCCTTGGTTCACCCACTGTCCAAATCTAATACAACTTAGAAATTTTTGATTAAAATTCTATTTCAGGGGATCACTTCCTATTGACTGGAAGAAAATACTTATCTAAAAATATTTTAAATTTTTGTTACCTCTCTCTAGAATATTTTCTTTCTCTAGGTCAAAAACAAGGGAAAACAATGCCTTTTTGTATTTTGAAAAAGGGGATGATTACAAGGGACTGAGAATGAAAGGAGAACTTATACATCTTTAGGAGATGGGAAGGAACCTTACATCCTCTCCTAGTTGAAAAACGCAAGATGTCCTCATCTAGCAAAGTGGGGGTAATCCTTTACGAGAGTTGATCTTCTTTTTCCCAAGTGGCATCCTCTAAAGGGTAGAACTTCCACTTGACCAAAAATTCTCTAAGGACTTTGTTCCTAAGAGCCTTCTCCCAAACATCTAGGATTTTATCAGGTTGGAGTTCCATCTAACCTTGAATCAAAAAAGTCAATTGCTCATCATCTAGCACATGACGCAATCTAGGTACATACTTTTTAAGCAAACTGACATAGAACACATTATGTACCTTCAGATGGGGAGGTGGAAGAAGTTCATAAGCTAGATATCCTACTTTCTTCGTAACGACATACGGTCCACAATATCTAGGAGATAATTTTTTGTACTTCCCTAGAGATAAAGAACTTCTTTTGGGTCGTACTCGAATGAAGACCATATATAATTCTTAAAACACTCTCTCTGTTCTCTTCTTATCATCATACTACTTTTGTCTATCCTAGGCAACCTTAATATCTTTACGGATTGACTGCATTTGCTGCTTCATATCATCTAGCATATGTCTGGACATCTCGACCCTGATCAATGGGTCGAATTAAGTTAATGGTGTGAGACAATCTTATCTGTACAGAGCTTTGAAAGGGCTCATCCCAATACTTTGGTGATAAGAGGCATTATAAGCAAACTCAACTAGATGTAAGTAGCTTAACCACTTCCTGGGTTCTCTGCCACACAGCATGACGGAAGGATATCTTCTATTACTTCATTCACTTTTTCTGTCTGGCCATCTGTCTCGGGGTGATAGGTTGTACTGAGATCTAAGAAAGGTCCCACTGCTTCAAAGAATGTAGTCCAGAACCTTGACGTAAACTTAGGATCTCTATCGCTCACTATCCTTCTCGGTAAGCCATGCAACCTGAAAATCTCCTTGAGAAAGACTCTGGCAACATCCACTACAGTGTAGGTTTCTTTTACTGGAATCAGATGGGCAACCTTGGTTAGTCCACCAGTAACAAAATCCATACTAACACATTCCCACTTCATATGTGGAATGTCTAAGGGATGCAACTTTCCTGGCATCTTAACTCTTTCTGCCTTGACTCTTTCACATACTAAACACTGACGCACATGATTAAGTACATCCTTTTTGAGTCCTAGCCAAAAGAAGCTCTTCTTTACAGACATGTAGGTCTTTATGAACCCTGGATGTCCAGCTCTCGGGCTCTTTCTCTCAGAATTTTTCCCTTTGTTCCCTCATCATTGGGAATGCATAGCCAATTATTGTAATACATGCATCCATCGTCCAATCTATACCCATAAACTTGACTCATCTCCTGATGAGGAGTCTTGCTTTCCTTCATAAAAGTAGGGTAACAATAGGGGCAAAGAATTTGTCCTGCATGATCTTCTCTCTTGCTTCACTGATCAACGGATTTGACACCAATGTTATTGCAAGCAAGGAGGCTTTCCTACTGAGTGCATCTGCTACCACATTTTCCTTCCCTGGCCGGTACTTAATCTCAAAATCAAATTCCTACAAGGTCTGCATCCACCTTCTTTGACGCATGTTGAGATCCTTTTGGGTGAAGATCCACTTTAGACTTTGATGATCTATCATCAAGGGGAATCTCTATCCCAACAGATAATGTCTCCACAGCTTTAGAGCATAAAATACTGAGAGAAACTCTAATTCATGGACAACATAATTTCTCTCATGTGTTCTGAGCTTTTTGGATTCATAGGATATTGCATGACCTTCTTGCATAAGTGCACCTCCTAGGGCAAAGCCACTGGCATCAGTTACTACTTCAAAGGGTATGGAAAACTGGATTCATAGGATACTGCATGACCTTCTTGCATAAGTGCACCTCCTAGGGCAAAGCCACTGGCATCAGTTACTACTTCAAAGGGTATGGAAAAATCTGGCAATTTAAGAACAGGGTTGATTACTAAAGCTGTCTTCAGCTTATCAAAAGCACTCTGACACATAGCGGTCCAATGAAATAGGGTACTCTTCTTGAGAAGGTTGGTCAAAGGAGATGCTATCTGAGCATACCTGGGTATAAAGATTCGATACCACCCGGTTAATACTAAGAATCCTCTGACTTCTTTCACTATCTTGGGCTCTGGCCAATCTATGACTGCTTGGATTTTAACGGGGTCAGGAGAAATCCCATCCTTAGATACTATAATCCAAGTATTCGACATGTTCAGTAGAGAAAGTACACTTGCTCTCTTTTGCAAAGAGTTGGTGCTTCCTTAGGATCTCTAGGACTTTACGCACATGATCTTCATGATCTACTGCATTCTTAGAGTATACCAAAATGTCATCGAAGAAAACAAGAACAAATTCATCCAAGTATTCTCTAAGGATGTCCTGCAGGAGAGGCGATTAAACGTGGCTGGAGCATTTGTTAATCCGAACAACATGACTATAAATTCATAATGCCCATAGTGAGTATTAAAGGCTGTCGTTGGGATATCTTGATCCTTGATTCTAATCTGGTAATATCCAGATTTGAGATCTATCTTTGTGAACATTTGGGTTCCACTTAACCAATCCAAAAGTTCATCAATCCTAGGGATAGGATACTTATTCTTGACCAACTGATTTAATCCTATGAAGTCTTAACCAACTGATTTAATCCTATGTAATCAATACAAAGTCTTAACGTTCCATCTTTCTTTTTCTGAAAGAGAACAGGCGCACCCCAAGGTGGAACACTAGGTCTTACGAATCCTTGCTTTAATAACTGTCATAACTGCTCCTTAAGTTCTATGTCTTCTAGGACTAGCATTTTGTATGCACGCTGGGCTATCAGCTGAGCTCCGGGGGTTAGCTCTATCTCATGATCTACTTCACGAGTCGGAGGCATCTCAGTCAGCTCTTCTGGGAATACATCATCATACTCACTTAACCACTCTGGTTCCTTAGCCTTGGATTTTCTGTCTAGTGGATTCATTTTAACAACATAGACAGATTGCTTCTTTCTGAGTCCTTTCAGCAATTTAGAAGCTTTGACTAACTACAGAACTGGGGATCTAGAAATTTCAATTCCTTGAACTTGATTCCCATAAAGGTCGAGGGAAAGAGATGGTTCCATTGTGACAGTGAATGTCAGCCTGATTCTTATGGAGCCAATCCATTCCAAGGATTCCGTCATGGATTCCCAAAGGTAAGACTTTGAATTGGTAGTCTGTTACATTCCCATCTAGATTAAACTGAATACGGTCTGTCTCATGGTGTGTGAAAAGAATCTTCCCATTGGCCAATTCTACTTGCATAGGTTTCCCTGTCTTTTGATCTAGGTACTAACTTACGCAAACATCCTAGGGAAATAAAAGAATGCGTACTACCTGAATCAATCAAAAGCTTAAAGTGCTTACCCTTGTACTCTGCTAGAATATAAATGATCGAGAACTGACAATTCTGCCCTTGATGTTCAATGGCGGCATAAATTTGTCCTCTTTCTTCCTCCACTACATCGGCCTATTGTGGCGACTCTCTCTGCTGTTGTCTGGGAGGGTGGAACTCTCTCTCTCTCTGGCTTCCCCAATTCTGGGAGGGGGATCTAAGACTACTTTGCATTGAGGCTGCAGGCTGAGCTGGCATTCTTCTAGGGTTGCCCTGATTTTGACGAGAGGGACCTTGATTAGATTGATACGAAGGGGTCGGTCTCAACACTCTAGGACCTCGGCTTCCCTGGCCCATTAACATAGAAGGAGTTGGGCAGTCCTTGAGCTGGTGCCCAAAACCTTGACAGCCAAAACATCTGTTCTAACTTCTAAGCTCTTCCTTTTGCATCCTGGAAAGAACCGGAGTTCCAGAAAATGTGTTCCGAGGAAAAGGCATGTCTTCCATTTTGAAACTTCTCGTATCCTGGGTTTGATTAGGACCTTGCTGTTTCTTAGGAGAGGCGAAAAGTTGGAAGTACTTCCTAGGGTTTGGAATCTTTTGAAAGATGAGGGTGCTGGCTTCGGCGAGACCTTGACAACAAAGGCCTTGCGAAATCCTTCGCCATCTGCACTGCTTCGGCCATAGAAACTGGCTTAGCATTATTCACCAAGGTATCCAAAGGTTTGTTCATTCCCCGAATGAACTTGGCCATCAAATGTTCTTCATCCAATGGTGGCGAGTATTTGAGGAGGAGAGCAAATGCCTGGTGATATTCCTCCGTAGTTTGGCTTCCTTGGGTTAGCTCCAGGAACTCATTCATCTTTGTTTCGAGGACAAAATCTCTTTCTGAGGTATGCTTTAAGATCATCCCACGTCCCAGTGTTCCGATCCAAACGGTATGTCTCACAGTGGTTCTGCCACGTGACTCTGGCTGTCTCTACGGTCTTTAGCTTGGCAAGAGCCACCTTACTTTTTTCGTTGTAACCTGTGACATCAAAGTACTCCTCCATAGCTTCAATCCACTTTTCTACGGCCTCACCTAAGTGTTCCCCTTTGCCCTTGAAGGGACCTGGCTGATATCTGTGTAGAGCTCTACGAACATCAGGGTCAAACTCATCCTCATCCGTGTGAGGATCTGGCTGTCTACCACGATGCGCACGTCTCATGATTCTGCCAAAACGATACATAGTTAAATTTTCTATTCGACTTCGTTCCGGGATTCTAAGACTTAAGAAGCTCAAAAATAATTCCTTCAAACAAGGTAATCGTTCTACTATAGATCCACGACATACGTCCTAAGAAAACAGAACTTATTCCTTTAAACTCAATATCTGGTGCTCACAATCACTTAGACAACTGGAATTTTTGCAAAACATTCTTTATTTACATAAGGTTTGTAATATATACATAGAGCAACATGGCTCCAAAAGCCAATGCCTCAATTGCATACGCATGAAGTGGCGATACTGCGATGTGGACATGCCACGATACATGGGTGCCCTCACTGCCATTGGTGCTACAATCCTACTCCTCGGGATAAAACGGCTGAGAAGCCTGAAAATATGACAAGTGACCCTAAAATCTCGAGGTGTGGGGTGATAAAGTATAACACCACGAACCACCCCTAATCTCATCAAAACCATAGCTAAAGAGACGTTCTGTCTCAGCCTCTGTTCTCACTGATTGCAATAGGCGTGGATATATTGCCCTGAGGACCACATATGCTGTCGTCTCTCCACTGAGTCGTCCAGAAAATACAAATCCTACAAATGATTAGCAAGACTCACCATGCTCGATTGAGTCTTGGCGGAGGAGAGGATATGCTCAAAAGCAAAGGCAGTCATATCTTGATTTTGGGTAAGGTCGGGGATACTAGATAAGTACGGGGAGTCCATCTACACAATCCAATTTATCAATTATAAGTCTTCAACAATGAAGCTTAATCTGAATGAAAATACAACATATGAATGCACCTTTCTAAGATTTAATTATAAATTCTTGACAAAATTCATCTTCAATTCTTAAGCTTTCAACAAAGCTCTAATACCAGAAAGCTGCGAGACCCCTGTCCTCTCTGTACATCAAACTCCGAAGTGCTAGCAGCAGAAGTAGAAACCTCTTGCGCAGGACAGAGCTTCCCACTCGAGGCCTCGCCCCCATGAATGTCCAGGCAAGGGACTAGTCCGGCAGTTCTTCCAAAACCGAAATCGAAAAAACTTTCCTCGCCCAAAAAGCACGGGCAATTCCTCCAAGAAAATCTTCTAACGAAACTTTATCTAACGGGGTCAAGAGCCTTAACTATCCTTTGTATTTTGACCAAACCCGCAGGTCACATGGGGCCGAATCAAGGAGGGACTTGCACTTGGTTCATGCTTTTTTCCCCTGAAGTGAGGCACAGGCGTTGATTCTTTCCCATAGAACAAGAATTACCCTGTGAATTACTTCAACTATCGTAACTTGAACATAACTGAACTTTATTATAGGAATCCACCGATCCAGCCGGCCCATGGGTTAGCCAACCGCCCAACCATTGTATTGGTGGGATTCCTCTTTATAAAAATTTGGTTGTGTTTTGTTCCGGGTACCAGGGAAAAGAGTTCCCACACCCCCTAGCCGGCACTCATGTAAAAATATTAAATAGACACACCACTTACGCGCCCAATATGAAATTGCCTTTTCTCAGATTCAACTATTTTCAAGACAGAATTGCAATAAAACCACACTATTTCCATCATAATCCTCAGTATTCCAGTTCCATTGTTTTACAATCAAGTGTCATCCAGACTCTCTGTTGAAGACCGGCTAGTCAACCAATGAGATCCAATTTCATAGTTTCCAGTTTACTTAAATAAATTTCTCACCAATCCATGAAGATCTCCCTCGACATACGCATGGGTGTCCTCGCAACCGCAAGCCCAAGCATCGCCTGGTCAGAACCCTCTAGGATCCTCCTTAGGTGTCCTAGCACTTCACTCAGGGACCGCTTTATCGGCCCTCGTCTATCGTACCGGAAGCACACCATTTTTAACCATACCGAGGATGGTCAAGACCTTGGCAGGCTTTATCCCTCGCGAGAGACGTCCTTCGATGACTCCCCGTCAGCTGTTGCAACGTAAACTCTCCTTAGATTAAACAATAAACCAAATGCTTCCTCCAGCGTAAGACAATCCTTTACAAAAACAGAGTTTCTATGCAAGTAGGATTTTCCCATTGAGTTTGATTTTCTCTCACGAAAAGCCATTTCACAAGAAAACATCTCTAGTATTGGTTTCACAAGACCCTTTTTTCAAAACCCAAACTTCCTCAATGAAAATCACGAATCTCGTATCTCGCGTGATCAATCCATCAATTACAATCAAACGAATTCTTAACTTATCTCTAGACGATTTCGAGTCTTAGGGGAAATTCTCTAATTCAACGGTTATCCCTTCTTCGTGAAGAAATGGGAATGGTCACAAGTCTTGGCTTAATTTACGATTCAAGAGATGGGCAGGCATTTTACTGACTCACCTTTCTCAAGTGGTCATGGTCTAGAATATATGTCATACATGATGTTACAAAGAATATAATCTCAATTCTGATTCCTAGAGGCTAGGCCCCTCAAACTTGGAGGCTGGGCTTGACAAACAAAGCAAAGTCTAGACTAGTCACCCAAAAAAAAAAACTAGTAGCTATAAACTATAATAGCAGCTAGCTACTCATCTAAGCCAGATGATGACTCTGAAGAAATATCTCCATCCATCAACATGTTGCCATCCGAGTCATAGTTAGGCTCTCTGACCCCACCAGCACTTTAGGAATGGCGTCACTCGTATCTATGGGCCCCTCATCTAAGGGACCATCATCATGTGCAAGAGACTCGCGCTGCTGAGCTATCTGAGCACAGAGGCTGATGCACACACGTAAGGAAAAGTGAAAAAAAAAACGATGTTGACTTGTGTCCGTTTTTTAACCTATAAAATCAAAATTGCACGTTCACTAACGTTTCCAAATGTTAGTGAACGTTCCAAACGTCATTTGGATGCAACTATGAAATCAAGTACACAAAAAGACTCTTTTTTATTACTTTTTGAATTTGTACATGAGATACAAGGGGAATGGTACAGCATCAATCATATGCTCTCGGCCTTTGTGCATAAAGGTGATCCTGTTGGTCTTGTAAGCCTTGCGCGGATCAATGCGCGTGTGCCAAGGCTTTCCAAACAATACATCAAAAGCACTACAAGAAAGTCCTCATGATCCACATAGCCTTGAATGTGTATGTGCAACTTGCCAATAATAGGCATAACCTTCACTTCTCTACCAACAAAGGCAGCCCCTGCTTCAATTTAGCTACCATCTGTGTAGATATGAAGTTCTCTATTGCTCAATCATCTAACATGAACAAAGCGGGCTGATCCTTATGTTGTCCCCGAGATTTACATACAACCATATCTTTGCTATCATGTGAAGTGTTGCCCTGCACATCTGGAACCATATGCACATTAGTCTTTGATGCATTCGAATTATCACGCTTCTTGTTTGGGCATGCATTTGCAATATGCTCAGTGCTACCACAAGTAAAGCATTTCCCCTCGCTCATATACTGCTTTTTTGCTCCGGAGTGAGACCATAGTCTCACTTGGAAGGGGTGCTTCTTGGTAGACTTATTTTCAACCTTTGGACCATTTTTATCTTGGTTTTGGTTCTTTTAAGGTGGTTGTCTATTATTTTGCAGGTTTTGGATAGCCCTCTATTTGCCTTGGAATGAGGGTTTAGCCTTATTGGATCGACTCAACTTGAGTTCCAATTGCTCGGTGGTAGTGGCCGCTACAATTAGTTGGTGTAAGGTGTGACAAGGGTACATTTGTAGTCCCGCGTTGTACACGGGTTGCAATCCCAATTGAAACCTTCTCTTCTTTTCCGCCTCAGTGACATGCATAAATGGAGACACCTCCAAAAGCACTTTCCAAAACTTTTGCACATATACATTCACCATTTCCCCCTCATTATGCTTCACCTAATCCAACTTCATTGTTATCTCATTCAATGCATTGAGAGGCAAGAACTCGGCATAGAACCTCTCCTTGAACTCTTCCGATGATCTAATAGGATTTGGTGAGAGCTTCTCCGTAAGCCACCAATGGACAGCAGTGTCTTTCATGAACATGCTTACATGTCGGATCATTTTCTTAGTGAAATCCTCATCACTAAATGAAGTATCAAACTAGGCAATAAAATCAAGTGCCTTTGATGCATCATATTCCCCATGATATGCATCAAACTTCGCATATTTGTCTCCATCTTTGAAGTCACAAGACTTAATGCATTAGTCTGCATCTCAACATGTTTTCCCACATGTACGTCCATTGGGATAGCCCCTGTGAACTGGCAACATTTTAGGAACAAAAGGTAATGCATTAAGCATAGATACATGTGTCCTATAAGCATGAGGCATGGGTGGCCCCTCAACACATATAGATGCATTCTCACCCGTAGCCTCTCCCTCACGAGAGCACACTCGAGTGCATGAGTGGCATGAGAAATACGCGGAATACCTGCACCATTAGAAAATTGCAACCCATGTTACATGTGTTTGCATGCACATTTTCAGCCAGGCAATAGCATTTGACATACATTTTGACCATTGCCATAAACATTGCATCCTTCACAAGCTACATAAGGTACACTTGCATGGTAGGAAGTCGTCGATGGTTCCTCTCTAATAACATGAGGATTCATCCTCTTAGACATAAGTTCGTGTTCAATCACCTATGGAGATACCAAGACATGTGGAATGGTTACCTTTTCTACATAGGCATCCTCGGTATGAGCCAAGTATGCACGTGTTGCATCCCTCGATTACATGTGCAACTCTTCATCAATCATTGCCATGGCATGATCCATAAAAGATTCAGCTTTCTTGGCCTTTAAACAATCATGTACCAATGGATTCTCACGGTAGATCTTCAATTCTTCTTGTTGTGCATAAAGAAGAGCATGCATACGAGTAAGTTCGGTCCTTAAGGCTATGGACTCTTCTTCTTGCATTTTCTCTTTACCACACGGGACGACTGTCCCACATGTTCATATTCCCTAGTGTGCACCACACGAGTTTGCTCTTCCTGTAAGGCATTGGAAGCATGCATTTCATTGTCCCCGCCTCTTGTGTTAGCATCTCCAACATTCACTGTATGGCTATCCATAGTGTTCTAGGTGTAGAGATAGCTAGTATTCACAACGATCATGTTTCACGATAGAAGTGAAAGAGAACCGTATGCTCTGATACCAATGTAACTTGGTTGAACACAATGCTATTCAATACACTTAAATACACCAAGATTTAATGGACAACATGCTTAATACAAGAAGTAATTTGTTGAATTGACAAGAGACGCACAATGAGCCAGAACGGCCGACCCTCCCTCAAAGTGTATATTAATCTTGGGAGAATCAAGTACATAATGTCATGGGATTTCTGACCAGATTTCCATACCAATGCATATGAATACAATATTGCAAACAATGTGGTTATCAGTCAATATGAACACAGGGCTAGTCATAAGTTATCAATGAGTTTTGATCGCCCAAAACTTAATGAAGTGTGTACACACTCACTTATAAATTAATGCTAATTCCTAAGGCTAGGTTTTTGAACAATACTTACCACTTGTCACATGCCACATAACCATGTCAACAGACAATTTCACACGCATGATTCACGAGCGAACATTCCTTTACTTGAAACTACACATTGGTCAAGCAAGCATGAAAACAAATGCAAGAAAGCACCTAAAGATGCTATGCAATGCAGCATTGGTATGGACAATCCTCGTTCATGAGACTATACCAAAATAGACGTGCTCCAAGAAAGTGCACGAGATACCAGACTCAATGGAACACCAATCCCCAGGCATTTCCGATCATGTACTCATAGGCATAAGTCCCAACGGAAAGCCAAGTCCACAGTATCACATGAGTGGCATCAATCTCCGGCATATGCAACTACCATGGACGCCGGTCCAATGTACATACATAATGAGAAAGCACGGGTGGACCAATTGGGTAACTAAATGGTGACAGAGCTTGTCTCTAACGACAGAGAATTGTGTAAACATTTTCACGAAGGTTATGGGGAAAGATTTGTTGGAGTGTCATCTTCATCGACTCAGCGTTGGACCGAAGAGGTAGTTCACCTACGAGTAGACATTGACGAAGGGTGTTGGACAAGCATTTGTTCAATGGTCCACCCTCGTGTTATTTCTACGTGTGACAGATGTGCTCTAATTTATAAGGCCCTCTTTATGAGACGTAGCCGTTGTGGTGAGCACCCGGACACGAGGGACGACACTTCCACTTTAGGCACTAGATGATAGTCAAGTGTAACCAGATGGTTAGGAGATGACTTATGTAGATTTGGCACTCTGCCAAGTAAGATGTTGCACGGGACTATGTGACCCCATTAGTGATGGTGGACAACAGACTAAGGACACACTATACTCGGATTGTGGGGCCCATTTGAGAGTCCACACGATCTAACAAGGCCATGAGAGCTGTGCAAAGTCTCCACAAGATATTATTGTAGTCTAATATGGTCATTTCGAACCAAGTGATGGGTTGGTCGACATGGCCAACCTACATCTATGCTGACCTTGGGTACTATATATAGACTAGTTTGCTAGCCGTAGTTCATCATCGAGTTTATTGTATTCAAGCACTTCTAAGCAAGACATCCTCCATCCATAGTCTATCTAGATCGTCATCAAAGCTTCTTACCCAAAGCACATGCTCACCACAACGAAAACCCAATAGGACACATCCGTCACCCACACAAAACAACATGAGGGTGAAGCATTGAGCGAATGTTTTCTAGATGCTTTGATACCAATGTGACTATGTGAAAGTGTAATTAATGATGATTAATGCTAAGCTATAAAGATTAGCACTAATAATATATGCAATGATGACACAGAGAAGTAGAAGAGAGATCTCTTTATCTAACCTACTCCTAGTTTATATTACATGATGTACATACAATAATTGTTCAAATTTGAAGTAGTTATGGACACTTGAATGATGTGCATTAACTTTTATGCGTTTTAATGACTAAAGCAAATGCTCGATGTGTTGCAAACTTTAATTTACGGTTGCATTTTGTTGATCTTCATCCAAACTTAAGGGCTAATGTCCAATTCCTGAATGCTAAAATGTGACCCTTGACCTTCCTTTACAAAGAGATTCTGATGGCACGTCATATGTTGGTGAGAGCAGTCCCAAAATATCATCAAAAATGTCATTCAAAACATGTTAATATATTATGCTGAAAATATGTCACATGACAAAAATAATTTCATGTTAACCAAGTCTTGTGCTTAAACAAGTTGTAAGGATGTCTTTAACACCTGAACTATAAGGTTCACCTAGGATAATTGATCGAGTTGCTGTTGAACTTGCTCCAACTTCTCATACATGTCGAAAAGCTCATCATATGATAAATCCAGAACCAAATTCCGTTGTCTTTGAGCTTCTTTTTCCTAGAAAGAGCAAACAAATAAAGCAACCCAAAAAACAAAATCTCACCCCTAATGTCAGAAAAATTGCATTAGAATCAAGAAGAAGAAACAAAACAGCCGGGGGCTTGGAACTATTTCTCTGGCTGCTATCACTACAGATGCGGACTACTAGAGTTCAGGTGAAGAAAAGACAAATCTTTGCAGAAGAGAGGTTGGACACAAGAATTATATGCTCTCATTCGAATACCTTGCCACTCACAAGGGAGATAGATAAGACCTAAAAACCCCTTTCAGGCTGTTCACCTTAGCTCTCTAATTAGTAGTTTGCTTCTTTGAAAGAGGGAGAACAAACAGCTCTACATGGAGGAAAGGACACGCTTACCTTCCCTTGACCTGTCAAGCTGAGCTGAAGAACAGCAGAGGGCTCGCAACATTCGCTACCGCTTCCACTAGCAACCTACTAGCCCTCCACAAAACAGTTCCTTCTAAAAACAAGCTCGTACTATGCATCAAGTGATAAATCATGGAAGAAAACGAAATCAGCAAAAAAAGAAAAAACAAACTCTTGAATAAGTAGGGGGCTTACCCACCTGCAAGTGAATGCGCCATTGAACATCGGCAAGTTGACTATGTCCAGGAGCTCCGAGGTTTCTCTCCTTCAAAGCCTCAATTAAGATGGGCCCACCTAGTCTCCATACGTCTTGAAACACTGCAACCTGCATGGACCATTTCAGCCATCTTTTGTTGATCAAGAGGGGTGCATTCCCACACCTTACAATGTCAATAACCTGCAACTTCTCAATAAAAGAACAGGTGAGATAACTCCATACCGAAGCAGCCGAACATCCCGCCTGACTAAGCAATGTACCAAAGGTTGCAACCGTATATGAATATTGAGCTGCCCTTTCAAATATTAAAGTGCAAACATCAATAAGGTTTCTGATGTTTTCTAATGATAATTCCATGACCCGTGTCAACTTGGCTTCCTCAGCATCAGAAAATGCCCTTTCATCCTGATCAGAACAACCACCATTACGTGGCCTTCTATTATTAGAGGCAATGATAGTTCTTTCAACATGCTTATAAAACAAACAAACAAAATTAAAAGACGGCTTGTTTCTCATACTAATTCTTGAGACGCAAACTTCAGCTGCCAGCAGCAATTGATACGTGTTGGATGGCAATGTCAAGGGCATCTCTGTTGGAGACAACACATGTTCTCCCTCCTCTTATAATTGTACAGGTTCCAAAGTCAAAGGGTAACTTGTGGCCAAAGTGTGTAACTACGTGTGAACACTCCTTATGACTGTACTATGTAAGTGTGCCGATGTGTGTGAACCCACCCTTAGGTGGACAAGATATTATGTGTGAAGTAAGCAGCGATGTCAATGGCCATGCCATGTGTCACTCACCTACTGTGTTTGATTGAGTCAAAGATAAGGTTTGTAACCTACAAAAAGCATGTACTTGGTGTAAGCTCCACAACATCAATCAATATCATACTGAGTTCGTGAAATCATTGTCTCACTCTAGCTTTGTGCTCGCTCTCTCTAGCTTTGTGCTCGCTCTCTCTCTCTCTTCCATTCACTCTGCATGGTTCTCTTTGATCCTCCTTAGCCGGTTGCTCTCGTCAGAATTCACACCAACGGAAGCGCTACTGAGAAGAGAGAAAGATAGACGAACAATGCTTGACTGTATTAGCAATGAAAATAGGCGATTTACAATGGTGGGCAAGGGTTACTTATATACTCCCAAATGGAATTGCCCGACTCAACAAAGTTGGTAGGACAAATTAAAAAAATGTCAAATAGACAAAATATTCCATATGAGATGCAATAATTCTAAGACCCCTTTGCAGCTCATAGTGGGCATAGATGGGAAAGTTGAGTCGATGAAGATGCAACCATGGACACCCCAGCACTACAGTTCCTGGATAAAACTCGGAAAACGCACCAATCAACCTAATGCCATCTTGAGCTTCAGCTACCACATAGAACAATGAACTGTAGACACCTCCACATCCATGATTCCCCATTCATTGAACTGCGAACACACCACGTCCACTAATAATGAACTTGGAACACATCCTGTCCATAGTCTGCTAACAATGAACTGCGAACAAATCACGTCCATAGTGTTGTCAAGCTTGTTCCTCGCCAGATGCATGTGCCTTGAACTCTGACACACGGGTCAAATGCACCGGATGGGAGCTTCGATTAGCCCCCTCTCCCGCTCACGTGCCTCTCTTTGGCTGAAGCATGTGACGAGATTCCCCTTATAGTTATGCTGCAATCAACACTTCCCAATCCCCCTCTGCTCCACTAGCCCGAAGGGAATTCGAAGTGTCACTCCACCAAGAAAAAGAAGTCTTCAATGACTTGACATGAGGCTCCAGCACGGAACTCATCCGCGACCTCGATGCCGACCAATTGATTGCCAGGAAAACTATCCTCCGTGAAACAGAGACTGTCAAAGAAATCAAGTCATAGTCCTCAAATCCAAATCTCGGGACCAACAACCCAACACTGCAACTTTGATGTCCACATGTCCACTGGTACGGACATCCGTGCCACATCGCAATCAGTAAAACCTTGGAAAAGGAGTGGGAGCTTTGGCCATAGGAACAAAAACAAGGAAGAAAAGATCCGAAACCATTATTTGCGTGGGAACGAGAGTAAAGGTCCGTAGATGTCAGAATATCCACACTTAAGTGGCCATTACCAGACTGCCACTCATCACAAAACTGAGGACTTGGGAGAGAGTACTGAAAGTTTGTAAACTCCATTCTCCACTCCACCTTCCCAAACTACCTGGCATGTTGCCTTGTCCCGAAGAGCAACAAAATGCTCATCAAACTCCACCCGTACGCCAGTCTTGCAAACCTAATGCACCGACAACAACAGATGAAAACCAAGTGATAAAACATACAACACCTGGGAGGAATGCTTCACCCCTCTGCCATCAGGAACTATCTCCAACCTACCCTCACTGTGAACTGGGATGTATCCCCAGTAAGAATGTGACCAAAATACCTACAGAGATCCTGTAAATCTGAACGGGAAGGAGTCGTGTGCCTGGAAGCACCACTGTCTAGAATCCACTCCCGAGTATCCGTAGTGGAGAGTCCTCCAACCTCCTCCCTACACGAAGAAAATGAAACACCGGTGTCCATAACCTCCATGTGCACAAAGGCGGGAGTCTTCACGGTTGCTGCTGAGGATTCGGCACCCTTCTCAGTGCTCCGCTTTGGGACACTGCCTCCAATAGTGGCCTCTCGCCACAATCATTAGAGGTCTCTCTACCTTGAGTTTCTCGCGGTCTGAGTCGGACATCTTCACAGAAGACTTCTCCGATGAAGCCTCGCCTTTGCCCTTGTTGTTACAATCTTTCGACCATTGGCCATTTAAGGCCTCCGAACCTCCGCCCTGTGGAGGGTTCGTGAATCTTTCCTCTTGGTCCAAGACCATGGGCACAAGCTCCTCCCATGTGATGGTGCTGAGCCTGCCACTGGTAATCAAAAAAGAGTAAAATGCTGAGTACTGAGAGGACAAATGCGACAGCAACGTGATGGCCATATCCTCCGATGTTATCTCTTTCCCAACCTGGAGAACTTCCTGCTGAAGAGCCTGCAGCTCGTTGATGTTGTCATGGCCCTATGAAAATGGAACAGCACAAGTGTGGGCATGGTGGTTGCAGAGTCAGAATATTGAATGATTCACATGGGGGGTGCCCGGACAGAGTTAAAGATGTGTGGACATCCCTAGGTGTGAAGGGGGGAACTAGAACATTAAACTTTTAATGTTTATTAAAGTTGCCCCTAGGCCTTAGTGGCCCCTAGGGACTTTAATAACTTTTAAAGTGGAAGGGGCCCTAGGATTATTATGGAGAGGGGGCCACTCCACTTTTGGAGTGTGTGCTTCTCTCTCCTCCCTCTCTCTCTTCTTTTTGGGAAAAGGAATCGTGGAGCATAGACACTCTTGTTGGGAAGCGTGGAAAAGCAAGAGAAGCTCTGGTCGACTGCTGAAGGGTGCTACTGCTGAAATCTGTGTGCTGGAGCAGGCCGTACAGCAGCCGTACAGTGCTGTACGACAGCAAGTACTGCTGTGGACAGAGGCGGCGCAGGCGACCAGCATCAAAACAGCAGGCGGCCACTTCTGGATATTGCAGAATACAGTCAGTACAGGCTGTACGACTGCAAGTACAGTTCTGTACTTCTGCAGGTACACTGTACGGCCAGATCAGGTGCAAGTACAGGTGCTGGGCATCACTGTTGCAGGCGGCGCAGGCGACCAGCATCAAAACAGCAGGCGGCTACTACTGGCTGCGCAGGTACAGGTGTGTACAAGTGCTGACTGCAGGCAAGGACAGTTTCTGGCACGTATCCCGAGGTGGTACAGACCGGTACAGGGCTGTTTTTCAGATCTGTACAGTCAAGTACAGCATATAGTTGGACACAAGGAGGAGGGTACAGACAAGTACGTACATGCGTGTGAAGCAGGGTTGTGGAAACAAGTGCCTGCAAGTACAGATTGGTACCGTTGCTTCCTCCAGTGCAATTACACGGGCTGATTTTGGTAAGCTCCTCATCTGTTCATCTATCTCTCTTTCTACTGCTTGATGTCTGTTGCAGATGTGAGCTATCTGGCCCCTTGTGAGAGGAGGGGTATGGCAGATTGACAAGGGTTGAGACAGAGTTTGGACAGTACATGTATGTATGAGCTGAGATGTTGAATCATGTACTTGAGTTATGCCATATGTATGCTCATGGCTGCCCTGCTTAGTGGTCTTGGCTGATCAGAGGGAGGCACAGTGTGTTATTTGAGACACAGATCTGTGTGCGTGGATCCTCTGTGCTAAGAGGGATTGTGGGCCGTCAAATTGGACATACAGGTGTAATCTCTTGGCTGATTTTTGTTGTACTCAGCCATTCATATTTTTGGAATTGAATAAAGAAATACCGCAAGGGGCGCCAAGCTTTGGGGCCAATAGGTGTCGCTTTGTTTTCAGATTTGGGCACTCTAGCCCCAATCTTTTCTGTTTTCTTATCTAGACTACAAGTGGACGGGTGACTGCTAGTTTACCGCACTCTGGTTTCTATCAGAGGCCGGTTTCAAGGTTCCGTTGCCGGAACAATCATCAACTTTCTGAAGGGGGTGAGCTCGTGGTTGCCTCGAAGAAAGCCATCGCTGAAAATTCAGCAAACATGTCTGATACAGAGGATGAGTACTTCTATCATGAAGAAGAAGAGCAAGAGACTTCTCCTGAGAGAGATGTATCTGAGGATATTCATGCAGGAGAACAGGCTGCAGATGTTGAGCCTTATGAGGATGTAACACAGCCAGAAGATGTGCTTGGTAAAGAGGATGATGATGCTCGGTTCAAAGATCGTTTGGCTAGTGTTATGGATGTATTTATGCAGCTCACACAGAGTGAGAGATTTGCTGAATTTATGAGATCCCGCACAGAGCCCCGCACAGAGCCCGAGAAAAAGAAGAAGAAGGTTCGATCTAAGAATCTTCCACAGGGTCATAGTGGTGCCATCCCACAGGAAACATCTTTTGGCCAGTTTCCGAACATGCAGCATGCTTATGGTGCAAACTCTCAGAGTTCCTTCTATGGACAGCCACCTATTCCTCAGCAGAATATGCATCCAGGTTATTTTGGTGGTGGTTCGGTGTTCCAATCTATGACTGGGGGTTACCCTCAGGGAGGCATGGGTATGCACGGGCCTTTTGGAGCCAATTTTCAGCCTGGCATGCAGGGGAATATGTATGGTGGTATGCAGTCCAGTATGCAAGGAAATATGTTTGGAGGCATGCAACCTGGGATGCAAGGCAATATGTTTGGTGGTATGCAGCCACGTATGCATAATGGAATGTCTGGAAACATGGCTGGGATATATGGTATGCCTGGTGTGGGAATGGGAAATGTTGACCCAATGATGGGCATGAATGTTGGGGACAGCAATCTTGCGAAGCCACTTCCATATGACAATCTAACGCCTATGGGAAAGGCGAAGGATTACAAGGAAGGGGGAGCTGCAGTGAAGTTTGATACATTCAGTGGGGCCAAAGATAAATTGAAAGCACTTACCTTTTTACAGCAGTTTGATGCTGCTTTTTCTGGTGGGAATTACACAGAGTCCTCTAAGGTGAGGAAAGCTGCCACTTTTCTCAAGGGCAATGCTTTGCAGTGGTGGTCTACTCTTCTTTTGCAGGGCATAGCACCCACTACATGGGTCCAATTTAAACAGGTTTTCTCTTCCGTATGGCTCACATCTACATTTGAGGTGGATGTTATGACCGCATGGCACAAATTGGATGCTTCAAAGTGTGATAATTTGGAGGATTATAACAAGAAGTTTTGGGAAGCTTTACTCCCAGTGACTTCTTATCGTGCAGTGCCATTATCTGAGCAGGTAGAGAAGTATTGTTGTGGGCTGCCCATAGTGGTACGAGATTATTGTATCAAGACAAGAGTAACGAACATGTCACAGATGATTGAAAATGCTATGACAGCTAATGCGTTACTCACTCGTGGATCATCTGGGTTTAAAGGCAGTAAGAAATTGAGCAAGAAAGCTGAAAAATTTGGGCATGCTTCTCGTGATGCTAAAGGGTCTTCAGAGACGAAGTATAAGAAGTTACCAATGCCCAAGAGGACTTCTGAGGAAAGACAGGTTTTGAGAGATGCTCATAAGTGTTTTTACTGTACTGAAGAGGGGCATATGTCATTCAATTGTCCCAAAAGAAAGTCCCAAAAGGACTCTGACAATAAAGGAGAGCCCAAGTCAAAGAAACCAAAACCTTCTGCAGGCTTAGTTCCTGATCTTGTGGGGGAACAGCCAGGTGGTGAAGCTACAGAGTTGTGCAGGGCATGGGGCAAAGTGAGAGATCAGAATGCCTTGATCTTCTTTGACACAGGTGCTAGAGCCAACTTCATTTCACCAGATTTGGCTGGCCGATTGGGGATTCGCGCAGAGGAGATGGGGCCGTTACATGAGGCTAATATGGCTTGTCCAGGGTATGCAGAACCCGTTACTCCTATCATTGGGAAGCTTCGGCTTCATTTGCAGGGTTGTGTGGACAGCGAGGAGTTCTTTATCATGCCTTTGGATGGCTGTGATGTTTTGTTGGGGATGCCATGGTGCCACAGGGTACATGCGGTGGTGGATACTTACAATAGGAAAATCACTCTGACTCATAGAGGGAAAGAACATGTATTGGATGTAAAACTCAAAGGGGAATCTGTTCCTATTGTATCCGCTTCGGCGATTTCATCAGTAATGAAAAAGCATCTTTCCGCGTACTTGATTTATGTAAAGGATGCACAAGATGATGAGTCTAAGTCTAATTTGTCTATGTTAGATAAGGACAGGACTGATTTCTTATGTGGGTTTCAAGACTGTTTTTCCGAGTCATTGCCAGGAGAACTTCCTCCTGAGAGGCCAGAAGATCATGCCATTGATCTGATTCCTGGTAGTACTCCACCGAATAGACCGCCGTACCGTGTTAGTGCAGCCCAACAGGAAGAGATTATGAGTCAGGTGCAGGAGCTTTTGAATAAAGGGTTGATACAGCCTAGCTCATCACCCTTTTGCTCACCTGTACTCTTGGTGCAGAAGAAGGATGGTTCTTGGCGCATGTGTATTGATTACAGGGCGCTAAACAAGAATACCATCAAGAATCGATTTCCCATACCGAGGATCGATGACATCTTGGTCCGCTTACAGGGCTCCACAGTTTTCAGTCGTATTGACTTGAAAAGCGGATATCATCAGATACGCATTAGGCCCGAGGATGTGCATAAGACAGCATTCCGAACCACGTTTGGGTTGTATGAGTTCTTGGTTATGCCCTTTGGTTTGACAAATGCGCCTGCCACATTTAACAGAATGATGGACAAGATTTTCAGGCCTCATAGAGAGTTTGTGGGCACATTCTTTGATGATATGATTGTGCATTCACAAACTGAGGAAGAGCATAGAAGGCATTTGGCCATTGTGTTTGCAGATCTCAGAAACCATAGGTTGGTGGTTAATGGCAAGAAGAGTGAGTTTTTTTTGCAAGAGATACATTTCTTGGGGCATATTGTGTCTGCGCATGGAGTCCGTATGGATCCAGCAAAGGTGGAAGCAATACTTAATTGGCCAGCTTTGAGGACCGTGCATGATGTACGCAGTTTTCCAGGATTGTGTTCCTATTACACGCGGTACATACGGCACTTTGTTGAAATTGCTTCGCCTCTTCATGCTTTGACGAAGAAGGCAACTCCGTTTACATGGGCTGATCCGGAAATTACAGCATTCAAAAAGCTCAAAGAAAAGCTTACTTCGGACCCAGTATTGGTGTTACCGGACCTCCGAAAGGCTTTTGTTGTCCAGTGTGATGCATGTGGAAGTAGCATTGGTGCAGTTCTCATGCAAGAGGGACATGTCATAGCCTATGAGAGTAGAATATTGCAAGATGCTGAGAAGCATTTACAGGTTTATGAGAAAGAGATGTTGGCTGTAATTCACGCTCTTTCTACATGGAAACACTACTTGCTTGGGGCTGATTTCACTGTACAGACAGATCATCAAACCTTGCGTTATTTCCTCACGCAAACTAAGCTTTCAGAGAAGCATATGCGTTGGGCAAACTTTTTGTCAATGTTTCACTTCCAGATTGTGCATGTGGAAGGCAAAAAGAATGTAGTGGCAGATGCTTTGTCACGCAAGCCACAGGTCTCTGCAGTTTCACTTGCTTATCATCATGAGCTTGATGAAATGAAAGAGCAGTATGCCCATGATGAGGATTTTGAAAGGTTGTATGATCAGATGTCTGAAGGTCAACGGCATGAGCACTATACTCTCAGAGATGGGTTTTTATTGATGCATGGTAGACTGTGTTACCAGGCCATTGCGACTCAAGGTTATGATTGAAAGTCATGCTCCACCATATGCAGGTCATAGAGGTATTGACGCCACGGTCAAAGCAGTGGAGACTTTCTTTTATTGGCCAACCTTGAGAAGAGATGTTGATGACTTTGTGAGGCAATGCATCGTATGTCAGAAGGTAAAGTTTGACCGTCAGAAGACACCAGGGTTATTACAACCTTTACCTATTCCAGATAGACCTTGGGAGAGCATTGCCATGGATTTTATATTTGATCTTCCACGGACACAAACGGGAAATGATGGCATCTGGACTATCATATGTAGATTCAGTAAGCAGGCTCATTTCATTCCCGTGCGTAAGACGATCAAAGTGGATCATATGGTGAAGTTGTTCATGGCGAACATCTTCAAGTATCATGGCTTGCCTACGTCTATCATTAGTGACCGTGATCCACGGATGACGAGTTTGTTCTGGAGAGGGTTGTTTGACAACATGGATACAACTCTCAAGTTTTCATCGTCATTTCATCCACAGACAGATGGTCAGTCAGAAGAGGCTAACTCTACAGTATTGGATCTTCTCAAGTGTTATGTGTCAGAGCACAAGCAACAATGGGAAAAGTATCTTCCTTTGGTGGAGTTTGCATATAACAACACTGTACATACCTCAACAGGCAAGGCGCCTTTTGAGATTGTAGGAGGGAAGAAGGTACCACCCATTTTGCATACAAAGGATAAGATCTTTGAGGCTGATCAGTATGTGGAGAGCTTGGATGAAGCTTATCGGAGAGTTAAGTTGGCCCTCCAGAAAACTCAGCAGAAGCAAAAGAAAGCCGCAGACCGTCACAGACGTGATTTACAGTTTGCATTGGGTGATTGGGTTCTTTTGCGCTTTGAAAAGGCTAGACTCAAGAATTTGAAGGGTAAAGAGCGCTTATTCCCTAAGTTGAGCATGCGATATTATGGGCCTTTTCAGGTTTTGGAAAAGATTGGTGAGGTAACCTATCGTTTGAAGTTACCAGATCACTGGAGGATTCACAATGCTTTTCACGTGAGTCTTCTTAGACCTTTCCGTGAGGATGTGCCTCAGGATGTATCAGATGAGGCTCAGCCGAAAGTTGAGGAACTTGATGAGGTTCTGATTCCAGAGCAGATACTGGCACATAAAGAAAGGAAGGTACGAGGTAAAGTTTCCCGTCGCTATCTTGTGAAGTTCAAGAACTATTCACCGATGGATGCGAAGTGGATGGAGGAAGGTGACTTAACAGATTCACCTCAGGTTTTGCAGCTTTATCTCGATGCCTTTGAGTTAGAGCCGACTCTGGTTGTGGCTCATTCAGGTTCAGCAGAGCATGGGTCTGGAGCATTACCTGATGCTCAAGAGGGGGGTAGCACCTCCACTCCCTTGATACAGACAGGCTCAGATGACATCTAGAGGTCGCTTGGTGCAGTTTTTTATCTCACCCGAAGGTACTGAGGCTGACAGTACATCTGTTTATGGGACTTCTATGATATATGTGTACTAGTCACATGGAATTTTGTGGATATGTATGGTTCACAGTGGTATACAACTTGGACTATTACTATGCCATTATTTTGCAATGAATGTTGATACATGAGCATGGCTTAGAGAGATTGGGACGCTGATCTTGCCATATTGTATATTTCACTATGGATATTTTGCTGTATCACCAGAATGCAATGGAGGACGCTTGCCATTTTTCAAGAGGGGGGAATGTCATGGCCCTGTGAAAATGGAACAGCACAAGTGTGGGCATGGTGGTTGCAGAGTCAGAATATTGAATGATTCACATGGGGGGTGCCCGGACAGAGTTAAAGATGTGTGGACATCCCTAGGTGTGAAGGGGGGAACTAGAACATTAAACTTTTAATGTTTATTAAAGTTGCCCCTAGGCCTTAGTGGCCCCTAGGGACTTTAATAACTTTTAAAGTGGGAGGGGCCCTAGGATTATTATGGAGAGGGGGCCACTCCACTTTTGGAGTGTGTGCTTCTCTCTCCTCCCTCTCTCTCTTCTTTTTGGGAAAAGGAATCGTGGAGCATAGACACTCTTGTTGGGAAGCGTGGAAAAGCAAGAGAAGCTCTGGTCGACTGCTGAAGGGTGCTACTGCTGAAATCTGTGTGCTGGAGCAGGCCGTACAACAGCCGTACAGTGCTGTACGACAGCAAGTACTGCTGTGGACAGAGGCGGCGCAGGCGACCAGCATCAAAACAGCAGGCGGCCACTTCTGGATACTGCAGAATACAGTCAGTACAGGCTGTACGACTGCAAGTACAGTTCTGTACTTCTGCAGGTACACTGTACGGCCAGATCAGGTGCAAGTACAGGTGCTGGGCATCACTGTTGCAGGCGGCGCAGGCGACCAGCATCAAAACAGCAGGCGGCTACTACTGGCTGCGCAGGTACAGGTGTGTACAAGTGCTGACTGCAGGCAAGGACAGTTTCTGGCACGTATCCCGAGGTGGTACAGACTAGTACAGGGCTGTTTTTCAGATCTGTATAGTCAAGTACAGCATATAGTTGGACACAAGGAGGAGGGTACAGACAAGTACGTACATGCGTGTGAAGCAGGGTTGTGGAAACAAGTGCCTGCAAGTACAGATTGGTACCGTTGCTTCCTCCAGTGCAATTACACGGGCTGATTTTGGTAAGCTCCTCATCTGTTCATCTATCTCTCTTTCTACTGCTTGATGTCTGTTGCAGATGTGAGCTATCTGGCCCCTTGTGAGAGGAGGGGTATGGCAGATTGACAAGGGTTGAGACAGAGTTTGGACAGTACATGTATGTATGAGCTGAGATGTTGAATCATGTACTTGAGTTATGCCATATGTATGCTCATGGCTGCCCTGCTTAGTGGTCTTGGCTGATCAGAGGGAGGCACAGTGTGTTATTTGAGACACAGATCTGTGTGCGTGGATCCTCTGTGCTAAGAGGGATTGTGGGCCGTCAGATTGGACATACAGGTGTAATCTCTTGGCTGATTTTTGTTGTACTCAGCCATTCATATTTTTGGAATTGAATAAAGAAATACCGCAAGGGGCGCCAAGCTTTGGGGCCAATAGGTGTCGCTTTGTTTTCAGATTTGGGCACTCTAGCCCCAATCTTTTCTGTTTTCTTATCTAGACTACAAGTGGACGGGTGACTGCTAGTTTACCGCACTTTGGTTTCTATCAGAGGCCGGTTTCAGATGTGCTCCTGCATCGTCGACGACTTTGCAAGATTCATCGCCCGCATCTGTACTTCCAAGGAGATCCTCTTCATGGGCGATACCCTATTATAGAGAGAAGTCAAATGCTGCCATATACCTCTGGCCAGCGTCATATGCTTGATATGATTGATTACCTACGGTGTGCAGTTGAGGAAAATGAAAGAACGGACCCTGCATTGACACGATCCCATAACTGTATCTGTGCCTCACGTTCCTTCCAAATCGAGGGTGACTCCCCTTCCTCTAACTCTGGCCGTGGAACCCCAACAACAATGAAATCAGCAAGGTCGTAAGACTCCAAAACACATTCCATCATTACCTTCCATATGCCGTAGTTGTTCCCGTCCAACTGACGGTCCACTGGGAACGTGGGGAGTGTCAGGATCTTCACATGCCTCTCAGCCATCTCAAGTAAATCTGCCATTGCGGGGGTGTAACTGAAAAGGGTGGCTGGGTGGGGAAAAAAAAGAACTTAAACCTGCAAGTGGCTGTCCAGCAAATCAACCCGCCTTCCTCTTGCTTCTCCTCTTCCCGAACAGTCCAAAACAGTCCACCAATCAGCAAAAAAACAGCCCCCCTCTTGCTCACACAGTTCCCAAGATTTATCAAGAGCCTAGAGCTCTGATACCATGTGAATATGCAGCGGAGATGAAGACAAATTCTGAAAACGCAAGAGCAAGTGCACTGCAAAAAAACAGCAATAGAGAAGGAGAGAGAGAGGCGTGTAACTCGGCTATATATACACAAGAAAATCCCGAAAACTGAATACAATGAGTGGGGGGCCAAGGGGCCATATTATATGGCCCCTATGAACCAGTCGGCCAACATAAAAGGCAGCCGACAGCCCTCTGATGACACCCGACCTGCATAATCTCCAGTCGGCCAGCACTCAAAGTGAGTCGTGGAGAAGCAAAAGCAGTCGGCCATCATAACTGGGCCATCCAAGAGCCACAGGATAGCCTCCCACACCAAAAAAATTAGGGAAAAATGAGTAAACACCTTGTAACATGCGGAAGCTTTGGGGGAGATCGGTAACTTCAATGCTCAGAAATCAGCACACTTTTCACGACGGAATTAATGCACAAAACTGAATGAAGATGTGCAGAAAAGAGAGAGAGAGAGAGAGAGGGGAGAGAGGAGAGGACACAGTATTAGGTCCCAAATACCCTCTGTAGGGCCCCCACCACGGATGGTGTATTTGCTTAATTAGAATGATGTAAATCTGAAAAGAAAATACAAAAATCTTGACCTTTCTTGGCTGAGAAATCTCTGCCCTTGACCTGCAGTCCTCCACCCCTTTGCTTTAGCAACTTCTTGGCTGTCCTAGCCCTGTTTTGCTTGAGCACTTGGTGAATTGTGAGATAACACAATGAATTTGTGGCTCACCTATTTATACTACCAACTAATAGCAGTCGGCTAGCTTATAATTCAGTCGGCTGTGTCTTATTCTGCCACGACTGAATAATCAGCATTAAATGCTGAAATAATTCAAATAGAATCCATAAACTGCTGCGCATCTTTTCCCTTGGCTGGCTGGCACTAGGCGCCTGATTCTCTAGGGGCTGGGCACTGAATTCCCTCTGTTTTGAGGGCTGGGCAGCCTGTGTGGGCTGCCCCACACTTGCCCTACAGCCATCAAACACTAGATGTGCTGTCAACTGCCCCTGGCATGCCCCTAGGGCTGTCCTACAGTGGCTGGTGGGTTCAGCCAGGGCCTTCCTGGCCCTCATGGGGGTGGTTTCACACCATCCCCATGCCCACACTAAGACTTGGGGTAGCCCTATGGGCTGGCCCCTTGTTCTAAAAGCCAACCCTAACTAACTACACAGTGATCTGGCATCCGGTACCATACCAGATACACAGAATCACTGTCTTTGTCTTTGTTCCAGAGGGAGACTCGCAACGCAGACTGGCACTGTTTCATGTACAGGACAGTGCACACCTAGCCTTGGACTCCTATGCAAGACAATGCACACCTGACCTCGGATGACTGAGATGGATCCCTGGCTGACTCGTCCCGAACTAGGGACCAGTTTACCATCCCAAGTCTTGCACCTTCTGTACAGATATGTCTACGTGGCATCCAAGTGCGGGATGCACGTGACATCCCCTTCTTCTTAACTTGACGCTTAACTTGACGGAAGCTGCATAGCCTCCAAATAATCCGTCAATAACACCGGATAGTCTTCAAAAAACTCTTTGTCAAGCCATACCGCTTCGTGGTGGGTCCCTCGGTCCTGAAACTTCGTGAGGAACTGTCTTTGTCTTTGGCCAGAGCCATGCTTGAAACGATGCAAAAGGATCTGTTCTCGAACCATAACTTCTGCTTCATCAACAATATCTGGTTCCACCTCGTCTTTGACTTCTGAAGGGATTGAACCTGCATATGGCTTTAACCAACTGACGTGAAACACATCGTGCATAGTCCAACTCAGAGGTAACTTTAACTGCATAAACACCTCATTAATCTTTTTCCTGATGGGAAAAGGTCCGAAGCTCCTGAAAGACAACTTTTGGCATCACTTGCCCACCTGTTTCAACCTTTGCTTCATAATCCGAAGATAAACTCAATCCCCTTCCGAAAACTTCATATCCCTTCAGTCTTTATTGGCCTATTGAGTGTAGGCCTCCTGCGCTTTAGCCAATCTATCTTTTACTGATTCTAAAATCTCCTGGTAAGACTCCGTCATTCTGTTCGCTTCAAGTATTGAAGTCGAGGTCCTGGTCAACAATTACTGGAAAGGTCTTCCAAATGCTGCCTCATATGGTGTCGTGCCAATAGCTGAAGAAAAAGAATCATTCAAAACAGCTTGAACTAAAGGCAAATAAGATTCCCACTTACCTTGCTGATCATGGACATAACACTTCAACACATCAAAGGCCAACTGGTTGTATATCTCTGTCTGGCCATCCGTTTTTGTGGATGTAATGCACTGGAAAAATTCAATTTAGTACCAAAATTATCAAACAATGCCCTCCACCTCCAAAAATGACTGGTGAACTTGGCATCTCGGTCTGACACTATGGTCCTAGGAATCCCGCCAATTGGGTGCCAATGCCGAATGAACAACTGGGCAACATCCTCGACGGTCACATTGGCCCTGACAAGGAATAAGCATAACAAATTTGCTAAATCTATCAACGATAGTTAAGCACTGCATACGCTTACTCGGACTGGGAGGCAGATTCGTAACAAAGTCCATTGAAATATCTTGGAAAGGACCCTCAGGAATTGACAAGGGTTGTAACAACCCTATCTTCTTTCCACGAGGAGCTTTCACCTTTTGACAAATATCACAGCATTGTACATATGTAAACACATCCCGTCTCATCTTTGGCCAATAATATTGCCATTCCAATTTCTCCAGAGTCGAATTCATGCCCCTATGACCACCAATAATGGCATCATGGGCATCATGGAGAAGAGCTACCCTGAACGACTTCATGACACATAGTCGGCCTTTGTAGAAAAGCCAACCATCGCGTATCAGAAAGTGGCATGGTCCCGTGGCATCCAATGCCTGTTCCCACTGTGTACCGAATTCCTCGAAATCCGCGTACGTGTGCTTCATGTCATCTAGTCCTGTACCAACAAGATCGAGTCTAGTGGTCTGAATCGAAGTCACTTGTCCCTTCCCGCTCAAAGCATCAGCCACTGGATTGGCCTTTCCTGGAAGGTACTCAATCATACCTCCAAATTGCTGGAATATCTGACTCCAGCGGTGTTGTCGATCACTCCACTGTGCACTTGGCATTGTCTGAATCTAGCGTAATGCCTGATGGTCAGTGCGAACCTCAAAGTCACGGCCATAAAGAAAATGTTTCCAATGTTTCAAGGCCTGTATAACCGCAAGGAGTTCACGATCGTAGACTGAGTAATTTCTCTCTCCGGGCAGTAATTTACGAGACATGTAAGCTACTGGATGACCATTCTGTTGTAAAACACCTCCAATTGTGATGTTACTCGCATCGGTGATCACTTGAAATGGTTCGTCCCACGAGGCAAGTGCTAAACAAGGCGCTTCTGATAAAGCCACCTTGAGGTTCTTGAATGCCTCCAACGCTCGTGGAGTCATTCAAATCTTTTGCCTTCTTGTCTTCACACCCTTTAGCAGATCGGTGAGATCTGCCGAGAGATCAGAAAACTTGTCGATGTGGGTGGAGTATGCCTGGCATATACCCACAAAGGATCTGATGTCATAGACTGTCTGAGGTATTTCCCAATTGACAATCTCGGCCACTTTAGCCGGATCAAGTCGAATGCCTTCTGCACTAATTATGTATCCCAAGTAATGCACCTGGAACAGATAAAATTTTGACTTCTTTTCATTGACGTAGAGCTCGTTGCTTTCTAGCAACTTAAGGACTTTCTCCACATCAATGTCATGCTACTCAACCGTAGCTGAAAATATCAGTATGTCGTCCAAAATATGAACACACTTTCCAATCAAATCCCGAAAAACACGCATCATCATGCGATTAAATGTAGCTAGGGCTTTCGTTAAGCCAAATGACATGACCACAAATTTATAGTGGGCCCGTTCCGTACGGAATGCTGTCTTGGGGATGTCCCCCTCCACAATCCTCACCTGGTGGTACCCACTCTTTAAATCAAGTTTCGAGAACACCTTTGCTCTATTCAGCCTCTTGAGAATATAATCAATTCGAGGCATCGGGAATCTGCTCTTGATAGTCAACTTGTTGAGTGCACGAAAATCGACACACAAACGGAAAGACCCATCTTTCTTCTTGACAAATAAAATCAATGCCGCAAATGGCGATACGCTGGAACGGATGAAGCCAGATTGCAACAATTCTTGGAGTTGGTGGTCCGACTCCGATTCCATTGCCTTGGAATCGGAGTTGGTGGTCCGACTCCGATTCCATTGCCTTGGAAAGGCGATATGGAAACTTGCTCGGGAGTTCCGAGCCTAATACTTCTCGGAAGCACTGGCCACCGTCTGGGTTGTCTGGATGTAAATCATCGCACAATGTGCGCCTTTCCTGACAGCTCGCTTAGCCTGCAAGTGGCTTATGAGCGAAAAGTTTGGAATTCCTGGCTCACACTTAGTGGTCACTGGGGCATTCGACACATTCCGATTGATCTGGAACGTGTGCTTGTCCCACTTGACATCAGGAAGAAACTTGTGAAACCACTGAATGCCCAAAATTATGTCTGCTCCTACAAAAGGGGCAACCATTAAATCACGCACAAATTCTATGCCCTGAATAACTAACTTAGCACCTAGAGCTTCATACTTGACGCTCGTTGTCATGCCTGTGCTAAAACCCTCAACTTGTTTGTCCACCGAAGTTAGGCCGAAACGGACACGCCTAGCGGCCTGTTCCGTGACCACATCCTCCGTGCTGCCACTGTCAAACAAGACGACGACTCTCTGTCCACCTATGTAGCCAAAGGACTTGAGCAATTCGTTGTGCTCATACTCTTGGTCATGGACGCCATTCTGCTTATCTTCGAGCTCCCGGCTAATAATTGTTCCAACTGAAGCACTGGGATTTGAAGAACTAGGAACAGCCACTAGGGTCTGTGTGGGAGCTGAGCTCACCACGGAAGTTGTGGAGGCAGTGGCGGTGGGCTTTGGAGGCTTCTTAGGACACTCCCGAGAAGTATGTCCTTTTGTATGACAAAAGAAACATCTACCCTCCTTGTACTGAGAAAGCTCCTCAGCACTCAACTTGCCACCTGTCTTACCTGCCTCCGCTTTCTGGTCTGGAGTAAGCTTAGACGCATTGTTCGAGTTCTTGGAGCCAGAGCCTCCCGGGCTCTGTCCTGGGGAAGACCCCGTCTGGTTCTGGCCTTTGCCCCCCGAGGCGGTAGCCTTGGGAGAAGCCAGCTGGGAAGTCTTGGGCTTGCCACCATTATGCTTCATTTCTGCACTCTGCGCAAGCGCGAGTGCGTCTTCAAAGGTGGCTGGCCTAAACATACGCACCTCCCATTGGATTTGCGTGTCAAGGCCATACAAAAACTACCCTTTCTTGTCCGAATCAGATAAGCCTAATTGCAAACATAAGGTCGAAATTCTATTGGCAAACTGAAGGACTGGTTGCGCGTTCTAACGCGCTCCCCTTAACTTGTCTTCGAGTCGCTCAAGGTAGTGGGGCGGTAGAAACCGCTGCTTAAGGTCGCGGACAAACTCGTCCCATACATAAGCTGCCATACCTAATCTGGTGTGGGCATGAGCCCACTGAGTCCACCAAGGAATGGCCTCACCTTTCAAGTACCAACTAGCTAAGATCACTCTATCAATATCTGTTTTTCTAACTACAGCAAAGTAAGCTTCAAGCTGATGCAACCATGAATAAAGAGTTGTGGGATCAAGTTTACCATTATACTTACTGAAGTTCATTTTCTCGGGAAAATGATTTGAGGGCGCCGCCGGTGTTAATCTGGCGTCCAAAGCTTTGAGGTAACGCTCGTGTTCCACGCATCGCATGGCTTCGTCTTCTTGTTGTCGGATCTCCAATGCACGCATCTGCAACCCAAGCAAAGAGCTTGGTTCTGCGGTCATGACCCTGCAAGAGGGTCCCTGTGTCGAGGATCTAGAATCTGGGATACGGAAGGAGAGGGAGGAGGAGATGGAAAACGCGACGCTGGGAACGGGTACGTTCTTCTAGAGCCTCAATCTGCGCCTTCTGCTCTTCCAACTTGGTCGTCTGGTCTCCGATTGCTTGCATCATCTACTGGAACATCTCTACAACACTCAAGCCTGGTGCCCTAGCTGGGCTGCCTGGTGCACTCTAGTCCCATGGTACTTGGTCTCTCTTGTCGTCGAAGCTCACCATAGCAGGAAAACGCACTTCCTTTCCGGAGCGTAATCTGACCATCCACTGTGTGTGTGTGGGAACGTCCAGAGGCTTCCGGAGGCTGAAAACCAACCGTCCTTCAAGAGACAGGAGTCACTCCGAAAGGGGGAGTCCACCGGCATCTAAAAACCAACCACACGAGCGAGAAAAAATTCTGGTTTCATTGCTGAATCTTTGCACTTGAAGTAGGCTCTGATACCACTGTAACATGCGAAAGCTTCGGGGGAGATCGGTAACTTCAATGCTCAAAAATCAGCACACTTTTCACGACAGAATTAACGCACAAAACTGAATGAAGATGTGCAGAAAATAGAGAGAGAGAGAGAGAGAGAGAGAGAGCGAGAGAGAGAGAGGGAGAGAAGAGAGGACACAGTATTGGGTCCCAAATACCCTCTGTAGGGCCCCCACTACGGATGGTGTATTTGCTTTATTAGAATGAGTAAATCTGAAAAGAAAATACTGAAATCTTGACCTTTCTTGGCTGAGAAATCTCTGCCCTTGACCTGCAGTCCTCCACCCCTTTGCTTTAACACTTCTTGGCTGTCCTAGCCCTGTTTTGCTTGAGCACTTGGTGAATTGTGAGATAACACAATGAATTTGTGGCTCACCAATTTATACTACCAACTAATAGCAGTCGGCAAGCTTATAATTCAGTCGACTGTGTCTTATTCTGCCACGACTGAATAATCAACATTAAATGCTGAAATAATTCAAATAAAATCCATAAACTACTGCGCATCTTTTCCCTTGGCTGGCTGGCACTAGGCGCCTGATTCTCTAAGGTTGGGCACTGAATTCCCTCTGTTTTGAGGGCTGGGCAGCCTGTGTGGGCTGCCCCACACTTGCCCTACAGCCATCAAACACTAGATGTGCTGTCGGCTGCCCCTAGCATGCCCCTAGGGCTGTCCTACAGCCTCTCCATGGCTGGTGGGTTCAGCCAGGGCCTTCCTGGCCCTCATGAGGATGGTTTCACACCATCCCCACGCCCACACTAAGACTTGGGGTAGCCCTATGGGCTAGCCCCTTGTTCTAAAAGCAAACCCTCACTAACTACACAGTGATCTGGCATCCGTTACCATACTAGATGCACAGAATCACTGTCATCATTCCAGAGGGAGACTCACAATGCAGACTGGCACTGTTTCATGTGTGCAGGACAGTGCACACCTGACCTTGGACTCCTGTGCAAGACAATGCACACCTGACCTCGGACGACTGAGATGGATCCCTGGCTAACTCTTCCCGAACTGGGCTCACATGGGACCAGTTTACCATCCCAAGTCCTGCACCTTCTGTACAGATATGTCTACGTGGCATCCAAGTGCGGGATGCACGTGACACACCTGATCCGGGGGGGAACACCCACAACAGAGGCCCTGGTGTAAATATGCAAACAAGAGATGACTGCTAACAATAGATTGGTGATTTGAAGGAAACGCAAAGGAAACCAAAAAAAATCCACGAACCCAAAACTGCCTTTGCAGACATGTTTGTCTTCGCGACTTCTCTGCTACCCGCATGAAGCCAAATAGCCGCCCTCGCTTCCTCTGCTACACGTGGAGCTGCTGAACCTCCTCCTGTTGCTGCTCCAGCCACTATATGGACTGCCCACGTGGCCTATTATTAACCTGCTGCCATGCGTTTTCTGCTGCCCACATTGGCTGCCCGCCCTACTGCCACTACAGCGCTGCTCCATCTCCTTTGCTTGCATTGTAGGCTGCCTTGACCACACTGCCGCTGCCCTTGCTCTTGCTGACCTTGCTTGCACGCGCTGAAGCTGTGCCACCTTGCTCCTCTGCTACGTGGCTGCTTGGCAGACCGTGTCACCACCATGTCTGCCCTCCTTCAAGCCACTTGACAAGAACACCAAATAAATAACGCAAGCATTTTGTTGGATAACGGGCCACGTTCCCACCACAAGGACCTCCCTAGCCGCCTCCCAAGCATGTACCACAGATTGACCACCTCTCACACGCCTCTTCACCTTTCCTCTTCTTCTCGCAGCTGTCTTCACCTTTCCTCTTCTTCTCGCAGCTGTCTGCACCAAGGATCGGTAGGATACCGTATGCTCTGATACCATGGGCGATTTACAATGGTGGGCAGAGGTCACATATATACTCCCAAATGGAATTGCCCGACTCAACAAAGTTGGTAGGACAAATAAATAAAATGTCAAATAGACAAAATATTCTATATGAGATGCAATAATTCTAACAGCTCTCTTTTTTGGGATACCTTCATCGCGAACATGGTATCAGAGCCTAAGGGCTACTAGTGCTTCTGCTGTACGAGATCTACCAGGTGTCCAACTAGGCTACGCGAGTAAAACTTCTGGGCACATTCTTCTTTCCCAGCAATCTTCCTCAGTCATCTCGCTGAGCTGGAGCCTGTCTTTGGCATAGGCTCCCTCGACTTGCACCACCAAAGTCAACGCAACACGCAACGTCGACTAGCTGCACTTCATGCCCATCAAGCAGCCACCACGTTGCCCCTGTCAACAGCGCCTACACCTGATGTGCTAATCTCTCCTGCACACAACACCAGTGCTTCAACCCAGGCTGGCAGTGACACTGCCTCTGCTTGCTGCGCGAAGACCTGCAAAAACAGCTGTGCATTGCAGCTGGCCAGACTTTGCCACTTGTGCTTGCTCCAGCAACCCGGATTAACCAGATCGCCTTGGCATCACCTGCTCACGAGAGAACGCAGCCCATCTTGCTGCCTCCCTACACGCGAGGGTGCCTGCTGCTTCTCCAGCAACCCGGATTGACGTTGTCTGCATGCAGCCAATGCCTTGTTTGGCTTGACTCCACCTGTCTAACGCCGACCTTCTGGTGACATCCTCACACTATAGCTCCAAAGGTCGCTTGCTTTTGACGCAGCCGCACTGTTCTTCATCTGTACACGTGCCAACGCTGTCTTCCAGCAGTAAAGGATAAGGTTTTAATTTATTTCTTTAAAGCTTAAAACCTTAATACTAAAGGTCTAAGGGGGGTCTTTTTAAGAGAGTTTACATGGGTTATCTTGTGGGGTCTTTCGAAGTGTATATGGGGTCTTCAATTACTTTTGCTTTGCCAAAAATAGCTTTTATAACGCAAACAATATTAGCTTGTTCATCATTAGATTCATCTTCATCGACGAGGTCAAGATCTTCCATGCTTGGGCCCCAAGCCGCAGCTCCATGGAAACGACAACGGAAAAAGACGTTTCTTCACCTACATGAAACCGAGGAGGGATTCCTCTTCCTCAAATAAAACTCTCTCCTTTTATGTATGTGTGGGGTACTCTGCCCGGATTAAATCCAAAACGAGATGTAATAATTAGTGTGTGTGTCAATCTTTCTTTGTGTGTGGTTTGAATCCCTTCATGGTTTTTAGGCTACTCTTGCTACCAAGGACCTCTTGGCCTAACATTCGAAAGGTAACTCCAACCAGGATTTGTATCAATCCTATGGGTATTAAATCTCTAAAGTATCCAGATATGTATCACTTATTAGAACACTTTTATCATTGTACAAGTTCCAAAGTCAAAGGGTAACTTGTGGCCGAAGTGTGTAACTACGTGTGAAGTTTGAACAATCCTTATGAGTGTACTGTTGGAATATATCATCTCCAAAGGGTCTACATGTACCTTTTCATGCTTCTACTAGTCATTTTTATGCGGCCCTACATTGGCATATTTAGCAGATATTATTTAGGATTTTTCTACCATTTGTTAGGCTTTTTATAGCATTTTTATGCTACATGACAGCTGTCAGCCTGCTATAGCTGGCCAACCAGCTCATAGGAGGAAAATATAAGGGTTCACACCCTTCCCCCCATATTCTATCTCATTCATGCATACCTGCTGGAGGTCATTGGTTGTACAAACAGTCTCTTATGCTTGTAAGCACCTATGGGCTTCCCTCATGCTCATTTTCAGCAATAATCAGCTGTTCACAGCCTTCTACAGTTTGTGGTTTGGGCCCACAACCTATGTTTGCTCTTTCTTTCATGGTATCAGAGCCAAACGCTGATCTACAGGCAAGAAACTGCTGCGTTTTTTCTAATTGGAGCAGAGGCTTCATCAATTTGATGCGTTTTCAGCATCTGTACTGTTGGACTGCTGTGTTTTTGTTGTTGGAGGCTGAAGCTCTCTTCTAGGTGCTGAGGACAGGGTTCCTGAGAGACTTGCTTTCTTAATTCTCTTTTCCCACCCTCCCTCCCTTTCTTCTTTCTCTCCTCTCGCTGTGCATAGCTTGAGAGGAGACTATTTGCTGTTTTTTTTTACAGCCCTCTTGCTTCAGAGAAGGTTTCTTGTCAGAGAACATGACTTCATGAGATTTCTCTATTGTTGCTCCTTCTCCAGTTGATACTCCAACACCATCACAGCCTGGATCCCCTGCTCCCGCTCCACAAGTGGTTCCTCTTCCTAATTTTTCTTCCTTGAGTTTCTCTCATCCAGGTCTTTCTCCCACCCCTACCCATACACCTGTCAGAATCATAGTAGTTAGGAGGTTGTTTGAAACGGGTTTCCTAAAAGTTTCAAACGCGTTTCAAACAGGTTTCGTAAAATCAGCCCAAAGTTTCCTATAAGTTTCCTACCTACAGGTTTTTGCATGTACAAAATTTCAAATATATACTGTATAAAATATGGTTAGATAACACTCAATCCATAGAATACATGGAAACATCAATTTGAAGCCTATAGTCTTTGAATCACAAATAACAAAAACCATATACTCATCCATCATCAATGTCGAATGATCATGATTCATCATAGACCATGGTCCACTGTCCATGATCCATGATCCAATCATCCATCATTCCATGCCACACAAAAAAAACCATACATGACACTACATTAAAAACTTTATCAAAAGAGTCGCAAAGATTTCGACGTTAGATTTGGGGCAAAAAAAAATGTCAAAAATTTTGCTTGAAAAAAACGTGTTTCCTACAAGGAAACGTTTCCAAGTTTCCTTCCCTGTAGGAAACGTGTTTCCTAACTACTATGATCGGAATGCACAGCGGAAATGAGACAAACTATTGTGAGAGAGAAAACACAGAACTGTAGGAGAGAGAGAAGCTGTATAAACTCTACTAAGATTGATCCATATTAGGGTTTCGCACGCTAGCTCACCACCCAACCATAGATCCCATATACACAGGATCTCCCCAAAGCAT